>NC_039360.1:192167588-192842651 GCF_003573695.1 Papaver somniferum | reverse complement strand
CACAAATAACCTATTCTACCACCGAGAAAGAATTTCTAGCTATAATGTTTGCACTAGAAAAATTTAGATCTTATTTGGTGGGTTCAAAAGTGGTTTTGTATTCCGATCACCCAACACTTACGTACCTATTAAAGAATAAAGAAGATAATCCAAGACTTATACGGTGGATATTACTATTGCAAGAATTTGATTACGAAATTAAGGATAAAAGAGGTGTTGAAAATACTATTGCTGATCACCTTAGTAGACTTGTTGTTTCCAAAGAAGAACTTCCTTTACAAGATCGTTTTCCAGACGAACAACTCTTCTCACTTGAAGATTCAACACCTTGGTACGCGGATATAGTGAACTACTTGGTTACAAGACAAGTACCTAGTACAATGTCTAATTTTCAAAAGCTTAAGCTTAAGAAAATAGCCAAGAAGTATGTGTGGGATAAGCCCTACTTGTGGAAATACGGTTCTGATCAAATCAATCAGCAGCAGAGATACTCTGAGTATTCAGTTGTGAAGCAGAAGTTGTAGGAGATTCCATGGAAGGTTCCAAACTTGCCATATCATTGCATATGCCCAGATGCTGGTCTGCACTATTAGATACCACATGCTGTTGCGTAGGAAGACAATTTCTACGCGTAAAATGAGGAGAATAAAGAAATGAAGTATCTTAAGGCACATTACCTGGACTGTGCATTGGTACACACTGCTGCTTTGGACTGAATGGAAACGACTGTTCTTCAAACCTTACATGGCGTGTGATGTAAATCCTACCAGTCTCTCTATGTAAGCAGATATAACCCTTATGAGAACTACTGTATCCTATAAAGACACATGGGAGTGATCTAGGTTCTATCTTGTTTGTGTTATAAGATCTGAGGCAAGGATAAGCAAGACAACCAAAAACCTTTAAAAACTTGTAATCTGGTTCTTTATGAAAAAGGAGTTCTAGAGGAGTTTTAACTTCACAGGATGATTTAGGCAGACGATTAATTAAGTAACAAGCAGTGAAAAATGCATCAGCCCAAAATGAAGAGGGCATATGTGCTTGAAATAAAAGTGCAAGGCCAGATTCAGTGACATGGCGAATACGTCTCTCAGCTATGCCATTTTGTGGTGATGTATGAGGAAAAAAGAATCGGTATTGAATACCAGATTCATTTAAATACTTTGTGAACTTCTTATACTCTAAGGCATTGTCAGACTGAAAAATCTTAATCATATGATCTGTAAGATATTCAATTTGTTTTCGAAAATTTATAAAAATAGACAAAGCATCATAACGTTGTACTAAAGGAAACACCCAAGTGAAATGAGAATAAACATCCATTATGAGCATGTAATATCGAAAACCAGACCTGGATAGTTTAGGGGAGACCCAGATATCAGAAACAACCAAAGATAGTGGTTTATCATAAGATGTAGTGCTTAGAGAAAAAGAAAGTTTTCTTCTCTTACTAACATGACAAGAGTTGCAGAAAGTAAACATTTTATTCGAAACTGGAAGTGAAAACATATTGCAAATGCTAGACACGGTACGGAGCATTGGATGGCCCAGACGTTGATGCCATGTTGGCATGGAAGATGTAACATTATCTTGAGAAGACCCTTGTCTGCTGACTTGTGTAAGGCCATCAAGAATGTACAGTCCATTCCTATTCAGTCCGCGCAGCAGCAGCTTTCCCGTTGTCTTGTCTTTTACAAAGAAATGAGATGAGTGAAACTCAAAGAAAACACCATTATCTTTGCAGAATTGAGAAACTGATAACAAGTTTGTCTTTATACTGGGTACATGAAAAATGTTATTCAAACAAAATAACCTTGAGTTATGAGTGAAAGATGCATTACCAGTATGTGTGATGTTTAGTGAATTACCATTACCCACATACACTTGTTCTGTGCCTGTATATTCATGAGGGATTGTTAAGTTGTTCATATCTGCTGTGAGATGATTTGTAGCACCAGAATCAGTGACCCATTGATTGCCATAGGAAGCTTCAGGAAAAGAAATATATGCAGCTTGAGTTTTCGGCATATTGGTGATTGGTTTGTAACGGAACCAGCATTTTTCACCAAGGTGTCCTTTTTTCTTGCAGATTTGACACTTCTCAGCAGTGTTGTTGCTTTGCACAGGAGACTTGAAGCGAGGTTTAGACTGATTTTGTTGATAATGAAAAGGTCTTTGATTTGGATTGTGGTTGTTGTTTTGGTAAGTTTTTCCTCCTGATGTTGATGAAGCAGCAATATGTGCAATTGGTTGTTGTATTTCCTCAAGATGACGTGTGATACACATATCAAAGTTTAGAAGATGGGAGTAAAACAGATCCATGCTCAGGTTCTCCATTGTTCCTAAGGTGGAGACAATCGAATCATATGCTTGGTTCAACCCATTGCTGATGGATTGTTTCTTTTCATCATCACTGACTGTATATCCAGATGCTGCAAGCTGTGCAAATAGTTCTTTAGCCTCATTTAAAAAGACTCTTAAATATTTGTTACCTTTGCTTAAGTTGTGTAACTTTTTTTTGAGATTCATCTGGTGAAACTTTGTCTTTGGAGCATATTCTGCCTCCAGTGCATCCCATACCTCATTAGATGTGTTAAGATCACGTACAACCCCAAGACATTCTGGAGTAAGAGTTGAGTTCAGCCACCCAACCAAAAGAGAGTCTTGTTCTTCATATGCAATGAACTCTGGATTTTCAGCAGCAGAATCTAGTAGTGTTCTAGGAGGTATAGTTTTTGAACCATCAATGAAGCCAGTTAGTCCATGGCCCTTCATAATTGGTTTAAACTGCGTTTTCCACAGTGGGTAGTTGTTTTTTGTTAACTTAAGTGTTACCAGATGATGGATCTGTACGTTTCTTAACTGAGTTGTTGTCAACATTTTATAATTTTTTTTTGAATTGCTTTGGAAGCGTAGCTTGGATCAAGGCTGATACCAAGTTAGGATTTGAGTTTTGGTGAAAGACGTCCACACTCAGAACTGTGGAGTCTACTTGTTATTTATATCAGAGAGTACAAAGGTTGTTAAAACTGTTCAACCTATTCAAGAGCTACAGATGCTATTTTAACTGTAACTAAAGAACCGTAAGACTAATCTAAACGCAAAATACTCGGTCATTCCTTCATACACGAAATGCTAGCTGTTTTGGTTGAGAGTCTTCTGCAGATGAGTCTCTATCTTTAACATCATCAATTCCTTAACATCAAAGCATCGTTGGTTCTCTTCAATTTCAGTTTTGAAGCAAACCCCATCTCATTTCCTTTGTCTTCTTATCACTGCCAACATCAAACCCTAACTCTGATTTCGACTGCACTACCATCAATAACTCGAACTCAGAAACCCATCTTCAATTCGAGCATCAATTTCCCACTGAGTCTCCTCTCTTTCTGGTTCAATCAACGGCAGTTTTTAAAACTCTAACTTATCACCATCTCCTTAATCTTCACAGATCTCATTCCCCCCCCATATGTTTTTGTGATTCAAACACTTCTCTGGATTCTTCATCGTCTCAATTTCGTGAACTCACCGAACCGCTTCAATCTCTGATCAAAACTTCATGGATCTATGAATTACTCCCGACTTCACCTCTATTTCCTCTAGTCTCTCAATTTCAAACAAACACAATAACGAGAAGAGAGTTCTCTAGGTTTGAGGGTTGTAATGACTAAAATTGATATTGACACCCTGCACTTATGGATAAGGGTTAACCACTTCGTATATGTCTTGTCGGTTACAGAGAAATGACATGTTTATTCTCCTTCTTTCCCAACCGTAGTTGGCTCCAAACAGCACTCACTTGTGAACTGTCTTTTTTGATCCGAATGAGCGCTTTCTTCTTTTCGAATCCTTCCACCAACTGCAGCCATCTCTTACTTCTCAGGTCCACTTCTTCTCTTCAAAGTCTCCTCATCACTAAAGCTGTCGTGCTTTTCAGACAGAATTTGCATCACTAAAGCTGACATACTTTTCAGACAGAGATGAAGAAATAAAAGCAAATAATGAGACCTCCTTGCCCTTTCAAGCGACGTTTCTTCTTCTTTTGTTTCAAATGACTCCAAAGTACCCAAACACTCAAAAGCAAACATAAGATACATAATTTACAAGAAAACTTAGCAAAGAAAGCATAAACAATAGATAAATATTAAAGTGTTTTAAACACCTATCACAAAACAATTCCCCTCTTGAATACCCAAGCAAGGTACACATGCCTAACACCCTGTGAACCCCCTTTATAGTTTCCCTTCTCATTTCCAAAAAATCAAAAAGATTTATCTTCTCAAACCATCGAAACCACCCCTCTCTCTACTGTCAGACCATACCTCCACCGATCTCTACCTCTCACTCCCTTACCATTCGTACAACACCCTTACCATATTTCTTTTCTCTTCAACGTCAATCACCCAGTTTCATCATTTTTATTTATCTATTTCTGTTGTAGATGTTTATGTGAAATTGAAGAAATGTATTGAAAGTCATTGATGTAGGAAATGAAAACCTAAAGTCTAGCAGCATGGTGTTGAAGGCAGTGGAGTGTAAATCAGTTGTTATGTACCATTTGGTGAGTGATTGACATCTCAATCCCTAAATTTCAGTGTATGTGTTGACAAATTGAATCCAATTTTGGGAAACATTTATGTATAAATAGGGGTTGTTGTAATGTAACTTAATCATCCAAGTGAGAAGGATCAATTGGAGAAATAAGTTTTAGTTCTTGTTTCTATCTATGCTTAGTTACTGTAGAAATAAATAAAAAAAAAAGTTTGCATCTATGATTTCATCTTTAATTGAATTGCATATGTTACCTGATTTTAACATGTTCTAATTTCTTAAGCTAGGGTTTAGATGAAACCTTAATCTAAAGTTATGGTATTTGTGCTGATGTTATTGTTCTTGTTATGCTTAAATGATTAAGGATAGATTTAATCTTGTGCTACAACATATTACTTTCAAGTTTTTTGTCATGCAACCTAGGTAGTCAAAATACTTCTATGTTGTGTTTCAAGTCATGCTTAATTGATTGTTGTTAATCTGTGATTAGTTGTGTTGTAATAAGAAAACTAATGCTAGGGATTAATACTCTAGTTGATTTTAAATCGTCCATCTGAAGATATCCTTGGATATGAGGCACACTCGAATCTTGCCCGCTGTCTACTATAAGGAACAAGAATAGTTTCATTAGCTAAATAATCTTGTGTAGGTTAAGTGGTGAATTCAATTTCCCTAGTGCCCTCTTATCAAGTGTTTAATCCTTCTTTTCATTTACATTTATGTTCTTTAGTTTAATTCTCAGAAAAAGCATCTCGTTGTATCGACAAAAAACCCCTTTCGATCAGAATATAGTAAGAATTTGAAATTAACTCTGCACCAGCCAAGTCCTTATGGGAACGATCTGTGGTTGCTGTGTTTTACATTGTAGACATTGTATACTTGCGCTTTATTATTGTAGGTGTCTTCTAGTCCTACCAAGTTCTTGACGTCGCTGTCGGGGACTCGGCAGTGGTGTGGTTGAATTTTTAGGTTTTTTTCTTTTACTGATTTGTAATTAGAATTGTATATGTTCTTTTCTTTCGTTTAAAAAAAAATGTTTCAGGTACTGAGTATCACTCTTTACCAATGTTTTCTTTAGTTTCATCTCATTGTAAAGCTTGGTAGGAATGTTGTAGTCTTGTAGCTTTTGATACCTTTTAGTGTTGCTGAATTATTTATCTTGGTTTTAAGCAATTAGATTCTGAATTTTTATTTTGGTTTAAAGTTGTCTTTGTCACGTAGCTTATATTTTCATTTCATTTCATTTCATACAATTAAGATTAGTAATCCATGAGTCTGTAGGTACTTAGTTGTTTGTACTACGACCATTATTGATAGTTCTAGTTTTTTTTTAGTGTTTGTTTTAGTTTATAATAACTATAGTTCTCAACTGACACTTGAATTTGAATTTGTTGTTGTCCTTCTGCACCCATCTCGGTGGCAGTCTAGCATTCGTGTTGTTGCTGAAAATTTCATTGTGTCTATACTACTAGTATAAGTAGGTTCTGTCTTAGGCTAAGTTTTCTTTTTCGTTTTTGATCTTGTTAGTGTATCTTACAATCATTTTGCATCCTATCATCCCCCCCCCCCCCCACCCCCCCCCCCCCCCCCCCCCCCCTTTTTTTTTGTAATAGAGAACTTATGTAAGTTAGTGGTAGCACTTAGTCATATATATTACATAATGAAAATAGTTGTTCAGTCTTTCATAGTTTTGTTAGTAGATTACTAGTTTTGGATCTCATCATTTTCTTGTGTTTGTAGTTAAGCACTTGCTTTAGTTAGTCCTGGTGTATCATCAATATAGGCTGCATAATAATTAGACATTGTACCTCTTAAAGTGCTTGTAGTAGTTTACTTTTAGACCCTATCACGTTTGTGTTGTAGTCTTTTCTTTGTAGTTCGTTTTTGTAATTGAAAATTAGTGCAAGTTAGGTTAGTACATCGTAATTAATTATTTACACTCTCATATTTTTGTTAGTAGCTCAGTAGTAGTCCTACATTATTGATACCCTGTCATATATTATTTCATTTTTGGATGTTAGTAATAAATTTAAAGTACTTACATTTTTATTTATAGAGATACTTTTAGGTACTAAAATTTTCCTTTGAGATTAACAGGTGTTCACAAGGCTGCTATCCAAACCAAGGAAGAGGAGCAAAACAAGCTTGATTATCATGCCTAAACCCGATTCTATACCGGCGGTATCGTTTTTGAAACTTGTTGTCTGTGATAATTATGTGAATGATATACCATGTTTGCTTGCTGAACTAGTTGCTTTACGTACCCTTATCCAACCCCTGCAACATATGGTATCCATGAACATGATTATGTGATATTTGAGTGACATCTTTGCTCCCTGAAGTTGTTATTTCAATGTGCATCTATCAATCTCTGCAAATCATTGTGTCTGTGTGCATACATCCATGAATTAGTGTTTCACCTTCTTAAATCTCTGTTTCTCTGATCTTTGCACATGATGTTAGTCTGGTCATTATAACATGTTGTTAGGTATGACTGATGGGCTATGATTGTTTCTTTTTGTGACCAAACTAACCATCTAGTTAGAATTCAGCGAGAGGACATAGTGGAAATCCCCATTTCTCTAGTAGACAACCCTGACCAACCTGAAACAATGGGTGAAGAGTTGTTAAAGCATAGCTCGGTTGAACTCACCAAGCGTTGGTATGTCAAGTTTGGTTGTCATATTTTAGTGTGTCAAAAACTCATCTAAATTCGCTTGATTGTATACTAGAGTCAACTTCGTTTAGGTTAGACTAGAAAGTCTAGGAACGTTGAGGCATACAAGTATTACTCTGAATGCCCGAAGAATGTGAATAAGAAGCGAACTACAACGGTGACATCATCCTTCCTCTTGAGGTTAGTAATATTGACTTGAACGGTTTCATTCCTAATGTATCTTTCAAGTTGTGCTATATTGAAAACATAACTGTGAAGCTGTATATACTGTACATATTGTGTAATACTCTAGTGATGTCATATTTTATGATCATAGTACTAGGGAATCAGACTACGAAGTATAATGCTTATCTTTTGAACTTCGTAAATATGACATCGACATAATCTTGTGTATCTTGTTATGATTATGTGAATGGGTTATGGTGAATATTTCATCCTAGGAAACAATGTTTTACATTCGTTTAAAGGAAGTACATTCATGAACTTGTTTTATGAATCGAAAGGCAAATCATTAGGCTTATTGGTACGACTATTCATTGCAAATCTTTGGATTACCAATATGTGTGAAATGGTGGAACCGATCGTAACTTTGTTATGTATCTTGGTATAACTAATCACAATGCCTGACTTATGATTTGGTATGACTAGTTTTTATTAATTGGTGTAATCGATCCTAAGTAATCACCATGAGATGGTATGATCAATATTTGTAATTGGTGTGACCGATCACATAATGTTGTGTAATCGATCCTTGTAATTGGTAACCGGTCCTGGTAATTGGAGTAAACGATCCTGGTAACTGGTGTTACCGATCACAAGTAATACCATGGGAATATGGTAAACGTTCTTGGTAACTGATGTAACCGGTCCTGTATACAAGACTCTGTATTTCTTGAGAATCATTTTCCCTCAACTACTCCTAATCTATAAAAAAGAAATTTTACAAACACCATTACTGACATCATTACTAGCTAGACAATTCTTCAATCTCTTAAAGAAACACAAAGTATCGTCACCAAGTTCCCCTAAAGTGGAAAAGGTCAGGACACCTAAACCGTAACCATGTGAAACACATTGATCCAAGTATTTGTTACGTTTTCGCAATACAACGTTTAAAATAGCTTGGCCATTTTATTATTTTATTATTTTTATTTTTTTGATTTTTTTGACAATAAAATACAACCTGAAAGTATAACAGAAAAACAAATAAAGAAACTACCAAAGCCATGGATGAAGGACTTTATCACTCAATTCTTCACAACCTGTATTGTCTTGATTTCGTAAACTTCAATGTTTCTCATATTCTTTTCTTTTCTTTGCTCTTGTAAAATACCTCTTCAAATGTGTATAGAATTATGTTCTTTGTACTATATCTTCACTTTGAATAGGAGTTTTACTTTTCCTGGTATTGTTGCATGTAAACCTTGGACAATTTCAATCTTTCTTCACAGAATCTGATGTTGCTTTGCTCGTTGATGATGATGTGTTTCTATGGATCTGTTGATGTTGTCGAGAGAGAGAGAATGGTGCTAACTGCAAATCAAACTACAAGAAGGATTTTTCATCTTTAGACGTCATCCTCATGATTGACGGAATTAGCACTCAAGAGTAAAAAATAGTTCTGAAATTGGTGCGAAGTTGGATATCTCACCATTCCTACCAGGAATTTACATACGGTGACACACACTCTAGAAGGACTTTTTTTAGATAGTCACAAAAAATGAAGGTTGGTGCCTCGCTTGATGTAAAAATAGGTAGTCTCCACTAAGGGTGATCACAACTCTAATACCAAATAACTTTGCTGCACCTAATCTGCCCACCGACATGGTTAAATCCAACTTTAACGCTCAGACAAACAAGAAACCCGATTGCGTTCTCCAATACTTCCAAGTTCAGTTATTTCGGTCAGACTCTCTATGTAAACATAGCTAGAAGCATGTTAATGACTCTAAAATCTCTAAAAGTTGGAGGTTTTATGCAAGTATATACATAAAATTTGAATTTTTGATTTTTTTGAATTTTTTTTGAATTTTTTTTTAAATGCAAAAGACTAAAAACTCTATATGCAAAATACTCCCCAAACCTAAATCTAACAAAAGATGATAAGAATTTGACTAACAGCATACCATGAGAACCATGCTGAATAGAGAAAAGGGAAGAGATTACCGGTATGTCGGCGAAAGCAAGATTAGTGCTTCATTATTCACGGCTAGAATCCAACGGTAACTCAGTTGATGTCATATTGGATTAGAACACATATATACAAGAAGATCTATAAATTACCTACTGGATTGTACAATGATGACTCACCATATACCAACAATCGAAAGAGTTGAGGATCAACCCAAAAGACGGAGTGCAGAAATTTTAAAAGCCTCACATAATTATAATAGGACAGAAATGTAAGTGAGACTGCAAAACAAAATGAACTACCCCCAAACCTTGATTTTTCAACAGATACACTTTTGGACACAAAATCTCGCAGTTTTGGAGGTTCATCATGCACAAGGTTTAGTTCAAAATGAACTGTGTTAGGAATGGGCAGAGAAACATGAGCGCATTCCAACTGTGGCTCCTTAAACACATTATATTTAGCTGCAAAATGGTCGAAAAGGATTTGAGAAGCACACAGTTCCAGTCCTAGATTAGGAACTCTCACAAAAGTCGGTTTTATAATTTCTTTACAAACATAATCTAGGTTGGGTGCAAGGTTCTCAGTTTGTGACATGGGCAGGGAGCTAGACACGCCAAAGTTACATTCATTTTTAAGCTCAGAAGTTTCATTATGAAGCCTAGTATTTTCCTAGTCAGAAACAAGTAATGCGGAATCATGCTCATAGTCATTGAAAAAATTAACAAACCCCAACTCAGTATCATCAGCATCCAAAGTACCCAAAACAGTATCACAAGAAGAGTCATATTGCGACCTAGGAAGGGAATCAGACACATTGCAATTATTTTCATGTATAAGATAGTGTCAACAGACAATTCAACGTTCGCTACGTCATGCTCATCTTCACAAAACAGTTGTACCATCCCTAAATCAGGATTAAAAGGGGATGAACATAGACTTTGATGTATATGAAAGTCATAAGAAACACCATGTGTGCATGCCTTTATCATGGGGTCTAGTGTTTTTGAGCTACTTGACTCCACATCTAAAGTATTAAAGTAAGCAGATTCCTCTAACATCATATTGTAGTCATCATCATCGTCAAAACATGAATAGTTTATCCTATCAGTAAGCATAGTATTTTGAGTCCATCCACTTCCCTCTGAAACAGGTAAATATTCATTTTGTGAATCATGGATTGGAAAAGAAACACTATTTTCACAATTTAATTCATTAGGACCAACAAACAATTCATATTGACATTTCTCCCTTCCTTCATTTTGTAAACGAATTAAATTCATATTTAGAAATGTATTAAGTTGCTCAATGGAATGAGGGTGTTCAACAGAGGATATCCTCATTTCATATGCATATTCAATACATGATTGTGCATGAGGTTCACTAACAAATGGACATTCAGAAGTTTGTCCATATGGATTACCTTGGAGATAGTTATCAGTCCATGCAAAATTTGGGTCATCTATGTATTCTAGGTCACAAGTCTACAAATAGGGGTTGTTTTCATACATTTGATAGAAATAATTAACACGGTCTTCTGATAAGTGCATAATTCATATGATTTTAGTGTCCATTCCATACTTGTTTTAGCTATTATTCTTGAATATTTTCGTATTATTACTCTTGTTTTCTCTTATTTTCCTCTATTAGGTGAATCATCCAAAAAAGAGCTACAAAGTGCTAAAAATAGATAAGAAGAGAAGTATTCCAAGTATCCAAGTGCCCAAGTCCAAGAGAAGTGGAAGAAGTGCGACGAAGAGGAGCAAAACGCTCAAAATAAAGAGAAGGGCCAAAAACCGATCTTAACTCATTCAAATTAAGGATTTCTCATCATCATCTTGAAGAGAATTGAAAGATGTAAAGAATGCAAAAATAATGAGGTCACTCTGAGATCGGATAAAGAAGTTGTGTCCAAAACAAGTTTTTTATCGAATACCGAAGACAGTAAAGTATGCAAACAGGTACGCATACTTTAATTCCGAAACTTTCTGCTGGATTTTGTAGTATGCGTACTGGTACGCATACTTAGAAAGTAGGAAAACGTGTATTCATACCTTGGAAGGCCTAAAGTCACGTTTGGGGTCGTTATTTCACACGGAGCGGTTCTTCAATCGTAACGATATCTCTAAACTTTTCTCATATGTATATCATGGATGTTTCTACATCCATGAGTAGATAAACACATATTTATTGAGGATGGATTCTAAGTTGTAAACAAGATTTGAGTTATTATATTAATCTACTTTGAAGTTCTTCATATAATTATCGTTTGTTTATACTATAATGAATATTTATGATTGATTGATAAATAGATTGTTTTGACTTGTTGATTCAATCTATTGCTAGTATTGAGTTAGGAGATAAGTAATCGTCGAATAACTTGTACACAAGTAGAGAAGACAAAACCTTGCAGAGGGATTCTATGGAGCGATTGTGTTTATAAACAAAACTAAAAAGTGGACCTTGATCTAAGAGTCTAACTAGTAGGATCAACCTATAAATTCATAAAAGATAAAGCATTCGACTAAATTACACTTTGAATGATCTACTAATAGGTGGTTTAGGTGAATAGAATCTGGTAGGCGAGAACTTCCGTATCCAGTGATATAAGGAATTTAGGGGATAGCACTGATCTAGCTGTTATTCTACGGTTGGTGATAATCTATGATTAACGACGAGTAGGCAATTACAATAACTCATTGACAGTTTATTAACGAAGAAGGATTCCTCGATCATATCTCTCTTTATTGATTACAATTCAACTTTATTTACTTTGATTATTTATTTTGTTTAAAATCTAAAACAAAACCCCCCTTTGTGACACTTTGACAACTAAAACTCACTGCTCTTCGTGGGAACGATCCTTACTTCCATTATATTACCAGTTAATTATGTGGAAATAAGATTATTAATTTGTTGAGCCTACGACACCCATCAAATTTTGGTGCCGCTGTCGGGGAGAAGTCAGTAGCTTTAGTTGTTATTTTTATTCTTGTTTTTTTAGACTTTCTTTTTAGTTTTTAATTTTTTTTTTCTAGATTTGTGGTTTCAAGAACATAATCTCTGGCACCGAAAGACTGGGAATACCAGAGGTGCAGTATTCAAACTCGTAGAGGAACAGTACTACAAGCACGTCAGCAAACGCAACAAGAACCTTCTTCAGAAGAGATGGTAGACGGTACAAACCCACCTCCTCCACCTCAGCAGAGGAAGCTGCGAGAGTTGAAATCTCCATGCTTAGATTCGCAACCACTGTGTATTACGATCACTAACCCGGTGGAGCTGAAGCCGAATCTACTTCATCATCTACCAAAGTTCAAGGGACTTCCAGGTGAAGATCCGAATCGCCATCTTCGAAAATTTCAACAGAAGATGACAAGTCTTAGGCAAAGTACCGAAGACAGTGATACGGCAATGCTACAAGCTTTCCCATTCTCTTTAATAGATTCAGCAGAAGAATGGTTGTATTACCTTCCTCCAGGGAGTATTACAACATGGACTGAGATGAAAAAGCTTTTTTTAAAGAAGTATTTTCCTTCTTCTAAGGCAGCATCCGTTCGTAAAGAGATCAGTGGTATTCTTCAAATTACTGGGGAATTTCTTTATAAATACTGGGATAAGTACAAAAAGTTAGTGGCAAGCTATCCCCATCACAACATATCCCCAACACTCATCATTCAATACTTCTATGAAGGATTACTTCCAGAGTAACGGAATTTGATTGATGCAGCTGCTGGTGGTTCACTCACTGAGAAGACAATCTCGCAAGCAACTAGTTTGATTGAGAGTATGGACTCAAATGCACAACAATTTTATACAAGGCATGACTCAAATGTTAGAAGAGTTAGCAAGATAGGAGAATCTCCAAATACATAGCACCGGTTAAGAACCATTGTAAAGGCGATTCATCGTATAACTTCAGTAGTTGCTCCACCATACGAAGAGGAGGCCGAGGTTAATGCTTTATTTCCTAATCAAAGTAAAAGGTATGATCCATATTCTAATACTTATAACAATGGTTGGAAAGATCATCCTAATTTCAGTTGTGCCAGCAAGCAAGTCGCAGCTCCTATGCCAGCTTTTGGGTGACATAATTCTTTTCAATCTCAGCAACAGAACCAGAACTCCGATCTAGAAGAGATGATGAAAGCTATGATGCAAAAGCAAGATCAAGCTTCCCAAGAACAAAAGGCGATATACCAACAAAATCTGCAATATCAACAAAAGAATGATAATGTTATTAAAGACTTGCAGACTCATATGGGGCGATTGGCAACCGATATGAATTCACTGAAGGCACAAGCTTCGACAAAGTTGCCGTCACAACCTTTTGTGAACCCAAGAGAGCAAGTGAATGTAGTCACTCTAAGAAGTGGGAGACAAACTGAAGAGCCACATAAAAAAAGAGAGGTTAGTAACGACATAGAAAAGGAAGTAAAGGAAGAAACCGTCCCAAAGGAAAAGCCAACCTCAAACGGCCACCCTAAGGACACGGTTCCCACTTTTACCATACCACCTCCTTTCCTTAGTCGTTTTTCCAAGTCAAAGAAGCAAGCTCAAGAAAAGGAGATCATGGATATTATCAGCAAGATACACATCAACATTCCATTTATTGAGGCCATCAGAACCGTACCCAGGTATGCCAAGGTTTTGAAGGATTTGTGTAAAAGGAAGGATAGGTTGATTGCTAATGAGATTACTCAGGTGGGTGAAAGTCCTACAACTATGTTACTTAAGAAGATGCCTACAAAGTGTGAAGATCCTGGCGGTTTCACGGTACCCGTTACCATTGGTAACCGAAGATTTGAGCGTGCTTTGCTTGATTTGGGAGCTTCCATAAGTGTTATGTCAGCCGATGTTTATGATTCTTTGAATCTCGGACCTTTAAAAGAGGCAAAGATCACTATTCAATTGTCTAACAAGTCCAATATATATCCTAAGGGAGTCGTGGAGGACGTGTTAGTTCAAGTGAATCAGTTGATCTTTCCGGTTGATTTCTACATTGTGGATATGCATAATGGAGATAATTGCTCATCTACTTCGTTACTTCTTGGGAGACCGCTCATGAAAACTGCAAAGACGAAGATTGATGTTGATAGTGGTGCACTCACTATGGAATTTGATAAGGAGATAATACGGTTCAATATTTTTGAAACCATGCGCTATCCTAGTGATGTTCACTCAGCTTTCTCCATTGATGTTACCGGTTTGTTAGCACAACAAATGTTTGATTTGAATAGTGAAGATGAACTTGGAGTTATGCTACGAAATAACATTGATTTGGACGTTCATGGACAGCCGAACCTGGTGAGATAGCCAAAGAACTGGTGGATATATGTGGTGCCTTAACAACACTACAAGAAGCTAAGCCAAGAAATATACGGTGGATTCTACTATCGCAAGAATTTGATTACGAAATTAAGGATAAAAGAGGTGTTGAAAATAATGTTGTTGATCATCTTAGTAGACTTGTTGTTTCCGAAGAAGAACTTCCTTTACAAGATCGTTTTCCAGACGAACAACTTTTCTCAATTGAAGATTCAACACCTTGGTACGCAGATATATTGAAATACTTGGTTACAAGACAGGTACCTAGTACAATGTCTAATTTTCAAAAGCTTAAGAAAATAGCCAAGCAGTATGTGTGGGATGAGCCCTACTTGTGGAAATACGATCCTGATGAAATCATCCGCAGGTGCTTACCTAATTCTGAATTTCAATCTATTATTAATTTTTGTCATACTTATGCATGTGGTGGTCACTTTGGTTCTAAACGTACCGCTTTCAAAGTACTTGAAAGTGGCTTTTATTAGCCTACCCTATTTGAGGATGTATATATTTTTTGCAAATTTTGTGATAGATGTCAAAGAACGGGAAATCTAGGTGCTCGAAATCAAATGCCACTCACACCAATTCTTGTTGTTGAAGTATTTGATGTGTGGGGAATTGATTTTATGGGTTCTTTTGTCAATGATAATGGAAAATATTATATACTTCTTGTTGTGGATTATGTTTCAAAATGGGTGGAAGCTAAAGCCACCCCTACTAATGATTCTCAAGTTGTTTGTGAGTTTGTGAAGGAATACATTTTTTCTAGACATGGTACACCAAGAGTGATTATCAGTGATGGGAGTTCTCATTTCCAGAAATCCCTCCATGCTCTACTCAAGAAGTACAACATAACACACAAGGTTGGTACGCCGTATCACCCACAAACTAGTGGGCAAGCCGAAATCTCAAACCGTGAGATTAAATCCATTCTTGAGAAAACCGTAAATACTACACGGAACGATTGGAGTTGTAGGCTTAATGATGCATTATGGGCGTATAGAACGGGGTACAAAACACCGATTGGTATGTCTCCAAATCGGTTGGTTTATGGCAAAGCTTGTCATCTTCCGGTTGAACTTGAACACAAGGCATATTGGGCGATAAAGATGTGCAACATGGATTATGACAATGCGGGGAAACAAAGGAAGTTACAACTTAACGAGCTAGAGAAGATACGTAATGATGCTTACGCGAGTTCTCGTATTTACAAGGAAAAGATGAAACTTTTCCATGACAAGATGATTTCTCGAAAGAATTTTGTTGTGGGGAACAAATTTCTTTTATTTTATTCTCGTCTTAAACTATTTCCTGGTAAGCTAAGGTCCAGACGGATTTGACCATATGTTGTTACAATGTTTATTCTCATGGCGCGGTTGAAATTGCTAGTCTTAAAGATGGAACAAATTTAAAAGTGAACGACCATAGATTGAAGCCATATTATGAAAGCATTGCTTATGTGGATATGGATGTGCAAGAATTTCGTGATTATCTCCCTCTGGAGGTGTAATTGAAGGAATGCCAAGTCGGGCTGAGGACATTAAACTAAACGCTACATAGGAGGCAACCCATCGGTTTTGTATCTCTATCCCTTTTTTTTTAATTCTATTAGTTTTGCATATCATATCTTGCATTCCCATCTTAGATTTTACAGAGTCCTATATCTATAATGAAAGTTTTGACGAATTCTCGTCAGAAAATTCTGACTGCGCAGTTGTCACGAAAATAGCTCTCGAGACTTCATACAGAGTCCGATTTGAGTGGTTGACCCCAATTTTTAAAGAGGATAGAATCATTTTTTTTTTTCCAAAAATAAAATATGAATTCGGAGTATGTTAAGTTGGAGCGATAGGCCTGGACATTTAAGTTTCGGTATTTTTCCAGAACTTTTTCAGATTGCATGTCTGTCAGTCTGGATGCCATAAAAGTCAGACCGTTTATCGAGACATTGTGCCCTTTTGACATGTTATAGAAAATATGTAGGCAAGCAACTTTCGTTTAGAATGTTTTTCCTAATTCTCTACCTACTGGTACATTTGTTGAGTTATTCAGGGTTGTTATATTAGAAATCAGAATTTTCGGTTTTGAACATTAAGGACAATGTTGAGTTTAAGTGTGGGGGAGCATCTAGTATCTACTATTTGCATATACACATAAAAAAAAATCATACTCTTTGATTTCTTACATTCTTGAGACTTCATCTTTTGGAGTTAATTATGAGCTACTTAGGATGACATACTAAACCTTTTTAAGGTTGAAACAGTTCTTACGGCTATAGATTGAGTTCCACTTTATCGTTCTAAAATCCTTAAATATATTGTTGATGGTGGATTTTAGTTCAGGGCTTGTAAAACCAAATTTAATGCGCTGACATCCTGCAAAGGGTAAAGCCGTTTGATAAGTGATGAGTGCAGAAAACCTCTTCACTTTATTTATTCGAAGCAATTCAATAAATACACAAAATTCACCCAGAATGGTGCGTGCAACAGCTATCCCAAATATTCTGTGATTTTTTTAGCATTATTAATTAATGCATGATTTGCCTAGTATTTCCTGTGTTGTTCCTAGCCGAACTCTCATTATTAGCATGACATGACGACTAAGTGTTCACTCTCAGCAGAGTAACATGAATCTCCAAGTGTCAATTTTGAGATATGCACGAAATACCCGTACAGGCTGCATCACTCTCTGACAAAGAAAATTTCGAATCGACACGCTTTTGATTAAAGACAGCTCGATCGAACGTATTTAATTCCCTCAAGGAAAATCTGGACTGTCCATACCAGTCTCAGAAACGGTCGTGGCCACGCAAGTTGGCCGTACAATTTAACAAGCCTAACCAAGCCCTGGCAAAAAATAGGAAATTGTTGTGATGACCACCGACGGGCCCACTTATGCCCTAGCCGGTCGAACAATCACCATACTCCCCCCAGCGCCATCAAACGCCAACCCAAGGTTGAGTGACCGCGCTGTTTTGGGAGAAGCTCGACGAGCATAGACTGTTCAGAGCAGTCTTAAAACCATCACAACCGTCCAACTTCGCCAGCATGGTTGGACGGATTAGATCATCCCATGAATGATCAGGAAAGCGCTAACGCACACGTTGTCGGGCCCACTTCTCCTTCACCCGATCAGTTTTATCACGGCAGGCCATGGAGCAATGAAACGATTGCTCAAACCATGGCAAAGCGTGATGCTTCTAAGGGTCGCGGAATTCCAATAGTGTCTTAAATCGCATTTAGGAAGGTACATGCAAGATCACCGTCGACCCAACATGGGCCCCACGTGATCGATCTCCCCAAAGGAGGTCACGGCTTGCCAAAGCGTTTGGCCGAAGTTCACGTGTGCGTGACTGATTCAAAACCCTAATTAGGGTTTGCGGAAATGCACATATGTCGTAGTTCGATCATGACCATCCATCTTCGCCAGCCTAAACGGAGGGTGCAGATATAGACTCAAGAGGTCCCAAGGATGTCAAAGTGATCACCGTAGGCCCACATTTGTGTGTTATCGGCCGACCTATGCATACTAGGGCCCGGTGCCTCGAAAGGCACGCCCAAAGGTGGCATGCCGCACGACTTTTAAACCTTTGCAGCAATGTATTTCTGTCGCAAATTGATCACGACCACTCATCTTTTTCGGTCAAGTCGAGTGGCCTAGATCGAATCTTCGTGGGACCGATAGATGTAGACATGCACGCCGGCGTGCCGTCTCCACACATGCCTGGTCGGTCCCTCCAAAATTATCTCCCATGCTAGTATTCGATCAAGCCAAAGAGGGGATGTTTGCATACCTCTAAAAACCCTAAAATCCATCAATGACAACAAATATGCGCCGTAAATCATCTCGCCCGTCCAACTTTGCCAGCTTGGTCAGACGGCTTGGATTAGGAGTTAGGCGATCAATGAAACGCCTCAATGATCACCGTCCGCCACTCTATCAGAGGGAGTGATCGACCAGATGGTGGCCCGCCCATGCAGCTTCCAGACGATCACTCGAAGATGGTTGGACGTGCTGCCATTTTAAGACGCTTAATCTGTGACTTATTTAATCAAGCTTTAAAACAACGATGCTTTATGCATATCGATTGTTTTGAACTTCTTTCTTTAAAACGATGCATTACATGCATCGAACATACACGATATTTCATGAATATCAATAACTCAGTTATTTAACTTAATAGCACCGTATGTTATTTCCTGCGTCCCAGGACCTGACTCACTCATTCGAGACATCAAACATGTCACAAACTGGGGGATACTTACTGGGGTATTGGTCTGGCGGTTTACAGCGTGCGGCGTGCAACGCGCCCATAACGAGAACGTGTCAGGAGGCATGGAAGGTTAACGATGATGAGGGAAGTGGGCAAAGGCGTGATCGTGTGACAATCACCTACACGACCCCACTACTCCATCACTCAACTTCCTCCACTTCCTACGAGATTAGGATTGCGCTCAAATGACTTGTATAAATAGGTTCTTCAACCTATTTTAACACAAGACAGAGAAAACCAAGTGTTGTTACAGTATCCAGAAAACACCCAGAACTGACAGCTTACATTGTGCAAGCCAGTTCAACATTCTGATACAAGTTATAAACAACCAACACCTTCACAATCTCAAAACCTTCTTCGCTTCCTTCCCTAAGATCAACCCCATCTCCTTCACTTTGTGATCGAAGCAAGTCTGGAACGACCATTTCTTGGTTTAGGCCAGAATTGTATAGATTGATCTCTCGAATCAAAAGCACTCCCGTGTAGTGCATTTGTTTAGGGTTTAGATTCGTTTCTCATCCACACACCCAAATTTACCAAAAACATTAGAAACAGTTTTCACCCATAAACATATATACGTTCATAATTGAATGTCAAACTCAACTATGGTAGTCGTTTGAAATATTCATCCTCGCAATTAATCATTACTGAATCACTTTCTTTTTATTTTTGCAGTTATATGTTTCTCTAATGTGATTTGGTGGGATCCTGATACTGTCTTGGAAGTTGTAGCAAAGTAATCATTGGTTGAGTATATAAAAGCCCCATAGACAGTTGTCTTACACTCATAAAAGAGTGAGACGAAAGAAAATAAAAAAAATAAAATGTATATATATATATAAGGCTCCTCTTCATTTATCGACACTTGGATGTCAATACGTGTGAAACGTTGTCCCTGTCTCTGTCGCCTAAACAAGCGTGGAACGCAGGATCCAAGGCAACTATCACGTATTTGCTGAAAAGGAACATGCTCTTAGAGTATCTAATCATGTAGTCGATGAAAATAAAAACCATATCATCATTATATAGTAAGTCAAAAAGACTATTGATGAGGTTCTTGACACTTGGATAACAGTATGTGTGAAACGTTGTCCCTGTCTCCGTCGCCTAAACAAGCGTGGAATGCAGGATCCAAGGCAACTATCACATACTTGCTGAAAAGGAAGATGCGCTTAGAGTATCTAATCATGTGGTCGAGTTAAATGGGTGCTTCTCTCAACTATTGCGCTATAAATAAGAATCCTTTGACGACATTCATAAAAGTATTGTGGGTAACATCTTTCACTTTAGTCAACATTTGCGCACTTCACTTTTCTATTTCCATTTCTTATCTATCCATGTGATTTCAGTATGCGAGTGTTGTGGCAAAAGTTGCAACAAGTACGATGACTATCTTAGTAGAGTTTTGCAATCAGGTTGAATGTCACACGTAAGTAACTACTTGTGTGTGACGATTGGAATGTATGTGGGATGTTTGCAGCTAAAGAACTTATGAAAGCTAATTATTTGGCTATTACTTTGTGTCTATCCTTAGTGGTTCTTACAAGGCGAGAAATTGGAGTAGGTTTTGTGGGTGTCGTCCACTAGGGACATCTAGGGGTTTAAAGGCTTGTTATACATGCTAAGTGTAACCGTTTTCTCAACGACATGGAGTTGTTGTATTCAGGATTAGTTTTATTTAGTTTTCTCGAAGACTAGCAAAAGCTAAGTATGGGGGAATTTGATAAGTACATAATTCATATGATTTTAGTGTCCATTCCATAATATGCAACAGATTGTTTTCCTGGTACCCATAATTATGATTCAGTGTTGTCTGAGTGAAATGTTTGCTTGCTGAATTCATTACCTCACTGTCCAAACTGTCAATCTCTGAACTTTTGAGAACTTTATATACATGCTTGCATAGTCTAGATACCCTTTCACATAAGACCCTGCTTTGCACCTTGCTGCTTGTCTGATTAATACAACTTTTTGTGTCTGTGTGCATACTTCTGTGTATCTATGCCATTTCATCTAATATGCAATAGGACAAGCTACAACTATAATGACAGGAAAACAAAAGAAAATCTAACACATATTTACAATATTAACTGAAACCAGTCTAGTGAAGGTGGAAACTTCAGCTACACAGCTACCGAGTCCCCGGCAGCGGCGCCAAAAACTTGGTAGGTCTGTAAACAAGCCTACGACTATGTCAAACTGCAAGTGCACAGTGCCGTATTGTGACACAGGGCAAGCACAGGTCGATCCACAGGGACAATGTGGGTGTAGATTTGAAGCTATGGTCTTACTACAACTGACTTAGAACAAGAGTAACCAAAAAGGGGGGTTTTGTTTGCCGATATGGCTAGATGATTGAAAGAGTTTTAAAACAATAACAAATTGAAAGCAAAGTGTACTCTAAACAAGCAGATAACTAGGATGCTAGGGAAATAGAATACACTGTTTAACCTATACTAAATCAACTCAGTCTTAATACTATTCTTGTCCCTTAAAATGGACTTTGTTGAATTTCTAGGTTCTGTCGACCATCCAAATAACGGTGAAGGTTCAAGCCTGCCGTGTATCTAAGGGTAGTTTCAGGAGGATGGTTTAGTGTCACTAAGATAATTACCTAATCCTAGTATTAGTTGTCCTCTCACAAAACAACTAACCGCAGATCAATCACTTGGATGATTAAACCAATCCTAATATGGATATTCTAATCGCAACTAAGGTATCCCTCTGAAGTACTAACTGTCTGATTAAGGCACAACTAGTCAAAGGATCGAACAACACTCCATTAAGCATGAGTTGCAGCACAATCAACATAGAAGTATTCTAACTACAATGGATGGATGATATACACTCTGAAAGTAATATGAAGAAGTGCTCAGATTATATGTATCCAAAACATTACAGTATAACAAGAACAATACCAGAACTTGAATTAAACTTAGCAAAAAATTAATAGTTTCATCTAAACCCTAACTATGAAATTAGAACATCATGGAGATAATAAAATCAAACATAAACTACATCTTGGTGCACTGGCTAATCCGGGCATGAGTTTTACATCACACTGCCTCTTCTCTATTTATACACAAAATCTCTCAATTCGACTTCTATTCAACAATTGATAGAGACCCACTCACCATAATTGCTTCTCTGATAGTTCCCCTTCTTCAATTCAACTCTGCAAGATATTCATTTGATGTTCCTCTACTGTAGAAGATAAACCTAGCCCTAGCTTTCTCAATCTTATCTTCTAGGGTTATTTTTCTTGATAAGGAGGAAGATAAGGTTGAGAGAGGTAGAGAATAGAGGTTTAATTGATGATTATGGTGGTGGTTGTGTGTAGAGGCGCATGGGAGATGGAGTTAATAGAGGATATGGTGGCACTGAACATGTTGAACAAGAGAGGAAATGGAGAAGAAGTTGGGGTTCTGATCGATAGGGAAGAAAATAGGAAGCTAGGGTGTTAGGCAGATGCATCAGGATTTAATATCTCGAGTGGGATGTTATGCAGCTGTAATCTAATCCGACGGTTCAGATATAGGTACGGGTTTGGGTTTTGGGTATGGATTTAGGTTAGGGTTTTATCACTTCTTCCAAGCCCAATTCATCTTGTTAGCCCACTGCTTGAGTAGCTTTTACAAGCGGTTTGCCAAAGGTGCGCAAGCGGATTACAACCATCCTTTGCGCAATGTTTCCTTTACGTTCTTCACTGCCTTCTAGGGGGAGCTTTGTTTCTCTCTTCCATTGTCACTGGCCACCATTTCTCCGCTCTTTTGGCATCTCAATTCATCCAAGCTTTATTTAGTACCTAAAAACACAAAATTAATTAATAAAAGTATTTATTCTTGAAAACAATGAAAACACAGAATTTGGGATAATATATGATTTAAAGCGCAAAAGATGAGTTAATTACCAATAAATAGATGTAGAAATATGCAATATTTGGCACTCATCATGTGGTATAACTGATTCCAAGAATGTAAATCCATGTAAATATGAATAAGGATTTACAGTGAAAAGATGTCAACATACTTTGAACATGTACAATAACTCTTATCATTTATTGTTCAAAGATATTCCTTAGTACTCAAGGAGATCCTGTGCCGAAATAAATTGAGAATCTTTTAATTAAGGTTTTTGGTTTTATATGTGTTAATTACCAGTAATTTAATGCATATCTCTAGAGAATAAAAATTAGTAATGTGCATTAATTGGAGATTTTCTATTGAGAGATTTCAGAAATTTTGGACATCATTTATTGGAATTGGGAAAACCGAATTTTGCTATTCATTGTATATCTTGAGAATATTTTCGGTTTTGGAAATTTCTTGGTGTCCAAACATCCTTGGTGTATAAATACCTAAGTTTGAATTTCTAGCAAACTATCCTAAGAGTCAGGCAAACTTCAATTCTTGTTGTTTCTGGTGGAGCCATCTATTCGGAGAGGAAAATATCCTAATTAGGTGAAATCCCTTACGACCATTCGTTTAAAGACTTCTATGTGATCAAGAAGCTCTACGAGTACCGTTGGTGGGAAACTAGATAATTGTAGTGTTATTAGTTTTCAATTGATTTGATTGACTAACGGTTGTTGAAACTTTGATTGCACCTAGTTTGTTTATTCTTGTGAATCTTCTTTTCTGATATAATATTCACTCAAACTAGATCGAAGTATCGACGGGATCTTTATAATTGTTTGTAGATCTAAAGACATCTTGTGATAATCCATTGTTAACAGACTCCGTTCTGTGTGTGATTGATCACAAGATATTCAAGTGGTGTTATGCGGGTGTTTATTGAAGATTAAAGAAGATTTGATGACAAAGAAGATTTCTTATTAGTTATCATATCTTTGTGTGTGCACAAACCTTGATCGGCTGCGATCCAACTATAATCGGATTTATTCGATTGATTAGTTGCGTGAGATCGGCATTCTCAATATATCTCTTTGAGATTTATTTTGATTGAGTGTGAATCTAAACTTAACTACTTTTGTAGTTATTGGATAGATTGATCTAACCAGGCAAAGGAGTTTATTGGATTAAACGGAAGAGCCTTTGCGTATGACTTGAATATCTTTATCTTGAAAGAATCAATAGAGTTGTTACCAAACAGATTTGTTGTTCCTTTACTGTTTGGAATATTAAAAAGCGGGGGTCTAACAACCACACCAATATTTCGTTTAAGCAATCTGTATGGACTAACTTCAATATATTTCCAAGAGAATCAACTAGACAGTCAGACTCAATCAAGGAAAATACATCCAAGAGTTATATCTCAATTTCTCAAATCAATCTGCAACCGAACAGATAAAAATATGTGAGCCGGATTAATATGAGAAATAACTTGGATGGTACCAAAGACCAATATCCAAGCGTCAATCAATTTCAATCAAAAACCAAAGGTTGGATTCACCAATTGATTGAACTACGAACAACCTGTGATATTTCAATTATAAAAAAATATAATGCGGAAAATAAATAACACAAACACCAGAAATTTTGTTAACGAGGAAACTGCAAATGCAGAAAAACCCCGGGACCTAGTCCAGATTTGAACGCCACACTGTATTAAGCCACTACAGACACTAGACTACTCCAAGCTAACTTCAGACTGAAATGTAGTTGAGACCTAACCAATCTCACATTGATCAAGGTACAGTCGCGTTCCTTACGCCTCTGAATCCCAGTAGGACTCTGCGTACTTGATTCCCTTAGATAATCTCACCCACAACTAAGAGTTGTTACGACCCAAAGTCGAAGACTTGATAAACCAATATGTCTCACACAGAAAAGTCCATTGAATAGATAAATCTCCCTCCCACAGAAATACCTAAGAGTTTTGTTCCGTCTATTGATAAATCAAGGTGAACAAGAACCAATTGATACACCAGTCTTATATTCCCGAAGAATAACCTAGTAATATCAATCACCACACAATAATCTTATTCGTATGGTAGAGAAATAACACAAAAACCAGAATTTTGTTAACAAGGAAACCGCAAATGCAGAAAAACCCCGGGACCTAGTCCAGTTTGAACACACATTGTATTAAGCCGCTACAGATACTAGCCTACTCCAAATTAACTTTGTTCTGGACTGTGGTTTAACCCCAACCAATCTCACACTGATCCGAGGTACAGTTATGCTCCTACGTCTCTGATCCTAGCAGGATACTACGTACTTGATTCCCTTAGCTGATCTCACCCACAACTAAGAGTTGCTACGACCCAAAGTCGAAGACTTTAATAAACAAATCTGTATCACACAGAAAAGTCTACGGTAATAGATAAATCCTTCTCCCACGAATATACCTACGAGTTTTGTTCCATATTTTGATAAATCAAGGTGAACAGGAACCAATTGATAAACCGGACTTATATTCCCGAAGAACAGCCTAGTATTATCAATCACCTCACAATAATCTTAATCGACGCAGCGAAAAAAGATATTGCGGAATCACAAACGATGAGAAGAAGTGTTTGTGATTACTTTTATATCTTGCCTATCAGAGATATCAATCTTAAGACAATTATTACAATTGTACTCGTGCGATAGAAACAACAAGATCAGATCACACAACTACAAGAAAGTATTATCGGTCTGGCTTCACAATCCAAATAAAGTCATTAAGTCGTTAACCTGGTTTAGAAGAAGAAACCAAAGGTTAAAGGAGAATCGACTCTAGCTTAGCACAACTAGTATCACACAGAAGGTATGGGGATTAGCTTTCCCAGTTGCTAGAGTTCTCCCTTATATAGTCTTTCAAATCAGGGTTTGCAATCAATGTTAGTGTAGATGGTGGATTTTCGACAAGGGATAAAATCGTAAACTCATAATTATACGAAGCTCTGATCCAGCAATCAGACGTGAGTATTGAGACACGGGTCTCTCATCGAATTCTCAACAGAGAGTACTTTCTCTCAGAGTACATGTAGATATGTAGTCTCACGACTGGACAACGACATATCTCATGAATACTGAACACTTTCAGTGATTATTTATATATAGTATCATGAGATGGACGGCTCCTAGACAGCTTTCTCTGCTAGTATAGAGCGATAACGTCTTCAGGAACAAACAACGAGTTTACCCTGACTATATAAGGTATATGACTTACCGATAAGCTCATATCGGGATAATTAATGCTCCTAGACAGCTTGCTCTGCTAGTATAGAGCCACAAAATTAATTATTCCTAATTAATATTAATTATGCCGTGACATTCACTACTGAATTCACAGAATAATCTATTATTGCTCCTATTCCATGGTCGAATCCACGAATAGTCCCATGGAATGGCAATAAACAATTGTTCTGATTCTATGATCGAATCCACGGCTTGATCTCATAGAATAGCAATAACTATATTATCTCATTACTCTGATTTCATGATCGAATCCACAACTGGTCTCATAAATGGTAATAGATAAATCTTAATTACTCTGATTCTATGGTCGAATCTACGATCCCATTGAATGGTAATGCTCACTTTATTATTATGAATTCGTAGTCGAATCCTCAGCTGATCTTATGAATTAATAAAAAAAATCTTATTACTCAGTTTTGTGAATTATTCTCCGCCGAATTCCACAATTAGTAATAAATAATCAATAACCGGGCGTCTGAGCTACCTCTAAGTAAGCTTCGATTCAAATGGTGAAGGTGTATTCAACGACGATACACTAACAGTCACCGCACGAACGAGTATTTCAAAATACAACGAAACGATGAACCTATGCAAAATAGGGAAGAAAATAATAAATAATTAAAAATATTGACCAGGGTGCTGGGAGCACGGACACACGACCGACCGACCGTGTCGTGGTCAATCCCATGCCGGTTTTATATTTTAATGCATTTTTATTATTTTCCATGATTTGATGAAAATTCTCTCATTTTATTAAATCTCCTTCGTCTCGAGGAAACTCCTCGGTTTCATGGTATTTTCATAAATTCGTAAAAAGTAATATAAAATTAAGGAAAGAAGTTTGGGGCGTGACCATTGGCCAACCGGCCATGCCTTGGTCCCAGCCGGCCCCACACCTCACGGTTCCTCATTATTTTATTATTATTATTATTATTATTATTATTATATCTCTAATTTCATGAAAAAACTCCTTGATTTCATGGTATTTTGCACAAATCATCAAATAATAAATAAAATTATGAAAACTCGTGGGACCGGTCCCCTAGCCGGCCGGCCATGCCCTAGCCGGTCCCACACACCCGTGTTTTTATTATTTTAATATTTTTTGCTTCCTTGAACTCATGAAAACTCCTTCAATTCATGGAGACTCCCTAAATTCATCAAATTTCTTAAAATTCATGAATTCTTCATAAAATCATCAAAAATATTATAAAATTAAGGAAAATGGCACCACGGGACTATGGTCACGACCGGCTGACCATGCCTTGGCCTTGGAGGTCCCACACCTCCTTATTCCTTATTTTATAATTATTTTCCATCATCTCATGGTGTTTTCCTCAGTTTCGTCGAAACCCTAATTTTGGCATATTTTCTCGAATGGATGCTCAATTGCACGCCAGAAAATATCAAAATTCTCAGGACTGAGACGCGGATGCTTGGGGACACGAGTACGCTATCTTGACCGACCAAGATTGACTCTTTGGCTTACAGAAGCCGGTCCCATCAAGTTTCACAGTTTTGACCTAATTTGCACAATTGCACGTATTAGGTCAAAGACTCTTCCAAACACTTTAGATTTTCATGAAGTGATCATCAGGAAGTCACGTGACTACCCAGGTCCGGTTTCATGACCCCATGGTCGGTCCCTCACTCCGTCATAATTAATTAGGTTTTCTCACCTAAGGCTCAGACGAGCATTTTCGAATAAATGATTAAACCAGCATTTAATCATTCTTTCACCAACAAATCGTCAACTCTTCAGGAGTTCTTTGTATTTGCTCACGTAAGTATATGGAAACTACATGGTTGATCCACGGTCCCATGTAGTCGCTACCTCCTTCGTCCCATGGTTAAACTTCTGACGAACCATGAATTGATCATGAATTGATCAAATTAGGGTTTCTGAATCCAAGGATCATCATTCCATATTCCAACCTTAATAATTTTACGACGACCTCATGGTCATTAATTTTATTAATTATGTTCGGTTCAACGACCAGTATTCTAATTAATATTTTTGGTACGCTGCCAATAATCCATCAGATGAGCAACACATGCTCAGGCGATCAAATATTCAACAATTCATCACATGAGCAACACTTTCTCAGATGAAAACCAAGGAATATTGGTTCAATAATTAATATTCAACGATCCATCGAATGAGCAATACTTGCTCACTTCATCGTAAGAACTATACCTCTGTATCATGACATGTTCAATTCATGAGTTTCAGAACATCATGTTCAACTCAGCAACACATGGACTCATCGTCCCATCAAACCACGAAGTCATCAATTGACTAACATACCACGGGACGTAAATCGTGTCATTTTGGGGGGATATCACTTAGGGTTTTGGTCTGCCGGTCTACGGCACGTGTGTTCAAACACACCATGGAATGTGAGGAAGTCTTTCAATCAGTTGAAGGAATTCACGAGGTAGTGGGTGGAAAATCGACCAAGTCTCCACACGTTGAGCAACAGGTTTCAAACACGATCTCCACTTCCTTACTCCTTGATTCCATCAACTGTCATACTTCATGGGGTCATGGTGTCTAAAATTCCAGCAATATAAATAAGTCTCTGAATCATGATTGAGGGATCAACATCAACAGTATCATCAATCTCACGTCTCATCGACAACACGAGATCAACTCATCAATTGAGCAACTACTCTCAATTGAGCAATTTCAATCATTCAGAGTTTATCATATTCAGAATTCACACACCCACAATCTTTGATTACCATTGATTCTACACATTTCCAAGCTTCCCTCCTACAGATCAACCCATCCTCTCTTGTGACCGAATTTACTCTGGAACGGTCATTGTCTTGATTTAGGCCGGAGTACTACAGATTGATCTCTCGAATCTAAAGCACCCCCTTTGTAGCGGTGCATCTATGTGAGGTTTAACATTGCGCTCGGTTTGAGGAGTCTCCTCCGTACGGTCGTCTCCTCAATTCCTTAAAAACCAGCAAATCATTTTTCCCCATCTACAGATTGGAGACCACAGTGGGAGATCATTCTCTCGGTTGCAATCTCACAATTTCATAAGATGGTTGATCTCAGGTCAGGTTCAGTTACGAATCCTAACACAAACCGTGCTAGCACTAGCAACAATAACAATCAGAATATCCCGGAGACAATTCTGACCTCCAACACTGATGGTGGTGACATTACTCCTCCTCACGTCGAAGGTCATCCACTGTTTGGAAGACACCCTGAAGAAGTCAGAGGAGATCCACCAACCTACCATTGCTGATCTTATCAAAGCGCAGGAGACTCTTGCAAAGAATCATACTGACATGGCTGCTACACAGAAGGAGCTGTGTGATTATCTCAAAACTCTTACTGACAAGATGTCAGAGAAAACTCAAGAGAAGGGAAAGGAGAAGGAGAAATCCTCAGACGACGATCCTGAAGTAATTCCAATCCATACAGTAGAAGACGACGAAGTCCGCAAAACTGCTGCAGACAACTCATCAGCGAAGGGATCATCGAATTTCATCACTCGCGAGGATCTGGAGCACCTCTTGGAGAACCGTGGAATAGACAAAACATCGCATGTCCATCGTCATCAACCTCCTTATCCTGCCGCTACGCATAGGATTCCACTCCTCAAAGGTTACTTTCTCCAACCTTCACCTTATATGATGGAACTGGCAATGCTCGGGAACATGTCTCTCGTTTTTTCGAAGCCCTGGGAGAACATTAACATAATCATGTCGTTCGTCTCAAGGAATTCTCAAAGTCTCTGAAAGGCAAAGCATACACCTGGTATAACAACATCGACAATTGGGGAGAAATGGTTAACACATTCTACAGGAAATATTTCTTCATGTCAGAACAATTCACCCTCTCCGACCTTGGAAGAATGTTTCAGAGGGTCAGTAAAAATCCCAATGATTATGTGAAAAGGTTCAGAGTCCAAACCCTGGATTTTCATGACCCAAACGTCACGGAGCAACAACTGGTGGACTTGTGCATCAATGGCATGCTCCCGGTCTACAGGGCCTTGCTGGAGAACCTTCGATTCCAGACTTTCTCAGAGCTTCACGAAGCTGCGAAGAGGTCGGCAACCACTGCACCCGCTCTTTTGGAAAGAGCAAAGTCTACAAAGACTGAGGATTCAAAAGACACTCGAGGAAGCAGGCGTTTGATCAACAAGCAGTACAACCTGCAACCTTCAACAAATGCTGTCGCAGAAGGGAGTAAGCAAAAAGAATAACCACAGCACAAGCAGACTTCCTCCACCCCTTCAAAGGCACACAAGAAGGAGAATTCGAAAGTACCTCCTCAGCATACGGAAGATCCAGAAGCACCTGATTTTCCCTGTTCAATGGAAGAAGTTAATGAACTAGTCGATGCCTGGATCCAAGATGGTGCAATCAAATTTCCTTATGTCAAGAAGGAACCAACTGAAGAAGCCATGGAAAATCCTCGGTATTGCCGCTTCCATAGATACGTCAGCCATCCCACAAGTGATTGCAAAATTTTGAAGCGCATATTCAAAGAAAAAGTCGAATCAGGAGATCTCAACCTGGGGACTGAGGGAGTACACAAAAACCCCCTCCCAGTCAGAACTTTTACCATCTCTGAACCTCCTGTCAAGGAAGCGGTCCAATCTCTGATCGAACATGTCTGCGAGTTGTTGTATCTTTCGAAAGCTCAAAGGAAAGACATGTTTGCTGCACTGAACCACATCGTGATCCAAGAGACTACCACCGAACCTTCAGCCACCGACAAAGAAATGTATGACTGGGGACTGCTCACCACAGTGCACATTAAAGGAAATGAGTTCAAGAGGGCGTTCGTCGATCTTGGTACCGCTGTCAACATCATCCCTTTGAAAACTCTCAGAGCTGCTGGTATTACTCGACAGGAAGCCACCCATGCTCCCATAGCAATCAGAGACCACGAAAGAATCTCCAGAGACGCATAAGGCTTCATCACTCTCAAAGTTACGGAAAGATTGATCTGCACTGAGGCCAAGTTTTTCATAATCCGGGAAGACCCTGGATACGACATGGTCCTTGGAAGAACTTGGATTCATGCTGGAAGGATAACGATGCCTTCAACACATCCTGTCATCGACAAGGATTCCGAGTCGGAAGACGAAGCAGAAGACGCACCAACGTTTGAGCATCTGGAAGAAGTAAAAACTCTGATGGGACTTACGCAGGAACTTGGAGAAAATCCGCACACCTTTGTCATAAGGTTTCGAGCTCAGGAAAGTCTTATTCCTCCTCTTGCTCCAATATTACCAATGTTCGAATGCGCTACTATGGTCCAGGGACTTCTCCCCATGAACAATTTAGCAGTCATCAAAAGCTACGAGTGGGTAACTTCACCTCAGCAATATTACACCAAATGGTTGGGTTCAGAACTTCTTCAAATCGGTCACCCCATCGAGAGGTTTATTGTTGAAGACCTGGCTAAGCATGATCAACACTATGCTGGATACTCTCTTCCGCGCGAGTGTCCATATGTGCCATAATCGTGTAATTCCGTCAAACAAGGAATTCCGAATCAGCGGAAGATATTCAAGGCACGATCGACCAAGCCTAACAAGTTTCATGAAGGGGACCTGGTTCTCAAAGCAGTTCAGCGCGATCTTTATTCTACAAGGAACTCCAATTGGGAAGGACCATTCATGGTCGCTAAGCCCGTGGCTGGAGGATACTACAAATTGATCAACACAGATGGCAGAACCTTGCCAATAATTCACGAAAATTGGCTCAAGGCGTTTATCTGAAATTATTGGACATTTGAGGTATTGGGCGTTCGAAGCATTCATGGCGTTTGGATTTAACATTTAGGATTTTCTTTAATTTGTATTTCAATTCCTCCAAAACGTTTGCAATACTTGCAATTAGTATTTGAATTGAGCAATTCATCAAAATTCAGTTCATATTTCGTAAAAGAAAATCTCTATCAAATCTACAAGAAAATCCTTAATCATCAGTTAATACAAAACCATCTAAATATCAAAACCCAAGTATAAACCTCATATCTCTCAGAACTTCAGAAGTTCAAGAGATAATCAAAGGAAATCAGCAAGAAAAGGCTTTCGCTCATCAGCATCCTTCAAGATTTGCAAAGCCGCCCTCTCCTTGTTCAACTCCTCGGTCAGCTTGGAAATCTTGTCCTCCTTATCCTTCACAACATCATTGGGAAAGGGTATGTTCTTCTCATATGAATCCTTGGTAACGTTTATTTGCTTGCAAAGCCATTTCACGTTGAGGCCAAGTCTCTCTGAATTCTACAAGTTAAACTCCCAATCAAAGAGTATATCTGGAGTCACAGTATTCCTAGGTCTGGCACGCATATCACTCACGACACGCAAGATAACTCCTACTTGCATGGTTAAAGCATAAGCACGCCCAGGATTCCTGTCAACGATCATGTGGCCAAACTTCTTCCATATTGTCTCGTACAAGCGTGCATATCCAATGGGAACGTTGAATCCACCGATCAGTTCATGATATGGGAGTGAATTGTCAAATGGAGGATCGAAATCAACTCCTGCATTTGGATATTCATACACTATTATACGGTTCTCAGTCACTGGAGCGGCTTCTACAACCAAAGCAATAATTCCTTCGGTATTCTCCGCTGCTGTCTCGGTTTCTTCTATCACTGAGGCAACAACCATCTGGGTTTCCATAATATCAGTAGCGACCTTTTCATGGCCTTGAAGTGCAGGATGGTTGTCTCTTCATCAATAACTCCAGAATGGTTAGAGTTATCATCATTGGCTCCAGTATCCTCAACTTCGGTATTTAGAACCTAATACGAAGATTACATGAGGTTAGAGTCACGAATCCAAAGAAGATTATGAAACACAGTATACCAGCAAGGCAACATCATCAAGTTTCATCATAATACATTCAAGGCACGAGCAAATAACATAAAAGTCATGAAAACACGTTTTACGATGAGCCCGTCTGAAGAAACTGAACTCTGCTCTATACTAAGAGACGAACTGGGAGCAATCTACAAAGAATTTGAGGATGGGTCATATACCATTATCTTCGTATGGATGTCCTCTACTACATGTCAAAATTTCATGACAATCCAATGAACGAACAAGTAGATGTGGCCAAAATATCAAGTGATGCGCAATCTGAAAAAGTCCTGGAAGTCTCTTGGAAGTTTACTATTTCGCCTTTTTCAGGCTCTGAACGTGCTCAAAACTTAAAAAGATTCTTTTCTAAAGCTTGGAAATTTTCCGGGCTTGAATTTGCACATGCATATCATCAAAATCCAATTCCGGACGAAGATTCTACGGCATTTCTACTAAAAAGCAGGGTTCCGAATTTTCTGACGACGAAATTTGACTAAGTTTTCATATACGCACATGGATTCACATTCATTCATTCAAAAATCAGCACTTTTATACTTCTATGAAGAAGGTACAGGGTATATGCTTACTTGAGAGGTATCCAAAGCGTTCAAGGAGTTGGGATTGTCCGTGTCAACGATGGGAGGATCATTACTTTCATTCGGCTCCAAATCCTTGGCACCGCCTGTGTCTCTATTCTCAAGAAACGGTCGAGTAGCAGCACTCTCCATTTCCATAACGATATCCTCCTCGACATATTCTCAAACAATTAGTGTTTCATCAATAAAGCATCATAATCGAACATGTGAAGAGATACTTATAGCTTCTTCTTCATCGCTCAAGTCAGGAATTGCTTGCTTAGAGGCGGAGAACCGAAGACCATCAATACTTGATGGAGCAAAATTCTACAACGGAATAACAATATCGGTTTCAAGATCCTAATAATATGGGCGAGAAAGAGTCACAACGAGGAAAATATTGGAAACTCACCAAAGCACCAACTGAGGACTTTACGGTATTAGGTAACGGCTTATAACCTTTATGCCTGCCTTCTCCGCCATGAATAACTGCCTCAGTCTCTGAGAATTCTACACCGATTCGAGGTCGTATGTTACAACCGTCCTGTGGAAAAATTCAGTAATATAATCAGAATTCAGTTCTCATAATTTCATGAAGATTATATTAAGAAACATACCTGAGAGCATCCTGGAGACGACTTTCGCTTATCACCATAAAGATACTTCAATCTTGGTCGACTAGAGAGCATCTAAGCCGAGGGAATATCCTTCAATGGAGGTCTGGCAAATCTTACAAAACCACGCAATCGCCCAAGTTGTTGATCCCAGAATTCTACATAACCTGTGGTTACATAGGCGAATCTATCGGTGCCAGGAAACCAGTAACTACTCCCTTCCACGTGAGTATAATCCAAATGAGTCCTAAGCTTCTCAACTGATGGCTTCCTTCTCCGTAGTTGGAACACACTGATCCATACTCATTTGTCGAGCCTCCCTATCAATATTATAATCCTCCACTGAAAGCTCTCCAAACGTGGCTGATAGCAAATGACCAGGGGTGCAACTCAACATGAATGATCTCTCGCCATCACTCAGATCCGCACCAGATATCAAACTCCTACTTTCTCCAGTATTGAAAGTCATCGACTGAGAAATATAATCAGGGACTGACACCCACGGGCGGAAGTTGAAATCAGATTCTTCATCTAACACATCAATGAGGCGTGCTTTAGAATGAGGCTTCTTTGTGGACCAACACATGATCCTAGCATTAACTTTCTCAGGGAAAGTATGGCGCGTATCAGTACTCGGTCCTTGCAGAACATTACGTGGAATAGGCGCATAATTATTGAAGTTCTCCCACATCAAAGCTTGAAGAAACATTGTGTTGGCATAACACTCAATCTTCATAGAGCTGTTCGACACACTGGAGTCTATGATCAAGGAGTCCAAGTTGTAATACAAGGAGCCTAAGAACAAACTACCTATCGGAATTTACTCACCTTGAGCCATCTTAATAGCAAAGGGAATCACAAAAGGCTTCAACAAGTTTCCATTGTCTTCAAAAATGTCTCTAGACAACCATAAACATAAGAAAGCAGCAATGGGTAACATACCGTCGATGGGCTTATCAGAAACCTCGTCTTTGGGCCACCAATGTGTCAACCAGGAAGCATAACATCCTTTACTGCCAGCCTAATTCACTTTCTCCATTGCAGCTGTCAAGACATGAGAAACGACGGTCTCCTCATCTGAAAGATCCCCAGGAAGATTGCCTGTGATTGGGAGATGCATCAGGGCTGCCACGTCTTCCAAGGTAATGGTGAACTCTCCCCATATACATATGAAAGTGTGAGTGAGGATGCACCAGCGAGCAAACAGAGCCACAATACCGCTTGCATCGTGAAAAATGAACAACTCTCCAGAAGATTGAATAGCTCTTGTCACCTGCGCCTGGTCAAGCATAGTTCTCACATGAGGAAAACCTAACATATGCCTCGCCCAGCCAGCAAATTTCTCCAAAGGTCGCCGAGAAAGCTTAAACTCTATGATTGATGGGGCGAAGATCCCTCGTTCAAGGAAAAACCTAATCACTATCTTAGGAGTCACCATTTTCTTCTGAGTAACAGTTCTGGGATTTATCAAAAGACGATACGCTGGAGACCTCAAATGTTGATCAGCTCCTGGAATATCTTCTTTGAAGAATGCATCATCTATGTTCGGGACATTCTTAATCCCAGGGGTTTCGTCTTCGTATCCCCCAACAGAAGTTTCATCCATGCATGTCTCATCTCTAGAGATATCATCATCAACGCACATCTCTTCCCTTGAGGCGTCGCCAGCTTGGGAATTGGTCATCTTTGCTGAGTAGCTGAAAAGGTTCACACTACATTCTACTTCAGTATGCCGTCCAGATATAAATCAAGGAAATACAAGCAAAAATGGTAATTCTTAAATCTTACCTTTTATACTTCCACTAACAATAGTGATAGTAATGCTAGAGTTAACACCTCAAAATCGTTCGTCTCTTCGAAAACTGCAAAAAAGAACGAAACTTTATTAATTTCCGAAAATGATATTTCATGAAATCACGGACACAATTTTCATAATGTGAATATTCACACAACTGACCTATGAAGTTTATAACAATAAAATATTTCATCATAAATATATTGTCTATCTTCGAAGGTTCCTCATAACACACGCTTTGATTTTTCGAAAAAAGCAGCAATTAATGCAACTTGCATACATAAACTCTCAAGGATTTTATTTAATGAAAACAATATCATGAAAATAAAATATATCATCATATTTTACACAATATATGTCACGGCTGCATATAAAAAAAACTATTTTTCCTTCGTATCGTCGTTATTTGTCTTTAAAACGAAGGTTTATTTCAAAATACTGTGAAAGCTCACATCTCATTCATATGATAATGTTTTGTATTTACATGAAAGCTCATAAGCAAAATTTTATCACTGGACACAAGTTCATCATATGAATTTTCCTTCGAGTCGTCGTAATTTTCCTTTAAAACGAAGGATTATTTCGATTTCGTGAAAATTTACTCCTTTATGATAAAACCGTGGTACACATGAGAACTCATACACCAAGTTTAATCACTGGACCTAAGTTCATATATTAAAAAAAAATCTCCTAAATCAGGGATTATAGTTAGTTTTCAAAACTAACGATCGAACGAACATACGTTTTCAAAAACGAGGGTTTTTCATAAAACTCACACCAATATATACACACATGTATATGGTTTCATCATGACCAAAAACATGAACAACTCATGAAGGTCACAACATCAGCAAACATCAAAAAAAAAACGCACGCACCTGGTCGGCGGCAACTGTGACTGGCGGCGGCGACGATCAGGTGGCGGCGCAACTTCAAGCTTCTCCTGCTGGCGTGAAGGAGGAGAGGTGATAGAGAGCTGGACGTGGAAATTTTTATTTTAAAAAAGGATTAATTCCTTTTATACAATTTTTTATTTCCAAAACCTAATTTTCAAGGATTTCCTTATTGGGCCTGGCCCGCGAATCCTAACCGACCACGGACTCGTCGTCCAAACCAGCGGTTCAACACCAATTTATGCTCATCAAACGACGCTCCAATCATGACATTGAAGCCTTCATCAAGTCGTGGTTTTCTCATGCTCTCTAAATCCGGTAACGTCTCAACTTACGACTAAGTTCAATTATTGGCATTATTATTTATGGCCGGAAAATCACCATTTAATGCTGACTGAGGAACACGGCTTTCCTTAGTAAGTAGGGGACTTAATGTAGATGGTGGATTTTCGACAAGGGCTAAAATCGTAAACTCATAATTATACGAAGCTCGTATCCAGCAATCAGACGTGAGTATTGAGACACGGGTCTCTCATCGAATTCTCAACGGAGAGTACTTTCTCTCAGAGTACATGTATATATGTAGTCTAACGACTGGACAACGACATATCTCATGAATACTGAACACTTTCAATGATTATTTATATATAGTATCACGAGATGGACGGCTCCTAGACAGCTTGCTCTGCTAGTATAGAGCGATAACGTCTTCAGGAACAAACAACAAGTTTACCCTGACTATATAAGGGATATGACTTACCGACAAGCTCATATCGGGATAATTAATGCTCCTAGACAGCTTGCTCTGCTAGTATGGAGCCACAAAGTTAATTATTCCTAATTAAGATTAATTCTTCCGTGACATTCACTACTAAATTCCCAGAATAATCTATTATTGCTCCTATTCCATGGTCGAATCCACGACTGGTCCCATGGAATGGCAATAAACAATTGTTCCGATTCTATCATCGAATCCACGGCTTGATCTCATAGAATAACAATAACTATATTATCTCATTACTCTGATTTCATGATCGAATCCACAACTGGTCTCATAAATGGTAATAGATAAATCTTAATTACTCCGATTCTATGGTCGAATCTACGATCCCATGGAATGGTAATGATCACTTTATTATTCTGAATTCGTAGTCGAATCCTCAGCTGATCTTATGAATTAATAATAAACATCTTATTACTCAGTTTTGTGAATTATTCTCCGCCGAATTCCATAATTAGTAATAAATAATCAACAACCGGGCGTCTGAGATACCTCTAAGTAAGCCCCGATTCAAATGGTGAAGGTGTATTCAACGACGATACACTAACAGTCACCGCACGAACGAGTATTTCAAAATACAACGAAACGATGAACCTATGCAAAATAAGGAAGAAAATAATAAATAATTAAAAATATTGACCAGGGTGATGGGAGCACGGACATACGACCGACGACCGTCTCGTGGTCAATCCCACGCCAGTTTTATATTTTTAATGCATTTTTATTATTTTCCATGATTTGATGAAAATTCTCTCATTTTATCAAATCTCCTTCGTCTCGAGGAAACTCCTCGGTTTCATGGTATTTTCATACATTCGTAAAAAATAATATAAAATTAAGAAAAGAAGTGTGGGGCATGACCGTTGGCCACCGGCCATGCCTTGGTCCCATCCGGCCCCACACCTCACGGTTCCTCATTATTTTATTATTATTATTATTTCTCTAATTTAATGAAAAAACTCCTTGATTTCATGGTATTTTGTAAAAATCATCAAATAATAAATAAAATTATGAAAACTTGTGGGACCGGGCCACTAGGCAGCCGACCATGCCCTAACCGGTCCCACATGCCCCTTGTTTTATTATTTTATTTTATTTTTCCTTGAATTCATCAAATTCCTTGATTTCATGGTATTTCTCTCAAATTAGGAAAAATTCCCTCAAATCATGAAAAATACTTAAAAAATATAAAAAATTATGAACACTCGTGGGACCGGGCCCCTAGCTGGCCGGCTATGCCCCCACAGTCCCACACGCCCGTGTTTTTATTATTTTAATATTTTTTGCTTCCTTGAACTCATGAAAACTCCTTAAATTCATGGAAACTCCCTAAATTCATCAAATTTCTTAAAATTCATGAATTCTTCATAAAATCATCAAAAATATTATAAAATTAAGGAAAATGGCACCACGGGACCGTGGTCACGACTGGCTGACCATGCCTTGGCCTTGGCGGTCCCACACCTCCTTATTCCTTATTTTATAATTATTTTCCATCATCTCATGGTGTTTTCCTCAGTTTCGTCGAAACCCTAATGTTGGCATATTTTCTCGAATGGATGCTCAATTGCACGCCAGAAAATATCAAAATTCTCAGGACTGAGACGCGGATGCTTGGGGACACGAGCACGCTATCTTGACCGACCAAGAATGACTCTTTGGCTTACAGAAGTCGGTCCCATCAAGTTTCACAGTTTTGACCTAATTTGCACAATTGCACGTATTAGGTCCAAGACTCTTCCAAACACTTTGGATTTTCATGAAGTGATCATCAGGTAGTCACGTGACTACCCAGGGCCGGTTTCATGACCCCATGGTCGGTCCCTCACTCCGTCATAATTAATTAGGTTTTCTCACCTAAGGCTCAGACGAGCATTTTCGAATAAATGATTAAACCAACATTTAATCATTCTTTCACCAACAAATCGTCAACTCTTCAGGAGTTCTTTGTATTTGCTCACGTAAGTATATGGAAACTACATGGTTGATCCACGGTCCCATGTAGTCGCTACCTCCTTCGTCCCATGGTTAAACTTCTGACGAACCATGAATTGATCATGAATTGATCAAATTAGGGTTTCTGAATCCAAGGATCATCATTCCATATTCCAACCTTAATAATTTTACGACGACCTCATGGTCATTAATTTTATTAATTATGTTCGGTTCAACGACCAGTATTCTAATTAATATTTTTGGTACGCTGCCAATAATCCATCAGATGAGCAACACATGCTCAGGCGATCAAATATTCAACAATTCATCACATGAGCAACACTTTCTCAGATGAAAACCAAGGAATATTGGTTCAATAATTAATATTCAACGATCCATCGAATGAGCAATACTTGCTCACTTCATCGTAAGAACTATACCTCTGTATCATGACATGTTCAATTCATGAGTTTCAGAACATCATGTTCAACTCAGCAACTACATGGACTCATCGTCCCATCAAACCACGAAGTCATCAATTGACTAACATACCACGGGACGTCAATCGTGTCACTTTGGGGGGATATCACTTAGGGTTTTGGTCTGGCGGTCTACGACACGTGTGTTCAAACACACGATGGAATGTGAGCAAGTCGTGAAATCAGTTGAAGGAATTCACGAGGTAGTGGGTGGAAATCGACCAAGTCTCCACACGTTGAGCAACTGGTTTCAAACACGATCTCCACTTCCCCACTCCTTGATTCCATCAACTGTCACACTTCATGGGGTCATGGTGTCTAAAATTCCAGCAATATAAATAAGTCTCTGAATCATGATTGAGGGATCAACATCAATAATATCATCAGACTCACGTCTCATCGACAACACGAGATCATCAACTCATCAATTGAGCAACTACTCTCAATTGAGCAATTTCAATCATTCAGAGCTTATCATATTCAGAATTCACACACCCACAATCTTTGATTACCATTGATTCCACACATTTCCCAGCTTCCCTCCTACAGATCAACCCATCCTCTATTGTGACCGAATTTACTCTGGAACGGTCATTGTCTTGATTTAGGCCGGAGTACTACAGATTGATCTCTTGAATCTAAAGCACCCCCTTTGTAGTGGTGCATCTGTGTGAGGTTTAACATTTCGCTCGGTTTGAGGAGTCTCCTCCGTACGGTCGTCTCCTCAATTCCTTAAAAAACAGCAAATCGTTTTTCCCCATCTACATTTAGCTTGGTAAAAAAGCATTCAATATTCACCGTTAGATGAAAACCTGATTAGATTCAAGCTAATATCTTTCAATCGTTAGATCAAACACTAGCTTGTTACACACAAATGAAATGCACGTTTCTAGGCTTGTGTAACCGTACCCAAACTTGTACATTTGTTGGTTCAACAATAGTCAACCAAATGGTTAGCCATTTGATCACTTTTATATCAACCATATTCTTCTTCACCATAACTAGTTCAAGTGACTCAGACGAACTATTTAGAGAGTTGTTCAATTGCAAGGAAATATTAGTAACTCCACAAGACACAATTGAAGCAAAAACGATTTGATTCACTCGAATTAGTTCATGAACTATATAGCCACGGTTTGCAATTTGCATTCCTTAGTTTATATAAGAATAAGTTCACAAACATCATTTTTAGATATAACCTACTCAAGTTCGCGGACTTAAGTTCCCGGACGGAGTTCACAAACTCCAGCAGAATTTCTCGGGTCGAGAACTTTCGCCAGTTCACAGACTGAGTTCGCGGACTCGGCTCACGCCACTTTTCCGGTTCTCTTGATCAACAAAGTTCGCAAACTTCGGTTCAAGAAATAAGGACTTATACGTATATGTGTTTCCACAACAATACTTATGTCCTCCAATGGTTATATAATCTAAACTCTCATTTCAATCATTGAAACATTCTTAGAGGACGTTGATATTCTATAGTTGTTATTCACAAACTATTTTTCGTCAAAGCAAGCAATTTTTCAAAGTGATTGAAACTTGTCATGGCATTCGTCACTAGGTAAAGATGAACTTGGCTAAAGAGAAAGCTTACCAACACATATTTCGAGAAATAGATAGGAGAGATAAACTCGGCTTGAAATAGCAAATGTGTATAATCTAAGTCTATATAGCAAAACGACTTTTGTCTCAAGATAGGAGATAAATAGACTTTTGAGTGATAGATAAGTTCAAGTCTCCACATACCTTTTAGTCGATGAATATCCACCGGTTTCTTGAGTAGTCCTTCGTCTTGTATGATGATTGCCATGGAGTTCTTGAGCTCAACTACACTTTTTATCCTAGTCCGAGACCTTAGCTATAGTAGACTAGAAACCAAGACTTATAGTTTTGATCACTAACATTGACAAACATGCTTGAGATAGCAACGCATGCGAGTTCGACCGAGCAATGCTCTAACAATCTCCCCCTTTGTCGATTTTAGTGACAAAACTATCAATACATATGGAATACAAAAATAAATAAATTAAATTTTGTAGCTCCTATTCCACATGTCTAATCTTCAACATTACTCGAAATCTTCGTCACTTCCAAGTACTCCAATGATCCCAAAGGTAGTAAGTTCAACATAATCGTTGTTGAAAATCCGTAGCTATAACAACGAGAAAACAAGAGTTCTCAATCATTGTTATACAATGTCATAGTATCATTACATAGCGTCAAATTTCAATTGTATCACAACTTCAACAACAATACTATAGTGATATGTATCACTCCCCCTTAGTCAATACTCCATCTCACATGGAAACCACTCCCCCTTACATAATGATCCGAAAACCATATGTATTTGTAGTGTGAACTAAATATTAATTCACCCCCTTTTTGTCAATAAAATTGGCAAAGGTACAAGAACGGGATCCTAATGAAATTTCTGAAAGAGATATTTCTTGACCAAAAGAAAGCAAAATATCAACTTATTTAGATGAAATCATAAAGCCAAAGCTAAATGCGTTCACCAAGGAGTTTATAAAGATACAAGATAACCCCTATAATATTCCACAGCCGCATTCCCCACAAAGATTTGGCAATTAAGCACAAGTTCAATTAAGAACTCTCCCCCATAAAATGTCATTCCCGAAAGAACAATAAGAGCGACCTTAATTTCGAAAGAAAAGAAGGATTTCTTTGGACGTAACAAATCACATACAAGTATGAATTTGAATCAAAAAAACTCAATTAAATTAACCACAAGAGAACCCATGATTAATTTAGTCAAAAAATGCTCAACATAAGTAAACTTGTGGAGACTCAAAAATATACAATTAGATTAATCACAAGAGAACTCCTAATTAATCTAATCGAAATACACAACCAAACTAATCACAAAAGTAATCAATTTAATTGGGCATGCTCGTCATAAGAAAACTTACGGAGCAACAACTAAATAACCAAACAAGATGATTAATTTAGTTGAATATGCTCGACATAAAGTACCTCACGGAACAACAACTAAGCTAATCATAAAAATAATCAACTTGGTCGTTTAGTGCTCAACATAAGACATTTTACGGAGTCTCACAGTAATACATAAAATATGGATCAGGGAAGATCAATAATGCGGAATACACAAGGATTCATTCTATTTTCCATCACTATTCGCATAACGACATTCAATAGACATAATCCTTGCAAACAAAAGATTTTTACCTATCTTCCATCAAAAATTGACACAATAGGCTTAACTTTTGTATTTGTCAAAAGTCTATTCATTCTTTTATCAATATAGGCATATCGACATACGAAAGACTTTACTTTTGACAAGGTATGGGACACTCATAGTTCACGGACGTAATCACACATATCCCATAACAATATTGCAATATATAAAACCATAAAGATTAATACTGCAAAAATCATCTTCCAAACAAATTTAGAATTTAAACCAATAAATCTAAAAACATGAAGATGAGAATGTTGGACATAACTATATGTAATCACAATAATGGCTATTCCAAACTCTAGTTATTCTTCTAAACAAACATCTAACCCGGTGCATACGCACCGGCTGTTTCGACAGTATCCACATCGTTGCGGCCAAAATTGGGTTGATAGCCGTAATATTATCATACATAGGTGTCATGGAAACGCGAATGAAACTTCAGTAAGTGCTATCCACAAAAATCAATTGTATTGTTACTGTCATGATGAGGAAAAAATATTTTTTTTATCGTTTTTCATGGTAGGAGCTATCTCAGTTGGCCAGACTCGATATATGTCTATTGGTTTACTAATCATACCCCTCCCTCAATGTCCTATCTGGTGCTTCAAATGCATGTTTATGCATAATCGGTGCAATGCTTTATGTCATGTTATCTATTAAGCCAGCCCTACACCTTAACGCTGTCACCGGCACGATGTTTCATTAATTTGTAGGGGAAATTTGAATGTGTTGTTCTCCCACCTGGTAGGAATAACGATGCTAACGTCTTCCACAGATATGATTTTCCCCTGCCACCGCTTTCAAAGACGAAAAAGTCCCCCTTGTTTTTTTTCTATTGCATCTGTTACTGCATGAAGCACCCTTTTTTTTGCCGAAAGTTGATTCCCTGTGGTTCTGTAAGAATTCAAAAAGTTATATTCTGTTGTACTACTCTTCTTCAAGGATGAGTCAGTTTTTTTTTGTTTTTTTTTTTTTTTTTGTTGTCTTGAAGAGTCGTTCAGTGGCGGAACTAGGATTTGAGATTAGGGGTGGCTTAAAAAAAATTCTGCACACACATAAAGAAAAGAGAAAAAATTACCTTCTATTTTCGAGCAATTGAGTCTTGCTTCCACCTGACCTGGCGCAGCGGCTCCTTAACGTAGTTCTGGTTGTTTTCTTGCCTCCTGTGAAACAATTCAATCAAGACAACACGACTAGCAAATGAATTATAATAATTGCATAATCAACATACACGATATTCAAACGATTTACCTGATTAAAATGCTTAGCCTTGTCATTGCGTATGAACTATTAGCCTGCACTTGTTAGTAAGAAGTAACAACGTATAAATATAGCGAGACCATAAAAGACCATGTATCCAAAAAAATGGTTTTCTTTATCATATATATATATTATATCAATTTTTTCAAATATACATGTCAAAATGTTTTACCAAAAAATATCACCAACCCACATTTATATTTTACCAAAGAGTGAATATCATCAACCCATGGCTAGCACTTAAGTTGTACCCTACGATTGTATAAATCGTCAAACTCATCTATGATTGAATCAGTATGGATAGCTCCTGCAATGTCTTGTTCAATGTAGAGCATCATGCAATCCCTAAGAAAATCTTGTTGCATTTTGTTACGAGTAGCTGATTTGACCAATTTCATTATTGAGAAAAATCTTTCTGCAGATGCCGTGGAAACAGGGAGAGTAAGCACAATACGAATCAATTTGTCAATCATAGGGTAAGCTTCTGCCTTCTTGGTTACTACTAGTTGCCGACATAACTCGGAAATAGTTGATAAGTTCTGAAATTGCAAATTGTTAACTACATCATGACCATAATGTTGTAACTCATTTCTCAAAATGTGTACCTCTTGCGGACTGAAATCTAGAGGATAAAACTTCTCAGCAAGATTACAAAGACTGTCAACATCGAATGACTTAAAAGAATCCCGAGGATCCAAACATGAGCTAAGAATGAGTAGTTCCATTGTGTCCTCTGGAAACCTATGATCTAACTCTGACAACTGAAAATCAATTGTAGCAGTAAATATATCAACACGATAATGGTGATCTACTGTGATATTATCACGTTGCTGACAAGAACGGCCTGTACCCATCATATAGCGAGCGTCCATATTAGGTGTTTCAACACCATGTGCAACACAAAATTCAGTAACAGTTGTAATAAAATTTTCCCATCTCTCTTCTTTTAATTCTCTAAGTAAGACTTTTGTGTTTGAGACTAGAGCCATTGCATTTACTATGTCTTGTGTTTTCTTTTGAAGACCTTGGCATAATATTTCAGTAATACCCATAATTTTAAACATCAAATGCAAGACAAAGACAAACCTGAATGACCTCATTTCTTCAGAAATACTTTGTGCTTCACCAACTTTAGGAGTCACTTTCGGATCACTTGCGCCAATATGGTCGATAGTTGTGCAGGTTGCTTCGAACTTATCTATCAAACTGCATACGGAACCATAATGGGAACTCCAACGGGTATCAGTAGCACGTGGCAAAGTACCTATTTGGTTTGCCCCTTTCCCTGTCTCAAGTTCACCACTAGATAACCTTTTGGCAATCTCATCTTCTTGAGCAGACTGAAAATCACCAAATCGATGTGAAGAAGATGTAACAAGATTGACAATTGATGATAACATAGAATAAATTTCCAAACTGGACCCAAAGTTTCAGCTGTTTTCACAAGTGCTAGCTGAAGGCGATGTGAAAAACAATGAACATAATATGCATATTTACATTCCTCACGAAACAAGGCTTGTAAGCCATTCCACTGACCACGCATATTACTTGCGCCATCATACCCCTGCCCTCGCATGTTTTCAACTTGAAGATCATAATAATTAAGAATTTTTGTTATTCCATTTTTCAGAGTTAAAGCACAAGTATTTTCAACATGTTGAATATCAAAAAACCTTTCTTGAACATAACCATCAATATCCACATACCTTAAAACAATCACCATTTGCTCTTTCTTGGAAGCGTCCCGCGACTCATCAACAAGGATACAATATTTGGCATTTCCAATTTCCTCGCGAATCTTGCTTCTAACTCTGTTAGATATAATATTTAAGATCTCTTTCTGAATCTTGGGTGAAGTATAAGTGGCATTTCCAGTGGCATTCTCCAAGACGACTGCATTCACATCTTTATTAAGTGATGCTGAATACTTGATCAATTCAATAAAATTCCCACGATTCCTTGAACCTTTTGACTCATCGTGACCTCTGAAAGCACATTGTTGACGCGCAAGCCATCTTAAACAGTCAATTGTTGTCTTGAGACGCAACCTATGTCTCGTTACAGCCTCTATTGATTGTTTCTCTACCAAAAGACTTATTCGCTGAGCTGAATTCTTCAAAGCTTCAGAATTTCCTTGGGCAGTAGAGTGTCCAGAATCAACATTTCCAGAGTGTTTTAGAAATGCACATGCTGATCCATTATTAACAGAACACCATCTTTTGAAACCTTCACTAGTGAATGCTGAGTGTTTTGGAGGATCTGATTCAAAAAGAAAACACTGAAAACAATATGCAGCATCTTTAGAAGGTGAATACTCCAACCAAGGATGTTGTGCGAACCAACTAAAATTAAAACCACGGTATTGCTTTCCGAATTTAGAGCGGGGATATTTTAATCTCGGCTGATAAGGTCCCAACAATAAATATGCTCGCCGAACTTCATCACGCTTGTTAACAGGATGTTGCATTACTGGAATTCGTAACCCCGGATCACGTTCTAATGGAGTAACATTCATCACTTCAGGTCTGTCTTCTTCTATTCCAGTTCTTTGGGTGTGCAATTCTTCGGGTTCAACTGCATCAACAACTACTTCATTGAGTTCAATATTTGGAGCAAGAGCAACACTTTCTGATCTATCTACTCTGGGAATAGGGTTGTAATATGCTTCTAATCTTCCTCGTTTGCTTGGTTTACGATTATTCGGCATCATATATCATCAACCTGTAACAGAAGTTTTCTGTAACACAATAACAAAAGTTGATTCAATCAATATGCATCACTGAAATATAACTCTTATAGGAATACATTTGACAAAACAAATCCAAGCTTGAACCTGCATTCTCACGATACAGAATAGGCATAAAAAAGAAGGAAAAATGATTACAGAGAAAAGGCTTCCTTCAAGCTCCACCAAGAATGACTTTGAGTTGTAGCCGTAGGCCAACACTATTACACGTGTTGGGTGTTACCAAAATTGAAGATTGAACCAGTTCTAAAACTTGAGCCAATAACACTGATCAATGCAAATATTGAAATTTAAATTAGTTGTTCAATTGAGCCCAAATTCTCATAAACACCCATACAATTAAGTAATCTCAAAACCCCAAAACAAACATTCCATACAAATCCCCAAATCAGAAAATCCAAAGCATCAACAAAATTAGGTTAAACAAAAATTCAATCAACTACTGATTAAGAATTTAACATCAAAGATTAACCTGAAAACATTCATCTTTTTAATCACACAAAACAAAATTATAATTTACCAACCAAGAAACCCTAGTGAATAATGATAGCAAATTAACAAAAACCCATACACGATTCATGAAATTAAGGGAATAAGTGGATAAAATTTCATCCAATAACCACATAATATAACATCAAATTCCAATTATTCCATCTTCTTACCTAGCCTAGGGTTTTGGCTTTACGGTTTTTCCAATCTCCCTCTTTCAGTCTTTCTCCCGCTGCTCACATAGACACAGAGAATAATGACTTTTTGTTTTTTTTCCCGTGAACTCTTTTTCTTTTTTTTTTCACAAAGACCAGGGCTGGCTTGGACTGGACTTACTTAAAATTGGGCTTGACTTTTACTACTAAGTAGGCAAAAAGAATTTGGCTAGGGCTGGCTTGAGCCAGTCCTAGTCCGGGCATGGTTCCGCCACTGGAGTCGTTTGTGGGAAGGAAGCTTTGGAAATTCTTAAATAGACATGTTAATTCAGTTCATCGATTTCTCCATTTCAAATGAAAATAGTTTTCTTTATGTTCGTCTAAAATCTCAAGATCTTTTGTTGTGCAGAATGTCATCAGATAATATTTTCTCCAATGTACAGTTTTTCTGGATCTATAATTTCGCAAAAGAGTAACAATGTTATGAACATTTCACTTAATAACTTACTGGTTGCCCAAGTTCCCTCCTCTTCCATCGCGTCATGCCATTATTTGTAGTTATTTAGTATCCATTCACAGTCTTAATTTCATTAAAACTGCGCCGACCTTTTACTATGTGGATCAACAAACGCATGTAGAATATCTCACTCAATGTTGGATGTGCATGATAAAGCCTTCCAATCCTTCTCATCGACTTTCTTCTAGACCACTTCTTGTTCGTCTTATCCCAGACCCATTTTTTTGGAAATTCTGCATAAGTCAACACCCTTGCATCTTCGTATTTTCTATTTGCCTTAATCTACTGTATGAACTTCGTATCTCCCGGATCTATGCGATTAAACCACCGAGGCCAATTTTTTGTTTTCTCGAAATATGATTTGCGGTTCACCTGGTAAACGAAAAGATAACCCCTCTACACTCGGATCTCTGAACTGGATCTCAAAGTGGTATCTTTTTTTTTGATGTTTCTTCAATACCGCCGCATCGTTTCCTTTGCATAAATATCTGACCAACCAATTTTGAACAAATATCTGACCGTCCCAATTTTCTTGCATATTTCCACATTGCTGGGACTGCCATATCTTTTCCTTCGCTTGGTAATTTTCCAATCAAGTTTCTGTTATATGGAACCGCCCATCTGGGTATTTTCCCCTATTTTTTGCGGTGTGTATAACATTTCTCCATTTGTAAACTAAGAATCCCCTAGCATCAATCATCGTCTGCGCGCAAAATTGTTTATTTTTTTGTATTCTCAATTAGAGAGGTTGCTACTGTATTTGAGATGGTCCGTGGCGTTTCGCTGATTCTGTAGGACGTAATTTGAAGAGATGTGATTGTATTTATCTGACAACTAAGCAATTTTGAAGAAATATTTTTTTTTTCCAAGTTATTAAGACAACTCAAAGTGACCCTTCGACTTGGAAAATTGAGCGGCTCAATAAGTAGTGTCTTTTAGAGTGGAGGCCAATAGACGCTGCTGACATGGAAAGCTATCGCTGATGTGGCGTCATCAAATTCAAGATTAATTGTAGTGACGACATATGGCGTTTTGGGGTCTCTTATTATAAAGAAAAGATAAAACAAGAAAAATAGAACATTTACTAGGCAATAAAACTTTTGAAGAATTCTTTATCATCCCCGAGCTCCTTATCGTCAACAGCCATTGGGACATAAGGTTCATTAAGGTAGGAGTTCATATCAATAAACCTTCTTGGCTGATGATGTCGAACCAGGGCCTTCTGAATCTCATGAGTCTTATACACAAAAGCCTTTATTTGTTGAATCTTCTTTCGCATCTCCTTCAACACTTCAAGAACATTAGAAAACTTCTGAGAGTTTGAAGGAACGACTCTTGGCTTCCTCACATTCCTTCTTTTTCTTTTCAAGGTAGGAGATAACGGAGATTTCTATTTTTACTTCATGATTGATGGCTTAACAATCATATTAACATTTTTTCCATCAGAAGACATCATGCTTGGAGTATCCATATCGTATGGGTTTGTGAGAGGAAATCACAAATTGAACTCAACAAGTAGTGTTGAGATAGAAAGAGGTGTTGAGGAAGGAAAAAGGAATGTAGGGTTTCGAAACCTTTAAACAGGTTCGTACACGTCCAACTCACAACCTATAAAGAGTAGAATTATCGACAATAACCCTCCTTTGTTGATAGACATGGAAGAACAAAACTAAGAAAAGAAGAGAAAAAAAACTTTTCCTAAATCCTGAGAGGTACAAAATCATTGTCTCTTTTGATCAGGCACATTAGACAAGATTTCCAAAACAACACAATCAAGTTGCATTATGGTGAACAACAATTTGTCCACCATTTTCCTCTTGAGAGGAATCCACAGACCTCTGTCTATCAAAACGACTTGACCATACTTTCTTCTCTAATGGTCTTGGTTTATCCTTGGAAACTAACTTCTTAGATGAAGATAAATCCTACATGCCTCAGCGGTATTCCGAGCAAGTTTAAGCTTATTTGCTAATTGATTTGCTCTTCGTTGAAGTTTGTTGACGTGCCTCAATTGGTGTTTGTACTTGTAACACCTTGAAAGTTCATGACCCTTTAGAGAACAATACGAGCACGTCAAACTGGGATAAAAGTCAGGCTTCTGAGATGTGCACGCAGCTAGACACATGGCGGGACCTGAAACATTACAAACAGAGTTTCCAAGAAATGGGTCAATTTTTTCTTCCAGATTAGTTGGGTTCACTTCCGAAAGAATATCGAGATTGATGTATGTATTGCTACAGTTATCAAAATCAATATTTTCACCAAGAAGTGCAACGCTTGATTTCTCGTCTTCATTAGAATCATAGTTGTCAGACATTTCATCAAGAGTTGCAGCAAGACCTCTGTTCCCGGTGTATTTTCTATGATTTGGGCACTCGTTTGCAAAATGACCAAATCCCTTACACTTAAAGCACTGAGGCATATCCTCATAATCAGTTTCATCTGTTTCCCTGTTTTTAGGAGGAATACGATTATGAGGTTTAACTGATGCTTTAGGCTTATCTCTGGAGAACCGTATACTTCTCTTTAACAGAAGATCCCTAAACTGTCTTGTGATCATCGAGACCGACTTGTCAAGATCTTCATCTGATGAATCTGTCTCAGAGTGATCATCTTCAGAGATATACACTTTTTTACTCTTATCAAGTAATTTAGTGTCCTTTTGTGCTTTGAACACAACATCCTTAGTTTTGGATGAATGTTCATGATCAAAGATCTTAAGCTTCCCAAACAGCGTATTTCTGGAGAGATTAGCAAGGTTATTTCCCTCAACGATGGGATGATTCTTAGAGTTGTATCTAGATGGCAACGATCTGAGAATTTTCATCACAATGTCATTTTCAGGAATAGTCTTACCCAATGCAAAAGATGCATTAACAATTTCAGACACTCTGTGATTAAACTCATCAAATGTATCTTCATCTGCCATACGAATATTTTCCCTATCGGAATTAAGTTTTTGAAGCCTAGCTTCCTTTTCACTAGAGTTACCTTCGAATACGGTTTATAAGATATCCCACGCATCTTTAGACCTCGTGCAATTTGACACATGGTGCTGAAGATTTGGGGTAATGGCATTCAAACCGTCGGAATTTTGCTTTGCAACACTTATTTCAGCAGGGGTGTATTCACCAATATCCTTGGGAACGTTTACATCTCCAACTTCCACGACGGGAGCATTATAGCCATTAACAACATATACCCATGATTGAAAATCACGTGCTTGAAGAAAAGCTCGCCTAGCAGTTTTCCACCACAAGTAATTAGAGCCATCGAAGACTGGTGGTACGTTAATTGAGATATCACCTCTGTCCATAGAGTCATATCTCTACAAACACAGACTTGTAAGGTGTTGAACGTGTTTGCCTGCTCTGATACCAATTGAAAAAGTGGGGGTACAACAAACACACCCAATATTTCGCTTAGCAATCTGTATGGACAAACTCCAATATACTTTCTAGAGAATCAACTAGACAGTCAAACTCAATCTAGATAAAAAGTATATCAAAGAGTTTATATCTCAATCTCTTGATTTGATATATATACTCAAGAAAATAGAAATCTGCAAGTCTTTATCAAATACTAGAGAGATAACTTGGATGGTACCAAAGACCAATATCCAAGTGTCAATCAATTTAAATCAACAACCAAAAGGTCGGATATTCTAATTGATTGAACAACGCACAACCTTTGATATTTCAATTATATAACAAAATATAATGCCGAAAAGAAATAACACAGACACCAGAATTTTGTTAACGAGGAAACCGCAAATGCAGAAAAACCCCGGGACCTAGTCCAGATTGAACACACACTGTATTAAGACGCTACATACACTAGCCTACTCCAAATTAACTTCGGTCTGGACTGTAGTTGAACCCCAATCAATCTCACACTGATCCAAGGTACAGTTATGCTCCTGGGTCTCTGAACCCAGCAGGATACTACGTACTTGATTCCCTTAGCTGATCTCACCCACAACTAAGAGTTGCTACGACCCAAAGTCGAAGACTTTAATAAACAAATCTGTATCACAACAGAAAAGTCTACGGTAATGGATAAATCCGTCTCCCACGAATATACCTATGAGTTTTGTTCCGTCTTTTAATAAATCAAAGTGAACATGAACCAATTGATAAACCAGACTTATATTCCCGAAGAACAACCTAGTATTATCAATCACCTCACAATAATCTTAATCGACGCAGTGAAAAATATATTGCAGAATCACAAACAATGAGACGAAGTGTTTGTGATTACTTTTATATCTTGCCTATCGGAGATATCAATCTCAAGCCAATTATTATAATTGTACTCGTACGATAGAAACATCAAGATCAGATCACACAACTACAAGAAAGTAGTATCGGTCTGGCTTCACAATCCCAATGAAGTATTTAAGTCATTAACCTGGTTTAGAATAAGAAACCAAAGGTTAAAGGAGAATCGACTCTAGCTTATCACAACTAGTATCACACAGAAGGTGTGGGGATTAGGTTTCCCAGTTGCTAGAGTTCTCCCTTATATAGTCTTTCAAATCAAGGTTTGCAATCAATGTTAGCTTGGTAACAAAGCATTCAATATTCACCGTTAGATGAATACCTGATTAGATTCAAGCTAATATCTTTCAACTGTTAGATCAAAAACTAGCTTGTTACACACAAATGAAATGCACGTTTTTAGGCTTGTGTAACCGTACCCAAACTTGTAATTTGTTGGTTCAACAATAGTCAACCAAATGGTTAGCCATATGATCACTTTCATATCAACCATATTCTTCTTCACCATAACTAGTTCAAGTGAATCAAATCAACTAGTTAGAGAGTTGTTCAATTGCAAGGAAATCTTATGTAACTATACAAGACACAATTGAAGCAAAAATGATTTGATTCACTCGAATCAGTCATGAACTATATAGCCACGGTTTGCAATATGCATTCCTTAGTTTATATAAGAATAAGTTCACAAACATCGTTTTTAGATATAACCTACTCAAGTTCGCGGTATGGGTTCGCGGACTTAAGTTCCCGGACGGAGTTCACAAACTCCAGAAGAATTTCTCGGGTCGAGAACTTCCGTCAGTTCGCGGACTGAGTCATGGACTTGGCTCACGCCACTATTCCGGTTCTCTTGATCAACAAAGTTCACAAACTTCGGTTCAAGGAATAAGGACTTATACATATATGTGTTTCCACAACAATGCTTATATCCTCCAATGGTTATATAATCTAAACTCTCATTTCAATTATTGAAACATTCTTAGAGGACGTTGATATTCTATAGTTGTTATTCACAAACTATTTTTCGTCAAAGTAAGCAATTTTTCAAAGTGATTGAAACTTGTCATGACTTTCGTCACTAGGTAAAGATGAACTTGGCTAAAGCGAAAGCTTACCAATACATATTTCGAGAAATAGATAGGCGAGATAAACTCGGCTCGAAATAGCAAATGTGTATAATCTAAGTCTATACACCAAAACGACTTTTGTCTCAAGATAGGATATAAATAGACTTTTGAGTGATAGATAAGTTCAAGTCTCCACATACCTTTCAGTCGATGAAGATCCACCGGTTCCTTGAGTAATCCTTCGTCTTGTATGATGATTTCCATGGAGTTCTTGATCTCATATACACTTTCTATCCTAGTCCGAGACCTTAGCTATAGTAGACTAGAAATCAAGACTTATAGTTTTGGTCACTAACATTGACAAACATGCTTGAGATAGCAACGCATGCGAGTTCGACCGAGCAATGCTCTAACATAATGCTCAGCGGAACTTACTATCCTAATCCGAGACTTAGCTATAAGTAGACTAGAAATCAAGACTTATAGTTTTGGAAACTAAACTTGACAAACAAGCTTGAGATACCAACGCTTGCGAGTTCGACCGAGCAGTGTTCTAACAATCTCCCCATTTGTCAATTTTAGTGACAAAACTATCAATACATATGGATTACAAAATAAATAAACTTTTTAGCTTCTCATCCAAATGCTTGATTTCCTCGGTTCTTCAACATTACTCGAAATCTTCGTCACTTCCAAGTACTCCAGTGATTATGAACGTGTTCAACTCAGCATCATAGTTGTTGAAGATCCGTAGCTATAACAATATATAAAAACAATATGTTATCGTATTGTTATACAATGTCATAGTATTATTACACAGCATCAAAGTCCAATTGTATCACAACTTTGACAACAATAAAATGATGTTATGTATGACTCCCCCTTAGTCAATACTTCATCTCATCCGAAAACCACTCTCCCTTATATAATGATCCGTAAACCATATGTATTTGTAGTGTGAACTACACATTAATCCTCCCCCTTTTTGTCAATATAAATTGGCAAAGGTACGAAAACTAGTGGGATCATAATGAAATTCTCATAGAGATTCTTCATGACTAAAAGAAAACATATCAACTTTGTTTAAATTCAATCATATAGTTGAAACTAAATGCATTCATCAAGGAGTTCATCAAGATACGAGAAAACTGTTACAATATTCGACAGCCGCACTCCACACAAAAAAAGTTCAAATAAGAACTCTTCCCCATAAAATGTCATTCCCAAAATAACAACAAGGGCGGCCTTACTTTTGTAAGAAAATAAGGATTTCTTTGGACATTAACAAATTACATGAATTTGTATCCAGAAAACTCAATTAAATTAACCAAAAGTGAACATATGATTAATTTAATCGGAAATGCTCAACATAAGAGATCTTACGGATCCACACATCCCTTTCACATAGAAGTGGATCAGGGAAAGACCAATAGTGCGGAATATTCAAAGATTCATTCTATTTTTATCAATATTTGCATAATGATATCATAGACTTAATCTTTGTAATCAAAAGTTCATCCTATCTTCCATCACCATTTGCATAATGACACAATAGGCTTAACTTTTGACAAATATAGGACAAATCATAGTTTATAGACGCATACACACATATCCCATAATAATTTTTGCAATATATGAAACCAATAAAGATTAATACTGCAAAATCATCTTCCAAATAAACTTTAGAATTTAAATAAATAAATCTAAAAACATTGCAAGATGAAAATCGTTGGCAATAGCTATGTGTACTCATAATAATTGCTTTTCCAAACCCTAGTTATCCTTCTTAAAACACAAGAATAAATTCTCATAATAAGTTTCCTAGACATTAAGACCTTTGCAAAATTCTTTATCGTCCCCGAACTCCTTGGCGTCAACATCCATTATAACATAAGGTTCATGAAGAAAGGAGTCAATTCCAACAAACCTTCTTGTCTGATGCCGAACCAGGGCCTTTTGAATTTCAAGAGTCCTAAAAACAATAGCGTTTATCTACTGTATCTCCTTTCTTGTTTCCTTCAACTCTTCAAGAACACCAGAAAACTTCTGAAGATTTGAAGGAACAACCCTTGGTTTTCTCACATTCCTCCCTTTTCTTTTCAAAGTTGAAAGTGAAAAATATTTATCCTTTTCCTTCATGATTGATGGATTAACAATCATATTAACATCTTTTCCATCAGAAGACGTAATGCTTGGAGTCTCAATATAAGTATGTGATATGTGAGAGGAATTCACAAATCAGACTCAACAAGCTATCTTGTGATAAAAAGAGTTTTTCAGGGAAGGAAAAAGGAATGTAGAGTTACGGAACCTTTATACAAAAGAAGATTCACGTACGCACAATTCTCAACCCTAAAGAAGGTACAATTATCGATTTTAACCCTCTTTTATTGATCAACCAAGGAAAGCCCTTTCAATATCAATTAGATATGAGAAGATGGTAAAATTCCAAACAGGCGAAAAACGAAACCAAAAAGAAAAAAAAACAATTTTTTTTTTCTTTTCCTAAAGCCTGAAGTGTGCAATTTCTTGTCTCTTTTGAACCAGGCACTTGAGAAAGGATACACCAACAACACATTTTTTTTTGTAAGCAAAGGCCTTCAAGAAGGCTAATGATCCCCCTCAACTATTGGAAGTAACCAAACAGGAGGAACAGACCAGTACATGGAGGCATTGTTTGTGCATGAGCTACAGAATTACAAATACGAGGTTGAAAATTGAAAATACAATCTACTAATTTAGAAAAAAATAGTTGAATATCCTTAAAAATAACATCCGTTTCGCGAGTCTCCAGGCCAGCTTAAAATTGATCAATGAGAGTCTTCGCATCACTTTCAACAATGATATGAGTTAACTGTTGCTCCACTGCTTTCTTCAGTACTGCCCAAATAGCTCTGGCTTCAATTTCTTCAGCAAACTTTACTTCAAAAATCGGGGAGGCACAAAAGGTGGCTTTACTTGAGAAATCCCTCATCACATACCCTGCACCATTTGCTCCAGAAATATCATCGCATGCACCATCAGTATTACATTTAATCCATCCAAAGGAGGGTGTATCCATTTATCACATAAACTGACAGTAGTAGTAGTAGAGGGTGTAATGCTGGGTTTTCTAGTGAAAAGCATAGCTATGGATCTATCTAAGACTTGAACATGAGACTCTCTTAGATTTTGAAAAATAAAATTATTTCTACTAGTCCAAAGAGACCACAAGATAGCAACAAAAAGACATTGAGCTTCACCAGGAAGCTTAGATAAAGGATCAGTTAACCAGAACAAAAGCCAGTCAATAAAAGATTTATTTTGAAATAACTGAGAATTTATACTAAAATCAGACAGGAACCAAACTCTGCTACCAAAGGGGCAGAGGAACAGAGCATGCATAATAGTTTCATGAGGATCCTTACATCCAAAACAATCAACACTATGCATAGGCATTCTAGTATGCAAAACAGTCCTTGAAGGTAAAGCATTTCTAGCTGCTCTCCAAACAAAGACTTGAATTCTGTATGGTACTCTAACTTTCCAAATACGCTTCCAAATATTTTTACAAGGGAAGGGCCTAAGGCCTCTGAGCCCCATGTTGGCAGATTTAGATGAAAGATTGTCATTCTTTGAAAGATCCCAAGCCCTCCTATCAGGAGTGCAAAGCTGGCTTAAGGTAATTGTGACAATCTTCTTAACAGAAGCATTATCAAAGTGGGTGTTCAATCTGGATAGATTCCAAGATCTAGTATGAGAATCAATGAAATAAGAGACTTTAATACTAGGATCAGGTCGGACTAGAGGGTTGGGTGTGGCAGAGCCCAAGGATGGGATCCATTTATCACACCATGGGTCAATAAATTGACCATCACCTACAATCCAAGAAATAAAAGGCTTAATAAGTTCTTTTATAGTATGAAGACATTTGCAAGTCCAAGAGCACTTACCAGTACACTTGGCATTCAAGAAATCATTTTTAGGAAATATTTAGATTTAAGAAAAATAGCTAGCATGCAGTTAGGATTTTCTAGAATTCTCCAGGCATTCCTAGCTAGCATAGCCAAGTTGTTTAGCTCAACCTTTCTAAAACCTAAACCACCTTCAGCTTTAGGGGAACAAAGAATATCCCACCCCAGAAGATGCAATTTCCTGTCTTTAGGGTCTAAAGTTCACCCCACCAGAATTTACAAAGATGGAAGTCCATCTGTTTACACAAATGTTTTGGAATAAGAAAGGCTCCCATTTGAAAAAGGGGGATAGCCTGGCCAATATGTTTAATCAAAGTAGTTCTAGCAGCTTGAGACAGGAGCTTGTGTAGCCAAATAGAGATTCTGGCATCCACAGCTTGGAGAATACCTGAAAAAGCAGGGGTGCAACAACCTCACCCAATATTTCGATTAGCAATTTGTATTGACTAACTCTAATATACTTTTAAGAGAATCAACTAGACAGTCAGACTCAATCTTAATAAAAAGTATATCAAGGAGTTAATATCTCTATCTCTCGATTTGATCTTTACTCAAGCAAATGGAAATCTGCGAGTCTTTATCAAATACTAGAGAGAAAAACTTGGATGGTACCAAAGACCAATATCCAAGTGTCAATCAATGTAAATCAACAACCAAAGGTTGGATATTCTAATTGATTGATCTTAACGCACAACCTGTGATATTTCAAATTATATAAACTAAATATAATACGAAATGGAAATAACACAGACACCAGAAGTTTTGTAAACGAGGAAACCGCAAATGCAGAAAAACCCCGGGACCTAGTCCAGATTGAACACCACACTGTATTAAGCCTCAAAAGACACTAACCTACTACAAACTAACTTCGGTATTGACTGTGTAGTTGAACCCTAATCAATCTCACACTGATTCAAGGTACAATTGCGCTCCTTACGTCTCTGATCCCAGCAGGATACTACGCACTTGATTCCCTTAGATAATCTCACCCATAACTAAGAGTTGTTACGACCCAAAGTCGAAGACTTCAATAAACAAATCTGTATCACACAGAAAAGTCTACGATAATAGATAAATATATCTCCCACAGATAAAACTATGAGTTTTGTTCCGTATTTTGATAAATCAAGGTGAACATGAACTAATTGATAACCCGAACTTATATTCCCGAAGAACAGCCTAGTATTATCAATCACCTTACAATAATCTAAATCGTATGGTAGCGAAACTAGATATTGTGGAATCACAAACGATGAGACGAAGATGTTTGTGATTTCTTTTATCTTGCCCTACCGGAGATATAATCTCAAGTCAATTATTCAATTGAACTCGTACGACAGAAAATGGCAAGATCAGATCGCTCAACTACAAGAAAGTAGTCTCGTCTGGCTTCACAATCCCAATGAAGTCTTTCAGTCGTTAACCTATAGGGTCTCGAGACGAAAGCTACGGTTAAAGGAGAATCGACTCTAGCAAAACCAACTAGTATCACACAGGAGGTGTGGGATTAGTTTTTCCCGTTGCTAGATGTCTCCTTTTTATAGTTTCAAACCAGGGTTTGCAATCTAAGTTACCTTGGTAACAAATCATTCAATAATCACCGTTGGATGAAAAACCTGATTCAACCAAGCTAATATATTTCAACCGTTAGATCGAAACTTAGCTTGTCACACATAAATGAAATGTATTTATTTAGGTTTGATTAAATCAGTTTAATAGCTAAACAACTTGGCATTCAGGAAATCAGTTTTAGGAAATATTTAGCTTTAAGAACAATAGCTAGCATGCAGTTAGGATTTTCTAGAATTCTCCAGGCATTCCTAGCTAGCATAGCCAAGTTGTTTAGCTCAGCCTTTTTAAAACCTAAACCACCTTCAGCTTTAAGGGAACAAAGAATATCCCACCCCAGAAGATGCAATTTCCTGTCTTTAGGGTCTAAAGTCTCACCCCATCAGAATTTACAAAGATGGAAGTCCAACTGTTTACACAAATGTTTTGGAATAAGAAAGGCTCCCATTTGAAAAAGGGGGATAGCTTGGCCAATATGTTTAATCAAAGTAGTTATAGAAGCTTGAGACAGGAGCTTGTGTAGCCAAATAGAGATTCTGGCATCCACATCTCGGAGAATACCTAAAAAAGCGGGGGTACAACAACCTCACCCAATATTTCGATTAGCAATCTGTATGGACTAACTCTAATATACTTTTAAGAGAATCAACTAGACAGTCAGACTCAATCTTAATAAAAAGTATATCAAGGAGTTAATATCTCTATCTCTCGATTTGATCTTTACTCAAGCAAATGGAAATCTGCGAGTCTTTATCAAATACTAGAGAGATGAACTTGGATGGTACCAAAGACCAATATCCAAGTGTCAATCAATATAAATCAACAGCCAAAGGTTGGATATTCTAATTGATTGATCTTAATGCACAACCTGTGATATTTCAATTATATAACAAAATATAATGCGGAATAGAAATAACACAGACACCAGAAGTTTTGTTAACGAGGAAACCGCAAATGTAGAAAAACCCCGGGACCTAGTCCAGATTGAACACCACACTCTATTAAGCCTCTAAAGACACTATCCTACTACAAACTAACTTCGGTCTGGACTGTGTAATTGAACCCTAATCAATCTCACACTGATTCAAGGTACAGTTGCGCTACTTACGTCTCTGATCCCAGCAGGATACTACGAACTTGATTCCCTTAGCTGATCTCACCCACAACTAAGAGTTGCTACGACCCAAAGTCGAAGACTTCAATAAACAAATCTGTATCACACAGAAAAATCTACGATAATAGATAAATCCGTCTCCCACGAATATACCTATGAGTTTTGTTCCGTCTTTTGATAAATCAAGGTGAACAGGAACCAATTGATAAACCGGACTTATATTCCCAAAGAACAGCCTAGTATTATCAATCACCTCACAATAGTCTTAATCGACGCAGCGAAAAAAGATATTGCAGAATCACAAACAATGAGACGAAGTGTTTGTGATTACTTTTATATCTTGCCTATCGGAGATATCAATCTCAAGCCAATTATTATAATTGTACTCGTACGATAGAAACAACAACATCATATCACATAACTACAAGAAAGTAGTATCGGTCTGGCTTCACAATCCCAATGAAGTCTTTAAGTCGTTAACCTGGTTTAGAAGAAGAAACCAAAGTTTAAAGGAGAATCGACTCTAGCTTAGCACAACTAGTATCACACATAAGGTGTGGGGATTAGGTTTTCCAGTTGCTAGAGTTCTCCCTTATATAGTCTTTCAAATCAGGATTTGCAATCAATGTTAGCATGGTAACAAAGCATTCAATATTCACCGTTAGATAAAAACCTGATTAGGTTCAAGCTAATATCTTTCAACTGTTAGATCGAAAACTAGCTTGTTACACACAAATGAAATGCACGTTTCTAGACTTGTGTAACCGTACCCAAACTTTTAATTTGTTGGTTCAACAATAGTCAACCAAATGGTTAGCCATATGATCACTTTCATATCAACCATATTCTTCTTCACCATAACTAGTTCAAGTGACTCAGATCAACTAGTTAGAGAGTTGTTCAATTTCAAGGAAATCTTATGTAACTACACAAGACACAATTGAAGCAAAAATGATTTGATTCACTCGAATCAGTTCATGAACTATATAGCCACGGTTTGCAATTTGCATTCCTTAGTTTATATAAGAATAAGTTCACAAACATCGTATTTAGATATAACCTACTCAAGTTCGCGGACTGGGTTCGCGGACTTAAGTTCCCGGACGGAGTTCACAAACTCCAGCAGAATTTCTCGGGTCTAGAACTTCCATCAGTTCGCGGACTGAGTCGTGGACTTGGCTCACGCCACTATTCTGGTTCTCTTGATAAACAAAGTTCACAAACTTCAGTTCAAGGAATAAGGACTTATACATATATGTGTTTCCACAAAAATTCTTATATCCTCCAACGGTTATATAATCTAAACTCTCATTTCAATCATTAAAACATTCTTAGAGGACGTTGATATTCTATAGTTGTTATTCACAAACTATTTTTCTTCAAAGTAAGCAATTTTTCAAAGTGATTGAAACTTGTCATGACTTTCGTCACTAGGTAAAGATGAACTTGGTTAAAGCGAAAGCTTACCAACACATATTTCGAGAAATAGATAGGCGAGATAAACTCGGCTCGAAATAACAAATGTGTATAATCTAAGTCTATACACCAAAACGACTTTTGTCTCAAGATAGGAGATAAATAGACTTTTGAGTGATAGATAAGTTCAAGTCTCCACATACCTTTTAGTCGATGAAGATCCACCGGTTCCTTGAATAATCCTTCATCTTGTATGATTATTTCCATGGAGTTCTTGAGCTCAACTACACTTTCTATCCTAGTCCGAGACCTTAGCTATAGTAGACTAGAAATCAAGACTTATAGTTTTGATCACTAACATTGACAAACATGCTTGAGATAGCAACGCATGCTAGTTCGACCGAGCAATGCTCTAACATAATGCTCAGCTACACTTACTATCCTAATCCGAGACTTAGCTATAAGTAGACTAGAAATCAAGACTTATAGTTTTGGAAACTAAACTTTACAAACAAGCTTGAGATACCAACGCTTGCGAATTCGACCGAGCAGTGCTCTAACAATCTCCCCATTTGTCAATTTTAGTGACAAAACTATCAATACATATGGATTACAAAATAAATAAACTTTGTAGCTTCTCATCCAAATGCTTGATTTCCTCGGTTCTTCAACATTACTCGAAATCTTCGTCACTTCCAAGTACTCCAGTGATTATGAACGTGTTCAACTCAGCATCATAGTTGTTGAAGATCCGTAGCTATAACAATATATAAAAACAATATGTTATTGTATTGTTATACAGTGTCATAGTATTATTACACAACATCAAAGTCCAGTTGTATCACAACTTTGACAACAATACAATGATGTTATGTATCACTCCCCCTTAGTCAATACTTCATCTCATCCGAAAACCACCTCTCCCTTATATAATGATCCGTAAACCATATGTATTTGTAGTGTGAACTACACATTAATCCTCCCCCTTTTTGTCAATATAAATTGGCAAAGGTACGAAAACTAGTGGGAACATAATGAAATTCTCATAGAGATTCTTCATGACTAAAAGAAAACATATCAACTGTGTTTAAATTCAAACATATAGTTGAAACTAAATGCATTCATCAAGGAGTTCATCAAGATACGAGAAAACTGTTACAATATTCGACAGCCGCACTCCACACAAAAAAAGTTCAAATAAGAACTCTTCCCCATAAAATGTCATTTCCAAAATAACAACAAGGGGTACCTTACTTTTGTAAGAAAATAAGGATTTCTTTGGACATTAACAAATTACATGAATTTGTATCCAGAAAACTCAATTAAATTAACCACAAGTGAACATATGATTAATTTAATCGGAAATGCTCAACATAAGAGATCTTACGGATCCACACATCCCTTTCACATAGAAGTGGATCAGGGAAAGACCAATACTGCGGAATATTCAAAGATTCATTCTATTTTTATCAATATTTGCATAATGATATCATAGACTTAATCTTCGTAATCAAAAGTTCATCCTATCTTCCATCACCATTTGCATAATGACACAATAGGCTTAACTTTTGACAAATATAGGACAAATCATAGTTCATAGACGCATACACACATATCCCATAATAATTTTTGCAATATATGAAACCAATAAAGATTACTACTGCAAAATCATCTTCCAAATAAACTTTAGAATTTAAATAAATAAATCTAAAAACATTGCAAGATGAAAATCGTTGGCAATAGCTATGTATACTCATAATAATTGCTATTCCAAACCCTAGTTATCCTTCTTAAAACACAAGAATAAATTCTCATAATAAGTTTCCTAGACATTAAGACCTTTGAAAAATTCTTTATCGTCCCCGAACTCCTTGGTGTCAACATCCATTAGAACATAAGGTTCATGAAGAAAGGAGTCAATTCCAACAAACCTTCTTGACTGATGTCGAACCAGGGCCTTTTGAATTTCAAGAGTCCTAAAAACAATAGCGTTTATCTACTGTATCTCCTTTCTCGTTTCCTTCAACTCTTCAAGAACACCAGAAAACTTCTGAAGATTTGAAGGAACAACCCTTGGTTTCTCACATTCCTCCCTTTTCTTTTCAAAGTTGAAAGTGAAGGAGATTTATCCTTTTACTTCATGATTGATGGCTTAACAATCATATTAACATCTTTTCCATCAGAATACGTCATGCTTGGAGTCTCAATATAAGTATGTGATATGTGAGAGGAATTCACAAATCAGACTCAACAAGCTATCTTGTGATAAAAAGAGTTTTTCAGGGAAGGAAAAAGGAATGTAGAGTTACGGAACCTTTATACAAAAGAAGATTCACGTACGCACAATTCTCAACCCTAAAGAAGGTAGAATTGTCGATTTTAACCCTCTTTTATTGATCAAACAAGGAAAGCCCTTTCAATATCAATTAGATATGAGAAGATGGTAAAATTCCAAACAGGCGAAAAGGAAACCAAAAAAAAAAAAAAACAAATTTTTTTCTTTTCCTAAAGCCTGAAGTGTGCAATTTCTTGTCTCTTTTGAACCAGGCACTTGAGACAAGATACTCCAACAACACAATTTTTTTTTTTGTAAACGAAGGCCTTCAAGAAGGCTAATGATCCCCCTCAACTATTGGAAGTAACCAAACAGGAGGAACATACCAGTACATGGAGGCATTGTTTTTTTTTGCCCACTGAGCTAACTCATGAGCTACAGAATTACAAATACGAGGTTGAAAATTGAAAATACAATCTACTAATTTAGAAAAAAATAGTTGAATATCCTTAAACATAACATCCGTTTCGCGAGTCTCCATCAAACAGGAAAGCTAAAAATTGATCAATGAGAGTCTTCGCATCACTTTCAACAATGATATGAGTTAACTGTTGCTCCACTGCTTTCTTCAGTACTGCCCAAATAGCTCTGGCTGCAATTTCTTCGGCAAACTTTACTTCAAAAATCGGGGAGGCACAAAAGGTGGCTTTACTTGAGAAATCCCTCATCACATACCATGCACCATTTGCTCCAGAAATATCATCGCATGCATCATCAGTATTACATTTAATCCATCCAAAAGGAGGGGGTATCCATTTATCACATAAACTGACAGTAGTAGTAGTAGAGGGTGTAATGCTGGGTTTTCTAGTGAAAAGCATAGCTATAGATCTATCTAAGACTTGAACATGAGACTCTCTTAGATATTGAAAAATAAAATTATTTCTACTAGTCCAAAGAGACCACAAGATAGCAACAAAAAGACATTGAGCTTCACCAGGAAGCTTAGCTAAAGGATCAGTTAACCAGAACAAAAGCCAGTCAATAAAAGATTTATTTTGAAATAACTGAGAATTTATACTAAAATCAGACAGGAACCAGACTCTGCTACCAAAGGGGCAGAGGAACAGAGCATGCATAATAGTTTCATGAGGATCCTTACATCTAGAACAATCAACACTATGCATAGGCATTCTAGTATGCAAAACAGTCCTTGAAGGCAAAGCATTTCTATTTGCTCTCCAAACAAAGACTTGAATTCTGTATGGTACTCTAACTTTCCAAATACGCTTCCAAATATTTTTACAAGGGAAGGGCCTAAGGCCTCTGAGCCCCATGTTGGCAGATTTAGACGAAAACTTGTCATTCTTTGAAAGATCCCAAGCCCTCCTATCAGGAGTGCAAAGCTGGCTTAAGGTAATTGTGACAATCTTCTTAACATAAGACTTATCAAAGTGGATGTTCAGTCTGGATAGATTCCAAGATCTAGTATGAGAATCAATGAAATAAGAGACTTTAATACTAGGATCAGGTCGGACTAGAGGGTTGGGTGTGGCAGAGCCCAAGGATGGGATCCATTTATCACACCATGGGTCAATAAATTGACCATCCCCTACAATCCAGGAAATAAAAGGCTTAATAAGTTCTTTTATAGTATGAAGACATTTGCAAGTCCAAGATCACTTACCAGTACACTTGGCATTCAAGAAATCAGTTTTAGGAAATATTTATCTTTAAGAACAATATCAAGCATGCAGTTAGGATTTTCTAGAATTCTCCAGGCATTCCTAGCTAGCATAGCCAAGTTGTTTAGCTCAGCCTTTCTAAAACCTAAACCACCTTCAGCTTTAGGGGAACAAATAATATCCCACCCCAGAATATGCAATTTCCTGTATTTAGGGTCTAAAGTTCACCCCACCAGAATTTACAAAGATGGAAGGCCATCTGTTTACACAAATGTTTGGAATAAGAAAGGCTCCCATTTGAAAAAGGGGGATAGCCTGGCCAATATGTTTAATCAAAGTAGTTCTAGCAGCTTGAGACAGGAGCTTGTGTAGCCAAATAGAGATTCTGGCATCCACAGCTTGGAGAATACCTGAAAAAGCGGGGGGTACAACAATCTCACCCAATATTTCGATTAACAATCTGTATGGACTAACTCTAATATACTTTTAAGAGAATCAACTAGACAGTCAGACTCAATCTTAATAAAAATTATATCAAGGAGTTAATATCTCTATCTCTCGATTTGATCTTTACTCAAGCAAATGGAAATCTGCGAGTCTTTATCAAATACTAGAGAGATAAACTTGGATGGTACCAAAGACCAATATCCAAGTGTCAATCAATGTAAATAAACAACCAAAGGTTGGATATTCTAATTGATTGATCTTCACGCACAACCTGTGATATTTCAATTATATAACAAAATATAATGCGAAATGGAAATAACAAAGACACCAGAAGTTTTGTTAACGAGGAAACCGCAAATGCAGAAAAACCCCGGGACCTAGTCCAGATTGAACACCACACTGTATTAAGCCTCTAAAGACACTAGCCTACTACAAACTAACTTCTGTCTGGACTGTGTAGTTGAACCCTAATCAATCTCACATTGATTCAAGGTACAGTTGCGCTCCTTACGTCTCTGATCCCAGCAGGAAACTACGCACTTGATTCCCTTAGCTAATATCACCCACAACTAAGAGTTGCTACGACCCAAAGTCGAAGACTTCAATAAACAAATCTGTATCACACATAAAAGTCTACGATAATAGATAAATCTATCTCCCACAGATAAACCTATGATTTTTGTTCCGTATTCTGATAAATCAAGGTGAACATAACTAATTGATAACCCGAACTTATATTCCCGAAGAACAGCCTAGTATTATCAATCAGCTTACAATAATCTAAATCGTATGGTAGCGAAAATAGATATTGTGGAATCACAAACGATGATACGAAGATGTTTGTGATTTCTTTTATCTTTCCCTATCGGAGATATACTATCAAGTAAATTATTCAATTGTACGCGTACGATAGAAAATGGCAAGATCAGATCGCTCAACTACAAGAAAGTAGTTTCGTCTGGCTTCACAATCCCAATGAAGTCTTTCAGTCGTTAACCTACAGGGTCTCGATAAGAAAGCTACGGTTAGAGGAGAATCGACTCTAGCAAAATCAACTAGTATCACACAGTAGGTGTGGGGATTAGTTTTTCCAGTTGCTAAATGTCTCCTTTATATAGTTTCAAATCAGAGTTTGCAATCTAAGTTACTTTGGTAACAAATCATTCAATAATCACTGTTAGATGAAAAACCTGATTCAACCAAGCTAATATATTTCAACCGTTAGATCGAAACTTAGCTTGTCACACATAAATTAAATGTATTCATGTAGGTTTGAGTAAATCAGTTTAATAGCTAAACAACTTGGCATTCAGGAAATCAGTTTTAGGAAATATTTAGCTTTAAGAACAGTAGCTAGCATGCAGTTAGGATTTTCTAGAATTCTCCAGGCATTCCTAGCTAGCATAGATAAGTTGTTTAGCTCATCCTTTTTAAAACCTAAACCACCTTCATCTTTAAGGGAACAAAGAAAATATCTCACCCCAGAAGATGCAATTTCCTGTCTTTAGGGTCTAAAGTCTCACCCCACCAGAATTTACAAAGATGGAAGTCTATCTGTTTACACAAATGTTTTGGAATAAAAAAGGCTCCCATTTGAAAAAGGGGGATAGCTTGGCCAATATGTTTAATCAAAGTAGTTATAGCAGCTTGAGACAGGAGCTTGTGTAGCCAAATAGAGATTTTGGTATCCACATCTCGGAGAATACCTGAAAAAGCGTGGGTACAACAACCTCACCCAATATTTCGATTAGTAATCTGTATGGACTAACTCTAATATACTTTTAAGAGAATCAACTAGACAGTCAAACACAATCTTAATAAAAAGTATATCAAGGAGTTAATATCTCTATCTCTCGATTTGATCTTTACTCAAGCAAATGGAAATCTGCGAGTCTTTATCAAATACTAGAGAGATAAACTTGGATGGTACCAAAGACCAATATCCAAGTGTCAATCAATGTAAATCAACAACCAAAGGTTGGATATTCTAATTGATTGATCTTAATGCACAACCTGTGATATTTCAATTATATAACAAAATATAATGCGGAATAGAAATAACACAGACACCAGAAGTTTTGTTAACGAGGAAACCCCAAATGCAGAAAAACCCCGGGACCTAGTCCAGATTGAACACCACACTGTATTAAGCCTCTAAAGATACTAGCCTACTACAAACTAACTTCGGTCTGGACTGTGTAGTTGAACCCTAATCAATCTCACACTGATTCAAGGTACAATTGCGCTACTTACGTCTCTGATCCCAGCAGGATACTATGCACTTGATTCCCTTAGCTGATCTCACCCACAACTAAGAGTTGCTACGACCAAAGTCGAAGACTTCAATAAACAAATATGTATCACACAGAAAAGTCTACGATAATAGATAAATATTTCTCCCATAGATAAACCTATGAGTTTTGTTCCGTCTTTTGATAAATCAAGGTGAACAGGAACTAATTGATAACCCAGACTTATATTCCCGAAGAACAGCCTAGTATTATCAATCACCTTACAATAATCTAAATCGTATGGTAGCGAAACTAGATATTGTGGAATCACAAACGATGAGACGAAGATGTTTGTGATTTCTTTTATCTTGCCCTATAGGAGATATAATCTCAAGTCAATAATTCAATTGAACTCGTACGATAGAAAATGGCAAGATCAGATCGCTCAACTACAAGAAAGTAGTTACGTCTGTCTTCACAATCCCAATGAAGTCTGTTAGTCGTTAACCTACAGGGTCTCGAGAAGAAACCTACGGTTAAAGGAGAATCGACTCTATCAAAACCAACTAGTATCACACAGGAGGTGTGGGGATTAGTTTTTCCAGTTGCTAGATGTATCCTTTATATAGTTTTCAAATCAGGGTTTGCAATCTAAGTTACCTTGGTAACAAAGCATTCAATAATCACCGTTAGATGAAAAACCTGATTCAACCAAGCTATTATCTTTCAACCGTTAGATCTAAACTTAGCTTGTCACACACAAATGAAATGTATTCATTTAGGTTTGAGTAACCGTACCTAAACGTGTACACTTAGTTGGTTCACAAATAGCTAACCAATGTTATCCATATGAACACTTTCATATTAACCATATTCCTCTTTCTCATAACTAGTTCAAATGACTCATAAGAACTAGTTCAAGAGTTGTTCAATTGCTTAGGTCTTTATTCATAGACACAATTGAAACAAAATCGGTTTGATTCACTTGAATCAATTCATGAACAATATAGCCACAGTTTGTAAAGATTGCATTCCTTATAATTTATTGTTTTAAGTTCATGAACAACCGATTTGAGAAATAACCAGCTTGGGTACACGTACGGGTATGCGTACCTTAGCTACCAGATTTGAGTTTACAAACTCAGCAGAAATTTTCGGTTCGAAAACTTCCGTGGGTACGTGTACGGGTATGCGTACCTAAGGTGACTGGTTTACTAGTTTGCAAACTTACAAACTCAGCAGAAAGTTTCGGTATGTAAACTTCCACAGGTACGAGTACGGGTACGCGTACTCAATCTGTCTCCTTCACCAATACCGCATGCACACATTTGCACGCACTTGGTTTCCGGCACATGGATTTATACACTAATGTGTGAACACACTATATATACTTATATCTATAGTTGGTAATCTCAACTCTACATTTCAATCATTGAAACATTCTTCAATAATGTTATAATGATCGTTATTCACGACTATCATCATCAAAGATATTTTCAAGATTGAAACGACTTCATGACTTGCGTCACGGGTAAAGATGAAAATGGTTAAAGCAAAAGCTCACCAACACATATTTCGAGAAAAAGATACGCGAGTAAACTCGGCTCGAAATAGCAAATGTGTATATATGAAAACTATCATACTTATACGACTTTGTCTCAAGAGTAGGAGATAGAATAGACTTTTGAGTGACAGATAAGTTCAAGTCTCCACATACCTTTTTTTCGGATGAAGTTCCACTTATTCCTCAAGCAGTTCTCCGTCTTCGTAAGATGATCGCCATGGAGTCTGGAGCTCAACTACACTTAACTATCCTAGACCGAGACTTAGTCATAAGTAAATTAGAAATCAAGACATATAGTTTTGACCACTAATATTGACAAACATGCTTGATATAGCAACGCATGCGAGTTCGACCGAGCAGTGCTCTAACAATCTCCCCCTTTGTCAATTTTAGTGACAAAAATATCAATACATATGGATTACAAAATAGATAAAACTTTGAAGCTTCACGTCCACATGCTTGATCTCCTTGGCGCTTCAACATTACTCGAAAACTTCGTCTTTTCCAAGTACTCCCATGATTCCAAAGGTTGTAAGTTCAGCATCATAGTTGTTGAAGTTCCGTAGCCATAACAATGAGAAAACAAAAGCTCTCGATCATTGTTATACAGTGTCATAGTATTATCACACAGCATCAAAATTCTCATATCACAACTTCGACAACAATATTATGGTGATATGTATCACTCCCCCTTAGTCAATCCTTCGTCTCAACACGAAAACCACTCCCCCTTACATAATGATCCGAAAACCATATGTATTTGTAGTGTGAACTACATATTAATTCTCCCCCTTTTTGTCAATAAAATTGACAAAGATATGAAAATGGGATCCTAATGAAAATTTTCATGGAGACACTTCAAGACCAAAGAAAAGTACATATCAACTTTGTTTATATGAAATCATAAAGCCGAAGCTAAAGGCATTCATCACGGAGTTTATAAAGATACAAGATAACTCATCAAATATTCCACATTCTTTTTTGCCAGGTCAAAATAGTTTATTAAAGCAAAAAAACCGTAATTACAAGAATTACAAAATGGGAGGCACTAGGCCTCCCCACCCCCATAAACCAAAGGGGCAAAAAACTCTAAAAACTCATAAAATAAGCTCCTAAAAAAGTAAAAAATATCATAGAGAGGAATACTAGTAAAATTAAAATTGTTTTCGCCCCTTATTTCCAACTCTAAACTTCTTCTTTTTAGGAATGAGACCATCAATTATTTCACTCAAATTATAGCCTCCAGAAAGCTCCTTGTATTCATCTTCATAATCATCATAAGTTTTATCATAGTCATAATCCTCTTCATTTTCATCTGAAGCATAATTACCACCCGGAACAAGCTTAATAGGAGATTGAGTTTTCTTCTTTGTTGACATTCTATCCATTTTCTCATTTCTTTCCTTGAAATAGTCTTGTCTAAAGGCCAGATTTGTAATGAAATTATCACGTACTTCATCAATCTGAATAGTACTTGCCTCCTCTAGTTCCTCCTTAGTCAAAATATTATCCATATCGAAATCCATCCCTACTTGAATATCCTCATCATGTTCACGGCTTGGAATTTCCTCATTAGACTTTGAATTCATAGCAATGATCTTGGCAGCTTGCTTGGCCACTCTTCTAGCTTGTTCCCTTTCTTGAATATCTGCATCAACTTCACCCCAATCCTTAGAACCCATACTATTATCTGAGTCGCTGGAATAATATTTTTCCTCCTCTACCAAAACCTCACTAGTATCATTATTAAGGCCTAACTCAGATTCTAATGCACCATACTTGTTATGCACCACTAATTTTGTTTGAAAAAGCTTATCCACAAAAAGAGTTTCAAAAGATTTAAAATTAAAAGGAGTACCTTTGTTTGGGGAGTGCTTACTCTTTACTGTTTTCCAATCTTCTTTAGTTTAATTAGGCACGTCATTAGTTTCCAAAACTGAGATTGGCTTCCGAGTTTCAGTTGTTTGCTTGGACACGGACTCAGATTTATTCTTGGTCACGGACTTAGCATTCAAACCCTGAGAAATCCCGGACTTTATGTTACTTCATGTAGTTTGCTCGGACCTGATTTCAGAGTTTTTATTGGTCACGGACACTGGATGGATATTCAGACTTGGTATAGACTGAAATTCTACGGACTGATCATTGATGTTTGTCACTGATGGAACAACTGCATGGTCTGCATGAGCAGAATTTTGACGTGCAACAAGATCTTTTTTGGCTGAAATAACATTCTTACACCGAATCAAATTGAGATGTGCTTCACGATAATCAATAAAAGATTTGCCGAGCTGCTCATCCAACTGCTTATCATCAGCATTCTCTTGAATTGATGCTGCTTTTATCATAATTTCCTTACCAGACTGCACATTATCACTTGCAGCAATAACATCTCCACTGACAAAAACCCTAGGGTTATTGACGTTATTTGCATGATCTGCATGGGAATTTTTTCTCTTCCAAACATATTTGATTGTGTTATCTTCTTTACCATCTTTGATACTCTCAACAGAAGATTTCTTTTCAACATTAGAATCTCCTAAAATTTTACGAGCAGCAAGGCAGTTCTCAAATTTTTGGCCCATAAACTTGCAGTGAGTACAAAACTTGATGTTTTTTAAGTCTTGAATTACAACATACTTCCAGAACTCCTTTTCATTTGCTTTCAAGCGTACTCTTTTTGGAATCAGCTTAGCAAATTCAATGTAAATCAATACAACAACATAGTTTCTAACATCGTGATTATTGGTGCAAAAATTAATCACCCCAACAACCTTCGAGATGCGTGTAAGATGATCCGATCGCCGCCGTTGATGAAAAAATCCAAAGAATTGTTGATGAAAAGTGGTGGGGGTACCTGCAAAGACACTCCGATGCTAAAGTCAGGGGGTGTTCTAAGAAAGTGAGTTGCGGAGAAAAGAAATAGAATTGTGTACCTTTTGAGTTAGGTTTTGGCCTCTATTTATAGGCATAAAACCTAGTTTGGTTCCATAATAACCTAAATTTGTAGTTATCTAAGATAACCACCTATATTTGTACTTATCCTTGAAAATCCATGCTTATCTTGTAAGATCTTTGTATATCTTGACAAGATTTGAATATATCTTGGTAGATCCATATTATCTTCCCAAGATTTGTGTATATCCCCACAACATTCATATTTATCTTGAAAGATCCATATTTATCTCTTCAAGATTTGATAACTGTCTTCGGAGATCCTTGTCTATCCTCCAAGATTTGTGTCTATCTCAAAATGACTTCGACAATAAGTCATTTGGGCTTCTATAACAAGCTAGACTGGGTTTTTTTACTAAGCCATGTGGGTTTCCTCAATAAACCCACAGTATGGTTTCCTCAATAAGTCCGGTCTGGCTTCCTCAATAAGCCCTGTGGGTTTCCTCAAAAAACCCATAGTCTGGCTTCCTGAATAAACCTCCGGGCTTCCTCAATAAGTCCGGTCTGGCTTCCTCAATAAGATCTGTGGGCTTCCTCAATAAACCCACAGTCTGGTTTCCTCAATAAACCTCCGGACTTCCTCAATAAGTCCGGTCTGGCTTCCTCGATAAGCCCTGTGGGTTTCCTCAATAAACCCACAGTCTTGATGCTATTAAACAGCTTGTGTGACACGCACGTAGACTATTTGAATAGGGTACAAACATCGGACCTCTTAATTCTCAACTTGTTGACGGATTAAGAAGACAACGATTACATGTGACGGCGACATGTACATAATTGCTCAAACGAATCATGGCACATCCTAGTGCATATCCGACATGGTTTTACCTGCAAAATATGCTCATGCTAATTTACCACTCTTCAATAACGCAATACGAACCTGAATTTTTTCTTCCTAAATACGCAGCTTGCCAAATCCATGTCCGTCCTTGTTGAACTTCCTATGGGCTTCAAACGGTCACTTGGTGTCATAGGCCCAAGTTCTGAATTCATTAATCCAAATTATGTAGCCCATATACTAGTAAAGAACACGTTTGTTCATGATCTTAATACGTGCCTTCACTTCCTCTTTGTGACCAGATTGAGGAAATGTTAGCGCCTCCCTTTTGTGGCCACATGAGATGATGCCAACCCTTTCCAATTGGTGCGTACACCGTCACGTCTTGACTTTGGAACATTTGGTTAACGCGTACGTCACCATTCGTCCCTCATAGTACAGAAAAACTCTTTTCATAACGTGTTCAATCAGTGTCGATATCCACGGATGATAGTAATCCAGTTACTCATAGAACTGCGAATTTGACTCCTCTTAAAACTCCTTTCTGTTTAACTACGAGTTCTACAGCTCGGTATACCTATGCGGTGGTTCCATAGCTGGCAGAAATCCAATCCCTGTTTGAACTTACGAATTTGATTCTTATTGAAATTCCATTCCTATCAAACTCTTCGAACTGGTTACTCGCGTGCCACTGTTCTTTTCCAATATAAATATGGAAGAGAGATCACAATCCATGTCACTTCTCCTATAAGTGACAGCTCGTCTTGCTACCAGTGTTTTCCAACTTCCACGTACTAGGTACACCCGCTAAGGTGCGTTCCACACTGTATCATTCCAGCGCCAAACTCCATGGCCAATGAGAGTTTGATTCCGCGTAAAGCTGTGGATTTGAATCCTTGTAAAACTAAAAAATCGACTCCCTTTGGTCTCCACTCATGTTTATCTTTTCAAACTCCTAGCCAATGTTGTGTACGTTATTGTTAGACTTCAAGCCCAGCGTGTTTGTATAGCTCTTCCAACAGTCCCTTGGTGGGACCTTTCTTACTCCACCACTTGAGTCATGAGCCCATGTGTCACAAAACACGTCCCCCCATGACCCAGTTCACGCCACCTCCTCGCAAGTGATCAAACTGGTTACGCTGTTAGCGTTTTCCAACTTATACGCGTACTCCAGCTACAGTGTGTGTCAAACCGTGTTCAATCAGCGACAATTCCTATAGCCGATAGAGATCCAATTCCCTTTCGAACTAAGAATTTGATTTCTATTGAAACTTCAATCTTACCAAACTCTTAGAGCATCCACAGTGGGCGAGTATAACCAAAAATTTGGGATGAGATCGTAACACAGTGGGACGGAGTAAAGATCAAATCCCAACCAAAGATCAAATTCCAGACCAAATATGGTCGCGACCAAATCCCAAATTCTAATATAATCGGGCGTAAATTTAAAGTACGCTTGTTGCTGGGCGCAAATTTAAAGTACGTTTGTTAACGGGCGGAGATTTAAATTACGCCCGATGAAAATTCAAATTAAATAAAAAAGAAAAAGAATGAGGCGGACTTTTAAAGTCCGCCTGATGAAAGTTACCAAAAATGGGGCGGACTTTTAAAGTCCGCCTGATGAAATTTTACGAAAAAAAAATGGGACGGACTTTTAAAGTCCGCCTGACGAAATTTTAATCATGTACCGTTGCGTCACAACACGGACTAAACCCAAAATTTGGTCTTTTTTTTGATCTTTGATCTTTAGTTTTGATCGCACCACTGCAGTTGCTCTTAGGCTTTATTGCTTGCATGTCACCGCTATTTTCCAATATAAATACGGATGAAAAATCATCCTAATATCACATCTGAAGCAAGGACTTTGCCGTGAGTGATCCCGTTGTTGTTCGTGGAATCGTCAAATCGGGCATGCCGCCTGCTAACAATCACTCCTACGACTCCTTGCTATTTTCGGGGGCTTTCCCTCCTTCAACGAACTGGAAAACTTTGTTCAGAATCCATAGCCAACCTGGAAAGGATCCAGGAGCTTGCATTGTTGAATTATCAGTATGACAACGCAAGGCTTAAAGATCATCATGGTGCTCACGGATTAAAAATGTTGAGCTTAATGAAGCTCTGGAAGTCATGCACGGACAGCGTGATCAAATTCGTACTCGTCTTGTACGCGCTCGATCTCATGGGTACGGAGGGCACGCCAATGATTCTTCCAATGATGAGGAAACATAAGACCCTTCTGGAGATGACAAACCAAACGACCGTGACGAGTAGTTGATATTTTAAAAATTATTTCTCCACTCTGTAGGCTTCTTTAGGATCTTGATCTCCCACTTTCAGCTTTCGTAAATGTGCTCTTCGTTGCACTATTTAGTGTTTCCTTTCTAACTGGCAAAGTCCGCCGATTTTCTTCTTGTTCTGTGTATTTGAAACAGCAGCATTACCTTCTCAAGGGATGGCAGTGCTCAAGGTATGAAACCTCAGTTCGTTCTCCCATAATCGCACACTAACTTTTTGCTTATTCATTCTCTTAACGTTAATCATCCTAGTAAATTCACATACACCCCTTTACTGGGAATATGTAGACACTTTCTACCTTGTCCGTTAACGAAAGAACCATTGTTTCCTTGCGAAAACTCCTTCTCGAATAGTACTCCGTTTTACTGATGGTGATGCAAACGACATCACCTTGTCTCACTAATCAAGCAACCATGTTTATACATATAACTGCCTTTTTCTTCTTTAATCCAGCTTCTGTTAACTGATCAACTCTTGATTTTTTTCGTTTCTAACACAGCACTACAATCTTCTCCAAAGATTTATATTGTTCAAGGTATGAACTATCCTTCTTTCTCTTGTAATGACTTTGACATGCACTGTATAATTCAAAGAAACGTTAGCTATACCTGTAGTTAGTTGCTTCTTCCTCTATTAACCTCCCTGGATTTAGTATACATACAGATATCTCTTTATTAGATACTTGTATATATATTCATGTCTCTTCTTTTGGTTCCTTCATGCGCAGAATGGCTTCACCAAAAGAAATCAACGATTCCAAGAATGATTCAAAGAACATTGGTCCTGTACGTCACACATACATGATTCGTGGGGGTGGATGTGTTCCTTACACTCTCAGTCGTCGTGCAACAGCAAGGGACTTTCCCAACACCCTTTCCAATGCTACCGGTACGTCCAATGTCGATCTCCCCACTCGTGCTGCATCCATGGAGACGGAAGCTGCGCCACACATAATAGTTATCAGTGATGATGAGGCTAATGGTGACAACGCTCATGCTGATAGTGTTCATTCGTCACCCAGCTATTCATCAGCCCCCCCAGTTCTTATGCCGACGTGTCTAGCACGCTTTGAAGTATCCAACGAGCCTTATTTACCAGTTTGGTATAAGCCCAACGGTTCCGTTATCAATGTTGGAGACTCCGCTATAAGAGATCCCGCCATCGCACGTAGTATGGAGAGAACATGCATGCTGCCGGAGGATAATCATTACTATGATGCCATGACTGAGGTTTCCCAAGTACTTGATCGTGCTTCTGGTTTGCAGTATGTCTCAGCCACCTCGCTCCTCCAATTCCAACGACATCAGGAAGAAACAAACTGCTAGGATGAGGACTGGTGGTTACCCATAACGGATCGAACGCCAGTTTTCTTTTCGCTGTTCTCACTTTCCCTCCCTAGATGGAAGGGTATTTCTCTTGTTCAAACAATCTATCCCAATTCCAAAGGTACGATTCTTCGCAGCGCATTTATTTACTCCTTGTACTTGAGTAACCACTTACTCTCTCTGGTTCATGCAGAGGCCATTCACTTTTTGGGGTTAGTCATCCCCGATCGTCTCTAGAGACGATGAGATATGTTTTCCTATCCCGTAAGCCACTTCCATTCACCAACCGTTGTTTGCTCCTGTGACGCTCGCGGGTGCGATAATCCCTGATTTACAGGTTGACTGCCTCCATGTCTTTGTCGTCTTTAATACGATGAGTAGTCTCCTTGTTTCTTCTATAATATCTCCTTGTTTCTTCTATAATAGATCTTTGTCGTCTTTAATACGACGAGAAGTCTCCTTGTTTCTTCTATTAATAGAACATGACCGCCCTTAATTGTTTTTAATAGAAAAATTTTGGAGCCTTAATTTGATGTCTGGATTCAACCGATAATCTACCATTGGATTCGAGAAAAATAACTTATCCGTATGCAAGTAGCTCCGGTATTCAACGAGGCACCCTAGTCGCCATTACTAGCAATGACGTGGAAAAAGGATGTGTCTTTTATTGTTCGACTTCCCTAACAACGTTGGTTTTAATTACATGTAGGCGTCAGTTTAGCCGCCCCCAATATCTGTAGAGATACTCCCAAATTGCAAAGACGTCCACAGGCGAGGCGGGAAATGGATCCACTATATCCAATCCTCAATTGTCGGATGGCTATGAGCTTAAGATAAGGTGTCTTCTCCGTTTCCATCTCTTTTCTAGTAAATATAAATGACAGCGCTCTGTAGTGCTCGATTGTTGACATGTTGAGTTGAGGATTTTCGGTAAGTAAATTACCGTTCCTTCCATGTTGATTTGCTTGCGGAGATTCCATATGCAACTCTTTCTTTTGTTACTTTTTATTTTAACAACTTTTATTTCCGCAACTTTTCTGAAACAGATCTTCAACAACTTCTAGATCGCAACGTTCAGACTTTTCTAAACTTTCCGGGTCGCAACGTTCTGACTTTCTGCAACTTTCTGGATCGTTCAAAACTTTCAGCAACTTTGGGATCGTAACGCTCAGACTTTCTGCAACTTCCTGGATCGTTCAGAACTTTTAGCAACTTTCTGGATCGCAACCTTGAGACTTTCGACAACTTACTGGATCGTGCAAAACTTTCAGCAACTTTTGGATCTTCTGCAACTTTTCTGAGGATGTTGTAAACTTTCAACAACTTTTCAGAAAATTTTGTGAACCTATTTTTCTTCTTTTCCAAACGTTTTTTGAAACCCCAACCTTCAAAAATACTTGGAAAACAAAACTTTTCTCAAAGGGGGAGCACGATCCTTTTTTTCGGGTCCCCTTAGTCGGCGCCAAAAGATGTTGGTGCAAAAATTAATCACCCCAACAATCTTCAAGATGCGTGTAAGATGATCCAATCGCCGCCGTTGATGAAAAACTCCAAAGAATTGTTGATGAAAAGTGGTGGGGGTACCTGCAAAGACACTCCGATTCTAAAGTCAGAGGGTGTTCTAAGCAAGTGAGATGCGGAGAAAAGGAATAGAATTTTTAACCTTTTGAGTTAGGTTTTGGCCTCTATTTATAGGCATAAAACCCTAATTTGGTTCCATAATAACCTATATTTGTAGTTATCTAAGATAACCACCTGGATATGTACTTATCCTTGAAAATCCATGTTTATCTTGTAAGATCTTTGTATATCTTGACAAGATTTGAATATATCTTGGTAGATCCATATTATCTTCCCAAGATTTGTGTATATCCTCACAACATTCATATTTATCTTGAAAGATCCATATTTATCTCTTCAAGATTTGATAACTGTCTTGGGAGATCCTTGTCTATCCTCCAAGATTTGTGTCTATCTCAAAATGACTTCCACAATAAGTCATTTGGGCTTCCATAACAAGCTAGACTGGGTTTTTTTACTAAGCCATGTGGGTTTCCTCAATAAACCCACAGTCTGATTTCCTCAATAAACCTCCAGACTTCCTCAATAAGTCCGGTCTGGCTTCCTCAATAAGCGTTGTGGGTTTCCTCAATAAAGCCACAGTCTGGTTTCCTCAATAAACCTCCGGACTTCCTCAATAAGTCCGATCTGGCTTCCTCAATAAGCCCTGTGGATTTCCTCAATAAACCCACAGTCTGATTTCCTCAATAAACCTCCGGACTTCCTCAATAATTCCGGTCTGGCTTCCTCAATAAGCCCTGTGGGTTTCCTCAATAAACCCACAGTCTTGACGCTATTAAACAGCTTGTGTGGCACACACGTACACTATTTGAATAGGGTACAAACAGTGATCCACAGCCGCACTCCCCACAAAGATACGACAATTAAGCGAAAGTTCAAAAGAGCTCTCCCACATTTGATGTCATTCCCGAAAGAACAACAAGAGCGACCTTACTTTTACGAGAAAAGAAGGATTTCAAGATAGCACTAAGATACTTAGAAGATACATATACTTAGAAATAAATATGGAAAATTACTTTAAATCTCAAGAAGTTCCAAACTCAATTTCCTAAAGGATCTAGATAAGAATAGGGGAAAGAGTTATGGAAGACTAATGTACTAGAACGACACCAATAGACTGCCGTAGGTGTTGAAACGTAGCAGTATCTAATGGTTTGGTGAGAATATCAGCCAATTGTTGTTCTGAAGGCACAAATTCCATATTAATGATTATATTTTCATAAAGATCTCGGATAAAATGATACCTTATGTCAATGTGTTTAGTCCTTGAGTGCTCAACTGGATTTTCTGTTATGCGAATTGTACTGGTGTTGTCGCATAAAATTCTCATTATTCCAGTGTTGATTCCATAATCAGCAAGCATTTGTTTCATCCATAGAAGTTGAGTACAACATGAGCCTGCAACGATGTATTCTGCATCTCATGTTGAGAGGGATTGTGAATTTTGTTTCTTGCTATGCCAAGCTACAAGATTCAGTCCTACATAGTAGAAACCCCCTGACGTACTTTTTCTATCTTCCACACATCCTGCCCAATCTGCATATGAATAGGCAGTAAGATCAGTGTTAGTATCAAAAGTGTAAGATAGACCATACCCTGTAGTGTGATTAATATAACGTATAATTCTTTTTGCAGCTGCAAGATGAGATTTTTTTGGATTTGACTGGAACCTAGCACAGCAACCAACACTAAAAGCAATATCAGGTCGAGTAGCTGTAAGATATAAAAGGCTTCCAATGATAGACCGATAGAGTTATTGATCCACATTTGCACCTTTATCATCCCGATGCAGTTTACCAGTGGTAGGCATATGAGTTAGTTTAGGAGTGGACTTATCAAGGCCAAATCTTGAGACAAGATCCTTAGCATATTTTTCTTGAGATAAGTAAATTCCATCCTTGTTTTGTTGAATTTGTAAACCCAGAAAGAATTTTAATTCACCAACATTACTCATTTCAAACTCCTTTCCAAGAGACACTTTAAAATCTTGTGCAAGTTTCTCCGATGTTAATCCATAGATGATATCATCTACATAAACTTGAGCGATCACAACATCTTTTCCATTCCACTTGGTAAACAGTGTTTTATCAGCTCCTCCTCTCGAAAAACCTTTCCCAAGAAGAGATGAGGTCAGTTTTTCGAACCAGGCTCGAGGTGCTTGTTTTAACCCACATAACGCCTTATTAAGTTGAAGGACTAGATCTGGGAAGTCAGGCTTTTTAAATCCCTTAGGTTGAGCTACATAGACTTCTTCCTTTAAGGTTCCGTTTAATAAAGCGGATTTTATGTCCATTTGAAATAACTTTACCTTAAGAAAACAAGCATGAGCTAATAACAATCTAACGGACTCAAGGCGTGCCACAGGAGCAAAGGTTTTGTCAAACTCATCAGACTTGTTCTTAAATATCCACTTGGTGCCACCTATATTTACATTTGGAGGACAAGGTACAAGCTTCCATACGTCTTTCCTTTGGAATTTATTTAACTCTTCATGCTTTGCATTCACCCATAAGGGATCTCTAAGAGCTTCATCAATATTCCTTGGTTCTACTTGTGAAAGATAACAACCAAAATTGCATAGATTTTGAAGTTGTCCTCTAGTCTTTGCTGTAGAATCTCTTCCTCCAATGATACTGTTGGGATCATGGTTTCTTTGAACCCAGAGGTGTCGTTGAAGGACACGTTCTTGTTCAACATTCACAATCTGATTAGTGTTTTTCTCCTCGTCACTAGAAAGATCAGGATCAGTGACTGTAGGTACAACTTCAACTGAATTCGGAACTTCTTTGACTTTCTCAATTGTCTCAGTTGGAGGCAATTCAGCAGGAGAAGAATCATGATGAAAGTCGCTAATATCATCAATGATAACGTTAGCGGACTCCATCATTACTTGGGTTCTGAGATTAAATACTCTAAAACCACGACTATCAGAAGCATAGCCCAAAAAGATACCTTCATCGCTTTTAGTATCAAATTTCCCTCTTTGTTCTCGATCTTTTAGGATGTAGCACTTACTTCCGAACACTCTAAGATAGTGTAGGTTGGGTTTTCTACCATACCACAACTCATATGGAGTGTTTAGGGTTTTAGATCGTAGATAACCACGGTTGATCAAGTAACATGCTGTGAACACAGCTTCTCCCCAAAATCTTAGAGGTAAGTTTTTGTTATGGAGCATAACCCTGGCCATTTCCTGAATATTCATATTATTTCTTTTTCCAACTCCATTGGCTTGAGGATTAATAGGTGGTGAGTATTGTTGAATAATCCCCAGTTTGTCATAGAATTCAAATACTTTGGTGTCCTTGAATTCAGTGCCACGGTCGCTTCTAATTTTCTTTAGTTTGCGACCTTGTTCATTCTGGATCCTATTAACAATAATCTTAAATTCACTAAGGGTTTCATTCTTATGAGCTAGGAAAGCTACCCAAGTGAATCTGGTGTAGTCATCTACCATAACTAAAGCATACTTCTTTCCTCCAACAGTAGTTTGTTGAACTGGTCTGAAGAGATCCATATGAATTAAATCAAGTGGAGCCTTAGTGAGAATATCTCGAGATGATTTATGGTGAACTTTTATTTGTTTAACCTTTTGACAGGCACCACATACACTGTCAATCATTACATTGATTTTGGTAACGCCTCTAACAAGTTCTTTGCTAATGATCTTAGTTAAAAGATGATAATTGATGTGACCAAAACGCTCATGCCAAAGATGTGTAGATTCCACCTTAGTCAAATTGCAACATGTAGTTGCAGGAAATGCTACACTACACCCCTCATATGGTTTCATTGTTGATCAACTCATTTTTAGGTTTTATTGATTAATTTTTGAATGTTCTTACAGGAAAGATAAAGAAATCAAGAATAAACTCTGCTCTGAACTTTCTCTCTCCTATTTACTTGTTTCTTACTCAAAAAAGATCTCTCATTCTTTTTACAACTCGAATGACTATTTATAAGGAAATACATAGTGGATGACAGCTAATTTGTCCTTTATTTTCGGATATGGTTTGCGACATTCTCGCAACCTTACAAATGTTAACTTCTTAAGCTCTCTAATTTTCGCAAGACTATCACATCTTTCTCATGATCCTTACTGACGTCGTTTCTGAAATTTGTTCTGCGACGCTATTATGCAATACCATTGATCATTTCGCTGAGACATAGTTGTTGCGAGATTCTGATCCTACATCTTGCCTCTTCTCATATCTTCTATTCAAAGTATAGAATGATGTGAGAAATGCCGCAATTGCTTATCTTCTCATATTCTACATTTATCACACGTATTCTTTCTTCCATTTATTTCTCGACACGTCTTTTGTAACCGTTACTTTTTAACCGCTTAAATCTTTCCGTATTAACCGTGTTTATTTTCTCGAGGAAAAATTCCCTCTATATATATTTCTTTTCATTCTCTTCTTCTTTCCTTTTATTCTCTCTGCAACTTCATCGTTCTTCTGCAATTTCTATTATTGCAATTTTTCTTCTTTCCTCTTCAATCTTTTTAAGTTCTTCTTCATCTTCAAACTAGATATCCATAGTTCGTGATCTTCTTCAAGAAAATATCTTAGTCTTCTCTTTTCTTCCTTATAATTTTTGCTGAAATTGATATGTTTCAAATTAATCTTGTTTATCGCCTTATGTGATGTTATTTATGTGATTCCCATACTCTTGTTATTTCAGCAAAAGCGGCTCCAACACTAAATTTACAGTTCAGAACCCTAACAATCTCAAATCACAGCATAAAGTTGTCGCACACAAAAGAAAGTCTGCGAATGAGAAGGTAGTAAGAAACACTATCTTTTTCTAATAACAATATTGTTGCCTATGTTTCTTATCTAGATTGTATTTCGCAGGGTGATAAAGATCTTCATAAACCTCACAAGAAATCTCGCCACCTCAAGACTGTTCCAAATTCTGTTCCCTTCCACCTACTCATTTCTTCCAAATATCCTGCGATATCTTCGCAAGATAAACCTTTGTCTCCAGTTCGTGAAGATGCTGCTTCTGATTTCATTCATTCCAAATCTCCTGCGACTACTTCGCAAGATAAACCTTTATCTCCAACTCGCGAAAATGATGCCTCTGACTTTATTTCTCCAATTGACCTTTCTATGATTGAAATTCCCCTTATGGATCCTTCTACGAATGAAACCTCTTCTCTTTCCATTGAGAATATTTCTCAACCTTCTATTTCTACTAGTTATCTACCCAAGTCTCTTCCTCTGTCGAAAGAAACCGTAGAAGGGATAAATATTGCTTTCAAGGTTTTATCTGAGATTCTGGATGATGGCAAGAAGTCTTCTACTGATCCCATCAAGTCTAATGTTTGCGAAATTCTGAGCAAGCATTTGGGTTCTGACAAAGCTGCTTCGTAGACAGCTTTACAAAAAGAATGTAATGCTCTTCGTCTTGAAAATCAGAAACTTCAGAATGTTTTGCTGGATCGTGATAATATTCGCAAGAAGAATGATGAATTAAGAGGTATGATTTCCTCATCTATGTCTTTAATTTACCTTTTCGATGGTTTTATCCTTCCCATGTTTAATTATCCTTTAAATCCCTCTTTCGCATGTTAAGCATTAAATCAGAAACGAGTAATGGAGAGATATCAATTTGAATCTTCTGTTGAAGAAGCCCGTGTTGATAAAGAAGTTTTAATGGATCAATATAACCAATTAGATAACCTCTATTCATATTCCCTTGACCAAATAAATAATCTTACCAATGAAAATACCCAATTAGTTCAAAGACAAGATCTATTAAGTAATGAAGTATCTCGTCTTTCTTATTCTTTAACCAAAGCTAATTTAGGGATGAAAACTTTATCAGATGAGAATAAAACCTTATCTCAAGAGAAGCGAGTTTATTTAAACAACATGGCGATATCTTCGCAACAACTTAATATTCTCCAAAAAGTATGTGCTGACCAAGAGAAATATCTTCGCTCTTTAAGAAATGAACTTAAAGAAGTAACAGAATAATCCATCGCTGAAAGAGATACACTCATTCAAGGTAGAATAGCTTTAAGTGTGAAGGAAAATCATCTTAAAGAACAATATTCCAAATTAGAAGAATCTTATTCTTCTCTTGCGAAGAAAAATGCCTTCCTTGTTTCTAAAGAGAAAAATCTTCAGTCTCGACTTAAAGGTTTAGTTGGAGATAAATTTGATGACGTAATGGACCATTGGGATAATAGTTGTCTATCCTTGATTCAACACCTTATTTCGCAAAAGGAAGGTAGTCATAATATTTTGACTGCCTTAATTATCTTTTCTTTGTCATATATTTTTGATTCCTTATTTTAACAAAATTTTGTATTCTATTTTTCGCAGAGTCTGAGAAGAATCTTCATTCCTCTATTTCTGACTTAGAGGCTAAATATGCCAAAATTCGCAAAGAGAATTCCTTGCTCGTCTCTACCCTAACTGGTTCTCGCGATCGAGCAGAAAGAAGACTTGATTACCTTGCTTATTTTAAAGATATTCAAGATAGGAATCATCAAAGAGTACTTCTTCGCCAAGTTCATCTCCGGGATGAAGTCCTTGTAAATGACATCTTACTGTCCAACTCTCTTCCTCCTACATCAATTGATCCTCTAGAAGTAGATGATGATGAAGTTCCTCGTCCTGCTGATAGTGATTATGATTACGAAAGCGGTGCAGAGGATAATTTCCTGGAAGATGAAGAAGAGGTTTCTTCTAAAGAAGTATCTGCTAGTGTTAATCAGAATGAGAAAGAAATTTCTCCTGAAGAAGTAATTGCTGGAGATAATCAAAATGCTAGTCATGGTGAAGATCAAAGCCGAAATGAAGGAGAAGCTTGCGAGAATGTTTGCGAAGAATTTCTGTCATCTCCTGCTACTGATATTAACATTGAAGCTTGAGTTTCTTTTCTAGGTTTGTTTTCTTGAGCTGTCTTATTTTTATCATTTTTGAGAGCTACATTTTTCAATAACTTTGAAGTCAACTTTTCCTTTTAATATTTTGTTGATAAGAAAGATAATGCTTCTCGTATATCGATTCCCATACTTGCCTCTCATTATCTTTCTTGCACAAAATAATCTGTTGTGAATGCTTATCATCAATTTGTTTTATCATATGGTCTTATTTTTCCTTCCTAATTAAAGGTCTTATTATGCCATCTCTTGTCATTGCGACAAAATTGCAGGACGTCCTTGCATTTTCATACAAAAACCCATTGATCTTGTCTTAACCTTTTCTTTTGTATTATGTCCTCTTCAGGAATGTTGCGACAATATGACAGGCCTAAATATTCTTGCGAAAATAAAGGCCCATGAAATTGCCGTCTTGCGACGAAATCGCAGATTGTCTTCGCACTTTCATGCGAAAACCCATTGATATCGTCTTATCTTTTTCTCTTGTAATATTGCCTCTTCAGGATTGTTGCACAAATATGACAAGCCTTAATATCCTTGCGAATAAAAATCCTCATGACATTTGCGTCTTAAGACACTTATCAGCTCCCTAATGGAGGGTGCCGCCCTTATCTCCCCTTGGTTTCCCCTTCAAGGAGGCGTACTTCTACCATAAAAGGTTAGATCCTCTCATCCAGTCTTAACAACAACCAGTTGTTTTCACAGCCTCTTATCCCTTTTGCCTATAGGGCTTATGGTTACGAGACTGCACCCTAAGTGGGGTTTTCTTCAGGCCGAGTGAAGTATAAGCCAAGACTTGTCAAGAATGGCAAGGACGTTTCAAACGCCCCCGGCACCCTTGACTCAACCGTGTACCTCGGCGCCTTGATCAGATTCTGCACTCCTTGAGAGAGTCCTTATTACCTTAGTCTCCCAACCTAAGTCATATGCTTAAGTTGAGAATCCAAGGTGCCTCTCCCGGATGGGTTTTATTGACCCCAAATCCAAGGTCCATCCCATTTTTTCGCTAATTTTCCACCATTCTCTCTCTGATATACTGGTGTTTCTCGTAGAATTAAATCTCCTGGTTGAAATTCACGTACTTTGACACGTTTATTATATTCTCGAGCTAATCTTCGCTGATAATTCTCAATATGTTGTAAAGCTTTTTCTTTTTTTTTTCTTCTAATTCATCAAGTTTGTTTAAAATTAAACCCGCACTAAGATTTTTCTCCCAAGATTCTCTTTTTGTTGTCGGAATAACAACTTCTGTTGGTAACACCACTTCAACTCTGTATGTTAAACAAAAAGGTGACATTCCAGTAGCTTCTCTTCTAGTTGTATTATAAGCCCATACTGCATTATGTACTTGTTCGCACCATGATCTGTGATGTCCTTCCAATTTCTTCTTTAATATATCTGCAATTGTTTTATTTGTTGCTTCTAATTTCCCATTAGCTTGTGGATACAAAGGAGTGGACTTTCCACATTTTATCTTGAATGCATTAAGTAACATTTCTATATTCTGCCCCTCAAACTGTTTCCCATTATCAGATACCAACTGTGCAGGAATTCCAAATCTGCAAATGATATTTTCGAATGAATGTAAAGGTATCTTCGTCGCGAATATGTTGTACTTCCTTCACTTCTGTCCATTTTGTGAAATAATCTGTTGCGACTATTAAGTATCTTCTTTGTCCAGTTCCTGGTAAAAATGGCCCCACAATGTCTAAGCCCCATTTCCCAAAGGGACATATACTGGTTGAAGATGACAATGGTGCTCTTGGTGCATGTATTTTCTTTCCATGTCGCTGAAAATCTTCGCAGCGTCTTGATATTTGTTTTGCATCTTCATGCATGTATGGTCAATAATAACCTTGCATTTTTGCTCTATGTGCCAAAGATCTTCCTCCACTATGATTGCCAGCATCTCCACTATGTAACATTTTCAACACCTTTTCTCCTTCCTCTCGTGTCAAACATCTGAGTGATGGTCCACTAAAAGATTTTCGGTATAGCAACCCATCTCTTAATTCATAATTCGTTGCTCGGATTTTTAACTTGTGTGTTTCCAATCTATTTCTTGGTGTTTCTCCTTTCGCCAAATATGCGTGAAGTTCCATTCTCCAGTCTGCGACATTGTTCATTTGTTCTTATTTTTCATTATCTATCACCATCACATCCACATATTCCTCTTCTTTATTTATTGATGGTGACAGAAGTGTTTGTATTTTTATGCATCTTGCAGTTGGATCTGTCATCATGCTTGAGATGAAAGCAAAAGCGTCTGCGAGTCTATTATCCTTTCTTGAAATGTGCCTCCATTTTATCTTTGGGATTTTCACTGATAATTCTTCAACTAGCTTCTTGTATTTCTTCAAGGATGGTTTATTTGTATTATACTCTCCTTTTATTTGGCGAATAAATAGCTGCGAATCACTAGTGATCCTGGCATTTTCTAGTTTCATATCTATTGCGAATTTTAAAGCATGTATTACAGCTTCATATTCTGTTTCATTATTAGTGGATGCAAATTCCAATCTGAATGAAAAAGCCATCTTTATTCCTTCTGGCGAAATTAAGATAATTCCAACTCCATTTCCTTCTCCATTTGATGATCCATCTACCAATATTTCCCATCTATTTGGTTCTGTTAATAAATCTTTTGGATCTCCATGTTCTTCTTTTACATCCATCATCTCTTCTACTGCTTCATCTTCTTCTTAAGGAAATTCTGCCAAGATATCCGCGACAACTTGTGATTTTGGTGAAGACAAAATTTCATATTTAATATCAAAGTGGCCTACTTGTGCATTCCATCTTTCTACCCTTCCTGATCTTTTAGAATTCTTCATCACTGATTCAATTGGCACTTTTGTTAATACCTTTATCTTGTGTGCTTGATAGTATATGCGGAGCTTAAATGATGCATAGACTAATGCTAAGATTAATTTTTCAATCTTTGAGTAATTCTTCTCAGCGGTATTAAAAGTTTTGCGAATGTAATAAATGGGTTTCTCCACTCCTGCGTCTACTCGCAATAACACAACACTTAATGCATGCGACGTTGTCGCAAGGTATATCAATAATTCTTCTCCTGGTTCTGCCTTTTGTAAAATAGTTGTATTCATAAGATGTTATTTGATTCCTTGAAAAGCCTTTTCACATTCATCACTCCATTTAAATTTCGCACCCTTCTTGAGTATGTCGAAAAAATATTTGCATTTTTCTGATGATCGCGAAATGAATCTCCCCAACGAAGCTAGAAGCCCATTCAACTTCTGTACATCTTTTATTGTTGCTGGTGTTGGCATGTCACGAACTGCTTGCACTTTTTCTGGATCAACCTGTATTCCTTCCTTTGATACAATGTAGCCTAAAAATTTTCCCGATGCAACTCCAATAGTACACTTCTCAGGATTCAATTTAATGTTATACTGCCGCATTTGTTCAAAAATCTCCTTCAAGTCTTGTAAATGGTCTTTAGCTTCTTTAATCTTTACTAACATGTCGTCCACGTATACCTCCAATGTTTTATGTATCCATTTTTCGAACACCTTCTCTACCATTCTTTGATATGTCGCTCTCGCATTTCGCAAACCAAATGGCATTTTCGTGTAACAATATAAACCTCTAGGGGCAAAGAAAGCAGTATGTTCTTGATATTCTTCAGTGAGAGGAATTTGGTTATACCCTTTGTACCCATCTAAAGATGATACCCTATCATTTCCCGCTGCAGATTCCACCATTTGAGGAAAACTATCTTTGGGAAAAGCTTTGTTCAAATCAGTGAAATCTATGCAAATCCTGATTCCCTTGTTTTTCTTTGGGACAATGACCATATTCGCTATCCATTCTGTGTATTTAGCTTCTCTTATAATTCCTGCTTCAAGCATTTTCTGTAATTCTTCTTCTACTTGGGAATGGTAAGTTGTTGCAATTTTTCTTATTCTCTGTTTAAATGGTCTCACATTTTTGTTAATCTCCAATTTGTGGCAAGCAATTGATGGATCTATTCCTGGTATCTCATCCATGTTTCCTACGAAAATATCTTTATATTCTCGCAACAAGTTGACAGTTCTTTCTTCTTCTTCTACATCCATTTTGGTTCCAATTCTCAACATTGGAGGTTCCTCTACAGTCCCAACATTTATTTCTTTAGTTGGTTCTGCGGCAGTGTAACTGGATTTAGGTTCTCCCATTGGTGTTGGTTCTTTTATTGCTTTTATGGGTTCTTCCCCTTCTTCCGAAATTTCGTTGGGTATTCCTTTTCCTTCTTTTGATTTTTTCATATAAACTCTAAATTCTTCTTCCTTCTTTGCTTCCTTTGCCAATTTTCTGCGAAATTGTTTCATTTTTGTTTGTTCTTCATAATGCTTTACTTCAATTTGATGACATAATTTCGCATTGTCAACATCTCCTCTAATTTCACCTATTCCATTTGGAGTGGGGAATTTAATACATTGATGCAACGTTGATACCACAACTTTTATCGCAAGTATCCATGATCTTCCTAATAACATATTATATGGCGATTCCATATCCACCACACACAATGTTACATATGTTTCGATTTCTCCAAGTGGAATTCGCATCACTATTTCTCCTTTAGGTTTTGTTGTGGATTTTCCAAAGCCGTGAACAAAATATGCTGAACTGGTCAATTTCTTCATCTTTAAATCCCGTTCCCCGGAATGCATGATAAAATATTATATCAACTGAACTTCCTGTATCAATTAAAGTTCTGTTCAACATCCATTCTCTTGCGGATTTTATTGTTGTATCCTTCTCTTTTCGTGTAACAGGCACTGTGATGACCAACGGAGATGTATGATTTAAATTTTCTTTTGGTATTTCTTCCGCCATGAATGTAATTTTTTGCTTTTCCCACTCTTTCAAGGGTGATATTTTTTCTACCGCTATAATTTTCTTTCCTTCAAAATTTCGTTTATGTATTCTTCCTTTGACGTTATCATATTACACTCCAATCTTTTGCCATTTTCATTAATTCTGATCATCTCTCTTTTCATTTATTTATTTAATCACTTTCTTGATTTGAATATTCTCAACCAACAATCTTCAACTTTCGATCTTCATGTCCCTGTTTCTAGCGCCATTATGTAGTTGCAGGAAATCCTACACTACACCCCTCATATGATTTCATTGTTGATCAACTCATTTTTAGGTTTACACTCTTAATTCTATTGATTAATTTTTGAATGTTCTTACAGAAAAGATAAAGAAATCAAGAATGAACTCTGCTCTGAACTTTCTCTCTCCTATGTACTTGTTTCTTACTCAAAAAAGATCTCTCCTTCTTTTTACAACTCGAATGACTATTTATAAGGAAATACATAATGGATGACAGCTAATCTGTCCTTTATTTTCGGATATGGTTTGCGACATTCTCTCAACCTTACAAATGTTAACTTCGCAAGCTCTCTAATTTTCGTAAGACTATCACATCTTTCTCATGATCCTTACTGACGTCGTTTCTGAAATTGTTCTGCGACGCTATTATGCAATACCATTGATCATTTCGCTGAGACATAGTTGTTGCGAGATTCTGATCCTACATATTAGTATGGGAATCACATAAATAACATCACATAAGGCGATAAACAACATTAATTTCAAATATATCAATTTCAGCAAAACTTATAAGGAAGAAAAGAGAAGACTAACCTTGATGAATCCATGAAAAATGATAGCAGGGAGATTTTCTTGAAGAAGATCACGAACTATGGAGATCTAGTTTGAAGATGAAGAAGAACTTAAAAATATTGAAGTGGAAAGAAGAAAAATTCCAATAATGGAATTTGCAAAAGAACGATGAAGTTGCAGAGAGAATAAAAGGAAAGAAGAAGAGAATGAAAAGAAATATATATAGAGGGAATTTTTCCTCGAGAAAATAAACACGGTTAATACGGAAAGATTTAAGCGGTTAAAAAGTAACGGTTACAAAAGACGTGTCGAGAAATAAATGGAAGAAAATAAATGTAGAATATGAGAAGATAAACAGTTGCGGCATTTCTCACATCATTCTCTACTTTGCAGAGAAGATATGAGAAGAGGCAAGATTTAGGATCAGAATCTCGCAACAACTATGTCTCAGCGAAATGATCAATGGTATTGCATAATAGCGTCGCAGAACAATTTCAGAAACGACGTCAGTAAGGATCATGAGAAAGATGTGATAGTCTTGCGAAAATTAGAGAGCTTGCGAAGTTATCATTTGTAAGGTTGCTAGAATGTCGCAAACCATATCCGAAAATAAAGGACAAATTAGCTGTCATCCACTATGTATTTCCTTATAAATAGTCATTCGAGTTGTAAAAATAAGGAGAGACCTTTTTTGAGTAAGAAACAAGTAAATAAGAGAGAGAAAATTCAGAGCAGAGTTCATTCTTGATTTCTTTATCTTTCCTGTAAGAACATTCAAAAATTAATCAAAAAAATTAAGAGTGTAAACCTAAAAATGAGTTGATCAACAATGAAATCATATGAGGGGTGTAGTGTAGGATTTCCTGCAACTACACAACAATTGCTAAACTGAGTATCAAGGAGATAACAGTTATTTTTACCACGAGTTCCTTGAAAATTTACTTTTCCAGTTTTGTCTACAATGTCACATCCATTTGCATTGAAGACAACTCTATGGCCTTTGTCACAAATTTGACTAATAGAAAGAAGATTTGCTTTTGACATATACTACATCATGGATTTCTGGAACACCGGGAAGCTTGATTGTACCCTTCTTTCTAATGTAGCAACAACTCCCATATCCGAAGGTAACAGGTCCTCCTTCCAATTCACTACTGGAGACAAACCACGAAAGGTCACCAGTCATACGTCGGCTACAACCACTGTCAAGAAACCATTGGAAGGGTGATATTGATTTTAAGGAAAAATATCCCATACTAACACCACTTTCTTATTTAGGATTTCTTGTTAGTCTTGTAGACCTTTTTAGATAAGTAACCAGTCGTTCAGCTTTCTTGTGGAGATTGCTCGCAACTTTTATACTTTTCTGAAAACGTGTACATGTATGTTGATTGTGATTGTGAGACTCACAAAACATACAAGGGCCAACATCAAAAATCTTAATTGAGAAGTTCTTCCTTCTATCAAGTTTCTCAAAGCATGAACTTTGTTTAACACTTGACTTAATATAATCCTTTAGAGAGGAATCAAACAATTTATTCATCAATACTGAAGAATTTTTGACAGACGTCAAACCCTTATGTTTTGCAAATATTGCAGCAAGATCACGGTTGATCCGGATTTGTTCATCCAACTTCCTTAGGAGAATAACAAGGGTTTTAGAACATTCCCTAAGATTATGGTTTACTCCTGGTGAAGCGTTTATAGAGACTTTACTGTCCATCTAGTCAGATCGCCACAAACACAGACTTTTGAGGTCTTAAACGTGTTTGTCTGCTCTGATACCAATTGAAAATACGGGGGTACAACAACCTCACCCAATATTTCGATTAGCAATCTATATGGACTAACTCTAATATACTTTTAAGAGAATCAACTAGACAGTCAAACTCAATCTTAATAAAAAGTATATCAAGGAGTTAATATCTCTATCTCTCGATTTGATCTTTACTCAAGCAAATGGAAATCTGTGAGTCTTTATCAAATACTAGAGAGATAAACTTGGATGGTACCAAAGACCAATATCCAAGTTTAAATCAATGTAAATCAACAACCAAAGGTTGGATATTCTAATTGATTGATCTTAACGCACAACCTGTGATATTTCAATTATATAACAAAATATAATGCGAAATAGAAATAAAACAGACACCATAAGTTTTGTTAACGAGGAAACCACAAATGCAGAAAAACCTCGGGACCTAGTCCAAATTGAACACCACATTGTATTAAGCCGTTACAAACACTAGCCTACTACAAACTAACTTCGGTCTGGACTGTAGTTGAACCCTAATCAATCTAACACTGATTCAAGGTACAATTGAGCTCCTTAAATCTATGATCCCAGCAGGATACTACGCACTTTATTTCCTTAGATGATCTCACCCACAACTAAGAGTTGCTACGACCCAAAGTCGAAGACTTCAATAAACAAATATGTATCACACAGAAAAGTCTATGATAATAGATAAATCTGTCTCCCACAGATAAACCTACGAGTTTTGTTTCGTCTATTGATAAATCAAGATGAACATGAACTAATTGATAACCCGAACTTATATTCCCGGAGAACAACCTAGTATTATCAATCACCTTACATTAATCTAAATCGTATGGTAGCGAAACTAGATATTGTGGAATCACAAACGATGAGACGAAGATGTTTGTGATTTCTTTTATCTTGCCCTATCGGAGATATAATCTCAAGTCAATTATTCAATTGAACTCGTACGATAGAAAATGGCAAGATCAGATCACTCAAATACAAGAAAGTAGTTTCGTCTGGCTTCACAATCCCAATGAAGTCTTTCAGTCGTTAACCTACAGGGTCTCGAGAAGAAACCTAAGGTTAAAGGAGAATCGACTCTAGCAAAACCAACTAGTATCACACAGGAGGTGTGGGGATTATTTTTTCCAGTTGCTAGTTGTCTCCTTTATATAGTTTTCAAATCAGGGTTTGCAATCTAAGTTACCTTGATGATACAGGAGTATCGTAGCAGAAGTTGAGCCATATTAAGGCTAGAAGAGTGACGTGAAGATTATCTTCACAGAGCTGTATCAACGGCTAGATAGTTGTATGTGCATATTATATGCACATAACTTAAGTAATGTGAAGATTATATTCACACAAGCAAATAACAGAAGCAGTGGGACAGATAAGGCTGCCAGATGAGGATAATCATTAGCCTAGATTTAATTAATCCATATTACGGCTAGAGAGTATCTAGAAGGTACTAGAAGAGGTGGAAGTTTGATAACTGAGCCTAGAAGTTTGAGGTTTCCTACTTTAGATAGGATTCCTAGTTTAGAGCTTTATTTTCTTTTTCAGCAAGTATACACTCCTATAAAAAGATGAGACAAGGCTAGAAAGTCAGAGAAAAACGAGAGAGAGTGCACCCATAGGTTTGGTTTGTAATAGAGTTTTTCTTTCAAAGCAATAGAAGAAGAAGCAGTTAGCAGCAACGCTTGTGTTATTTACTTTGTGTTCTTAATTTTTTTTCTCTATAATTATCATAACCTATCTTCACATCAGCACTGACTCTAGGTACCCTTGATCGATTACGTATCAAGTGGTATCAGAGCCACGTTATGACTTCTAGGGTTAGTTGTGGTGCATGGACTCAACACGAAATCAGTGTACGCATTCAGGGGAAGACAAAGAAACCTAGAGGAAGTATTAGAACCAAGATGGGAAGTGAATAAGACGAGAGGAAACTAACAGATGAGGACAAGTTTGCTAAACTTTAACTTAAGATAGAAGATATAATATATACCTTAGATGTGTTCATGAAAGAAAGTGTTGTCAAACGAAAGCCTAAGCGTAGAAAAGAAATTACAAGTAAAAAAAAAAAAAAAAATTAAAGAAAGATGATGATTTCGTCTGTGAAGAGCTGAACTATGTTGAAGAGCAGAAACACGATGACTTTGCAAGTAAAGACAAAGTCATTGTTGATCGGGACTTACCACCAATCTTTGACTGCGGTCCAGAAGTTGAAGATGAAGACATCTATCCAGAAGTTGAAGACGGAGTTGTTCTTACATCTGATGTTATTGATACCCTTATCGGGGAAGAGAAGGAAGTCGTAAATTCTTATAAAGAAGAGGTTAGTATTGAAGAACTCTGTAGAGAACTTGTAGGATCAGAATCTCGCAGCAATAATATTTCAGCGAAATTATCAACAACACAACACAACAGTGTCGCAGAACAATTTCAGAAATGATATAATAAACGACATCAACTAAAATCCTGAGAAAGATGTGATGATCCTGCGAGAATTAGAGAATTTGCGAGATTAACATTTGTAAGGTTGCGAGAATGTCACAAGCCATATCCGAAAATAAAGGACAGATTAGCTGTCATCCACTATGTATTTCCCTATAAATAGTCGTTCAACTGAGAAGAGGGAGGAGAGATCTTTTTTGAGTAAGAAACAAGTAAATAGGAGAGAGAAAGTCTAGAGCAGAGGTCATTCTTGATTCCTTTATCTTTTCTTGTAAGAATATTCAAAGATTGATCAATAAAATTAAGAGTGTAATTCTAAAAATGAGTTGAGTAATAATGAAATCATATGAGGGGTGTAGTGTAGGATTTCCTGCAACTACATAATGGCGCTAGAAACAAGGAGGGGAGGTACTGAAGATTATTCTAGAAAAATGTAGTTGTAGGAAATCCTACACTACACCCCTCATATGATTTCATTGTTGATCAACTCATTTAGGTTAACGCTCTTAATTTTACTGATTGAATTCTGAATGTTCTTACAAGACAAGGAAAATAAAGAAGATCAAGAATGATATTTGTTCTGAACTCTCTCTCTCCTATTTACTTGTCTCTTACTCAAAAAAGATCTCTCCTTTCCTTTACAACTCGAATGACTATTTATAAGGGAAATACATAGTGGATGACAGCTAATCTGTCCTTTATTTTCGGATATGGTTTGCGACATTCTCGTAACCTTACAAATGTTGACTTCGCAATCTTTCTAATTTTCGCGAGATTATCACATCTTTCTCATGATCCTTGCTGATGTCGTTTCTGAAATTGTTCTGCGATGCTTTTTTGCAATACCATTGATAACTTCGCTGAGACATAATTGTTGCGAGATTCTGATCCTACATCTTGCCTCTTCTCATATCTTCTCTGCAAAGTAGAGAATGATGTGAGAAATGCCGCAACTGCTTATTTCTCATATTCTGCATTTATCACACGTATTCTTTCTTCCATTTATTTCTCGACACGTCTTTTGTAACCGTTACTTTTTAACCGCTTAAATCTTTCCGTATTAACCATGTTTATTTTCTCGAGGAAAAATTCCCTCTATATATATTCTTTTCATCTCTTCTTCTTTCTTTTATTCTCTCTGCAACTTCATCGTTCTTCTGCAAATTCCATTTTGCAACTTTTCTTCTTTCTCTTCAATCTTTTAATTCTTCTTCATCTTCAAACTAGATCTTCATAGTTCGTGATCTTCTTCAAGACAATTCCCTGCTATCATTTTTCATGGATTCATCAAGGTTAGTTTCTCTTTTCTTCCTTATAAGTTTTGCTGAAATTGATATATTTGAAATTGATCTTGTTTATTGCCTTATGATGTTGTTTATGTGATTCCCATACTCTTGTTATTTCAGCAAAAGCGGCTCCAACACTAAATTTACAGTTCAGAACCCTAACAATCCCAAATCACAGCATAAAGTTGTCGCATAAAAGAAAGTCTGCGAATGAGAAGGTAGTAAGAAACACTATCTTTTTCTAATAACAATATTGTTGCCTCTGTTTCTTATCTAGATTGTAATTCGCAGGGTGATAAAGATCTTCATAAACCTCACAAGAAATCTCGCCACCTCAAGCTGTTCCAACTTCTGTTCCCTTCCACCTACTCATTTCTTCCAAATCTCCTGCGACATCTTCGCAAGATAAACCTTTATCTCCAATTCGTGAAGATGCTGCCTCTGACTTCATTTCTTCCAAATCTCCTGCGATATTCGCAAGATAAACCTTTATCTCCAACTCGCGAAAATGCTGCCTCTGATTTCATTTCTCCAGTTGATCTTTCTATGATTGAAATTCCCCTTGTGGTTCCTTCTGCGAATGAAACCTCTTCTCTTCCCATTGAGAATGTTTCTCAACCTTCTATCTCTACTAGTTCTCTACCAAGTCTCCTCTTGTCGAAAGAGACCGTGGAAGGGATAGATATTGCTTTCAAGGTTTTATCTGAGATTCTGGATGATGGCAAGAAGTCTTCTACTGATCCCATCAAGTCTAATGTTTGCGAAATTCTGAGCAAGCATTTGGGTTCTGACAAAGCTGCTTCGCAGACAACTTTAGAAAAAGAATGTAATGCTCTTCGTCTTGAAAATCAGAAACTTCAGAATGTTTTGCTGGATCGTGATAATCTTCGCAAGAAGAATGATGAATTAAGAGGTATGATTTCCTCTATTCTTTAATTTGCCTTTTCGATGGTTTTATCCTTCCCTTAATTATCCTTTAAATCCCTCTTTCGCATGTTAAGCATTAAATCAGAAACGAGTAATGGAGAGATATCAATTTGAATCTGCTGTTGAAGAAGCCCGTGTTGATAAAGAAGTCTTAATGGATCAATATAACCAATTAGATAACTCTATTCATATTCTCTTGATCAAATAAATAATCTTACCAATGAAAATACCCAATTAGTTCAAAACAAGATCTATTAAGTAATGAAGTATCTCGTCTTTCTTATTCTTCTTTAACCAAAGCTAATTTAGGGATGGAAACTTTATCAGATGAGAATAAAACCTTATCTCAAGAGAAGCGAGTTTATTTAAACAAGATGGCGATATCTTCGCAACAACTTAATATTCTCCAAAAAGTATGTGCTGACCAAGAGAAATCTCTTCGCTCTTTAAGAAATGAACTTAAAGAAGTAACAGAATCATCTATCGCTGAAAGAGATACACTCATTCAAGGTAGAATAGCTTTAAGTGTGAAGGCAAATCAGCTTAAAGAACAATATTCCAAATTAGAAGAATCTTATTCTTCTCTTGCGAAGAAAAATGCCTTCCTTGTTTCTAAAGAGAAAAATCTTCAGTCTCGACTTAAAGGTTTAGTTGGAGATAAATTTGATGACGCAATGGACATTGGGAGAATAGTTGTCTATCCTTGATTCAACACCTTATTTCGCAAAAGGAAGGTAGTCATAATAGTTTGACTGCCTTAATTATCTTTCTTTGTCATATCTCTCTGAATTCCTTATCTTAATAAAATTTTGTATTCTATTTTTCGCAGAGTCTGAGAAGAATCTTCATTCTTCTATTTCTGATTTGGAGGCTAAATATGCTAAAATTCGCAAGAATGCATTACTCGTCTCTACCCTTACTGGTTCTCGCGACCGGCAGAAAGAAGACTTGATTATCTTGCTTATTTTAAGGATATTCAAGATAGGAATCATCAAAGAGCACTTCTTCGCCAAGTTCATCTCCGGGCTGAAGTCCTTGTAAATGACATTTTATTGTCCAACTCTCTTCCTCCTACATCAATTGATCCTTTAGAAGTAGATGATGAAGTTCCTCGTCCTGCTGATAGTGATTATGATTATGAAAGCGGTGCAGAGGATAATTTCCTGGAAGATGAAGAAGAGTTCCTTCTAAAGAAGTATCTGCTGGTGTTAATCAGAATGAGAAAGAAATTTCTCCTGAAGAAGTAGTTGCTGGCGATAATCAAATGCTAGTCATGGCGAAGATCAAAGCCGAAATGAAGGAGAAGCTTGCGAGAATGTTGGCGAAGAATTCTGTCATCTCCTGCTACTGATATATATTGAAGCTTGAGCTTCTTTTCTAGCTTTGTTTTCTTGAGCTGTCTTATTTTTATCACTTTTGAGAGCTACATTTTTCAATCGACTTTGGAGTCAACTTTTCTTTTAATATTTTGTTGATAAGAAAGATAATGCTTCTTGTATATCGATTCCCATACTTGCCTCTCATTATCTTTCTTGCAAAAATAATCTGTTATGAATGCTTATAATTAATTTGTTTTATCATATGGTCTTATTTTGCCTTCCTAATTAAAGGTCTTATTATGCCATCTCTTGTCATTGCGACAAAATCGCAGGACGTCCTTGCACTTTCATACAAAAACCCATTGATCTTGTCTTAACTTTTTCTTTTGTATTATGGCCTCTTCAGGAATGTTGCGACAATATGACAGGCCTAAATATTCTTGCGAAAATAAAGCCCCATGACATTGCCGTCTTGCGACGAAATCGCAGGACGTCTTCGCACTTTCATGCGAAAACCCATTGATCTCGTCTTATCTTTTTTTTTGTATTATTGCCTCTTCAGGATTGTTGCACAAATATGACAAGCCTTAATATCCTTGCGAATAAAAGCCTCATGACATTTGCGTCTTAAGACACTTATCAGCTCCCTAATGGAGGGTGCCGCCCTTATCTCCCCCTGGTTGCCCCTTCAAGGAGGCGTACTTCTACCATACAAGGTTAGCTCCTCCCATCCAGTCTTAACAACAACCAGTTGTTTTCGCAGCCTCTTATCCCTTTTACCTATAGGGCTTATGGTTACGAGACTGCACCCTAAGTGGGGTTTTCTTCAGGCCGAGTGCAGTATAAGCCAAGACTTGTCAAGAATGGCAAGGACGCTTCAAACGCCCTCGGCACTCTTGACTCAACCGTGTACCTCGGCGCCTTGATCAGATCTGCACTCCTTGGGAGAGTCCTTATTACCTTAGTCGCCCAACCTAAGTCATATGCTTAAGTTGAGAATCCAAGGTGCCTCTCCCGGATGGGTTTATTGACCCCAAATCTCCATGACTCAGGTTCCGGTGGCGGTATAGCCTTTCCCTGAGCCATGTAACAGGTACCCCCTAATATGACGTACTTTAGGTCTTACATTTGCCTCTTGCGAAATTTTATTCGCGAACTAGGGTGTACGCCATAAAGGTTCGCCCCTTTCTTTTATGTCATTGTTCTCTGCGAAATTTCGCACATCATGATCTTGTTTTGTATGAATAATCTGCAATTATTCTTTCAGAATTCATAACTTCTCAAAGCTTCTTACGATAATATCTTTTCAAGTACAACTGTTCCATGGTCTATCTAATCTATGACCAACATCTCTTCCTTCTGGATCCATTAATCTATAAGCTCCTGTTCCAACTATCTCCTTAATGATGTAAGGTCCATCCCATTTTTTCGCTAATTTTCCACCATTTTCTCGCTGATATATTGGTGTTTCTCGCAGAACTAAATCTCCTGGTTGAAATTCACGTATTTTGACACGTTTATTATATTCTCGAGCTAATCTTCGCTGATAATTCTCCATATGTTGTAAAGCTTTTTCTCTTTTTCTTCTAATTCATCAAGTTTGTTTAAATTAAACCCGCACTAAGATTTTTCTCCCAAGCTTCTCTTTTTGTTGTCGGAATAACAACTTCTGTTGGTAACACCGCTTCAACTCCGTATGTTAAACAAAAAGGTGACATTCCAGTAGCTTCTCTTCTAGTTGTATTATAAGCCCATACTGCATTATGTACTTGTTCGCACCATGATCTGTGATGTCCTTAATTTCTTAATATATCTGCAATTGTTTTATTTGTTGCTTCTACTTGCCCATTAGCTTGTGGATACAAAGGAGTGGACTTTCCACATTTTATCTTGAATGCATTAAGTAACATTTCTATGTTCTGCCCCTCAAACTGTTTCCCATTATCAGATACCAACTGTGCAGGAATTCCAAATCTGCAAATGATATTTTCGAATATGAATGTAAAGATATCTTTGTCGCGAATATGTTGTACTGCCTTCACTTCTGTCCATTTTGTGAAATAATCTGTTGCGACTATTAAGTATCTTCTTTGTCCAGTTCCTGGTAAAAATGGCCCCACAATGTCTAAGCCCCATTTTCCAAAGGGACACACTGGTTGAAGATGACAATGGTGCTCCTGGTGCATGTATTTCTTTCCCATGCCGCTGACAATCTTCGCAACGTCTTGATATTTGTTTTGCATCTTCATGCATGTATGGCCAGTAATAACCTTGCATTTTTGCTCTATGTGCCAAAGATCTTCCTCCACTATGATTGCCAGCATCTCCACTATGTAACATTTTCAGCACCTTTTCTCCTTCCTCTCTGTCAAACATCTGAGTGATGGTCCACTAAAGGATTTTCGGTATAAACAACCCATCTCTTAATTCATAATTCGTTGCTCGGCTTTTTAACTTGTGTGTTTCCAATCTATTTCTTGGTGTTTCTCCTTTCGCCAAATATGCATGAAGTTCCATTCTCCAGTCTGCGACATTATTTTTTGTTCTTCTTTTTCATTATCTATGACCATCACATCCACATCTTCCTCTTCTTTATTGATTGATGGTGACAGAAGTGTTTGTATTTTTATGCATCTCGCAGTTGGATCTGTCATCATGCTTGAGATGAAAGCAAAAGCGTCTGCGAGTCTATTATCCTTTCTTGAAATGTGCCTCCATTTTATTTTGGGATTTTCGCTGACAATTCTTCAACCAGCTTCTGTATTTCTTCAGGATGGTTCATTTGTAGTATACTCTCCTTTTATTTGGCGAATAACTAGCTGCGAATCACTAGTGATCCTGGCATTTTCTAGTTTCATTTCTATTGCGAATTTTAATGCATGTATCACAGCTTCATATTCTGTTTCATTATTAGTGGATGCAAATTCCAATCTGAATGAAAAAGCCATCTTTATTCCTTCTGGCGAAATTAAAACAATTCCAACTCCATTTCCTTCTCCATTTGATGATCCATCTACCATATTTCCCATCTATTTGGTTCTGTTAATAAATCTTTTGGATCTCCATGTTCTCTTCTTCTACATCCATCATTTCTTCTACTGCTTCATCTTCTTCTAAAGGAAATTCTGCCAAGAAATCCGCAACAACTTGTGATTTTGGTGAAGACAAAATTCATATTTAATATCAAATGGCCTACTTGTGCATTCCATCTCTCTACCCTTCCTGATCTTTTAGAATTCTTCATCACTGATTCAATTGGTACTTTTGTTAATACCTTTATCTTGTGTGCTTGAAAGTATATGCGGAGCTTAAATGATGCATAAACTAATGCTAAGATTAACTTTTCAATCTTTGAGTAATTCTTCTCTGCGGTATTAAAAGTTTTGCTAATGTAATAAATGGGTTTCTCCACTCCTGCGTCTACTCGCAATAACACAACACTTAATGCATGCGACGTTGTCGCAAGGTAAATCAATAATTCTTCTCCTGGTTCTGCCTTTTGTAAAATAGTTGTATTCATAAGATGTTCTTTGATTCCTTGAAAAGCCTTTTCACATTCATCACTCCATTTAAATTTTGCACCCTTCTTGAGTATATCGAAAAAATATTTGCATTTGTCTGATGATCGCGAAATGAATCTCCCCAGCGAAGCTAGAAGCCCATTCAACTTCTGTACATCTTTTATTGTTGCTGGTGTTGGCATGTCACGAACTGCTTGCACTTTTTCTGGATCAACCTGTATTCCTTCCTTTGATACAATGTAGCCTAAAAATTTTCCCGATGCAACTCCAATAGTACACTTCTCAGGATTCAATTTAATGTTATACTGCCGCATTTGTTCAAAAATCTCCCTCAAGTCTTGTACATGGTCTTTAGCTTCTTTACTCTTTACTAACATGTCGTCCACGTATACTTCTAATGTTTTGTGTATCCATTTTGCGAACACCTTCTCTACCATTCTTTGATATGTTGCTCCCGCATTTCGCAAACCAAATGGCATTTTCGTGTAACAATATAAACCTCTAGGGGCAAAGAAAGCAGTATGTTCTTGATCTTCTTCAGCGAGAGGATTTGGTTATACCCTTTGTACCCATCTAAAGATGATACCCTATCATTTCCCGCTGCAGATTCCACCATTTGAGGAATATCGGTAACGAAAACTTCTTTGGGCAAGCTTTGTTCAAATCAGTGAAATCTATGCAAATCCTGATTCCCTTGTTTTTCTTTGGGACAATGACCATATTCGCTATCCATTCTGGGTATTTAGCTTCTCTTATAATTCCTGCCTCAAGCATTTTCTGTAATTCTTCTTCTATTTGGGAATGGTAAGTTGTTGCGATTTTTCTTATTCTCTGTTTAAATGGTCTCACATTTTTGTTAATCTCCAATTGTGGCAAGCAATTGTGGATCTATTCCTGGTATCTCATCCATGTTTCCTGCGAAAATATCTTTATATTCTCGCAAAATTGACAGTTCTTTCTTCTTCTTCTATATCCATTTTGGTTCCAATTCTCAACATTAGAGGCTCCTCTCAGTCCCAACATTTATTTCTTTTGTTGGTTCTGCGGCAGTGTAACTGGGTTTAGGTTCTCCCATTGGTGTGGTTCTTTATTGCTTTTATGGGTCCTTCTCCCTTCTTCCGAAATTTCGCTGGGTATTCCTTTGCCTTCTTTTGCCCTTATCATATATACTCTAAATTCTTCTTCCTTCTTTGCTTCCTTTCCAATTTTCTGCGAAATTGTTTCTTTTTGCTTGTTCTTCATAAGCCTTACTTCAATTTGATGACATAATTTCGCATTGTCAACATCTCCTCTGATTTCACCTATTCCATTGGAGTGGGGAATTTAATACATTGATGCAACGTTGATACCACAATTTTTATCGCATGTATCCATGATCTTCCTAATAACATATTATATGGCGATTCCATATCCACCACGCACAATGTCACATGTGTTTCGATTTCTCCAAGTGGAATTCGTACCACTATTTCTCCTTTAGGTTTTGTTGTGGATTTTCCAAAGCCGTGAACAAAATGTTGAACTGGACATTTCTTCATCTTTAAATCCCATTCCCCGAATGCATGATAAAATATTATATCAACTGAACTTCCTGTATCATTAAAGTTCTGTTCAACATCCATTCTCCTGTGGATTTTATTGGTCTCCTTCTCTTTTCGTGTAATAGGCACTGTGATGACCAACGGAGATGTATGGTTCAAATTTTCTTTTGGTATTTCTTCCGCCATGAACAATTTTTGCTTTTCCCAATCTTTCAAGGTGAAGTTTTTTCTACCCATAATTTTCTTTCCTTCAAAATTTCGTTTATGTATTCTTCCTTTGATGTTTTCATGGAATTCATTAACAAGCTTTTTGTTATCATATTACACTCCAATTTTTGCCATTTTCATTAATTCTATTCATCTTTCTCTAACTGATTCACTGATTTGTTTAATCACTTTCTTGATTTGAATATTCTCAATCAACAATCTTCAACTTTCGATCTTCAATTCCCTGTTTCTAGCGCCATTATGTAGTTGCAGGAAATCCTACACTACACCCCTCATATGATTTCATTGTTGATCAGCTCATTTTTAGGTTTACACTCTTAATTTTATTGATTGAATAATGTTCTTACAAGAAAGAAATAAGAGATCAAGAATGACTCTGCTCTGAACTTTCTCTCTCCTATTTACTTGTTCTTACTCAAAAAAGATCTCTCCTTTCCTTTACAACTCGAATGACTATTTATAAGGGAAATACATAGTGGATGACAGCTAATCTGTCCTTTATTTTCGGATATGGTTTGCGTCATTCTCGCAACCTTACAAATGTTGAATTCGCAAGCTTTCTAATTTTCGCGAGATTATCACATATTTCTCATGATCCTTGCTGATGTCGTTTCTGAAATTGTTCTACGACGCTTTTGTGCAATACCATTGATAACTTCGCTGAGACATAACTGTTGTGAGATTCTGATCCTACAAAAAAATTGAAGATTAATATTGAGATTTGTGAATATTTAGAGTGATTGATTAAGAATGTTACATAATTTCTTGCAATATTGTTAACATTGAAGAAATGGCTAGAAGAAGAAATACATCCGAACAACCGACTACTGTTAGAAGAAGCAAGAGAATTGTTGGGATAGAAAGAAGTGAAATGGGAGAATCTACTAGAATGAGAAGTAATAGAGAAAATCAAATTCAACCACCAATTCAACAAACACTAGTACAAGGGAGGAATACAGATTATGATAGGGTGAGTATACACACTTGGCAATCAAATTCGGCAGAAGAAGTAGAAGAAGAGCAACAAAACAGAAACCATAGACAAGTAGAGAGAAATCAAGAAGAAGATGAAGGGATAATTCATGGAGATGAGGAAATTGGAGCGTTAGAAACGTTGAAACGAAGAATACATGAAGAAAGAAGAGCTGAGGCAGAAGAACGTACAAATCTAACAAGGAAAAATCACGAATTGAGGATGGAAAATATAAGACTACAGAATAAACGATCGAGAAGTATTACAAAATCATATTCAAGATCGACTAGAAGAGAAATGAGGCGAAACTCACCCACAATTAATGCTGGAAACAATATTCAAGAAGAAATATCAAATACTAATGAAGAGTATCGCGAAAATGGAGAAAGAACTGATGATCGTTATGTTCCACAAAATGAAACTTTTGATGATGGGAAAAATGGTAGAAATCAAGAGAACGGACAACGTCAGGGACGAAATAATCAAGATAGCGAAGGGAATCGAGAGGAAGGAAGAAGAATTTTACATGAAAGAGAAACTCAAAGAAATCAACAGACGATTGAAGAATAAATTGAAAGACATTATGCTGAACAAGCACGTTTAATCTGCGAACGTGAAAGATTGAGAGAGAAAATGGAAGAACAAGAGCTTCAGGAGACAATTCGCCAGAAAAATCACGACAATCGAGAAAGAAGGCGTGCACAAAACCGGAATAACGGTAATATCAATGAAGAGTATGATAGAATAAAGAGGATGGCTGAAAGGTAGCGAATGGAATTAATAAGAAATGAACAAAATCATGAAGGGGAAAATGAAAGACATAATCATTTACGAATTCAAGATAGAGATGATGAAAAAACTCGCAGAAGAAGACGAGATGAGGATAATGAAGAAGAAATGCAAAATTTTGCGAGAGAAGAAAGACATGAACGCAGAAGGAGAGAGGCGAAATTAAAAATACCAATGGATCAAAATTCAGGTGTAAATAAACAAATCTTGAAAGAGTTAGAAGAAATGAGAGGAATGCTAAATAATAGAGGAGAAGTAGGCAGAAGACAATTGGATGAAGCTATAGAAGAAGCTGTGAAAACTCCATTTATAAGGGAAGTACAATTAGGAGGAATACCACTGAAATGCAATTTTCCCGCATTAACCAGCATTTTTGATGGAACAACTTGTGCAATTCAACACATTAAAGCCTATGTGAGGTGCATGTTGCAATGGGAAAATCATGATGTCGTATTGTGCAAATATTTCGCATCCAGCTTAACAGGAGAGGCGTTAAAATGGTTCGAAGGTCTACCAAAGAATACAATAACATCCTTCAATCATTTGCAGACTCCATTCCTAGGAGCATATATAAGTAATAATTCTTCGCGACCTGGTATAGAAGATGTGTTTGGATTAAAACAGAGGATTGGCGAAAGTTTGAAGCACCTGACTAAAAGATGGAGAACTATGTGTAGCGAAATGGCTGGCCGTGTAGATGAGAGATATCTTATATTATCATTTATCAATTCTATGTTTGCAACAAACCTATTGTATGTCCAAATTTTCAGAGTCAAGAATACAATCACAATGACTGAATTGCGAGAACTCCAAGAAGAATACATTGCTCTAGAGGAAAAGCAAAATGAAATGGAATCATATCCAGTTGCGAACACCAGCTCACAAATAGTGAATGCAAGCTTATTACCTAAACTAATAAACACGGTAGTGAATACTTCGCAAGTACAACAAGAGAAGGTGACGGGTAACAAACAACAGAAACTGGTGGCTATGGGAAGCCGAGATCAAGAGGAGTATGAAAGAGAAAGACATTTCTACAAACGGGGTGGAAATAACAAGATTCAAAGACTCGATCAACCACAAGAAACTTATGGAGGTCAAAGACAAAACTATAATAGAGGACAAGGAGGTCACAAGGTAGTATGGGAAGAAATCAAGATTCCACCTCTAAATGCAAGTGTGGAGAAAATATGGGAAGCTATAATTTTGATGGATAATATACCAACACCATGGAACATGGGAACGGAACCACCTCCAAACCACAGAAGTCATGAGTTTTGTTCTTATCATCATTTTCATGGACATACAACAAATGATTGCAGAAATGTAAAAAGAATTATTTTGAGAATGATAGATCAAGGAAAACTAAACCAACTTTTGGTAGGGCACCCACAATCTCAACCATTGCCACCACCACCAGAGTATCACAAAGTAAACACGATGAAAAAGAAGGAAACATTCTTCATAGAAGTTGGTGCAAAAGCAAAGAATCTATTATGTCACTCTATCGTACATTCATACAAGACAATTGAAGATTTTCATGATAATGTTTTAAGTAGAGTGTTCGCAAGAGATAACGATGGAAGAGAAATCATGAATATTGCGAAAATCTCACCACTAGAGGAGTGGAAAAAACAAGTTATTTCTTTTATCGCAGAAGAGATTCCTGAAGGTGAAGAGGTACATGATAATCCATTGGTAGTAAAGTTAGAAATTAACCCAAAACCGAAAGAAGATGAGGATGATGAAACTGAAGATTCATGGGCAATTAATAGGATTCTAATCGATACTGGAAGCTCTGTGAAAATATTTTTTTATCATACTTATAAAACTATGGGAGGAAGAGATGATGATCTTATACCATCAACATATAAGATATATGGTTTTAATGGTACTGCTAACAAGCCTAAATGGGAGGTTACTATGCGAATTCCATTGAAGGGAATATCTTATAAAATCTTATTCTGTGTCGTTGATGTAGAATCACCCTACAATGCGTTAATTAGTCGACCTTGGCTACATGGGATTCTAGGTGTAACTTCAAATTTCCACTAGTGCATCAAATTCCCTCACCTCAGTGGTGTAGGAATCATAAAGGGAGATTGGGTTGAAGGAAAGAGGTGTTACGAAACTGAGATAGAATCTTGCGAAGTAAGAGCAAACAAGAAGGAAAACTGGTGACACAAACTCAAAGATACGTAGAGAAGTGAGAGGTTGATGGTGGATGCAATCGAAAGAAAAGAAGAAGAGATGTTGCATAACTAATGCTATCTCAGAATAAAAATGATGAACATACCACTACCAAGGAAACAGTAGTAGAAAATAATAAAGAAGCAGAGGATGACAAAGGTAATAAAAACAGGAAATGTATGAATGATTAAGTTGTTGCGACACTCTCGCAATAAGTAAAATTCTCAAGAATACATTTTATTGAATGACAAAATTGAGATTGCGAAATACAAATACAATATGATGATATACGAGACTCTCGCAGAGATAATGAATTTTACAGAAGATAATCAGAGAAAAATGACAAAAGAGAAAGAGGCGAACCTTTATGGCGTACACCCTAGTTCGCGAATACAATTTCGCAAGAGGCAAATGCAAGACCTAAATTACGTCATATAAGGGAGTACCTGTTGCATGGCTCAGGGAAAGGCTACACCGCCACCGGAACCTGAGTCATGGAGATTTGGGGTCAATAAAGCCCATTCGGGAGAGGCACCTTGGATTCTCAGCTTAAGCATATGACTTAGGTTGGGCGACTAAGGTCATAAGGACTCTCCCAAGGAGTGCAGATCTGATCAAGGCGTCGAGGTACACGGTTGAGTCAAGAGTGTCAGGGACTTTTGAAGAGTACTTTGCCATTCTTGACAAGTCTTGGCTTATACTGCACTCGGCCTGAAGAAAACCCCACTTAGGGTGAAGTCTCATAACCATAATCCCTATAGGTAAAAAGGATAAGAGGCTGCGAAAACAACTGGTTGTTGTTAAGACTGGATGGGAGGATCTAACCTTGTATGGTAGAAGTAGCCTCCTTGAAGGGGAAACCAGGGGGAGATAAGGGCGGCACCCTCCATTAGGGAGATGATAAGTGTCTTAAGACGCAATGTCATGAGGCTTTTTATTCGCAAGGGTATTAAGGCTTCTCATATTTGTGCAACAATCCTGAAGAGTCAATAATACAAAAGAAAAAGATAAGACGAGATCAATGGGTTTTCGCATGAAAGTGCGAAGACGTCCTGCGATTTCGTCGCAAGACGGTAATGTCATGGGGCTTTATTTTCGCAAAAATATTTAGGCCTGTCATATTGTTGCAACATTCCTGAAGAGGCCACAATACAAAAGAAAATGTTAAGGAAAGATCAATGGGTTTTTGTATGAAAGTGCAAGGACGTCCTTCTATTTTGTCGCAATGACAAGAGGTAGCATAATAAGACCTTTAATTAGGAAGGCAAAATAAGACTACACAGGAATGGGATTTTGAAAAGAATCAAAATTCACTTCGCATAAGATAGCGAAATTATACATAGTTAACTGCGAAATTGAAGAATAAAATAAGAAAAATTTATAAAATCTCTCATTTGGATACAAATAACAAAGGAAAGTATGAGAATGAAATTAGAAAATGTTATTTGTCTCCATATGATAGATTTACTCAAAGATTCAAAAATTAATGATTATATTGATTAATTGTATTGCAAGGAAGAATTGTTTTAATGAATGCAGGTCAAAATGAAAGAAACACAAATATACAGAAAGAAGGAATAAATGTACAAGTATTACAGAGAATCAAAGAAATAAATAAAGACTACTTCTTAGTTGATCCTTCATTATCTTCATCAGACTTGTTCCCTTCTTCGTCTGCGTCAGAATCTTCATCACCATCAGAACCTTCATCACCATCAGATTCTTCATCATCAGCTTAGCTATCAGAAATAATCAGACTGGGAGTATTCTGTGGGATCTCTTCCAAGAGACAAGGATAATCAGAATGAGGGATATTATGATCATCACAAACCATTTGGATAGTTTTATTGCGAAAATGCATAGCATCATTCTTAAAATTCGCAACAGTGATCTTGATTTGATTCTTTAATCTAGAATACTTGTCGTTGCGAGAAGAAAGATTCTTTGCGAGTTCCTCCTTTTCAGATTCGAGTTCCTCAATCTTTTCCAGATATCTACTTTCAGAATATGCGAGCAAAATACAATCAATTATTAACTTGATGAAAATTCATAAGAAGCAAAAGATTATTAAAGAAGAGCAGTTAGTAACCTTCTCTGTCAGAAATCATATCTCTAATCAAGGCTGTATGCTCAACTTGGAGACTAACATTTACACCTAAATCTTTTCTGGCATCATCTAAGATTTTCGCAGCCCAAACAAATTCATCCTCATTACTTATAAGAAGACGAGAACGAATTTGGTTTTCTATTTCGCAGAGCTCGATGTTCTTTCGTCTAGATTCATCTCGTTCAAGTTGAACTTCAAGGAGAGTCTCTTGGAATTTCGCCAAAGCCTTAGCACCTTGATCAGAGATACGATCCTTATCATCTATGAGACCGCTAATTTTGGTTCTTAACTCATTGGTTTTCTCTTTAGAATCAAGAAAGAGATGCTTAAATCGGTTGGCTAAGCCTAAACTAGACCTATGGTCAATTTCTAAGAAGCGAAATTTAGATCTAAGCTCATTCATAAAAAGAAATGAAATTCTATCATTTGAGAAACTATTTAAGGAATTATTAAGACGCTCAAGAAGGGTATCATTATCCAAGGCATTAGGAAATGAACGAAGAAGGGTAGCTTCATCATAAAGACCATAAATGTCTGCAAAAAGGATCATTTAAATAAGATAAAACAACAGGATGAATGAATGAAGGGAAAGGAGAAAAGCAACATACGATAAAGCTGATTATTAGCTTGTTGAAGACTAGAGATTCTGTTCTTATAAGAAGAAGAATCAATTTCTAGCTGTCTGTTTTTCTCGCGAAGACATTTGACTTCAGCTTCCAATTCTTCATTCTTTGTGCGAAATTGAAGATTCTTCTTTTCAAGATTTTCGCGTATCCTCTCTAGATCTGAGGCAACAACAAAAGAAGCTTTTCCAGCCAGCGAGAAAATATAAAAAGTACTAATATAAAAAGAAATTTTGAGTTATGACAATGAAGAAGTAAAAAGATGAAAGTATACCAGACTATTAAGAGAATGCAAGAAGTCGGGAGTCACTGATCTAGAAACTCCACGAAGAGAACTATCACCATCCAGCAAAGGGACATCGCAAATTGTAGCGAGAGCTTTGCAGGTATTAGCGAATTGGCTATCTCCCATTCCTTGCAGAGAATCATAAAAGAGGCCAGAGAGCTTAGCCATAGAAGATTCAGTTGGAAAATCTTCACTTGCGGCAAGATCAGCATTGTCCTCATCATCCTTGTCACTTTCGGAATTTTCATGAGAAGGAATATTTGAAGGAGAAGAAGAACGGACTTTCCTTTTCTTTGAAGGAGGAGCAGTTGATTTTTCTCTGCGAAGAACACCTTTTCCTTTATCATCAGTCTTCGCAACATCGGCAGGTTCTTCTATTTCAGCAATAATCTTCACACACAGATAGAAATAAGAAATGGAAGCAACAAAATACTGTTTAAAATCATAAGAGAAAAATTTCTTACCTCATCTGTGTATGAGCGAAGAGCTAACAAGGTACTAGTCCTCCCAGTCCTGTTATAACTATATTTCAGTTTTTGGATCTGTAGAATATCGCAAGGGTTAGCGAACAAAAGGATAAAGACAAATAAAGAAATATAAAGTGAGCAAAACTGGAAGAAACTTACCTCTTTCTCCTTCTCGGGACAAGAGAATACCCAAGGGTTATAGGTAGCGAGATTCTCAGGAAGAATATTTGATCCAGCAATATAAGGCCCTCTTAGCATCAAGGGAAAAACACACCACTTATCATCTTTGGATTGGCGAGGAGTTGTGTTCTTACCAGAATGCCAATCAATATCTTGCATAAGTATTTTCACTTCATCAATGTTATCTTTCCTTTTCAAACGAATACCCCAGCGAGTATTCTCTTTCTTCATAAAGATCAGTTCATAATTTTCAAAGAAGCTTGCTACTATATATTTCTCAGCGATTATTTCTAAGTCTGCGAATTTAGGATCCCTAAGTTCTTTAGAGTACAGAGATCCTTTACCAGCACCACGATTAGCGAACTCTAGCATCAGACGGATGCAATCCCCACTCAACTGGAAGATAGCTCGCGAAAATCCTGAATGAGCAAGAATTTCATAGAATAGAGGGATATCTGGGTCGTAAATAGGAATGGGGAGACCTGCGATAATTTGACCTAGCGAAATTATGATTGATTGATCATCACAATATTGATCAGAAAAAAGTTTGATAGAAAGAATTTATTTGGCACTTTCACCAGGAATGGTGGAAAGTGTGAAACCTTTCTCTACAAGATCTTTTCGGACGTCTTTTAAGTTTTTCTCATGTTTATGGCCACTTGGAGGCATATTTGAATATAGAGTTGTAGATGGGGAAAAACGATTTGATGGTTTTTAAGGAATTGAAGAGACGACCGTACGGAGGAGACTCCTCGAACCGAGCGAAATGTTAAACCTCACATAGATGCACAGCTGCAAAGGGGGTTCTTTAGATTCGAGAGATGAATCTGTAGTACTCCGGCCTAAATCAAGACAATGACCGTTCCAGAGTAAATTCAGTCACAAGAGAGGATGGGTTGATCTGAAGGAGGGAAGCTGAGAAATGTGTGGAATAAATGGTAATCAAAGATTGTGGGTATGTGAATTCTGAATACGATAAGCTCTGAGTGATTGAAATTGCTCAATTGAGAGTAGTTGCTCAATTGATGAGTTGATGATCTCGTGTTGTCAGTTTGACGTGAGATTGATGATACTGATGATGTCGATCCTTCAATCATGATTCAGAGACTTATTTATATTGCTGGAATTGTAGACACCATGATTCCATGAAGTGTGACAGTTGATGAAATCAAGGAGTGGGGAAGTGGAGACCGTGTTTGAAACCAGTTGCTCAACGTGTGGAGAGTTGGTCGATTTTCCACCCACTACCTCGTGAATTCCTTCAACTGATTGCACGACTTTCTCACATTCCATCGTGTGTTTGAACACACGTGCCATAGACCGCCAGACCAAAACCCTAAGTGATATCCCCCAAAGTGACACGATTGACGTCTCGTGGTATGTTAGTCAATTGATGAATTTGTGGTTTGATGGGATGATGAGTCCATGTAGTTGCTGAGTTGAACATGATGTTCTGAAACTCATGAATTGAACATGTCATGAGACAGAGGTATAGTTCTTAGGATGAAGTGAGGAAGTATTGCTCATTCGATGGATCTTTGAATATTGATCGTTGAACCAATATCCCTTGGTTTGAGCAAATATTTATCATCTGAGCAAGTGTTGCTCATGTGATGAATTGTTGAATATTTGATCGTCTGAGCATGTGTTGCTCATCTGATGGATTATTGGCAGCGTACCAAAAATATTAATTAGAATATTGGTCGTTGAACCGAGCATAATTAATAAAATTAATGACCATGAGGTCGTCGTAAAATTATTAAGGTTGGAATCTAGAATGATGATCCTTGGGTTCAGAAACCCTAATTTGATCAATTGATGATCAATACATGGTTCGTCAGAATTTCAACCATGGAACGAAGGAGGGAGCGACTGCATGGGACAGTGGATCAACCATGTAGTGTCCATATGCTCACGTAAGCAAATACAAAGAACTCATGAAGAGTTGATGATTTGTTGGTGGAAGAATGATCAAATGCTGATTTAATCATTTATTCGAAAATGCTCGTCTGAGCCTTAGGTGAGAAAACCTAATTAATTATGACGAGGCGAATGACCGACCATGGAGTAATGAAACCGTCCCTAGGTTGTCACGTGACCGCCTGACGATCACTTCATGAAAATCCAAAGTGTTTGGAAGTGTTTTGGACATAATACGAGCAATTGTGCAAATTAGGTCAAAACTATGAAAATTGATGGGACCGGCTTCCGTGAGCCAAAGAGCTAATCTTGGTCGGTCAAGATAGCGTGCTCGTGTCCCCAAGGCGTTCGCGTCTCAGTCCTGAGAATTTTGATATTTTCTGGCGTGCAATTGAGCATCCATTCGAGAAAATATGCCAAAATTAGGGTTTCGATGAAACTGAGGAAAACACCATGAGATGATGAAAAATAATTATAAAATAAGGAATGAGGAGGCGTGGGACAGCCATGGTCAAGGAATGGTCGGCCGGTCGTGACCACGGTCCTGTGGTGCCTTTTCCTTAATTTTATAATATTTTGATGATTTTATGAAAAATTCATGAATTTTGAGAAATTTGATCAATTTAGGGAGTTTCCATGAATTGAAGGAGTTTTCATGAGTTCAGGGAAGCAAAAAATATTAAAATAAAAAAAAAAGGGCGTGTGGGACCATGGAGGCGTGGCCGCCCGGCTAGGGGTCGGTCCCACGAGTTTCCCTAATTTTTTAATATTTTTAGGTATTTTGATGATTTGAGGGAATTTTTCTTAATTTGAGAGAAATACCATAAAATCAAGGAATTTGATGAATTCAAGGAAAATAATAATAAAATAATAAAGCAAAGGGCGTGTGGGACCGGCTAGGGCATGGTCGGCCGGCTAGTGGCCCGGTCCCACAAGTTTTTTATCATTTTATTTTATTTATTATTATATGATGCTTTGTGCAAAATACCATGAAATCAAGGAGTTTTTCATGAAATTAGAGAAACAATAATAATAATAAAATAATAAGGAACCGTGGGGTGTGGGACCGGTTGGGACCAAGACATGGCCGGTTGGCCAATGGTCAAGCCCCACACTACTTTCCTTAATTTTATATTATTTTTTATGGATTTATGGAAGTACCATGAAACCAAGGAATTTCCTCGAGACGAAGGAGATTTGATAAAATGAGAGAATCTTCATCAAATCATGGAAAATAATAAAAATGCATTAAAAATATAAAACTGGCGTGGGATTGACCAGGACACGGTCGGTCGGTCGTGTGTCCGTGCTCTCAGCACCCTGGTCAATATTTTTAATTATTTATTATTTTCTTCTCTATTTTGAATAGGTTCATTGTTTCGTTGTATTTTTGAAATACTCGTTCGTGCGGTGACTGTTAGTGTATCGTCGTTGAATACACCTTCACCATTTGAATCGGGGCTTACTTAGAGGTATCTCAGACGCCCGGTTGTTGATTATTTATTACTAATTATGGAATTCGGCGGAGAATAATTCACAAAACTGAGTAATAAGATGTTTATTATTAATTCATAAGATCAGCTGAGGATTCGACTACGAATTCAGAATAATAAAGTGATCATTACCATTCCATGGGATCGTAGATTCGACCATAGAATCGGAGTAATTAAGATTTATCTATTACCATTTATGAGACCAGTTGTGGATTCGATCATGAAATCAGAGTAATGAGATAATATAGTTATTGTTATTCTATGAGATCAAGCCGTGGATTCGATCATAGAATCAGAACAATTGTTATTGCCATTCCATGGGACCAGTCGTGGATTCGACCATGGAATAGGAGCAATTGTAATTAGGAATAATTAACTTTGTGGCTCTATACTAGCAGAGAAAGCTGTCTATGAGCAATAATTATCCCGATATGAGCTTGTCGGTAAGTCATATCCTTTACATAGTCAGGGTAAACTCGTTGTTTGTTCCTGAAGACGTTATCGCTCTATACTAGCAGAGCAAGCTGTCTAGGAGCCGTCCATCTCGTGATACTATATAGAAATAATCACTGAAAGTATTCAGTATTCATGAGATATGTCGTTGTCCAGTCGTGAGACTACATATCTACATGTACTCTGAGAGAAAGTACTCTCCGTTGAGAATTCGATGAGAGACCCGTGTCTCAATACTCACGTCTGATTGTTGGATCAGAGCTTCGTATAATTATGAGTTTACGATTTTACCCCTTGTCGAAAATCCACCATCTGTATTAAGTCCCCTGCTTACTGAAGAAAGCCGTGTTCCTCAGTCAGCATTAAATGGTGATTTTCCGGACATAAACAATAATACCAGTAATTGAACTTAGTCATAAGTTGAGACGTTACCGGATCTAGAGAGCATGAGCAAACCATGACTTGATGAAGGCTTTGATGTATTTTCAAATGGTTGTTGTAGTGATAGTGGTAAAAAGATTCGTTTCAGATTTATGAAGGAAATAATTTTTAGATTTAATAAAAATAAAGCAAATTAATTTTCAAAGAGTGATGTCAAGATTTAAAACGGACTAAGGCTCAGGATTCACTATTACTTCAAGTTGATTGGTTATAAATAATATTTCAGAAATTACTATTAAGCTCTTTTTCTTATTAAGTGTCCAAATATTAAGTTGTAATCCTTAAGCATGATTTATCAAAGAATATATTCTAAGCATAAAACATCAAACTGATTCACAAATAATTAAGAAAACCATTTTATCCTTTTTTTATATTTTTATCCAAGTGAATTAAATAAAATAAATAATTAACGAAACTATAAATAAAAATATTACCAATCAAACATGAGTGAATAGATCCTCCATTGCCTCAATCACCAAGAATTTATCCTCTCATCATGTTGGAAAAATACTCAAAAGACTTTATTGATGCTCACAAGTTGATCACAAATGATGAAATAACAAGAAATCAATTTATGACTGTCCTTTGCAACACACAGAAAACGTATGAAAAAGAACGGCACATGAGAAGTGCAGTTGACGCTGTTGTGAAATCGCGGGAAAGGAATAAGGAATTGTCACAGTTAAGCGACACTTCTCCTGGGTGGTCCTTGTTCTTCGTGTTCTTAGCTGAGCAGCAACAGAACTCTTCTTGTTGTCGACCCTTTCCTTCGATTCTCTCGGCTCTAACTCTCTCCCAATCACTTCTCCCTCCCCTTGCTAGCTTTTCCCAAACTGTTTTGCCTTGTATTTATAGTGAATTGGAGCCAACAATCCGACCATTGATTGCATATATTCTCCATTTAATCCAAATATTCTCGGCTGCCAATAATAACGAAAATTTCCATTTTTAATCCCATGCACGTGTTACCTTTGATCATGCACGCTCCCAAATGTCTTCTCCACGCCTCAACACTCTTCCAACGCTAGTAGGACTCTTCCATGCACACAAGAACTCCATTTTTGCTCGTGTTACAGTGCACGTGCTCTGTTTTGGGCTCCAGGATCATCACGCGTTTTCCAGCCACTTCTGATCGAACCCAATGCCCATAATGTTTTCCTCATGCCATATCACATCTACCTACCAAGTTTGAGCGATTGAATCTCCCTAAAACACCTTCATTTTGTTGATTGAAACTCTAACAGTTGAGAACTTCATTTCCCGCCAAAAAAAATTGAATTTAAAGAGATGAAGTACCCCTAGTCGTCTGTGGAGTGTAAATAGCAAATGCCCAACTGATGTGCCCCTTATCCAAAATGAGTGTCCGAGTAACAAATGTCCTCCGGGGATGCCCCGCATAATTTTTCGAGCAGATCTTTCCAAAAATGTTTATTTCCTAAAAATACATAAAAACACAATATTAGTACAAAAATAGAGTTCCAACAATACGGACATTGAGGAAAAATTAGACACAAAAATGTGTCTATCAAATACCCCCAAACTTATTATTTGCTAGTCCACGAGCAAATCTAATCTAGAAAGTAAAATGACTACACTTAGCACGTGCAGCAAGCCGTTAAACCACTAGGTGGCCCTAGTGGCGGAGTGTTGTCTCCGGAGGGTTTACCAGAGGTGTACCCACAAAACCTTTACTCCAGACCCTAGCTATGTACAACGAACCTTGGAAGGCACTAAAGAATCTCCTTGGTTGGCTTACAATCACTGACTACATGAGGAAGTACCCTGATGCGAAATTCCAATTGTTGTACACGAGTTTACACTCAAGCATACTAAAATTCATTTAAAGGGACAGAGCTCTACTCAGATAGTTGCACTATGGACATCATATTCGGAGTCAAACTAATCATATGGATAGAAAAAGGAGATGTAAATAGAAAAATGTAGATGGTTTTGATTTTAACCAAATGATCGATGTTTCACATATCTGTCTGAAGGCCACTGCTAGAATGAACCTATCCTAATGGACTGAGATACCGGTCTATCTAATATCAACACAACTGGCATATACAAGGGAACCAGTGGTCAATAACTTAAATCTAGATCAACAAACTGGCAAATACAAGGGAACCAACAGTTGACTACACATAACAATAACCATTATTTTTTTAACTTAACGCCATGAATAGATCTTTTTGATCCAAGCGCATGCTTCTTGTCAGCAGATTACACGATAGTTCCCACGGGTCCTGCATTCCACGCTTGCTTAGGCGACGGAAACAGGGAGAACACACGCATATTGCTATCCAAGTATTAATACTTATTCCGATTGGTCTAACTGGTCCGGTTTCTTTCTTTTTTTTAGTAACTCAGTCACTCTAATTCACCCAAGAAATGAAAAGGACTCAACGAGATATGGTGCAACTATCATGTTATTTCTAACACCTGAGCTCTGTGCTTTTATGAATAGACTTTATAGATGTTTCCATCTAATCAGATTGGTTCCTCAACTCCTACAACCAAGATGCTTCCATCCACTTAGATTAGTTAGTGCCATCCTGAATACGCATAAATTTCTATGCTCTGGAGTTTATTTATTGCAACTAAAAACTAACAAAAAGTTTCTTCCCCACCCCCAAACTTAAATCTAACATTGTCCTCAAAAGTAAAATAACACGAGGAGAAGTTGGAAAGATAGTACCTGGGTGAAGAAAATCAAAAACTAATATACAACATACAACTGCCTCGATGGTAAATCAAGGGTAAACAGGGTCCTCCAGAGGGACCTCCTCAACATCACCTGTAGGAAAGGGCTCTAAAAAGGGTTTCAATCTCTGCCCGTTAACCTTCGAAGAACTACTACCATCCGGTGTCTCGATCTCAACAGCTCCATGAGGAAAAACAGTGCGAACAATAAAAGAACCCGTCCACCGAGAACGTAACTTCCCAAGGAAAAGATGCAAGCGGGTATCATACAGAAGAACTTTTTGACCTGGAGAAAATGACTTCCGTAAAATGTTTCTATCATGCACAAGTTTCATTTTGTTCTTATACTCCTTCGCACTATCGCAAGCATCTATACGAATCTCGTACAACTCATTGAGCTGGAGTTTCCTATGGGATCCTGTCTCGTCAAGTGAAAAATTTAGTTGCTTAGCAGCCCAATAAGCTCTATGTTCTAACTCAACAGTTAAGTGACATGCCTTGCCATAAACAAGCCTATAAGGCGACATTCCAATGGGGGTCTTAAACGCAGTACGGTAAGCCCATAAGGCATCAGTAAGCCTAGACGACCAGTCTTTCCGATTAGGATTAACTGTTTTCTCTAATATACGTTTTATCTCCCTATTGGAAACCTCTACCTGACCACTAGTCTGTGGATGATACGGGGTAGCTACCTTATGTGTAATACCATATTTCTTCATCAGAAGCCTAAAAGGCCAATTACAAAAGTGCGACCCTCCATCACTAATTATAGCTCGCGGTATACCAAAACGTGTAAGTATATTATTTTTCAAGAACTCAATCACAACCCTATGGTCATTGGTTTTACACGCAACCGCCTCAATCCACTTGGAGACATAGTCTACAGCGACAAGGATGTATAGGTTACCAAAATAATTAGGAAACGGACCCATAAAGTCAATACCCCACACATCAAAGACCTCAAAAATTAAAATAGGGTTCAAGGGCATCATGTTCCGACGAGAAATGGTTCCTAATTTCTAGCATCGTTCACAAGTAACGCAATAACTGTGAGAGTCTTTAAACAACGAAGGCCAATAGAATCCACACTGCAATATCTTAGCAGCAGTTTTCTTAGCACTAAAGTGACCCCCACAAGCATGATCATGACAAAAGGAAATAATACTGGACTGGTCACTCTCAGGTATACATCTCCTAATAATCTGGTCTGGACAATACTTAAACAAATAAGGATCATCCCAAAAGAAGTGCTTAACCTCAGCTAAAAATCTAGAATGATCTTGTTTACCCCAATGTTGGGGCATTCGACCAGTAACAAGATAGTTCACTATATTCGCATACCAAGGTAATTTGGTAACAAAGAACAATTGTTCATTAGGAAAGCTATCCCTTATAGGAAGGGAATCATCTGGAGAACTAACAACTAGCCTAGACAAGTGATCTGCTACAACATTTTCGGCACCCTTTTTGTCTCTAATGTCTGGAGAAAACTCTTGCAACAACAGATTCCACCTAATCAATCTAGGTTTAGTATCCTTCTTAGAAAAAAGATATTTTAAAGCAGCATGATCAGTATATATGATGATCTTAGAACCTAAGAGATAGGGTCTAAACTTGTCTAAGGAAAACACAATGGCTAATAGTTCCTTCTCGGTAGTGGTATATTTCAACTGGGCATCATTCAGAGTTTTGCTAGCATAGTAAATCACATGAAGTAACTTATTTTCTCGCTGACCTAGCACAACACCAATAGCATAATCTGAAGCATCACACATGATCTCAAAGGGTAGGTTCCAGTTGGGTGCCTGGACTATGGGGGCGGTAGTGAGTAATGACTTAAGCTTCTCGAAATACTCTAAACAAGCATCATCAAAGACAAACTTAACATCTTTTGCAAGCAAATTGCAAAGAGGTCTAGACATCAAGCTAAAATCCTTAATGAAACGACGATAAAAACCAGCATGCCCTAAGAATGACCTAATATCTCTTACGGTTTTTGGGACCGGTAAAGTTTTAATAAGGTCAACTTTGGCTCTATGTACCTATATACCCTTTGAAGATACAATATTCCCTAGAACAATTCCTGAACGAACCATAAAGTGACATTTCTCCCAATTAAGCACTAAATTATTTTCCTCATCGAAAGACGAACCAAACACAGAAAAATCATCCATAAAGACCTCTAAGAACCGTTCTACCATGTCAGAAAATATGCTCATCATGCAACGCTGAAAATTCGCAGGGGAATTACATAGCCCGAAAGGCATGCGTCTATACGCAAAGGTACCAAAGGGACAGGTAAAAGTGGTTTTCTCCTGGTCTTCTGGGGAAATAACGATCTGATTATATCCATAGTATCCATCTAAAAAGCAGTAGTGACTATGTCCATCTAACCTTTCTAGCATCTGGTCGATGAAGGGAAGGGGAAAGTGGTCCTTCCTAGTGACCTTGTTCAATTTCCTATAGTCAATACAAACACGCCAACCCGTGGTCACTCGGGTCGAGATTAACTCATTGTTATCATTTTGGACTACAGTAATACCAGATTTCTTGGGAACAACCTGAACGGGGCTGACCCAATTACTGTCTGAAATAGAGTAGATAATGCCTACATCTAATAGCTTAAGAACCTCAGTTCGAACTACTTCTTTCATATTAGGGTTTAGTCGACGTTGCATCTCCCTAGAAGGTTTGGTATCTTCCTCTAAATAGATCTGATGCATACAAACAGTAGAACTTATACCCTTAATGTCTGCTATGGTCCACCCTAAAGCTTCCTTGTTGTTTTGAAAGACGGTTACTAGCCTACTTTCCTGATCTCTATCCAAGTCGGAAGAAACAATCACAGGTAAAGTCTCAGACGGGCCTAAAAACACATACTTCAGGGTATCTGGCAATGGTTTTAGGTCCAACTTAGGAGGCTCTTCTAAAGAAGGAACTAGGGTAGACTTAGAAACTGGTATTGGTTCGAACTTAGGTTTCCATCCATTACTAGTATCTAACAAAGGGTTGAATCTAACAAAGCATTCACCTCATTAATCACATTATCATCATCAAAATCAATCCCAAAGTGAGTTAGGCATTTTTCTAATGGATCTTCTAACAAAGTGTTTGGTAATGACTCCTCGACTAATGTTCCTATCATGTTCACCTCTTCTATATTCGAGTCATCTAGTTCAGAGGGTAGCTTACTAATATTAAAAATGTTCATCTCAATAGTCATATTACCAAAAGAAAAATTCATAATACCATTTCGACAGTTAATGATCGCATTGGATGTAGCTAAAAACGGGCGACCTAAAATCACTGGTATTTAGTTCTCTGGGTCAGGGACAGGTTGGGTATCTAGGATAACAAAATCCACTGGATAAATAAACTTATCGACCTCAATAAGAACGTCCTCGATCACACCACGAGGAATTTTAACGGACCTATCAGCTAACTGAAGTGTCATCTGGGTAGGTTTCATCTCACCAAGTCCTATCTTAAGGTACACATGATATGGAAGTAAATTCACATTGGCTCCTAAGTCAATCAAAGATTTCTCAACACGGTAGTTACCTATTGTGCAAGAAATGGTAGGGGACCCTGGGTCTTTATACTTAGGAGTAGTGGTATTCTGAATAATAGAACTCACATGACTAGCTATGAAGGATTTCTTCTGGACACTGAGCTTACGCTTTCGCGTACACAAGTCCTTAAGGAACTTGGCATAAGAGGGAATCTTCCTAATTTCATTTAATAATGGAAGGTTGATATTAACCTGCTTAAAAACCTCTAATATATCATTAAAGTTGGACTCCCTCTTAGTCGGAACTAGAAGCTGGGGGAACGGGGCTCTGGGAACAAAGCCGGGCTCATCAGGACCCTCATTGGTCTCTTTGGAGACTCTATCAGTCTCCTCATTTTCTGGCTCATAAGGGTGAACTACAGCATGTTCACTTTCAGGTATGTCGACCTTATTATCAACTTTCCTTCCACTCCTAAGGGTCGTAACAGAGTTAACATGACTGTACGATTTCTCTCCTCTAGGGTTAGGATCAGTATGACTAGGGAACCTTCCTTCCTCTCTCTCATTAATATACTTAGCTATTTGGCCGACTTGAATTTCTAATTTAGCAAAAGACTGGGCACTATTCTTAAAATTCTGTTTGGTTTCCTCTTGAAAATTACCCTGGCTTTTTACTAACATTTCCTGGCTTTGTGATAGCATTTCCTGGCTCTTCCTTAATATATTAAGGGTTTCCTCTAATATAGTTATTCTATTCTCAAATGGGTTCTGGGTCTGTCTTGAAGGGTTCTTAGTATAACCAAAACCTGGGGGAGGCTGAGAATTACTAGATTGGCCTTGATTCTGGCCCTTAGACCAAGATAAATTAGGATGGTTTCTCCAACCAGGGTTGTAGGTCTCTGAGTAGGGGTCAAACTTCTGACGGTTTTCAAACCTAGCATTGTTATAGACAGCATGAGCTTGCTCTTCACTAACCTGACCTTCCCAAAATGAGTTATCGGACCCTATTCCACAACTAGAGATTTGAGAGGCTCTATTAGGTTCAACAAGGGACTTATTTTTAGATTGACCCATTTCCAATGCTTCTAACCTTCTAGATAAAGCAGCAAACTTAGCATCTGACGCAAAACTCGTATCTACCATATTAGTGCTACTTCTATTTACCAAGAGTCTTTTAGGGGGTTCAACACAAGACTCCCACTGTTGGGATTTTTCAGCGATATCTCCTAAGAAGGTAAAAGCATCAACAACATTTTTACTAGTGAACTCACTAGCGCACATAGACTCGAGCATGGATTTGGTCGAATAGTCTAAACCATTATAAATAATCTCTACAAGTTTCATCTTATCAAATCCATGGTGAGGACACTGGGATAGGAGATCATTGAATCTCTCTAAAAACCTATAAAGAGACTCTCCCTCTTGTTGCACACTAGTACTAATGTTCTGCCTAACAGCTGCAGTTTTATGCTTAGGGTAGAACTTCATATAGAAGGCAGCGATAAGTTCCTGCCATGTTTCTATGGATTCAGATGGTAGGTTTTCAGCCAGGTCTTGGCTTTATCTCTCAAGGAAAAGGGAAACATCTTAAGTTTCAAGACTTCATCAGTAAGGTCTTTTATTCTAATTGTCCACAAATTTCCTCAAAGTCCCTAATATGGAAATAAGGGTTCTCATCATCTTTCCTAAGAATAGGGATCATCTGAAGAATACTAGGTTTTATCTCGAAATTAGCCGTAGTGGCTGGCAATTTAATGCACGAAGCTCGGTTGGACCTAGTTGGGAACATGTAATCTTTCAAAGTTGCCATCGGTGGCACAACAGAAATACTAGGGGTACTTTCCTCACGAAGAGACAGATTCTCAAAACTGAAGTTTCCAAAAACGGGGCTCTCAAAAGAAGAGTCTTCGAGCTCCCCGCTTCCACAAGAAGATCTTTTAGGCTCGTCACTAATCAAACGGCCAAAATTATCTCTTTTCCAAGCACGCTCTGTAAAGGACTCGAGCGCTTTGGCATACACAAACAAAAATCCTAAGGAAGGGAGGTTCTAAGCAAACACACAGCAGCCGACTCCACCAAATCAAACCTAAAAATTTCTAGCAAACAAAAAGCATGATGGCTCCACTTAGATTGTTTCTAGACCAGCTTCTAATCCTTCGAAAAGGAATTCGTTACAATCTGAGCAAATTCTCTGGAATCAGTACGAGTCAAAGTGAGTTGAATAGAGGCGAGGGAAGCTCAGTGGAGCTTTGATACCCAAGGCCTCACCGGTATTCAAGGCGGCGCAGTCACGCATTCAACTCACAGAAACATCCTGAACTTCGAAGTATGCTCAAAAGAGTAACCAATATTTTTCGAATGACTGTCCTATTAAGCTCGTTACCCTATAGGTCTCGTTCTAGTCAAAATTTTAGGCTTAGGTTCGCGTTTGGTTTCGTTTTCCTAAGGCGGGCAAGAAAGGGCGTGATGAAATCCGAACCCTTATCTTGTATTGGCCAGGCCTTGCCCTTTACTAGGAATTTAAAAACAGTCCAAATTCGTCCTCAATCAATGAATCACCTTAAGGAATACAGTAACTCGCTTACAGGAGATTCGCGAGTGTTTCGATGGACTTACCTCCCGTACCAGACGGGGATGAACCGTTGAAGTCGACTCGGGCCACGACTCCTATGTCATGTACGAACCCGAGGGGCCGAGACGATATCGTAATCGTCGTCCTTCCCTGCACAGTTTGTATTTAAGGTACCCTTCCGTAGGTAAAAATAAATTAAAAATGTCCAACGTCACAGTCCAAGTCCAAAGTAAAGTGCAAAAATATTACAAAAATTTCCTAATACAATTCAAAAAAAATTAAAAATTAAAAAAAAAATAATAAAACTAAATCCTAAAAAATTATTTGTCTTCTTTTTTCTTTTCTTTTAGCTTTAGCTTTGTTCCAAGTCCTTAGTATCCAACTTCAAACCTGCAAATCAAAGACACACCAAAGAAACGTAAAAGGAACAAATGAAAATAATAAAAAAAAAATACAAAAATGCTACCTAAACAAATCATCCGCGTCGGCGCGCCAAAAATTTGATGTATTTTCAAATGGTTGTTGTAGTGATAGTGGTAAAAAGATTCGTTTCAGATTTATGAAGGAAATAATTTTTAGATTTAATAAAAATAAAGCAAATTAATTTTCAAAGAGTGATGTCAAGATTTAAAATGGACTAAGGCTCAGGATTCACTATTACTTCAAGTTGATTGGTTATAAATAATATTTCAGAATTATTATTAGCTCTTTTTCTTATTAAATCACTTTTAATTTAAAAGGTGTCCAAATATTAAGTTGTAATCCTTAAGCATGATTTATCAAAGAATATATTCTAAGCATAAAACATCAAACTGATTCACAAATAATTAAGAAAACCATTTTATCCTTTTTTTATATTTTTATCCAAGTGAATTAAATAAAATAAATAATTAACGAAATTATAAATAAAAATATTACCAATCAAACATGAGTGAATAGATCCTCCATTGCCTCAATCACCAAGAATTTAGCCTCTCATCATGTTGGAAAAATACTCAAAAGACTTTATTGATGCTCACAAGTTGATTACAAATGATGAAATAACAAGAAAATCAATTTATGATCGTCCTTTGCAACACACAGAAAACGTCTGAAAAGAACGACACATGAGAAGTGCAGTTGACGCTGTTGTGAAATCGCGGGAAAGGAATAAGGAATTGTCTCAGTTAAACGACACTTCTCTACGACTTTCCTGGGTGGTCCTTGTTCTTCGTGTTCTTAGCTGAGCAGCAGCAGAACTCTTCTTGTTGTCGACCCTTTCCTTCGATTCTCTTGGCTCTAACTCTCTCCCAATCACTTCTCCCTCCCGTTGCTAGCTTTTCCCAAACTGTTTTTCCTTGTATTTATAGTGAATTGGAGCCAAAAATCCGTCCATTGATTGCATGTATTCTCCATTTAATCCAAATATTCTCGGCTGCCAATAATAACGAAAATTTCCATTTTTAATCCCATGCACGCGTTAACTTTGATCCTGCACGCTCCAAAATGTCTTCTCCACGCCTCAACACTCTTCCAACTCTAGTAGGACTCTTCCATGCACACAAGAACTCCATTTTTGCTCGTGTTACAGTGCACGTGCTCTGTTTTGGGATCAAGGATCATCACGCGTTTTCTAGCCACTTCTGATCGAACCCACTTCCCATAATGTGTTCCTCATGCCATATCACATCTTCCTACCAAGTTTGAGCGATTGAATCTCCCTAAAACACCTTCATTTTGTTGATTGAAACTCTAACAGTTGAGAACTTCATTTCCCGCCAAAAAAAAAGTTTTTGAATTTAAAGAGATGAAGTGCCCCTAATCGTCTGTGGAGTGTAAATAGAAAATGCCCAATTGAGGTGCCCCTTAGCCAAAATGAGAGGTCGAATAAAAAATGTCCTCCGGGGATGCCCCGCTTAATTTTTTGAGCAGATCTTTCCAAAAATGTTTATTTCCTAAAAATACATAAAAACACAATATTAGTACAAAAATAGAGTTCCAACAATACGGACATTGAGGACAAATTAGACACAAAAATGTGTCTATCAGGCTTCAATGTCATGATTGGGGCGTTGTTTGATGATCATAAATTGGTGTTGAACCGCTGGTTTGGACGACGAGTCCGTGGTCGGTTAGGATTCGCGGGTTGGGCCCAATAAGGAAATCCTTAGAAAATTAGGTTTTGGAAATAAAATTGTTAAGGGATTAATCCTTTTTTTTCCCACGACCAGATCTCCATCATCTCTGCACCTTCACACCAGCAGGAGAAAATTCCCGCCGCTGCCGGACCACCACCTGCCGCCGCCGTTGCCGTTGCTGCCGGCCGATTTCCGGCCGAACCGACTAGGTGCGTTTTTTTTTTTTTTTTGATGTTGTGACCTTCATGAGTTGTTCATGTTTTGATCATGATGAAGTTATATACATGTGTGTATATTAGTGTGAATTTTATGAAAAACCCTCGTTTTTGAAAACGTATGTTCGTTCGATCGTTAGTTTTGCAAACTAATTATAATCCCTGATTTAGAAGAGATTTTTTTTTATTATATGAACCTAGGTTTAGTAATAAAACTTAGTTTATGAGCTTTCATGTGTACCAAGGTTCTATCATAAATGAAGTGAATGTTCATGAAATCGGAATAATCTTTCATTTTAAAGACAAATAATGATGACATGAAGGAAAATATGTATGATGAACTTGTGTCCAGTGATAAAATTTTTCTTATGAGCTTTCATGTAAATACAAAACTTTATCATATGTATGAGATGTGTGCTTTCACAATATTTTTGAAATAAACCTTCGTTTTAAAGCCAAATTACGACGATACGAAGGATTTTTTTTTTTTTATATATATGAAGCCGTGACATATATTGTTCAAAATATGATGGTATATTTTATTTGTATGAATTAGATAAAATTCTTGAGAATTTATGTAAGCAATGTTGCACTAATTGTTGTTTTTTAAAAAATCAGAAACGTGGGTTTTGAGGAACCTTCGAAGATAGACAATATATTTATGATGAAATATTTTATTATTATAAACTTCATAGGTCAGTTGTGTGAATGTTCACATTATGAAAATTGTGTTCGTGATTTCATGAAAAATCAGTTTCGGAAACTAAATAAAGTTTTGTTCGTTTTTTGCAGTTTTCGAAGAGACGAACGATTTTGAGGTGTTAACTCTAGCATTACTATCACTATTGTTAGTGGAAGTATAAAAGGTAATAGTTAATAGTTACAATTTTTTCTGATGTTGGTTTGTTTACATAGTAGTAATCTTTGATCTTCCGGTTCCAGAAAATGTCGACCAACAATAACATCAATTACGATTACTGGTATTCCTCTTCTTCCTATGGCTCTTCTGATGAGGATTCCGACGCTCCTGTAGCGAAATCAAAGGATAGGGTTACCCAAGAAGGGGCGAAGCCTGATGTTCCCTTGGGTGAGCGAAGAGTCTCTTTTGCTGAACTCGAAAAGAAAAGAGCTGAAGACAAAAAAGAGGATGCCCGTCAACGTGAAAAAGATCGCACCCGGCGTAAGAGACAGAGGGTTGAGGAGAAGCGTTAATTCTTGGATGGGGTTCCTTCTGATTCTGATGCTGATGCTTCTGAAGGAGAGATCACATGGGAACCATCCGAGCGTTACATTAAGCTTGATCGATATGAAAAAGAGCATCAGAGGATGATGAAGAAAATTGAAGATGAAGCTGCAGCAGAAGATAACTCGGATTCAGATGATGATGTTATCTTCCGTCCACAGGACTTCACCAATGATCCTGACAGTGAATCTGAAGAAGATGATTCCGAGAAGGACAGTGACGATGAAGCTGACAATTCGGATGAGTCCGACGAGTAGTTTTACTTCCATCTTCTTTAGACGTTAGAGCATTCCCTTTTTAGTCTTCATAGTGGATATCTTTCTTTTGATTGTTTAAACGACTTTACTTCAATTTAGACTTTTCTTCTGAATGATGAACATTTTGTTAACGTCGATTTCTTCTAATCCATGACATGGACCAATGTCCATATTCCAAATTCATCATGAGTTGTCGATTTTCATGAGAAGTAACATAACACACGGCTGAGAATTCATGACGTGTACAAGGACGCGTGGCCTATCCCTTGACCCGTGATGTTCAGTCCCCAGTGTGTTATTTTCCTCCGCGTCTTCAGTATCGATCTTTGAATCCTAGGGTTTCAGTGAAATTCGTAACTGAGTTGACTACATGACTATTATATATATATATCTTCAATACTCCAAATCTATGATCCACGCAAATATTTCTTCCATTCCTGAGTCAGTTTCATCGTGCAGAGAAGTTTTGATCCTACCCTCTTGCCGTCATGTCGAGTAATAACATTTCTTCTCAAGATGATCTTCAGTCAAAGAGTGAAATAGCAACGTATATCTCAGTAAGTTGTACATTTATTCTTCTTCTCCTTTCTTGTCTCTGTTCAATCGAGATTGTTGATCACAAGAGAATGATTTGCCGTAGGACTGCAAGAAGAATGTTGCTCCTCATAATGCAAGGCCTAAGCGGACTGTTAGAGCTCCTGCCCGGTATGGATCGGCTCGTGATGAAGCTGGATCGTCTGTAAGTAAACCTATGACTGTTGATATTGTACTGAGTCTCGGGATTAACACTCCTTCGTTTCATCGTAGGCGGATGTCCGTATCGTCGTCGATGCTAGACGAAGAAAGTGCGGAAAGTCCGTGACCGTGGTTGAAGTTGAGGAAAGAAGTAACCAGGCATGTGAAGATTCTTCAGCATCCGTGGAGACTGGAGACGGTGTCCATGCTCGTGAATATCCAACCGCTGGACTTTTATTCAAAGCCCAATTGATTAATACCTCCCCAGACAATGAAATGGTCGGAGGATTCGTGATTCCCAAATGTTATGCGTCTCTGTACACCAAGATCTGGAAGAAGTATGGTCACATTGCTACCACAGAAGTGTGGAAAGGTTTTCTTCCAACCATTTTAACCACGGTAGCGGGGCTATTGCCGATCATCGAGGAAATGAATCAGATGCACTCGCGAGACGTCAAAAACCATGAAGTGAACCAATGGGATGAAATGATCTCGAATTGTGAGATATTGTGATTCAATGTAAGCTGGCTCCGCGTCGTCTTGAGATAATCAAGGTTCATAAGGCGGGAGAGGATGCTGATGTAATTTCCATGAATGCAACTTTACTGGATGAGGAGAGGATACTGGCTCTAGAGTCAGCAAGGGTTGAGAAAGCGGTGGAAGACTTAAAGGCAAAGACCAAGATTTTTCAGAAGAAGCTTGACGAGGCTTCTTACAGGAATTATCCGTTGCTGGAAGGTTTGCTCTGACTGAGCATTTGTGGTTGTTGTTTTTTGAATAAATCTGAATTTCTAGTTAGGGCGATCATGGTGTGAACGAATTTTGTTCATTTATGGAATGTTTAATGAACAAAGGAGCATTCACATGCTCTTTGGAGGAATGAAATTACATTTTGAAAATGCTTTAAATGATGAAGAGGTAATGTATTTCATGGATCAGGCATAATAAGCTTTGAGCCATTTGCCATTGATGATGTTTCCTTCTTTTCCTCCGTTGATTGCTAAAATTTTGTAGTATCCGCTAGACACTTCTTTGATAACAACATATGTCCCTTACCATTTGGGAGAGAACTTAGGAGCATACATGTCTTGTTGAATGTGCTTTGCCGTCTTTAATACCAAATCTCCTACTTGAAATGTTCGAGGTCTTACCATTTTGTTGTAGGATCTGGAGACCCTCTGTTTGTAAGCTTCCACATATTTTTCCACCTTGGTTCTCCTTGATTCAAGCATATCCAATTCAGCGATTCTTGATTTGGAGATTTCAGCCTCATCCCATTGTGCACCACTGGATGCTGCAATCCTGGCTGAGGGAACTTTGATTTCTGCTGGAAGTATGGCGTCAGCTCCATAGACAAGGGAATATGGCGAAGTACCGATTGAGATCCTTGGTACAATTCTGTAAGCCCATAGAGCCATGGGCAATTGCTCATGCCATGATCGAGGATTTTCATGAAATAGTTTCCTCTTTACTTGATGTTCCCCATCATGTACTTCCTTCATGATTGTTGGGATTTCATGTTCGGCTAAGCACCTCAGTAAATTTCCACCAAAGCTTTTGCGGTATAAGATCCCATCGAGATAGACGAATATCTTATCTTTCTGAATGAGTTTGACTGCTTGCTTCTTTTCCAGTGGTAGTTCGTTGTCCCAGAGGTATTTGATGTAAGGCTCCCTCCAGTCCCCAGTATGGTGGACCGTCAAAACCTCCAAGTGATGAGGAGGTGTTTGGCAATCAGGACAAGATCCTTGTAAAGATCTTGACTGAGTCACCATGGAGGTCCACTAGTACCCCATTCTTTGAAGCTTTCTGTAAAGTGTTACCACTAACGTTTGCCCACAGACTTCCTCATGTATGCGCTTGAGCTGTCATTCCGCTTCGTCATTCCCAAGACATCGTGATAGAGATCCATCAGGGTTTCGATAGTATATCCCTCCATGAAGCAATAAGTAGTTCTTCAATTCCTTGAGGCTGACTTGGCCTTCTGAAATAGAGCTGCTCAATTCATGAATGATGGGTGCTCGCCAATAGTTCGCTGGAATGTCTTTGATCTGAGTGAGCCAAGTCGAAGATATTGTACGCCTCTGTACAATGATCGTTTTCTGTGCTCCTTCGAATTGCAGCTTGGAGGCGAGAGTTGCTAGGCAATCAGCATGCCTATTGTTAGTCCGTCCAGTATGGACGATCGTTGCGTCAGCAAAATAGGTCAACAGTCGCTGAGCTTCGGTTCTGAATGGAGCAAGTGTGATTTCTTTGAGAGAATACGTTCCATTCATCTGGTTGACCAATAATTTTGAATCTCCCCTTATCTCGAGGTGTGTTGCTCCTGCTTGCTTGGCCAAGGATAATCCTAATAGGAAGGCTTCATATTCCGCTGAGTTGTTGGTGCAGTGGAAATCCAACTTGAACGAATGTGAGAAAACTTCACCAGATGGAGACACCAGCACTATGCCCGCTCCTCCGGTGTCACTACTAGGGGTGGCAGATCCATCAAAGTATAGAAGCCATGTTTCTTCCTTGATGACCAAGATGTCTGGGAATTCCGGGCACTTCTTCATGTAGTGTTGTGTCTTCCCTGGAAAAAGCGAGCAAGTCTGCGACCGCTTGACCTTTGATGGCTTTAGGTGGCGTGCAAGCTATGTCAAATTCTGACATCTGGAGTAGCCACTTCGCTGGTCTCCTATCAAGGCTGGCTTTGATAGCAAGAACTTTATGGGATCAGCTTTGGAGATGAGTACGACCCTGTTAGATAGTAAGTAATGTCTGAACTTCTGGATTGCATGTACCAATGCCAGGCATGCCCTTTCGGCCTTTGGATATCGGAGTTGAGCATCTCTCATTGTGCGGCTGAAGTAGTAAATCGGTCGTTCGACGCCTTCGTCGTCTTCCTGAGCGAGGAGTGCGCCGATGGCGACGTCACTGGAGGCTGTGTAAAGAATCAAGGTCGTCCCTGCACTGGAGACCTCATGACGGCCGGTGACAATAATATCTGTTGTATTTTATGGAAAGCTTCTTGTTGAACAGCTGTCCAGGTGAAGCTTGCTCCTTTCTTCAGCAGAGGTGTGAACGAAGCAATGAGTTGAGCTAATCCAGGAATGAAGCGTCGAATATAATTTACCTTGCCCATAAAGCTCTGTAGTTCCTTCACGGTACGTGGAGGAGGCATGGTGGTAATAGCTTTTGCCTTGTCGGGTCGACTTTGATCCCTTCAGCCGTGACCAGGAATCCTAAGAATTTTCCGGAAGAAACTCCGAATGCGCACTTTAAAGGATTCATTTTTAATTTGTATTCTCTGCACCTTTCAAACACCTGCCTTAGAACTTCGAGATGAGATGCTCGAGTCTTCGATTTTACCACCACATCATCAACATAGTCTTCTACTTGCTTGTGCATCATGTCGTGGAATATGGCAGTCATGGCTCGTTGATAGGTGGCACCAGCATTCTTTAATCCAAAGGGCATCACAGTGTAGTGAAAATTCCCAATGGGAGTACGGAACGCAGTCTTGTTGGCGTCATGTTCATATCTTGATCTGGTTGTACCCACTATAGCCGTCCATGAATGAGAACATACCGTGACCACTGGTTGCATCGACGAGCATGTCAATGTTGGGTAGAGGAAAATCATCCTTTGGACAACATTTATTCAAGTTCCTGAAGTCGACACAACATCTGATTTGACCATTTTTCTTCTTAACAGGTACCACATTTGCTAGCCACGTTGGATGAAGAATAGGCTTGATGAACCCTGCTGCCAACAGTTTCTGGATTTCGACCTTGATTTGCTCCTCGACTTCGTGTCTAAATTGTCTGGGCGGTTGTTTGACAGCTTTGGAACCAGGGACGATGTGCAGGTGATGGGTGACGAGTTTGTCATCCAGACCCGGCATTTCTTCGTACGTCCAGGCGAAGACATCTTGATATTCTTTCAATAATTTTACCAGCTCGGTCCGCTCCTCTGGTGATAGCGCTGAACTGATCAGGATTGGCCTTGGATCGTCTTCAGTCCCAATGTTGATTGTTTCAAGATCGTCAGTGGTAGAGTCAGTGTCGTCCTGTAGTTTCGTGGGGCATCTTGGACTTCTTCTTCAAGTGATAGCTCACTCTGACACGATTCTTCATGGTGGGGAGACTTTTCATCGTTCTCCCCGATTAATTGCTAATCTTTCCGTCGGCGATAAATGACTCTCCCTTCTACGTCTCGATCGGTCGTGAAGTTTGACCCTGGAGTTGAGACTTGATCATTATGGCGTTTAGTCGGTGTAGTAGGTGACTTGATCATTTTAGCAGCTGAGGATGACGGATCGTTATCAGCCTTCTCGATAGTCTTCCAGCTTGGAAGTGGAGTACTGCGAATCCTGCTTGGAGGTTCCGGGACGCCTTTTTGAGATTCAAGGAACTCAGTATCATAGACGGGAGCATAAGGAGATGATGAAGCCGGAATGCGAACGATCTTGTTGTCGAGCAGGGCCTTCATGCATTGATGGTATGTTGAAGGAACCACCTTGTTATCATGGAGCCATGGGCGTCCCAGTATTATGTGGTAGTCAGGTTCTTGCTCGATCACATGAAACTTTGCTTTCGATCGAATCGGCCCCACCCTCAAATCTATGTATGCATATCCATATGTATGGCTTTGACTTCCTTCAAATCCTGTCATTAGGATGGGATAGCGAACGATTTTACCTTGTGGGAATCTGGCCATCCTGAGAGTCTTCATAGTGACAATGTTGGTAGAAGCACCGGTGTCAACAAGAGCTCTTCTAAATTCGGTGCCTTTGATGAAACCAGTGACATACAATGCTCGGTTGTGTCCTTCATCCGTCATGCGATCTTCTTCTCCAAAAGAGATGTTGTCGATCGAATGCCAGGCACTAGGGAGACTTCTTCAACTGATGGTGTTGGTGGCGTTATTTGCACGCTGGATGATATCTGGTTGAGTGCTGAAAATGTGTCATGCGCTGATCCCTGGAGAAGTGCAGGAGTTCACATAGATTTTCGATCAAATGTGTGACCTCTTGTTCCACCGGCTTCTCGTATGTGGTGAAGCTGTTGATTTGAGGTCAGATGACGCTTCAGTCCCCGGTGTTGAGACTTCTGGAGCGGAGGTACCGCCTAACTCGGATGTTAATTTGATGAGAAAGTCGAGGATGTGGTTACGTGTCCTTCATCAGGTCCATGTTCCTGGTATGGACTCTAGGAATTTGAGCCAATTCTTTTTTTTTTTTTTTTTTTTTTTTTTTTGTTTTTTTTTTTTTTTTTTTTTTTTTTTTTTTTTTTATTTTAGCCAAGTTGGGATTCTCTTCTGTACCGCCAGGTGTAGTAAGAGGAACCCATTTGAAAGATTTTATCTGGATTAGTTGAATTAGTCCTAAGACCAACCATCTTGTGAAATTGTGAGATTGCAACCGAGAGAATGATCTCCCACTGTGGTCGCCAATCTGTAGATGGGGAAAAACGATTTGCTGGTTTTTAAGTAATTGAGGAGACGACCGTACGGAGGAGACTCCTCGAACCGAGCGAAATGTTAAACCTCACACAGATGCACCGCTGCAAAGGGGGTGCTTTAGATTCGAGAGATCAATCTGTAGTACTCAGGCCTAAATCAAGACAATGACCGTTCCAGAGTAAATTCGGTCACAAGAGAGGATGGGTTGATCTGTAGGAGGGAAGCTGAGAAATGTGTGGAATCAATGGTAATCAAAGATTGTGGGTGTGTGAATTCTGAATACGATAATCTCTGAGTGATTGAAATTGCTCAATTGATAGTAGTTGCTCAATTGATGAGTTGATGATCTCGTGTTGTCAGTTTGACGTGAGATTGATGATACTGACGATGCCGATTCTTCAATCATGATTCAGAGACTTATTTATATTGCTGGAATTGTAGACACCATGATTCCATGAAGTGTGACAGTTGATGGAATCAAGGAGTGGGAAAGTGGAGATCGTGTTTGAAACCAGTTGTTCAACGTGTGGAGACTTGGTCGATTTTCCACCCACTACCTCGTGAATTCCTTCAACTGATTTCACGACTTGCTCACATTCCATCGTGTGTTTGAACACACGTGTCGTAGACCGCCAGACCAAAACCCTAAGTGATATCCCCCAAAGTGACATGATTGACGTCTCGTGGTATGTTAGTCAATTGATGACTTCGTGGTTTTATGGGACGATGAGTCCATGTAGTTGCCGAGTTGAACATGATGTTCTGAAACTCATGAATTGAACATGTCATGAGACAGAGGTATAGTTCTTACGATGAAGTGAGCAAGTATTTTTCTCATTCGATGGATCGTTGAATATTGACTGTTGAACCAATATCCCTTGGTTTGAGAAAATATTTATCATCTGAGCAAGTGTTGCTCATGTGATGAATTGTTGAATATTTGATCGTCTGAGCATCTGATGCTCATCTGATGGATTATTGGCAGCGTACCAAAAATATTAATTAGAATACTGGTCGTTGAACCGAGCATAATTAATAAAATTAATGATCATGAGTTCGTCGTAAAATTATTAAGGTTGGAATCTGGAATGATGATCCATGGGTTCATAAACCCTAATTTGATCAATTGATGATCAATTCATGGTTCGTCAGAATTTCAACCATGGGACGAAGGAGGGAGCGACTACATGGGACCGTGGATCAACCATGTAGTGTTCATATGCTCACGTGAGAAAATATAAAGAACTCATGAAGAGTTGACGATTTGTTGGTGGAAGAATGATCAAATGCTGATTTAATCATTTATTCGAAAATGCTCGTCTGAGCTTTAGGTGAGAAAACCTAATTAATTATGACGAGGCGAGGGACCGACCATGGAGTCATGAAACCGGCCCTGGGTTGTCACGTGACCTCCTGACGATCACTTCATGAAAATCCAAAGATTTTGGAAGTGTTTTGGACCTAATACGAGCAATTGTGCAAATTAGGTCAAAACTGTGAAAATTGATGGGACCGGCTTCCGTGAGCCAAAGAGCCAATCTTGGTCTGTCAAGATAGCTTGCTCGTGTACCCAAGGCGTCCACGTCTCAGTCCTGAGAATTTTGATATTTTCTGGCGTGCAATTGAGCATCCATTCGAGAAAATATGCCAAAATTAGGGTTTCGACGAAACTGAGGAAAACACCATGAGATGATGAAAAATAATTATAAAATAAGGAATGAGGAGGCGTGGGACCTCCGTGGTCAAGGCATGGTCGTCCGGTCGTGACCACGGTCCCGTGGTGCCTTTTCCTTAATTTTATAATATTTTGATGATTTTATGAAAAAATCATGAATTTTGAGAAATTTGATCAATTTAGGGAGTTTCCATGAATTGAAGGAGTTTTCATGAGTTCAGGGAAGCAAAAAATATTAAAATAATAAAAACAAGGGCGTGTGGGACCGTGGAGGCGCGGCCAGCCGGCTAGGGGCCGGTCCCCCGAGTTTCCCTAATTTTTTAATATTTTTAGTTATTTTGATGATTTGAGGGAATTTTTCCTAATTTGAGAGAAATACCATAAAATCAAGGAATTTGATGAATTCAAGGAAAAATAGGATAAATAATAATAAAATAATAAAGCAAATGGCGTGTGGGACCGGCTAGGGCATGGCCGGCCGGCTAGTGACTCGGTCCCAGAAGTTTTTCATAATTTTATTTTATTTATTATTATATGATGATTTGTGCAATATACCATGAAATCAAGGAGTTTTTTCATGAAATTAATAATAAAATAATAAGGAACCGTTGGGTGTGGGGCCGGTTGGGACCAAGGCATGGCCGGTTGGCCAATGGTCACACCCCACACTCTTTTCTTTAATTTTATATTATTTTTTATGGATTTATGGAAGTACCATGAAACCGAGGAGTTTCCTCGAGACGAAGGAGATTTGATAAAATGAGAGAACCTTCATCAAATCATGGAAAATAATAAAAATGCATTAAAAATATAAAACTGGCGTGGGATTGACCACGACACGGTCGGTCGGTCGTGTGTCCGTGCTCCCAGCACCGTGGTCAATATTTTTAATTATTTATTATTTTCTTCTCTATTTTGCATAGGTTCATCGTTTCGTTGTATTTTTGAAATACTCGTTCGTGCGGCGACTGTTAGTGTATCATCGTTGAATACACCTTCACCATTTGAATCGGAGCTTACTTAGAGGTAGCTCAGACGCCCGGTTGTTGATTATTTATTACTTATTGTGGAATTCAGTGGGGAATAATTCACAAAGCTGAGTAATAAGATGTTTATTATTAATTCATAGGATCAGCTGAGGATTCGACTACGAATTCAGAATAATAAAGTGAGCATTACCATTCCATTGGATCGTAGATTCGACCATAGAATCGGAGTAATTAAGATTTATCTATTACCATTTATGAGACCAGTTGTGGATTCGATCATGAAATCGGAGTAATGAGATAATATAGTTATTGCTATTCTATGAGATCGAGCCGTGGATTCGATCATAGAATCAGAACAATTGTTATTGCCATTCCATGGGACCAATCGTGGATTGGACCATGGAATAGGAGCAACTGTAATTAGGAATAATTAACTTTGTGGCTCTATACTAGCAGAGCAAGCTGTCTAGGAGCATTAATTATCCCGATATGAGCTTCTCGGTAAGTCATATCCTTAATATAGTCAGGGTAAACTCGTTGTTTGTTCCTGAAGACTTTATCGCTCTATACTAGCAGAGCAAGTTGTCTAGGAGCCGTCCATCTCGTGATACTATATAGAAATAATCACTGAAAGTATTCAGTATTCATGAGATATGTCGTTGTCCAGTCGTGAGACTACATATCTACATGTACTCTGAGAGAAAGTACTCTCCGTTGAGAATTCGATGAGAGACCCGTGTCTCGATACTCACGTCTGATTGTTGGATCAGAGTTTCGTATTATTATGAGTTTACGATTTTACCCCTTGTCAAAAATCCACCATCTACAAGAGTATGGGAATGAATGAAAATTAAAAAGAAAGTGAAAAGAAAAGTAAGAAGAATATATATATAAGGAAGATTTTTTACTCGAAGAAGATCTCTCCTCCCTCTTCTTAGTTGAACGACTATTTATAGGGAAATACATAAGAGTGTAAGAATATTCAAAGATTGATCAATAAAATTAAGAGTGTAAATCTAAAAATTAGTTGAGTAATAATGAAATCATATGAGGGGTGTAATGTAGGATTTCCTGCAACTACAGAACTTTGCGATAGTTTTTCAGGAGTTGAAGAGGAAGTACTGTTTACAGCAGGTCCCGTTGATACGCTTATCAGCAAAGAAACAAGCATTGTAAGTATTTCTGCAAAACAGACTCATTCGTCTTATGAGACTCGGTTTTCATATCCAGTCGACAATCTTAGCTTGAGTTTTCAAGCTTTGCACACAGTACAACCTATATGTGATATTGACGATCTTAATATGAGATCACATTGTTATAATCTAAGGGAAGAGTTTTGTCGAAAAGAAACTTGTGGAGAACATTATCTCAGTAGAATTCGTGGGCGAATCCTCTCAAACAAGGGGAGAGAAACTAAAATTGAAAAGTTATCCGGGAATTTGGGAAGTGTCTTGTGTTATTCTAGCACATCCTATGCCGATAACGACATTCAGGGTGAATAAGTTTTTATGAAGTGGATGGCAGTAACAAGTATAAGATGGACAATTGTGTTATTTTTATCAAGTGAAGGAGGCAGCTCATGGCATAGTGGTCGCTCAGCAGTTGTAAAGCTGGCTCATATAGGTTTGCTTTTCTTTGGTTGTTTTCTTGAAGTTGTTTTTGTAGTTGCAGAAACATCGCATAATAGTGACAGGGCAAATACTCATCGTACCTGTGTTCATGATAATGTGAACATAATATTGGGAAAGTTTTTCCCACACAAAATGATTGTTGCATGATATGGTTGTATACCAAGGATGGGTAACTATTCCTGTGTAAGTGTGTGTGATGCATTGTGCGAGGATAATCTTCACTTCATTGGAGAATTGGTGAGCATGTTATTTTGTTACTAGAAGAAAGGTTTGAGAGAACCGGTGTCAAAATACATGGTTGCTAGTGTGATTCATCATCCTAAGTTGTACGCTAGTGTTGTTCTCGAGAGGCTAATTCGCCGGAGTATGTTAGCTGATTTGTGCATGCACTATTGTACAATTCAAGTTTTAAATGAAGTAGTCAACAAGAATGGGAAGTACGTAGGTACATCTAACATTAATCATAGGTGTATAGAACGGCTACCAGGATATAAAGTTATGGTTCTTGTCTTTGACCGGGGGAAGTACACAAAGGGAGAAAATACTGCTGTGTTACTATCTTCAACTACATCAACGACAGTTGATGTTCTAAAGTTGCTCGCTATATTCAATAAGATGCTTGTTTGTAGAATTATGTTGCACAAGAGCGCAATTGATGACCATGTAATGAACATATCAGCTGGACGAGAGATGAAGAGGATGGTCAGTCACTCAATATTAGTAAGACAGGAACATAACAGTTTAAGCACATATGATACATTGCCAGGTTTGTGGATCAGTATTGGAGGAGATCACTGGTTTCTCCATTCGACGCAAGGGTATTCCTAACAACCTTGTTATATGCAAAACAATGGTACAGGTTACTGTTCATTATCCTAGAGAGTCTGGTCACCTTTTGGCTTATGTTTCTAACTACAACCTTAAGAATGGAAGTTATTCAAGTAGTACTCAATAAGGAGAAAGAGTTGCAAACTTGCAGCACTAATTGGTTGGTTCAGATGGTTGTTCTAAATGCAACTATTATGAAGAATGTGCAATACGCAAGCACAACAAATGATAATCAATTTGGCGTGGCTGTTGTGTTCGATCGTGGGAAGTAACAGAGATGTCTTATGATACGTTGGACACCATTCATTGCTTATGGCGTCTTAGAATCTTTAGGGATACGAGTTTTATTTTTGATCGAGGAAAGAAGAGAAGAAATATGGTGGTCAATGGTTTCAAAACAGAAGATGATGATCAAAGATTAGTATGTTCAGATTCCAAAGACGAGAAGAAGGAGTCGATGTTTGCTATTGATGTAACTAAGCTCAGTACTAGAAGCGAAGATTTGGTTTTGTTTATGACCGTAGGAAGTCAGCTGGATGTTACGCAAGAGTACTATAGAATGAGCTCGAGACAATTGGGCTAGAAATTAAGTTTTAAAACGGAATATAAAGGGTAATGGGTTTTTAACCTAAGTAAAGCAAGGTGGTTCAACAAGGAACAGGGGGAGACTGGGTTTTCCCACCTTCAGTTTAGAGCTTACACAGGAGTTTCAGCTTCCTAAAATGGGGGATCCATGATACAGGAGTATCGTAGCAGAAGTTGAGCCATATTAAGGCTAGAAGAGTGACGTGAAGATTATCTTCACAGAGCTGTATCAACGACTAGATAGTTGGATGTGCAGATTATATGCACAGAACTTAAGTAATGTGAAGATTATATTCACACAAGCAAATAACAGAAGCAGATGGACAGCTAAGGCTGCCAGATGAGGCTAATCATTAGCCTAGATTTAATTAAGCAATATTACGGCTAGAGAGTATCTAGAAGGTACTAGAAGAGGTGGAATTTTGATAACTGATCCCATAAGTTTGAGGTTTCCTACTTTAGATAGGATTCCTAGTTTAGAGATTTATTTTCTTTTTCAGCAAGTTTACACTCTTATAAAAAAAGGAGATTTGTAGGCTAGAAAGTCAGAGAAAAACGAGAGAGAGTGCAGCCATAGTTTTGGTTTGTAATAGAGTTTTTCTTTCAAAGCAATAAAAGAGGAAGCAGTTAGCAGCAACACTTGTGTTATTTACTTTGTGTTCTTAATTTTTTTCTCTATAATTATCATAACCTATCTTCACATCAGCACTGACTCTAGGTACCCTTAATCGATTACGTATCACTTGGTAACAAGGCATTCAAAAATCACCGTTAGATGAAAAACCTGATTCAACCAAGCTAATATATTTCAACCGTTAGATCGAAACTTAGCTTGTCACACACAAATGAAATGTATTCATTTAGGTTTGAGTAACCGTACCTAAACGTGTACACTTAGTTTGTTCACAAATAGTTAACCAATGGTTAGCCATATGAGCACTTTCATACTAACCGTATTCATCTTTCTCATTACTAGTTCAAATGACTCATAAGAACTGAAAAAGTGGGGGTACAACAACCACACCTAATATTTTGCTTAGCAATCTGTATGGACAAACTCCAATATACTTTCTAAAGAATCAACTAGATAGTCAGACCCAATCTAGATAAAAAAGTATATCAAAGAGTTTATATATATATTAATCTCTCGATTTGATATATACTCAAGCAAATAGAAACTTGCGAGTCTTTATCAAATACTAAAGAGATAACTTGGATGGTACCAAAGACCAATATCCAAGTGTCAATCAATTTAAATCATCAACCAAAAGGTCGGATATTCTAATTGATTGAACAACGCACAACCTATGATATTTCAATTATATAACAAAATATAATGCGGAAAAAAAATAACACAGACACCAGAATTTTGAACACACACTGTATTAAGCCGCTACAGACACTAGCCTACTCTAAATTAACTTCGGTTTGGACTGTAGTTGAACCACAATCAATCTAACACTGATCCAAGGTACAGTTATGCTCCTACGTCTCTGATCCCATTAGGATATTACGTACTTGATTCCCTTAGATGATCTCACCCACAACTAAGAGTTGCTACGACCCTAGGTCGAACACTTTAATAAACAAATTTGTATCGCACAGAAAAGTCTACGGTAATAGATAAATCCGTCTCCCACGAATATACCTACGAGTTTTGTTCCGTCTTTTGATAAATCAAGTGAACATGAACTAATTGATAAACCAGACTTATATTCCCGAAGAAAAGCCTAGAATTATCAATCACCTCACAATAATCTTAATCGACGCAGCGAAAAAAGATATTGCAGAATCACAAACGATAAGACGAAGTGTTTGTGATTTCTTTTATATCTTGCCTATCGGAGATATCAATCTCAAGCCAATTATTACAATTGTACTCATACGATAGAAACAACAAGATCATATCACACAACTACAAGAAAGTAGTATCGGTCTGGCTTCACAATCCCAATGAAGTCATTAAGTCGTTAACCTGGTTTAGAAGAAGAAACCAAAGGTTAAAGGAGAATCGACTCTATCTTAGCACAACTAGTATCACCCAGAAGGTGTGGGGATTAGGTTTCCCAGTTGCTAAAGTTCTCCCTTATATAGTCTTTCAAATCAGGGTATGCAATCAATGTTAGCTTGGTAACAAAGCATTCAATATTCACCGTTAGATGAAAACCTTATTAGATTCAAGCTAATATCTTTCAACCGTTAGATCAAAAACTAGCTTGTTACAAAAAAATGAAATGCACGTTTCTAGTCTTGTGTAACCGTACCCAAACTTGTACGTTTGTTGGTTCAACAATAGTCAACAAAATGGTTAGCCATATGATCACTTTCATATCAACCATATTCTTCTTCACCATAACTAGTTCAAGTGACTCAAATGAACTAGTTAGAGAGTTGTTCAATTGCAAGGAAATCTTATGTAACTACACAAGACACAATTGAAGCAAAAATGATTTGATTCACTCGAATCGGTTCATGAACTATATAGCCACGGTTTGCAATTTGTCTTCCTTAGTTTATATAAAAATACGTTCAGAAACATCGTTTTTAGATATAACCTACTCAAGTTAGCGGACTAGTTTCGCGGACTTAAGTTCCCGGACGGAGTTCACAAACACCAACAGAATTTCTCGGGTCGAGAACTTCCGCCAGTTCGCGGAATGGGTTCGCGGACTGAGTTCGTGGACTTGGCTCCCGCCACCATTCCGGTTCCCTTGATCAACAAAGTTCGCAAACTTCGGTTCAAGGAATAAGGACTTATACATATATGTGTTTCCACAACAATGCTTATATCCTCCAATGGTTATATAATCTAAACTCTCATTTGAATCATTGAAACATCCTTAGAGGACGTTGATATTCTATAGTTGTTATTCGCAAACTATTTTTCGTCAAAGTAAGTAATTTTCAAAGTGATTGAAACTTGTCATGACTTTCGTCACTAGGTAAAGATGAACTTGGCTAAAGCGAAAGCTTACCAACACATATTTCGAGAAATAGATAGGCGAGATAAACTCGGCTCGAAATAACAAATGTGTATAATCTAACTCTATATAGCAAAACGACTTTTGTCTCAAGATAGGAGATAAATAGACTTTTGAGTGATAGATAAGTTCAAGTCTCCACATACCTTTTAGTCGATGAAGACCCACCGGTTCCTTGAGTAGTCCTTCGTCTTGTATGATGATTGTCATGGAGTTCTTGAGCTCAACTACTCTTTCTATCCTAGTCCGAGACCTTATCTATAGTACATTAGAAATCAAGACTTATAGTTTTGATCAATAACATTCACAAACATGCTTGAGATAGCAACACATGCTGGTCAGAGAGGTAACATTTGGGTCTTTTGGAGGAATTCTCTGGCAAGGCCGAATGTTCTATCTTCTTCAAAACAGGCTATCACTTTGGATTTTTCTGGTAATTATATCACGGCTGTGCATGCTTCTTCTGATGCGGTGGCAAGGAGGTCTCTTTGGCGTCAACTGGGGTTGGGATTTATTTCTATTCCGTGGTTGGTGTTAGGTGATTTTAATTGTGTTTTGCATTTAGATGAAAAGAAGGGTGGAAGGCCGATCAAAGAAATATTTATGAATGAATTTCGAAGTTGGATCTCAGACAATGGTTTGGTGGAAGCAGATGCTATTGGGAAGAAATATACTTGGTCTAATTGTCGGAGTGGCATTCATAGAATCGTTTCTAAACATGATAGGGATGTTATTAACGATGCTTGGCATGATTATTATGCTAACTGGAGGTGCAAAGATATGCCAAGAATTTGCTCTGATCATTCCCCTCTTTTTGGTTTTGCTTTTGATAGTCCAAGGCCAAATAAGGCTCCTTTTAGAATTCAGAAAATGTGGCTTTCTCACCCATCTTTTTTGGATTTTTTAAAGGAAAATTGGAGTGCTAGGCTGTATGGTGCGCCTCCTTTTGTTTTCACGTCTAAGTTGAAAATACTGAAGGATGCATTGAAGATTTAGAATAGAACTGTGTTTGGGGATGTTCAGTTTCGCTTAAAACAAGCGGAATTGAATCTTGATAAGGAGGATGATATTCTGGATCAAAATGTTAGGTGTGAGCTGCAATTTTTGAAGGTTTCCGATGCTAGGAAAGCTGTTGATGAGGTGCGGACTGAATTGGCAGTTATGCTTAAGCAAAAATCGAGAACTAGTTGGTTGGAAGATGGTGATCAAAATACTCGGTTTTTCCACAACACCATTCGTATGAGGAGAAGCCAAAACACATTCTCTGAATTGAAGATTTTTACTAACTCTACTTTGTTTTTGCAGGATGAAATAAAAGATTACATTGTTGATCACTACCGTGCAAAATTCAATGATGGAGCTGTGCATATTGATCTAAAGTTGTTTGATTATGAGCATGAAAGCATCTCAGCTGCTGAAAGTGCTTTTATGGATGCTATTCCGTCTTTGGATGAAGTTAAGGAAGCTGTTTTTGATCTGGGCGCTGATTCTGCTCCTGGACCTGATGGTTTTACAGGTTCTTTCTTTAGAGTCTGTTGGAACATTATTTCTAGAGATCTTTTTAATGCTATTGCAAACTGTTTGGCGATGCGGAAAATTCCTAACGGCATAAACTCTAGTTTTATCGTTCTAATCCCCAAAAATAATAAATCGGATGCTATTAAAGACTATAGGACAATTGGTTTAATCAACTACTTCTTCAAAATCATTACAAAGATTATGGCTACCAGAATTGGTACAGTGCTGAATAAATTGATTTCTGAGGAGCAAGTGGCGTTTATGAAGGGAAGAAACATTCATGAAAACATAGCTTTGGCGTCGGAACTGACCAATGAGATTACTGTGGAAAGGAAGCATGGTAATGTTGGCCTCAAACTGGATATAGACCAAGCTTTTGACACGGTTAGTTGGGAATTTGTTGTTGAGGTTTTTCGTCAATATGGTTTTTCTGATGCATGGTGTTAGTGGTTGCTTAATATTCTTAACTCTGCTCGGATTTCTATTATGATTAATGGTAGTCCTGAAGGTTTTTTCAGTATCACTAGAGGTCTGCGTCAAGGTGATCCTCTTTCACCTTTGATTTTTGTTCTTATTGAAGATGTCTTGAGCCGAAATCTCTCTAAGTTGTTTGAAGCGAAAAGTATGCACCATATGGTGAGCAAGAAAGGTGTGGCGCCAACTCACTTACTCTTTGCGGATGATATTCTTATTTTCTGTAAAGGTAATCTTCACAGTTTGCAACATTTGAAGGATATGCTTGGTATGTATCAACTTGCTTCTGGTCAATACGTTAGTTATGGCAAAAGCAAATTCTATTATGGTGGCGACAGACATTCTCGTGTTGTTGCTATTGCAAATTTTATGGGCATGGAAAGGGCGTTATTCCTAGATAAATATTTGGGGATCCAATTAAAACCTGGTATTGTGCGTCATATTCATGTTCGACAAGTAATGGAGAAGATTATGGATAAACTGGCAGGTTGGAAGGGTAAGCTCTTGTGTTTTCAGGCTCGGCTAGTTTTGATTAAATCAGTAATTTCTAGTTATTTGCTTCATTCCATGGTTGTGTATAAATGTCCATGCACGACTATCAAATCAGTTGAGAGGGCCACTCGAAATTTCTTGTGGTCTGGAGATGCTGAGAAGCGTAAATACTTTACGGTTCTTTATGATGATTTATGCCGTTCTAGGCGTGAAGGTGGGCTTGGACTTAAGAAATTGATTGATGTTAATAGGGCCATGATTATGAAGTTGTGGGTTTCGATTCGTGACTCTGATAAGACTTGGGCCAGATTCTTGAAGGCGAAGTATTTCAAGATAAATGGCAACTTGATCGATTATAAGTTGGGTTCTTCGGTTTTTCCAGGAATCAGATTGGTACATAATTTTGTGCAAAGGCATACACGCTCAATTATAGGTAATGGTGCTAATACTTACTTATTTTTTGATAACTGGTGTGCTGATTTTTCAATTGCGCAAAGACTTGGCATCACTAAAAAGGGTCCTAATGATTTTAAGGCCAAAGTTAGTGATATTATTGTTGATGGCTCTTGGGTTATTCCTCCAAAGACTAAGGAATTGATGTTACGATGCAATATTGATGTTGATAATTTTCCTCTTATTGGTGGGGGTGATGATTACAAAATTTGGGACTTGGACATCAAGGGTGTGTTCTCTGTCAAGTCGGCTAAGGCTGCCATCAGGGCACCTGTAGAAATTTCTCCATATGCAGCTCTATTCTCGAGAAGTGTTGTGCATCCTACTTTAAGTGTTCAATACTGGAAGTTATTTAATAAACAATGTTGCGCTACTGATGATAATATCATAAAGAAGACAGGTAGGGAGATGCCTTCTATGTGCCGCTTGTGCAGGGAGGATTGCGAAGATGTCAGTCATATTACTTGGTATTGCAAAATTGCTAAGAAGATTTGGAATTGGGTAGCTGATATTTTTAATTTGAAACCGAATGAAGATCTTGTGGCCTCTTACAAGGTTGCAAAAGGGCGGAGTAGGATGATAAAGGATCTGTGGCTTGTTGCAAATCTTGCAATAGTTACGGAATTATGGAAGTTGCGTAATAAGGCTTATTATGAGAACATGCGAGTTCGATGGCTTGAATTTAAGGGACGGTTACATCAAGTAATTCGTGATAACTCAATTAGAATGAAGGGCCACATGTATAATGCCTTAGATGATTTGCGAATTTTGAATTTCTTTAGAGTGAAGCATAGATCTTGCAAACACTCTGTTCCAATTGAAGTTACTTGGACACCGCCTAATCCAGGTGATCTTATGATCTGTTGTGATGGTGCATCACTTTGCAACCCGGGCCAAGCTGGTTCTGGTGTAGTTTTTCGTGATTCTAACTCGGCAGTTTTGGGAGTTGTGCGTTGGACTGGGCTGGCAGACCAACTTTTATGCTGAAGTTTGTGTGGTTATCTATGGTGCAGTTGTTGCTCAAATATGGAATGTCAAAAATCTATGCGTCAGATCGGATTCGATGAGTTGCATTTTTTCTCTCCAAAAAGGAGAGTTGCCGTGGCAGCTAATGCAGAAGTGGAGAATGGCGAAGAGTTTTTACAACAATATTAGTTATGTTCATAGCTACAGAGAGGCTAATTTTTCAGCTGATGCCTCGGCCAAACAAGCATGTTTGTTATCTGAGGAAAATTATGAGTTTTATGAGGGTAGGCCAGGTTTTATTCATTCTGTTGAATGGCCTGGAGAGGTTTATTTTCGTTTTAAATAGGTTTTATTGGTGTGCAGCCTTTTGGCTTAGCGCTAATATAGCCTAGTCCCTGTACAGTTTCGCTTTTTTATTCTATTTTTGTTGACCGAGTAAAAAAAAAAGTAAAAAAAAAATAGCAACACATGCGAGTTCGACCGAGCAATGCTCTAACAATCTCCCCCTTTGTCAATTTTAGTGACAAAACTATCAATACATATGGAATACAAAAAATAAATAAATTAACTTTTGTAGCTCCTATTCCACATGTCTAATCTTCAACATTACTCGAAATATTTGTCACTTCCAAGTACTCTAATGATCCCAAAGGTTGTAAGTTCAACATCATCGTTGTTGAAAATCCATAGCTATAACAACGAGAAAACAAGAGTTCTCAATCATTGTTATACAGTGTCATAGTATCATTACACAGCGCCAAAGTTCAATTGTATCACAACTTCAACAACAATACTATGGTGATATGTATCACTCCCCCTTAGTCAATACTCCATCTCACATGGAAACCACTCCCCCTTACATAATGATCCAAAACCATATGTATTTGTAGTGTGAACTACATATTAATTCTCCCCCTTTTTGTCAATAAAATTGGCAAAGGTACAAAAACGGGATCCTAATGAAATTTCCGAAAGAGACATTTCATGACCAAAAGAAAGAAACACATGTCATCTTATTTAGATGCAATCATAAAGCCGAAGCTAAATGCATTCATCAAGGAGTTTATAAAGATACAAGATAACGCTTATAATATTCCACAGCCGCACTCCCCACAAAGATTTGGCAATTAAGCACAAGTTCAATTAAGAACTCTTCCCCATAAAATGTCATTCCCGAAAGAACAACAAGAGCTACCTTAATTTCGAAAGAAAAGAAGGATTTCTTTGGACATAACAAATCACATACAAGTATGAATTTGAATCCAAAATACTCAATTAAATTAACCACAAGAGAACCCATGATTAATTCAATCGAAAAATGCTCAACATAAGTAAACTTATGGAGACTCAAAAATATACAACTAGATTAATCACAAGAGAACCCATAATTAATCTAATGGAAATACACAACCAAACTAATCACAAAAGTAATCAATTTAATTGGTCATGCTCATCATAAGAAAACTTACGGAGCAACAACTAAATAATCAAACAAGATGATTAATTTAGTTGAATATGCTCGACATAAAGTATCTCATGGAACAACAACTAAGCTAATCATAAAAATAATCAACTTGTCCGTTTTAGTGCTCAACATAAGACACTTTACGCATCCTCACAGTAATATATAAAAATATGGATCAGGGAAGATCAATAATGCGGAATACACAAGGATTCATTCTATTTTCCATCACTATTCTCATAACGACATTCAATAGACATAATCCTTGTAAACAAAAGATTTTAACCTATCTTCCATCAATAATTGACATAATAGGCTTAAATTTTGTATTTGTCAAAAGTCTATTCATTCTTTTATCAATACATGCATATCGACATACGAAAGACTTTACTTTTGACAAGGTATGGGACAATCATTGTTCACGGACGTAAACACACATATCCCGTAACAATATTGGAATATATAAAACCATAAAGATTAATACTGCAAAAATCATCTTCCAAACAAATTTAGAATTTAAACCAATAAATCTAAAAATCATGAAGATGAAAACGTTGGACATAGCTATGTGTAATCACAATTATGGCTATTCTAAACTCTAGTTATTCTTCTAAACAAAACAAGAAAAAAAAATTTAGTAGGCAAATAAACTCCTATAGAGAACATGTTCTGAAAAACACTAGACGCGGTCAGCAACCAGAGATTGAACATGGACGAGCTCATCAGTTGCTTTCTTCAGTTCGTTTTTCAAAAACTCAAGATTCCTTGTTGCGATTTCGAGTTATTCACGTATGACTTCAAAATCTCGAAGAAGATTTCCTACCAGTTGTGATGACATCTGAACTGGTAGTTTGTTTTCATGATCGATGGCATGATAGCATGTTATGAAAACAGGATTCTCGTGAAACTTGATAGTCTTCCCCTTCTTGACTTCATCATCTTCGTTTCCTCCATTCATTGTGCACATCAAAAATTGGTAAAACCCTTTGACCTTTCAGAACAATGTAACAAGGGATGACACACAAGTGTATAAATAAGTTCTATGGAAAACCCTAGGAGGACTTGTACACGTTTGTGTGGATCAGGAGTTCGTGCACTGGTGGTCATGGCCTTAAGGTGTGACCAAAAGGAAAGAGAATGAAGTTTGTATGTCAAGACTAATAGTTGTGAACCAACTATTTGGAGGAAGCACACGCAAACAAGAAATTTTCTCAAGGACGAAAGATCATGATTATCTACAAGAGAAAAATTGGAGCGAAGCTCAACAGAATTTAAAGATCAAAAAACAAGGAAGGAAAGGAAAACATACAACCTTGACAGCACTTCTCAAGACACAATTCTTGAGACTATGAGCATCCTTCTTAACTACAAGAAGAATGCTGCATTGAATAGCTATCATGTTGTATTTAGATGAGAATTTTGCTCACCAATGCTGACTGCTTATTTTTCTCCTTCAAGAGGATTTACAGAAGGAACACTTGACTTTCTTGAGGAAGTTTTATCAAGAGAGTAACAAGAAGTACCTGAGTCAGCCGCTTTCCTTGTCCTTTTGATGCTCCGTTTGAGTCTGTTTATGCTGATCTTAAGCTCCGAGACTTGATTATTGATACGAATGTAATCTGGAGCAGGAGTCTTGGATCTGCAACCTTCTTCAAGGTGAGACAAGGAATTCGGCCTTTCTTTCTTTTTCCTATGCCTTCTTCTCTTTTCAAAGTTATTTAAGAAGTCAGTTGCTCTACTGCCTTTCTTCCTTCTACCATTGTCGGCATTTTTTGTTTCAAAAGCATAATTAACAAAGGACTTATCACAGTATTTTTCTTGATTGTCAACAATTCTTTTACTCCAACAATATGAGAGACAGGTTTAATAACTTCATTAGACACCCATGCAAGAATGTTGTGAAGTTTTTCATTCCTTAAACGAAAACGACATTTTTGCTCAGAATGTCCTTTATTTCCGCAATGATAGCAGTTAAAGGAATTATTCTTAGTTGTTCTCATGTGAGATTTAGAAGGAGCACAATCCTTGTTCTTAGACACATTACAAGCTGCAAACGGTTTGTCACATGAAGAATTATCAATAGATTTAATGAAATTGATCTTACTAGTTTTTAGAGCGTCTATTCCTTTATAGCCCATACCACGTGTATCACGATGTTCTTTAATGCTCCAATCATAAAAGACAATTTTGTAGAGTTAGAATTGAATCTTCTCAGATTCTCTTCCAGTGATTTCATTTTATCAAAAGCAGCTGCAAGGTCAGTCTCCAAGGATTTTTCTTTGGCAAGAAGACTGAGTTCTTTGTCATCAAAACATTTTTGTTGAGAGTCATATCTTGCTTCAGCTTCTGCAAGTATTTCTTTCAACACAAAGATATTTCAGAGAAGATTATCACATTCAGACCTTTTTGTGCGTACATCTTTTTCACGATCTTTAACGATAGATTTTAGGAGATTATATCCACCATCATATCCTTTAAAGAGTTTTCTCAATTTTCTGTTTTCTTGACAAAGAGGAGTCATGTACTTACTCAAGCATGTTTTTAACTTCTTTTCTTTCAAAGCATGGTCAAACAGCTTGATATATTGAGAGACTTCACTGTCAACAGAAAGTTCATCCAACTTCTCATCAAGATATTTTTCCCAGTCGAATGCTGATTCAGTCAAGGAACAGGAGATAGATTTTTTCTCAGTAGTTTCAGGACTTTGAAGCTCACACGAGAGTCTCTGAACTGATGTTTCGTTATCAAAGATAATACTCTTGTCCATAGAGTCAGATCGCTACAAACGCAGACTTGTAAGGTCTTAAACGTGTTTTCCTGCTCTGATACCAATTGAAAAAGTGGGGGTACAACAACCAAACCCAATATTTCGCTTAGCAATCTGTATGGACAAACTCCAACATACTTTCTAGAGAATCAACTAGACAGTCAGACTCAATCAAGATAAAAAGTATATCAAAGAGTTTATATCTCAATCTCTCGATTATATATACTCAAGTAAATAGAAATCTTAGAGTCTTTATCAAATACTAGAGAGATAACTTGGATGGTACCAAAGACCAATATCCAAGTGTCAATCAATTTAAATCATCAACCAAAAGGTCGGATATTCTAATTGATTGAGCAATACAGAACCTGTGATATTTCAATTATATAACAAAATATAATGTGGAAAAGAAATAACACAGACACCAGAATTTGATTAACGAGGAAACCGCAAATGCAGAAAAACCCCGGGACCTAGTCCAGTTTGAACACACATTGTATTAAGCCTCTACAGATACTAGCCTAATCCAAATTAACTTTGTTCTGGACTGTGGTTGAACCCCAATCAATTTCACAGTGATCCAAGGTACAGTTATGCTCATACGTCTCTGATCCCAGCAGGATACTACGTACTTGATTCTCTTAGCTGATCTCACCCAAAACTAAGAGTTGCTACGACCCAAAGTCTAAGACTTTAATAAACAAATTTGTATCACACAGAAAGGTATACGATAATAGATAAATCCGTCTCCCACGAATATATCTACGAGTTTTGTTCCGTCTTTTGATAAATCAAGGTGAACAGGAACCAATTGATAAACCGGACTTAAATTCCCGAAGAACAGCCTAGTATTATCAATCACCTCACAATAATCTTAATCGACGCAACGAGAAAAGATATTTCGGAATCACAAACGATGAGACGAAGTGTTTGTGATTTCTTTTATATCTTTCCTATCGGAGATATCAATCTCAAGACAATTATTACAATTGTACTCGTACGATAGAAACAACAAGATATGATCACACAACTACAAGAAAGTAGTATCGATCTGGCTTCACAATCCCAATGAAGTCTTTAAGTCGTTAACTTGGTTTAGAAGAAGAAACCAAAGGTTAAAGGGGAATCGACTCCAGCTCAGCACAACTAGTATCACACAGAAGGTGTGGGGATTAGGTTTCCCAGTTGCTAGAGTTCTCCCTTATATAATCTTTCGAATCAGGGTTTGCAATCAATGTTAGCTTGGTAACAAAGCATTCAATATTCACCGTTAGATGAAAACCTGATTAGATTCAAGCTAATATATTTCAACCGTTAGATCGAAAACTAGCTTGTTACACACAAATGAAATGCACGTTTCTAGGCTTGTGTAACCGTACCCAAACTTGTACATTTGTTGGTTCAACAATAGTCAACCAAATGGTTAGCCATATGATCACTTTCATATCAACCATATTCTTCTTCACCATAACTAGTTCAAGTGACTCAAATGTACTAGTTATAGAGTTGTTCAATTGCAATGAAATCTTATGTAACTACACAAGACACAATTGAAGCAAAAATGATTTGATTTACTCGAATTGGTTCATGAACTATGTTAGAGCATCGCTCGGTCGAACTCGCATGCGTCAATGTTTGTTATCTCAAGCATGTTTGTCAATGTTAGTGATCAAAACTATAAGTCTTGATTTCTAGTTTACTATAGCTAAGGTCTCGGACTAGGATAGAAAGTGTAGTTGAGCTCAAGAACTCCATGGCAATCATCATAAAAGACGAAGGACTAATCAAGAAACCGGTGGATCTTCATCGACTAAAACGTATGTGGAGACTTGAACTTATCTATATAGACTTAGATTATACACATTTGCTATTTCGATCCGAGTTTATCTCGCCTATCTATTTCTCGAAATATGTGTTCGTAAGCTTTCGCTTTAGCCAAGTTCATCTTTACCTAGTGACGAAAGTCATGACAGGTTTCAGTCACTTTGAAAATTGCTTACTTTGACGAAAAATAGTTTGTGAATAACAACTATAGAATATCAACGTCCTCTAAGAATGTTTCAATGATTGAAATGAGAGTTTATATTATATAACCATTGGAGGATATAAACATTGTTGTGGAAACACATATATGCATAAGTCCTTATTCCTTGAACCGAAGTTTGTGAACTTTGTTGATCAAGAGAACCGGAATGGTGGCGTGAGCCAAGTCCGCGAACTCAGTCCGCGAACTTGCGGAAGTTCTCATCCCGAGAAATTCTGCTGGAGTTTGTGAACTCCGTCCTGGAACTTAAGTCCGCGAACCCAGTCCGCGAACTTGAGTAGGTTATATCTAAAAACGATGTTTGTGAACTTATTCTTATATAAACTAAGGAATGCAAATTGCAAACCGTGGCTATATAGTTTTTTAGAGCGTAGCTCGGTCAACCTCGCATGCGTTGCTATCTCAAGCATGTTTTTTAATGTTAGTGATCAAAACTATAAGTCTTGATTTCTAGCTTACATAGATAAGTCTCGGACTAGGATAGAAAAGTGTAGTTGAGCTCAAGGACGTCATGGCGATTCATCATACAACGACGAAGATCTATACAAGGAACCGTGGAACTTCATCAACAAAAAGTTATGTGGAGACTTGAACTTATCTATCACTCAAAAGTGTATCTCTTCTATCTCCTACTTCTTGTGAGACAAAAGTCATATGCTATATAGACTAGATCATACACATTTTATATTTCGAGCCGAGTATATCTCGCCTATCTATATCTCGAAATCATGTGTTGGTAAAGCGTTTCTCTTTGATCAAGTTTATCTTCACCTAGTGACGAAAGTCATGAAAAGTTTCAATCACTTTGAGAATTACTCTGACGTGAATCGGTCTATGAATAACGGCTACATAGCGTCCTCTGAGAATGTCTCAATGATTGAAATAAGAGTTTATATCACATAACCATGTATTCCTTGAACCGAAGTTTTCAAACTTTGTTGATCAAGAGAAGTCGGGAGGATTGTGGAATTGGCTTGCCAAGTCCGCGAACCCAGTCCGCAGACTCAGTCCGCGAACTGACGGAAATTCTCGACCGGGAATTTCTGCTGGATTTTCCAAAACTTGCTTGTGAGCTAAGTCCGCGAACTCAGTCTGCGACCCAGTCCGCGAACTGGCGGAAGTTCTCTTTCCGAGAATTTCTGCTGAGTTTGGAAAACTCAACCGATTAACTTAAGTCCGCGAACTTGTTTGTGAACTTAAGAGGTTATGATCTAAAGATGTGCTCTGAACATGAAACTTAAATTACTAAGGAATGCTTTATGCAAACCGTGGCTATAAAGTTCATGAGCCGATTCAATCAAATCGAATCATCTTTGTTTCAATTGTGTCTTGTGTAGTTACATAAGATCTCATACCAATTGAACAACTCTTTAACTAGTTCATTTGAGTCAATTGAACTAGTTATGGTGGAGAAGAACAAGGTTAATATGAAATTCTCATATGGTTGACCTTTTTGGGTTACTATGTTGAACCAACATACACGTACACGTTTGGGCATGGTTTTCACGAACCCAGTAAACGTTTACCAAAATGTGTGTAACAAGCTAGGTTTTTCGATCTAGCGATTGAGAAATATTAGCTTGAATCTAAATCAGGTTTTTATCTAACGGTGAATATGGATTGCTTTGTAACTAAGGCAAAACCCTGATTTGAAGGTTATATAAAGGAGACATCTAGCATTGTGCAAAACTAATCCCCACACGTCTATGTGCTACTAGTGCGCCCGCTAGAGTCGATCTCCATTAACCTTTGATTTTCTTCTCTAAAATCGGGTTAACGACTTAAAAGACTTCATTGGGATTGTGAAGCCAGACCGATACTACTTTATCGTAGTTGTGTGATCTGATCTTGCATCTTCCATCGTACGAGTACAATCGATTGATTTACTTGAGATCGTAAGAGTTCTCCGATAGGCAAGATAAAGAAGTCACAAACATATTCGTCTCACTGTTTGTGATTCCTCGACAATCCTCTTGTGTAGTCAGGAAGGATTGTAGAGAGGTGATTGATTAATCTAGGCTGTTCTTCGGGAATATAAGACCGGATAATCAATTGGTTCCTGTTCACCTTGATTTATCAAAAGATGGAACAAAACTAGGGTTTATCTGGAAGAAAAAATAAAAAGAAGGTAACAAAGCATTCAATACTCATCGTTAGATGAAAACCTGATTAGATTCAAGCTAATATCTTTCAACCGTTAGATCAAAAACTAGCTTGTTACACACAAATGAAATGCACATTTCTAGGCTTATGTAACCGTACCCAAACTTGTATATTTGTTGGTTCAACAATAGTCAACCAAATGGTTAGCCATATGATCACTTTCATATCAACCATATTCTTCTTCACCATAACTAGTTCAAGTGACTCAAATGAACTAGTTAGAGAGTTTTTCAATTGAAAGGAAATCTTATGTAACTACACAAGACACAATTGAAACAAAAACGATTTGATTCACTCGAATCGGTTCATGAACTATATATCCACGGTTTGCAATTTGCATTCCTTAGTTTATATAAGAATAAGTTCACAAACATCGTTTTTAGATATAACCTACTCAAGTTCGCGGACTGGGTTCGCGGACTTAAGTTCCCGGACAGAGATCACAAACTCCAACAGAATTTCTCGGGATGACAACTTCCGCCAGTTCGCGGACTTGGCTCACGCCACCATTCCGGTTCTCTTGATCAACAAAGTTCGCAAACTTCGGTTCAAGGAATAAGGACTTATACATATATGTGTTTCCATAACAATGCTTATATCCTCCAATGGTTATATAATCTAACTCTCATTTCAATAATTGAAACGTTTTTAGAGGATGTTGATATTATATAGTTGTTATTCTTTTTTTTTTTACTCGGTCAACAAAAATAGAATAAAAAAGCGAAACTGTACAGGGACTAGGCTAAATTAGCTCTAAGACAAAAGGCTACACGCTAATAAAACCTATTTAAAACGAAAGTAAACCTCTCCAGGCCATTCAACAGAATGAATAAACCTGGCCTACCCTCATAAAACTCATAATTGTCCTCAGCCAACAAACAAGCTTGTTTGGCCGATTCATCAGCTAAAAAATTAGCCTCTCTGTAGCTATGAACATAACTAATATTGTTGTAAAAACTCTTCGCCATTCTCCACTTCTGCATTAGCTGTGCCACGGCAACTCTCCTTTTTGAAGAGCAAAAATGCAACTCATCGAATCCGATCTGACGCATAGATTTTTGACCTTCCATCTTTGAGCAAAAACTGCGCCATAGAAAACCGCACAAACTTCCGCATAGAAGTTGGTCTTCCAGCCCAGCCCAACGCACAAAACTCCCAAAACTGCCGAGTTAACATCATGAAAAACAATACCAGAACCAGCTTGGCCCGGGTTTCCAAGTGATGCACCATCACAACAGATCATAAGCTCACCTGGATTTGGTGGCGTCCGAGTAACTTCAATTGGAACTAAGTGTTTGCAAGACCTATGCTTCACTCTAAAGAAATTCAAAATTCGCAAATCATCTAAGGCATTATACATGTGGCCCTTCATTTTAATTGATTTATCACGAATTACCTGATGAACTCGTCACTTGAATTCAAGCCATCGAACTCGCGTGTTCTCATAATAAGCCTTGTTGCGCAACTTCCATAATTCCGTAACTATTACAAGATTTGCAACAAGCCACAGATCCTTTATCATCCTACTCCGCCCTTTTGCAACCTTGTAAGAGGCCACGAGATCTTCTTTTGGTTTTAGATTAAAAATATCAGCTGCCCAATTTCAAATCTTCTTAGCAATTTTGCAATGCCAAGTAATATGGCTGACATCTTCGCAATCCTCCCTGCACAAGCGACACATAGAAGACATCTCCCTACCTGTCTTCTTCATAATATTATCATCAGTAGCAAAACATTGCTTATGAAATAACTTCCAGTACTGAACACTTAAAGTAGGATGCACAACACTTCTCGAGAATAAATCTGCAGCTGGCGAAATTTCTGCAGGCCCCCTGATGGCAGCCTTAGCCGACTTAACAGAAAACACGCCTTTGCTGTCCAAGTCCCAAATTTTGTAATCATCCCCACCACCAATAAGAGGAAAATTATCAACATCAATATTGCATCTTATCATCAATTCCTTAGTCTTTGGAGGAATAACCCAAGAGCCATCAACAATAATATCACTAACTTTGGCCTTAAAATCATTCAGACCTTTTTTAGTGATGCCAAGTCTTTGCGCTATTGAAAAATAAGCACACCAATTATCAAAAAATAAGGAAGTATTAGCACCATTACCTATAATTGAGCGCGTATGCCTTTGCACAAAGTTATGCACCAATCTGATTCCTGGAAAAACCGAAGAACCCAACTTATAATCAATCAAGTTGCCATTAATCTTGAAATACTTCGCCTTCAAGAATCTTGCCCAAGTCTTATCAGAGTCACGAATCGAAACCCACAACTTCATAAGCATGGCCCTATTAATATCAATCAATTTCTTAAGACCAATCCCACCTTCACGCCTAGAACGGCATAAATCATCATAAAGAACCGTAAAGTATTTACGCTTCTCAGCATCTCCAGACCACAAGAAATTTCGAATGGCTCTTTCAACTGACTTGATAGCCGTGCATGGACATTTATACACAGCCATGGAATGATGCAAATAACTAGAAATCACTGATTTAATCAAAACTATCCGATCCTGAAAAGACAAGAGCTTACCCTTCCAACCTGCCAGTTTATCCATAATCTTCTCCATTACTTGTCGAACATGAATATGACGCACAATACCAGGTTTTAATTGGATTCCCAAATATTTATCTGGGAATAACGCCCTTTCCATGCCCATAAAATTTTCAATAGCAACAGCACGAGAATCTCTGTCGCCACCATAATAGAATTTGCTTTTGGCATAACTAACGTATTGACCAGAAGCAAGTTGATACATACCAAGCATCTCCTTCAAATGCTGCAAACTGTGAAGATTACCTTTACAGAAAATAAAAATATCAACCGCAAAGAGTAAGTGAGTTGGCGCCACACCTTTCTTGCTCACCATATGGTGCATACTTTTCGCTGCAAACAACTTAGAGAGATTGCGGCTCAAGACATCTTCAATAAGGACAAAAATCAAAGGTGAAAGAGGATCACCTTGACGCAGCCCTCTAGTGATACTGAAAAAACCTTCAGGACTACCATTAATCATAATAGAAATCCTAGCAGAGTTAAGAATACTAAGCAGCCACGAACACCATGCATCAGAAAAACCATATTGACGAAAAACTTCAACAACAAATTCCCAACTAACCGTATCAAAAGCTTGGGCTATATCCAGTTTGAGGCCAACATTACCATGCTTCCTTTCCACACTAATCTCATTGATCAGTTCCGACGCCAAAGCTATGTTTTCATGAATGTTTCTTCCTTTCATAAACGCCACTTGCTCCTCAGAAATCAATTTATTCAGCACTGTACCAAGTCTGGTAGCCATAATCTTTGTAATGATCTTGAAGAAGAAGTTGCTTAAACCAATTGGCCTATAATCCTTAATAGCATCAGATTTATTATTTTTAGGGATTAGAACAATAAAACTAGAGTTAATGCCATTAGGAATTTTTCGCATTGCCCAACAGTTTGCAATAGCATTAAAAAGAACTCTAGAAATAATGTTCCAACAGACTCTAAAGAAATAACCTGTAAAACCATCAGGTCCAGGAGCAGAATCAGCGCCCAGATCAAAAACAGCTTCCTTAACTTCATCCAAAGACGGAATAGCATCCATAAAAGCACTTTCAGCAGCTGAGATGCTTTCATGTTCGTACTCAAACAACTTTGGATCAATGTGCACAGCTCCACCATTGAATTTTGCACGGTAGTGATCAACAATGTAATCTTTTATTTCATCCTGCAAAAACAAAGTAGAGTTAGTAGAAATCTTCAATTCAGAGATTGTGTTTTGGCTTCTCCTCATACGAATGGAGTTATGGAAAAACCGAGTATTTTGATCACCATCTTCCAACCAACTAGTTCTCGATTTTCGCTTAAGCATAACTGCCAGCTCAGTACGCACCTCATCAACACCTTTTCTAGCATCAGCAACCTTCAAAAACTGCAGCTCACACCTAACATTTTGATCCAGAATATCATTCTCCTTATCAAGATTCAATTCCGCTTGTTTTAAGCGAAACTGAACATCTCCAAACACCGTTCTATTCCAAATCTTCAAAGCATCTTTCAGTCTCTTCAACTTAGACGTGAAAACAAAAGGAGGTGCACCATCCAGCCTGACACTCCAATTATCCTTTACAAAATCCAAAAAAGATGGGTGAGAAAGCCACATTTTATGAATTCTAAAAGGATCCCTATTTGGCCTTGGACTATCAAAAGCAAAACCAAAAAGAGGGGAATGATCAGAGCAAATTCTTGGCATAGCTTTGCACCTCCAGTTAGCAAACTTATCATGCCAAGCATCGTTAATAACAACCCTATCATGTTTAGAAACGATTCTATGAATGCCACTCCGACAATTAGACCAAGTATATTTCTTCCCAATAGCATCTGCTTCCACCAAACCATTGTCAGAGACCCAACTTCGAAATTCATTCATAAATATTTCTTTGATCGTCCTTCCACCCTTCTTTTCATCTAAATGAAAAACACAATTAAAATCACCCAACACCAACCACGGAATAGAAATAAATCCCAACCCCAGTTGCCGCCAAAGAGACCTCCTTGCCACCGCATCAGAAGAAGCATGCACAGCCGTGATATAATTACCAGAAAAATCCAAAGTGATAGCCTGTTTTGAAGAAGATAGAACATTCGGCCTTGCCATAGAATTCCTCCAAAAGAACCAGATGTTACCTCTCTGACCATTCACCTCATTAGTGATAACATCTTCACAAAAATCAAGCAAATTTAAATTCCTAACAAAACGTGTAGTGCAACGAACCTGCGGCTCCGCAATACAAATTATATCAGGATTGTGCAAGCGATAAAGCTCACTCAACTTGGCCCTTGCACCATCTTTAGCCAAGCCTTGAGCATTCCAATAAAAGACACGCATTAATTAACTCTGTTCTTCGAAGGGCTTGCCGAACCCTGTCTGGAAGATTTTCCGCCTCGTGTTTGAACTTGACTAACATTTTCCACAGTAATAGTCTTCTTTTTAGTAACTCTTGATTTTTTCTTTTTGTCAACCAATTCCTTCTTCTCACGCTCATCTAGTTCTTTGTTAGCAAGTAACTCCAAATTTCTTGCATCCTCTTCAACTACCTTGGAAGTATTTGTTGCTACCGTGTCCACCGCATCTGCAACTTCGTTATCAGTTTCAATAACTATCTTATCAATTTCTTCGGTCCCAGTTTCAAATCTATTAGAAAGCGTTAAGTTCTCTAAAGATTTAGCTGGAGTAGATCTTCTTGAAGTTTTAGTGGCTTCACTAAAACTAGCTTCATAATGAGAATCCATAGTAGTCGGACTATTAACTGGGGAATGTTGCAAATCAAAAACCTTCTTCCTCAAATTCTCTAGCCTTGTCTTAGCAATCTCTTGTTGAATTTTGGCTACTTCAGCATCAACCTCACGCTGCCGGGATGTCTCTTTCATGGACTCATAAGTCTTATAAGCTTTCATCTCTTGCATCTCCAAATTGTTATCATCCTCCTTGCACAAATTATCGTGTACAGTTTCCGCAAGAACTGCACCATCACTACGCAAAACTGATTCAACATCATCATTGCGTAAAACAGATTCTGCATCATCATTGTGCATCCCAGGCAAAGCCTCACCACCAACGTTGGCATCATCTGTGCATTGTATGGAATGAACAACACCATCGTTGTGTTGCACAGATTGGACATCACTGTCATTGCGAACCCCAGATAATGACGTACCATCATTATGCGGCACGGACGATGCTGCACCATCATTATGCATCTCTAATGCATTGCCATCTTTATTCAATTTTCCACCAGAACTAGCACTATGCTCGGGGAAAATTGTGTGAGTTCTAGTAGCCAACTCAAGAATTGAAGTCTTCTTCTTCATAGTTTTGGGATCATCTCCAGTCTTGTTAGTTTGATCTTTCTCCAAGATTGGAGGATCTTCTGGCACGCTCTATTTCCTTTAGGAATTCGTTCTTTTTGCTAGAAATTCTTAAGATCATCCATATCAGGTTCAATTGATTTTTTGATCTCAGGATCAGTTTCTTCATCATCCTTGTCCTTCAAATCATCAAACTTTTTTGTTCTACAATCAGATTTTTTATGGCCAATAGATTTGCAGTAATCACAAAAAGTTGGCCTGTTTAAAATTTCATAGTCTTGAACAAAGATTTCGTCATTCTCTTCACCATCAATCAAAATCCTTCCTAAAGGTTGAGAGAAATCTATGTCAATCAAAGCAGCAGCAAAGTAACCATATTCATGACGCAAAGTACGCGGATCAACAGAAACCGGCTTACCAAGCCCTCTTGCCATTCGAAAAATCGTCTCTTCATCCCAAAACTCCATTGGCAAAGCCGTGAAACGAACCCAACTGCAGCTCTAGTAATCTTATCCTTCCCAGGATCAAACATAGGTGTCCATGGATGAATTTTAATCTGTTGAAACCATGTTTCCGATTTAATCTTCCACGGACCATCATAGCTTACACGTTTTCGATCATCTTCATTGTCTAGCTTAATAACAAAATATCCCTTTTTCCATGGAACAAATTGAACCGAACCAGATAACTTCCATTGATTCAATAAATATTTTTTAACATCCTCGAATTTTAGGGTTTTGAAAAATACCAAACGTCCAACCAAACTAAATCTCCACACAGCCTTAATCCTTGCGTGAGTCTCTCGCGGGATCTTAATCAAAACATCATTATTTGTTGTAGAACAAATTGGAGGATAAGAGAGCATTTCAGCATCAATTCTTGACAAAACATGTGTTCTTTTCTTTAATATAGCCGCATAAGAGCCTTCCTTATGCACGCCTTGATTGCCATCTTCATGCGGATTCCTAAACGCGTTAGGATTGTCGTCTTAATGTATATTTCTAAACGCGTTAGGATTGCCATCTTCGTGCTGCATCCCAAACTCGGACAAATTAGGGTTCATAGCATTAAGGTTTGCAGCGTTATTCCTTGGGATATAGATACTTTTTGATCGAGATTGATTCCATATCCTTTTAGGTTGATTATCTTGACGATTGCTTAAAACAGGCGGATTATTATCTTGATTTTGCGCCATTAGAGCGCAAAATCAAAAGAAACCTAAAGAACGCAAAAGAGAAAAGGGAGGGAGAAAATACCGGAGCTTCCTCTCGTGAAACCCTAGAGTTTTCACTTTTTTTTTTTAAAAATATGTGTCTCTGCGAATTCGAACCCGTGACCTATTTGTTGTTCGCTCAGCCTTGAACCACTATAGTTGTTATTCACAAACTATTTTTCGTCAAAGTAAGCAATTTTCAAAGTGATTGAAACTTGTCATGACTTTCGTCACTAGGTAAATATGAACTTGGCTAAAGCGAAAGCTTACAAACACATATTTCGAGAAATAGATAGGCGAGATAAACTCGGCTCGAAATAGCAAATGTGTATAATCTAAGTTTATATAGTAAAACGACTTTTGTCTCAAGATAGGAGATAAATAGACTTTTGAGTGATAGATAAGTTCAAGTATCCACATACCTTTTAGTCGATGAAGATCCACCGGTTCCTTGAGTAGTCCTTCGTCTTGTATGATGATTTCCATGGAGTTCTTGAGCTCAACTATACTTTCTATCCTAGTCTGAGACCTTAGATATAGTAGACTAGAACTCAAGACTTATAGTTTTGATCACTAACATTGACAAACATGCTTGAGATAGCAACGCATGCGAGTTCAACCGAGCAATGCTCTAACAAGAACTAGTTCAAGAGTTGTTCAATTGCTTAGGTCTTTATTCATAGACACAATTAAAACAAAATCGGTTTGATTCACTTGAATCAATTCATGAACAATATAGCCAGGGTTTGAAAAGATTGCATTCCTTATGATTTATTGGTTTAAGTTCATGAACAACCGATTTGATAAATAACCAGCTTGGGTACGCGTACGGGTATGCGTACCTTAGCTACCAGATTTGAGTTTACAAACTGGTATGCGTACTTCTGCGGGTATGCGTATGGGTATGCGTACCTAAGGTGACTGGTTTACTAGTTTGTAAACTTACAAACTCAGCAGAAATTTTCGGTATGAAAACTTCCGCAGGTACACGTACTCAACCTGTCTCCTTCACCAATACCGCATATATATGCTTATATACTTTATATATGCTTATATACTTATATAATGCACACATCTGCACGCACTTGGTTTCCGGCACATGGATTTATACACTAATGTGCGAACACATTATATATGCTTATATACATAGTTGGTAATCTCAAATCTACATTTCAATCATTGAAACATTCTTCTATAATGTTATAACAATCATTATTCACGACTATCGTCATCAAAGCCATTTCAAGATTGAAACGTCTTCATGACTTGCGTCACGGGTAAAGATGAAAATGGTTAAAGCAAAAGCTCACCAACACATATTTCGAGAAAAAGATACGCGAGTAAACTCGGCTCGAAATAGCAAATGTGTATGTATCAAAACTATCATACTTATACGACTTTGTCTCAAGAGTATGAGATAGAATAGATTTTTGAGAGACAGATAAGTTCAAGTCTCCACATAATAAAGTTACACTTATTCCCCGAGTAGTCCTTCGTCTTCGTAAGATGATCGCCATGGAGTCTGGAGCTCAACTGCACTTAGCTATCCTAGACCGAGACTTAGTCATAAGTAAACTAGAAATCAAGGCATATAGTTTTGATCACTCATATTGACAAACATGCTTGATATAGAAACGCATGCGAGTTCGACCAAGCAGTGCTCTAACAATACCCATATGGGTTTGAATTTTAGAAGATTGAAACACAGTAGGAGTGCCAAGATATTTTTCTCCCAAATCTCTGCTATTAATCTCTAGAATATTAGCCAAAAGAGCTTTCCTATGCTCAGGAATTTTCCTACTGAAAAAGATACCAGATTTATCAAAATTTATTTCTTTCCCAGAGGCCAAGCAGTACTTTTGAAGATAATCTTTGATAACTTGAAAGTTTTGAATAGTAGCTTTAGAAAACAAAAGAGAATCATCAGCAAATAAACAAATGTGTCATTTCTGGAGCATCTTTACAAACCTTGATGCCTTCTAAAATTCCTTTCTTTTGAAGGATATCAATGTAAGAAGAAAGAGCTTCAGAGCAGATGATGTAAAGATAGGGAGATAGAGGGTATCCCTGTCTGAGGCCTCTTTCAGGTTGAAAATAACCTGTGGGGCTACCATTGAGAAGGACATAACAGGAGACTGTGGAAACGCACTGGTCAATAAGTCTGATCCAGTGGTCTGAGAGACCCATTCTAGTCAAAACACTCTCAAGAAAAGACCATTCTAACTTTTCATAAGCTTTGGACATGTCAATTTTAATGACAACTATGCCTTCAATTTTATCACAATGATTGACAACAAATATAGCCTCATTAGCTAACAGAATATTATCAGAAGTACTCCTCTTAGGAATGAAGGCACTTTGGTTTTGAGAAATTATGTTATCCATGAAGGGTTTAAGTCTATTAGCCAGAGTTTTTGAAAGAATTTTGTAAATAAAATTGCAAAGCCCTATAGGTCTATATTAGGAAACAAGTTCAGCAAGAGGGACTTTATGAATAAGGGTTGTATTAGTGTGATTAAAAACTTTAGCAATATGCCCTGTCTTGAAGCAAGTTTGATTCATGTCAATGACATCCTCACCAAAAATATCCCAATTTTTTGGATAAAACAAGCCTGTAAAACCATCAGGACCTGGAGCCTTCCCCCCCCCCCCCCCCCCCCCCCCCCCCCATTTGAAAGACAACATTCTTAATTTCCTCTACAGAAAGAGGCAAATTCAGAAGAGAGTTGTCTTCAGTGGAAAATTTAATGGGGAGGTCAGCCAGGATTTCATCTTGGAATTGCTGAGGATGAGTGGAGTACAGGTTTTTCAAGTAATTTATAAAAGATGTTCGAATACTATCTCTATCATTTAGAATAGTATTAGTGGGATCCTTTATCCAGTTAATAGCATTTCTTTTCCTTCTAAAAAGAGTTACTCTATGAAAATAAGGTGAATTTCTGTCACCTTCCATGAGACAAACCTCTCTGGACTTATCCTTCCAATATAGTTCCTCTAAATTGTAGAGGTACTCCAGTCTAGCCTTCAATCTAGAGGTAGTACTAGAATCAACAGGATTATTAACCTGAACCTCAGCCAACTCTTTTCTAATGGTGAATATATTGTTTTGAATATTACCAAAAGAAGATTTATTCCAGTCCCTAAGACCTTTTTTGGTATTTAAAAGTTTGGCTTTTAATTTATAGGCAGGAGAACCTACCACATTTACAGACCAAGAATTAGCAATGATATCTCTACAAGTAGGATCCTCAATCCACATAGCCATGAAATGGAAAGGTCTAGGCATACAAACTTCCTCATAATTGAAACCAATATGCATGGGGCAATGATCAGAAGAGTCTCTAGGTAGATTATTAACACACAGTTTGGGGCATAGATCCACAACAATCTGGGTCAAAAGACATCTATCTAATCTTTCAAGAATTAAATTAGGACCCTGCTGCATGTTAAACCAAGTAAATCTAGGACCAGAGAAACCAGTATCATGCAAGTTAAAGACATAACAGAAATTTCTAAGATTTAGGAAATCAGAGTCATCTACCTCTAACCCAGCATTTTTATCTTCAGTTCCTAGAAGAGCATTAAAGTCACCTATAAAGAAAAATGGTTCATCTAAGGGAGTATTGGATTGTTGACATTGTTGTTCCCAAAAGGCATGTCTCAAGCTACTATTAGGTTCACCATACATAAAATGAATGTAACAAGTTTTGGAGTGGATGATATCAGTAGATGTGACATAGATGCCCCTCAAGCTAGAGGATACAATATTAAGTTGAATTTCCTTCTTCCAAGACAGAACCAGACCATTACTCCTACCAATACTAGACATATTGAAAGTGCAGAGAAATCCCATGTTCTTTAATTTCCTAGCAGCCAGATCTTTGTTCATTTTTGTTTCAGATAAGAAAATGATATCAGGATTGACATTTTTACATAGAAGACTGAGTTCCTTGTTTGCAGTTTTCTTTCCTAAACTTTTAATGTTCCATGCTATCAAGTTGATATTGTTGACAGGGAAATGGTTTATGGGAGTAGTTGAAGCATGATCAATTAAAGAGGATGAAGGGTTATAATTTACCTGAGTGGTGGAATTAGACCCGCCACCAAGAGAAGCACTGGGAGTATCACCACATTGAGAAGTATCTTGGGAGGAATTGAGACTAGAAGTAACATCATTGAGTTGAGAATTATTGTGGACACCATTGTTGATTGGAGAATTATCAGCAGGTACATTATAGTTCCCAAAAGAATCAATGATATGTTGGATATTGAGAGAACATGTGGAGAGGTTGATAGCAGGTAACTCCCCCAATTTGGTAATTGGAAGACACAATTGAGCATAATAAGGTTCAGTAGTATCCTGTTCTTTTGGGATAACCACTAGACTAGGAAGACTTGAATTGGATCTAGTACGTTTTCGCAAATCAACCCTGGGATTGAGATTTCTTTTGAGATTGGATAAAGCATCATGCTCAGCTGGGTTAAGAGCTCCTATAATAATCATAGGAGTTGGACTAGGAATAGTAGATGTTTTGAATCTTCTTGAAGAGTTAGAAGTTCGAATCAGTTCATTTATAATCGGTTCAGAGCCAGAAATCAAAGCTGAAACAGTAATATTCTGAGTAGTAACCTGTTTATAAATGACTGGTAAGCCGTTGTTTTGCTGAGTCAAGTTTTGCTGGATCGGACAAACATCAAAAATCTTCAATGAAGTAGATCGGTTGACAAAAGGTCCCATCTGAAACATATTTTATAAACCTTTTTGGGTAGTATTTTCCATATTCTGATCATTTTCCTTAACTTTCCATGTGTTGCATATAAGAGCAGTAGTAGACTCAACTTGAATGTCTGGCACAACCTCAGTTTGTTGCATGATAGTGTCATCTAATGTTGTGGAAGTAGACGCAGTTTGTTTGTTTACTGGTGGAGATGGCATCATGAGCCTTGAGACAGCAGGGAGAACATATTTGCTACTAGAAGATGCAGCTTCCTTAATGGATTTCTGTTTCAGCTTCCAAGCTGGACAGTTGACATCCTTATGATCTAGTACACGTCAAGAGGTACAGAAATATCTTGGAACTTTCATGTATCTACACTCAGTGAGGAAGGTTTGAGTTCTTCCATTGGTAAACAGTGGAATAACTATTGGTAAAGCTTTTTGTACTGGAATTCTGACACACACCTTGACATCCTTCTTTAAAGGATGATTTCCAAAAGGATCTATGGCTTCAATGAGTTCTCCCATCTTAAAGGTAAGCTTCTGTAAATCTTCAAATTTTGTAGATTCTTTGGGAATGTTACACAGGATAAACCACATTAGTTCTTCATTGAAGGAGAGCTGGTGATTTGCTGGCCAACCCTCTGTTGGAACAACTTTTAGTACCATTAAATTCCCACAAACAAAGCGATATGAAGCTTAACCAAAAACCATAAATGAGATTTAATAGGCACAATTGGGTCTTTAAAACGGTGTTTAGGCAAGAGATTATTATAGCCAGGATAACAAAAACTTTGGATTTTTGTTCAGAAAGGGAAAGATTTAATAGAGGAGAATTATAATTAAGAAATGGCTGATCAGAATCAAAATCTTCAGAATGTCGGTGAGGAGAGAGTTCCAGATGAGCCGCCATCTTCATCTGAGTATGATCAGGCCAAATCTTTGCTATTTCTTTGAGCACTGAGTGAAAAGGCAAGGGTACCCAAATATACCTCAAGCTAAAACTTTTCCTACCTATAAGTCCTTTCTCCGAAAGTGATTGTCTATGGACAGAGTCGAGACAATACAACTAATCGGTCCACACTTCGTGTGATCTTCTATGGATACGAGATCGAGAAAATACAACAACGAAGTATGTTTACTTGATACAAAGGTTCGGACTTAACCAAACACAATAGGATTGATTATCAAGTAAATAGGAATTAACGTTAGTGTAATTTACTTTAATTATAATAAAACAATTATAATGCGGAAAATAAAAGTAAATGACACAGCAAGATTTTGTTAACGAGGAAACCGCAAATGCAGAAAAACCCTGGGACCTTGTCCAGAATTGAATACTCTTAGGATTAAGCCGCTACACAAAATTACACCAACTTCGTATAGTTGAGACCAAGCAACTAAACCTATAGTTCACCTAGTTATGTTTGTATTCCCACGCCTCCAACTTATAAATAAGTCACGTACTTGGAACAATTCCTTTGGTTCGTATTCCAAACAGTAAAAGAACAACAAATCTATTTGGTATCAACTCTATTCAACCAAGTGATATGATTCGGACAAAGGCTCTTCCGTTAATCTTAACATAAACTCCTTCGCCAGGTCCTTAGATTTATCTTATGTTCAATTACCGAAGTAATCGTTTAAGATTAAGCCAACAACACTGTTAATCCAAAGAATTTTGTTGATGCCGATCTACTCAATTAATGAATCCAATCTACCACAAGGAGAAACCGATTATTAATTGGATCATCTTTTACCAAAACAAGTATTGTGCACACCAAAGATTACAAAATCCAAGTCAGATCTTCAATATCTTCTTTGTCTTCAAATCTTCTTAAATCTTCAATAAAAAACTGCACACAATCACTTGAATCTCTTGTGATCAATCACGCACAGAACGGAGTCTGTTAACAATGGATTATCACAAGATCGTCTTTAGAACTCACAACAGTCTAAAGATCCCTGTCAAAACTCTGAACTAGTTTGAGTGAATCATATATCATAAGAGAAGATTTTCAAGAATAAAAAAATTAGGTGCAATCAGATTTCAACCACCGTTAGTCAATCAAATCAATCGAAAACAAAAGATAAACCGCAATTATCTAGTTTCCCACCAACGGTACACGCTAGAGCTTCTCAATACCAAAGAAGACTTTAAACTGAGCTGCCGTAAGAGATTTCGCCTAATTAGGTTACTCTCCTCTCCGAATAGGCGGCTACACCAGTAACAACACAAAAAGAAGAAGTTTGTTGTTACGAAGGATTAGTTTGCAAGAAAGGCAAACTTCAAGTATTTATAGACAAGGAAGTTTGGACACCAAGGAATTTCCAAAACCGAAAATATTCTCAAGATATTTATTATAGCACAAATTCGGTTTCCATAATTCCTGGAAATGCTATGTCCAAAAATAATGATCAAAATCTCTCGGAAAATCTAATTAGTAAATGCACATTACTAATTCTGGAATTTCCCTACAAAATGAAATTAATAACCTTAATTAAAAGATTCTTAACTTACTTATGTTTCGATCCTGAGATTCTCTTCCCTTAGCCATTAAGGAATATCTTTGAACAATTAAAGAAATAAACATTCATAGCACGTGTTCAAAGTATGTCGACATCCTTACTTTGTAAGTTATCTTTCACACTTACAACCTTGAAACCGATTTTCCACACTTCCAAACAAGTTTAGAATTAGTTCATCTGAATTTCAAGAACTATGTGATTGATCAAACCAACATTCAATCATAATCATGGGTTTAACGGTTCTACCAAAACAAGTTTCGTTTCTACCTCAATGTGAGTATTGTGCATAGTCACACTAGATTTCCAAAATTCGGTTGACTAGGTAGTAGGATCGGTTCCCCACATACATATGGTATCTAACTTATATGTGTTGCACATGTCCATAGGATCGGTTCCTCTTTTCCTAAAAACGTGTTGCACATGTCCATAGGATTGGTTCCCTTTTCTGCTATAAACCTTGTTGCACCCCATACAAGGATCGGTTCTCCTTTGTGATGTACTGCACCTCTTACTAGGATCGGTTCCCCTTTCCCATATTTGGTCAGAAAAAACACAAACCCGATCATACCATCTCAGATGATTACTTAATATCGGTTTCACTAATAAAAGTCATACCAATACATAAGTCAGGCCTTTGTGAATAGTTCTACCAAGAACACAAACAAGTTGTGAGCGGTTATACTCAATCACACATATTGGTTGTTCATAAGATATGCAATGAATAAAAAAACCAATAACACATGGCAATTTCCTTTTCGGTTCACAAACAAGTTTATGAACTTACTTCCTTAGAACACATGTAAACGTTGTTCCTTAGGATGAAATCCTCACCTCATACCCATACATAATCACAATATCATTCCAATAATTACGGTGATGTCTTATCTACAAAGTTTAATGGTTAAGCAATAAACCTCGTATTGTATTCCTTAATATTATGTCTATCTAGAGTTCAAATATGCTTCGCAGTTATGTTTTCAATATGCACGACTTGAAAGATACGTTAGGGAATGAAATAGTTCAAGTCAAATATCACTAACCTCAAGTGGAAGGATGATTGTTGTCGTTGTAGCTCCTTGCTTCTTCATACCTTCAAGACTTTGCAATACTTGTAATGTCTCATATCCTAATACTTTCAAGCTAACCTATACGAAGTTGACTCTAGTACATAATCAAGCGACTCTTAACATGAAATATGACAACCAAACTTGACATACCAACGCTTGATGGGTTCAACCGAGCCATGCTCTAACAATCTCCCCCTTTGTCAATTTTAGTGAAAAAACTCTTACATCATATGGATAAACAAATTACAAGAATTCATTACACATCCGCTTGATTCCCGATTCAACAGCACAGTAAAACTGCTTACATTCAATCCTTGAAAATATCGTTGTTGACATTATAATAACAAAGCAAATACTCCCCCTAAGGAAGATAGGTATATATTCAATCCGCACGTCTTTGTTATACCAATTCATATGACATGTTACTCCCCCTTAGTCTGTGCTTTCACTCTTTCGTTAGATAAATGTTCAAGTACCATTGTTCTTTTCTTTAACGATACCAATCAATATAAAATCAATGCCAGTATCACATGTTTACTCCATATATTTCTCCCACTTTTTGTCACAAAAATGACAAAGAAACAAAAAAATAAAGGACACCACGAAAAGAATCTTATAAATCTCAAAATAGACTTGCAAACCTGTAGAGTTAGGCACGAGGGTTCCACACATCATGTTCTGATAACCAATATCAAAACCGAAACTACAAGTAGTTTTATTTTGATATGTTATCAAGGAAACAATTGTCCGAAACAATTTTTCCAATTTAGTTTAGCAAACCAAAAATCAACTAAGCACATTAGTCCCTTTGCTAAACCGATTGTTCAAAAACAACCGCTTAATTCGATAAGACCAAAATAAAGGTAAACTCTATTTTTCTCATCAGGTTCTAATTATCCATAAACTTAGACCTTTCAATTTTAAACAAGACAAGTACTAAGTTAGTTAACTAGCATTTATTGTTAAGGCATTCGATTAGACTTGAATAACTGAAACCTCACTTCGATAAGTCTAACTAAGATCAGAATGAACTTAGTTTCTCTTATTCGGAATCGAATTGGACTAAACAACTCATCCATACACTTTTTATTTCGTTAAGCCATAAATAATTCATACAAACCAAAATAAATCAACTTGCATAATTATTCACCTCAATCGGAAGCAATTAAAACAACATAGACATTAAAAGAACCGCAATTGAGCCGAAATTTTGTAAGCCTAAACAATTCATACCATACAAATGCAAGATAATAATAGTTTTTCTTAACCAGAACCAATTGAATCACACACAACATCAATTGTACCGAGATTTTATAAGACTAAACAATTGATACCATACAATAAAGCAAGATAACAATAGTTTTTCTTAACCGGAACCAATTGAATCACACATCCACACACACATCATGGAATAAACATCAATTGTACCGAAATTTTGTTAAGCAAAAGCAACAAATATATATAATATAAACTCAGTCTTTTCTTAAACAGGAAAACAACTAACTAATAAGATTGTTACCTCAAATTTCGCATCCACTTCTCCAATATGTTTGCATCTTCGTCCAGGGAGAATTTGATATCGAAATATCATCACGTTGTCATCCTTATGCCAAAACAAAAGAATAACAACAACCCTCAACCTTTACCAGAGAGAGGTTGAAAACCGGTTTTAACAATTGCAAGAAAGAGTTGAAAACCGTCGAAACACATATGCCTTTATGCTAAACCAAAACCGATTCAACATATTGTGACTTTTTCACATATGTTTCTACCAAAACCCCTCATGATTCGTTGATAAAGCCTACCACCATGGGCTAGAACTTAATCCTGCTAAACCAAAAAGTCACCCAAACCATAAGGGTTCACAATATATATGAGATCGAATATTAAGGTAGTAAAACCGAAATCAAACATCACATAAACATACATAGCAATAAGATAAAAGCATTTATGCACATGCTATGTAAACTGAAAGTTATCACAAGAAAAATTACCAATCAAATAATTTTATTCATAATAGTTTTATTCATTAATAGACCAATACAATCAATGAAAGAAATCAAAAATTGATGTCTATTAATCTAGATTAAGTTTTACAGTTGTTGATAGTGGTTTTTAGCTTAGGGTTAAAATCGTAAAACCGTACATCTGACATGACGTCACTATGACCACTATCGCATTTATTGAATCAATCAGCATGCCTACGTAAGAATTACCAGAGTACCTTTTTTTATATACATGTGTCATGTTCTACGGCAGAACCCTTAGTATTGACCGACATCATCTTCGTATATACCAAACCCTAATTCTCTCACCACCGTGCCAATGGCAAACCATGCCAGCCACGTCTCTGCGCCAAGGAATGTCGACCATGCCAGCCGCACCACCGTGCCAATGGAAAACCATGCCAGCCACGTCTCGGCGCCAAGGCATGCCGACCATGCCAGCCGCACCATCGTGCCAATGGAAAACCATGCCAGCCACGTCTCCGCGCCAAGGCATGCCGACCATGCCTTCCTCACCACCGTGCCAATGGAAAACCATGCCAGCCACGTCTCCGCGCCAAGGCATGCTAACCATGCCAGCCGCACCACCGTGCCAATGGAAAACCATGCCAGCCACGTCTCTGCGCCAAGGCATGCCGACCATGCCAGCCGCACCACCGTGCCAATGGCAAACCATGCCAGCCACGTCTCCGCGCCAAGGAATGCCGACCATGCCAGCCGCACCATCGTGCCAATGTAAAACCATGCCAGTCATGTCTCCGCACCAAGGCATGCCGACCATGCCATCCGCGCCATCGTGCCAGTGGAAAACCATGCCAGCCACGTCTTCGCGCCAAGGCATGCCGACCATGCCAGCTGCACCACCGTGCCAATGGAAAACCATGCCAGCCACGTCTCCGCGCCAAGGCATGCCGACCATTCCATCCGCACCACCATGCCAATGGAAAACCATGCCATCCACGTCTCCGCGCCAAGGCATGACGACCATGCCAGCCGCACCACCGTGCCAATGGAAAACCATGCCATCCACGTCTCCGCGCCAAGGCATTCCCACCATGTTAGCCGCGCCACCGTGCCAATGGAAAACCATGCCAGCCACGTCTCCGCGCCAATGCATGACGACCATGCCAGCCGCGCCACCGTGCCAATGGAAAACCATGCCAGCCAAGTCTCCGCGCCAAGGCATGCCAACCATGCCAGACGCACCACCGTGCCAATGGAAAACCATGCCAGCCACGTCTCCGCGCCAAGGCATGCCGACCATGCCGACCGCACCACCGTGCCAATGGCCAACCATGCCAGCCACGTCTCCGCGCCAAGGCATGCCGACCATGCCAGCCACACCACCGTTCCAATGGCAAACCATGCCAGCCATGTCTCCGCGCCAAGGCATGCCAACCATGCCATGCACACCACAGTGCCAATGGAAAACCATGCCAGCCACATCTCTGTGCCAAGGCATGCCAACCATGTCAGCCACACCATCGTGCCAATGGAAAACCATGCCAGCCACGTCTCCGCGCGAAGGGATGCCGACCATGCCATCCGCACCACCGTTCCAATGGCAAACCATGCCAGCCACGTCTCCGCGCCAAGGCATGCCGACCATGCCAGCTGCACCACCGTGCCAATGGCAAACCATGCCAGCCACGTATCCGCGCCAAGGCTTGCCGCACCACCGTGCCAATGGCAAATCATGCCAGCCACGTATCCGCGCCAAGGCTTGCCAACCATGCCAGCCGCACCACCGTGCCAATGGAAAACCATGCCAGCAACGTCTCCGCGCCAAGGCATGCCGACCATGCCAGCCGCGCCACCGTTCCAATGGCAAACCATGTCAGCCAAGTCTCCGCGCCAAGGCATGCCAACCATGCCAGCCGCACCACCGTACCAATGGCAAACCATGCCAGCCACGTCTCCGCGCCAAGGCATGCCGACCATGCCAGCCGCACCACCGTGCCAATGGCCAACCATGCCAGCCACGTCTCCGCGCCAAGGCATGCCGACCATGCCAGCCACACCACCGTGCCAATGGCAAACCATGCCAGCCACGTCTCCGCGCCAAGGCATGCCAACCATGCCATGCACACCACAGTGCCAATGGAAAACCATGCCAGCCACGTCTCCTCACCAAGGCATGCCAACCATGTCAGCCACACCATCGTGCCAATGGAAAACCATGCCAGCCACGTCTCCGCGCGAAGGCATGCCGACCATGCCATACGCACCACCGTTCCAATGGCAAACCATGCCAGCCACGTCTCCGCGCCAAGGCATGCCGACCATGCCAGCCACGTATCCGCGCCAAGGCTTGCCGCACCACCGTGCCAATGGCAAATCATGCCAGCCACGTATCCGCGCCAAGGCTTGCCAACCATGCCAGCCGCACCACCGTGCCAATGGCAAATCATGCCAGCCACGTCTCCACGCCAAGGCATGCCAACCATGCCAACCGCACCACCGTGCCAATGGCAAACCATGCCAGACACACCTCCATGCCAAAGCTTGTCAGTCCCCTACTTTCATTGACCAATCAGGTTTCTCCAAACCTGCCACGGTCTCAAAAGAGGCTAGCTTCCCAAAACACGCTAGTTTCCCAAAACGCGCTAGCTCACCAACATGCCGCAGGCGCAACTATGCCACCTTGGGCCCGCAACATCCCTCCTGAATTCTTCTTGAGTTTTACAGTCGGGCTGGTTTCACCTCTCGAACGAGCTCAAAACCTAAATATCCCTTCGAAGGGAGATATGAAATTCTTTTCCGGTCGAATAGAGGGGCGGACCGACAAAATCTGAGTCCGTACGATAATTCTACAGCGATTCTAGTAAAGTGCGCTAATTAGGGTTTCAGCATGCCAAACCCTAATTTAGACAAAGTTGCTGGCTGCCAAACGAAGGGTTGCAATAATCAACGACTGCCCTTCCATCTGGGATGCAGATCTCAGCCGTCCAAGTTCGCCACCTAACGCATGGAAACTTGCGGCCCAAAGCCAAACATCACGGTTTGCACTAAACCCTAATTTTGGCCACGCCTAACACATGCCAAAGCCATGCACGACGCTGGCTGCCAAAACGAAGGGTTGCAATAATCAACGGCTGCCCTTCCATCTGAGATGCAGATCTCAGCCGTCCAAGTTCGCCACTTAACGCATGGCAACTTGCGGCCCAAATCCAAACATCACGGTTTGCACTAAACCCTAATTTTGGCCGCGCCTAACCATGCCAAAGCCATGCACGACTCTGGATGCCAAAACGAAGGGTTGCAACAATCAGCGGCTTCCCTTCCATCTGAGATACAAATCTCAACCGTCCAAGGCCACCACCGAGCCGGCAAGTCTCTCAATCTCAACTTTCCAAACAACAACAACATGCTACACGTTTTCACGAAAACGCTCGAGACATCAACACATGTCACAAACTGGGGGATGCTCATTAGGGTATTGGTTTGGCGGTTTACAGCGTGCGGCGTACACTACGCCCGTTACAAGAAAGTGTCATAAGAATGAACCGGTTAGTAAATACAAGGAGTAATGGTGAAACGTTTCTTTCATTATGGAACATCAATTCCAGGCGTTACCCGTCACCACCTCCTTCCACTTTACTCAGCCGTTTCCATTTCTTACGAGACCAGAGTACGTTTTGTTACGACTTGTATAATTAGGTCTTACCCTATTTCCACCAAAGAACAAGTTTTGGTCAGGAGCATACACCACTCAGAAATCACTTGCTAGCTTTCCTATCTGTTAGCTTTCACTTTCTGATAAAGTCAAACAATTACTCTTCCATAATCAACTATTCTGGTTTCAACACTCTCTTCACTTCCCTCCACAAAACCAACCCTTCTCCTTCACTTTGTGACCGAAGCAAGTCTGAAACGACCATTCTTGGTTTAGGACGGATTTGTACAGATTGATCTCTCGAATCTAAAGTACTCTCTTGCAGTACATTGTTTAGGGTTTAAGCTCGTTTCTCACCCACAACACACGAAATTACTGAAACCAGCAGAAAATGTTTTCACCCTCAAACAATTGGCGACCACAGCGGGAGGATTGATCTTTCGGTTACGCTGTCAATTTTCAACTCTCGATCTCATCATCTGACTTAAATCTCGAAACGGTAGCAAGGAATGATCCGCTCAGGGATCAACGACCCAGTTACCAGTCGTGACAGTTACCAGTCATAACAGTTACCATTCACGATACAACAAGAGCTGACTGGGTACTCCCAAGGTGGAAAAAGAAAACAGTCCGCTCAGGATCGGCGACCCGGTTATCAATAATCACGCAACGACGAACAACTGGGGACTTCTCAAGGCAATTCGACGCCTCCCATAAAACATGGACTTGCGGTTTGGGATCTGTTTTATTGAAGCAGGTGATAAAAAAAAAGAAACAAGTAAGTCCGGTTAGGATACATAACCAATTACTATAGGTTTCCACGTTGAAACCAAACACCATGTTATTCCCAAGTTTCATCCCATACTTTTCCCCGTCATGCAACATTCACGGTTTCACAATTTTTCTAGATGATTTGCTACCTACACTTGCAACTCAGACTTTAACATATCAATAGACCATTATCCCAAAATAATCCAAAAACTCTCATAAAAAGCAATCATCTATCAACCCAAAAACAAAAACCGAACCATAAACCAGGCGCTTTGTTTTCCTTTCAAAAAAAAAAAAACAGTCACCTACGCGTACATGCTTACTTTGCATAATAATGAATACCCGTCGTTATTCATGAGGTAGCCGACGTTACTACGGTGATATTCGAAGAGAAATTGTTTATGATGAAGTATTTCTGCAAGTTTATGAAAGGCATACCCACGGATAGGTTTACACCAATTCAGAAGAACAAGATTTCTACAGATTTATAGAAGGCATAACTATGGCTAGGGTTTGCACCAACACAAGAAAATAAGAAAACAAATTGAAAGAGAGACGCTGGAGTACATAGATAGAATATGCTTGCGCACTTTATTGCTACCGCGCTACCGCTAACACCAGGACGTGAGAACAAAGATACGAGATAAAAAGGAGAGCCACCACCTTTCATACGCATAACACTTTTGGAATTTGAATAAGGGAAGGATCTCCTATTTGAGCTACGTATGGAAAGAGGCAACTTGGCCCGCAAGAACAAGTTCGCACCACGCCAATCCAACGCCGTGCCAAGCCAACAGTTCGCGCCATGCCAAATCCAAGCCATCGTCCATGCCAAGCCAGCGTCCACGCCAAGCCAGCGCCCATTCCAATCCGATCCAGCGTTAACAGCTTGCATTTTTCCAGCGCCAGCAGCTTGTATCCTTTCCAGCGCTAACATCTTGCATCCTTCCAGTGCTAACAGCTTGCATCTTTACAGCAACTTGCATCCTTTCCAGCGCTAACATCTTGCATCTTTCCAGCGCTAACAACTTGTATCTTCCCAGCGCCAGCAGCTTGCATCCTTCCAGCGTTGCTCCTGAACTCCCAATAGAAGGAAATCGGCAATCTAATTTCATCACACGTAAAGATCAGGAATGACTTCTCCAAAATCGAAGCAAAGAAAATCAGCAACCCCCCTGAGTTCACAAAGAATCTTTTCCTGTCAGGGGATGCATGATTTCTGGGGACTTCGCCCGCAAAATCGTGCATCCTATGATGAAACATTTATGTGAGATTCTATATTTACCCAAGGCGCAACGTCAAGACATATTTGCAGCCCTCAACCGCACTGCATTAGGAAAGCAAGTGTTTCCATCCAGGGAAGTCGTTCCCAAACCCCCAACCTCTCCTGGAAAGCACGATCGATAGATGGAACTGGGGACTCCTAACCTCTGGTCACTTGAGGGATGTCGGGTTTGACAGAACGCTGGGTGATGCGGTCTCCGACTTCAACATGGTAACCGTCAAGGCTATGAGAGTTGCAAGGCGTCGTTTCAACGTTCTCTCCAGAAGTGACTCCGCTTAAATGTTCTCCAGCAGCGGATCCGCTTCAACGTTCGCTTCAACAGCCGCTCCGCTTCAGCGTTCTCTCTATAAGCTGCTCCAGAATCTGAAGCCGAAGCTTCAGCGCTTGGCTCCTTGAGTTTCCACGTCCTCTCCAAGAGCCGAAGTCGCTTCAACCCCATTCCTTCCTGCAAAGGGTCGTGCCACCACACTCCACATGTCAAATATCTATGATCGCAGCCAGCCAATCTGCGTAGTCGTGGCCACCTTTTGATCTATCCCGCCAAAACTTGTGACCATGGACAGTTTGCTCACTTACGCATCCAGCCAATCCTTTACTGCCATGGATGCCCATACAATTTTAGCCAACTTACATTGTTCCCACGACAATGTAGTATCTTCTGATTACATCCGCTACCAAGAACTGTTGCCGCTCATTTGTTGATATCATCCAGGGATTCACCACAGCAGCAATCTCTACATAGAACTACACGGAATCTCATCACTGTCAAAGCTCAGAAGACATAGTCAACCAAAAGGCCATAGCCACAACAAGGTCATCTACTCTTCAAGGGTGTAGCGCAATAATATCATCACCTCTCTGTCTAGAAGACGCCTTCAACACTTTACAAGGCCGCGGCGGATCCCAATCCTGCTCAGAGGAAAACAACTTCACAAACTAAAGAAAAATGCGACCGGGGACTGCTCACCACAGTCCATCCCGACGACCATCAAAGACTCATGAGATAACTCCAGAGACGCGGCTGAGACATTTTCTTGAAGAAACAGAGGGAGCCACGATAAACAACATAACTCTCTCATTCCTACCTCTTCGCTATCCAAAGTATTTCGTCAATGAGCGTCCCAGCAACACATCTAGAAGAGTACAATAAGCTTGTATCAAATCCCGTGGACATGGATTCAAGGCGATGCAATGAAAGTAGGCTACATAAGGAGACTACCAGCACGAGACGCTTTCACTCCCCTCAACCTGGTTATTTCTGATTTCAACATCATCACTGTCGAAGTTTTACGAGCTGCGAGAATTTCTCAACATGAGGCCGTACATGTGCATCGAAGACTCCAAAAGCACGCAACAAAGATACATTCACATAATCAGTCATGCCATCGGTTCTGACAGAAATATAACTGGGGACTGCTCACCACATCCCATTCCATACGATAGTCCAAGATTCATAAGCTGGTTCGAAGGTTGTCTCCAGGGGAAAAGTCCTTGAAGACTTGACAACAGCACATCGGCAACAGAAATATCTCCCAACTCATCTATTTCCTCCTGTGGCTTTGGAAGATTTCTATCACACAATCATCCACCACATATCTTCATCGCGGTCAGAAGGTCCAGACACTGAACAACCTAAAAACAAGGATGGACCGACAACGCAATCACAATATCCAAGATTAGCCCTGACATGATCATTGTCGAGCATATATTTCATCCATCCATCTCAAGAATGCAGTGGAGGTTTAGTAAATTGTGGAATCCACTGGAGAGACACTGCAGACGAAAGCACAAATCCAGACAAGCGACAGAAGAGGGTCGATATCTCTTTTCATGCAGACAAAGTTTCTAGAGTTTGAACAGAATGAATGTTCCTTCTTGCTCCATGAACAGATGAATGGGCACGACTATACCATCTCGGTCCCGCAGCATCCCTCTTAAATTCTGAATTTTACTGTCGGGATGTTTTCACCTCCTAAACGCGCTCAAAACCTAAATATTCTCGCGAAAGGAGATATGGAATTATTTTTCGATAGAAATGGAGGGTCGGACCGTCAAAATCCGAGTTCGTACGAGAATTATACAACGATTCTAGTAAAGGGCACTAATTAGGGTTTCGGCATGCCAAACCCTAATTTAGACAAAGTTGCCATCATTCCACGGAATTGAAGTCGGTCGTCATCCTTACACGGAACTGAAGCCGGTCGTCATCCTTCCAAGGAACTCAAGCTGACTCCACTCCAAGCCTAGTACAACGTCTGCGGCTCCATTCCTAGCCAGTACAATATCTGCGGCTCCATTCGTAGCCAATGCAACACTAACGGCTCCATTCCAAGCCAAGTCGCGCCGAGCCGAGCCAAGCCGCGCCCAAACCGTGCCGGCAGCTCACGCACGCCAAACCTCTTCCAAAGCCTCACCAAGCCGATCGATGCTAGCGACTCCATTCCAGGCCGCGCAATACCTGGGGCTCCCATTCCGAGCCGACCAACGCCAACAGATCGCTAAGCCAACGCCTCCACGTTCCCTAGCCCAGCCAAGACGACGCGTGGCCAAACCAAGCTGACATCCTTCATCTCAACCAGCAACGCCTCTACCATTTCACGGTCTAGCCAGTAACGACACAAGTAAAATTCATGCAAGGACGCCAACGCAAGAAGCACGGATTCTCGAAAAGGTTAGACGAATCTTCCTAGCCATCTTTTATGACCCGCCGCTTCAATTTTGTCCGTGTCTGTCACCATCTTATGCTTACCTCGCAACAATGCTCCTGTTCCAAGCTAATCATGAGACTTAATGTTGATGGTGGTTTTTAGCTTAGGTTTAAAATCGTAAAACCGTACATCTGACATGACGTCACTATGACCATTAGCGCACTTATTGAATCAATCAGCATGCCTACGTAAGAATTACCAGGCCCCCTTTTTTTATATACATGTATCATGTTCCACGGTAGAACCCTTAGTATTGACCGACATCATCTTCGTATATACCAAACCCTAATTCTCTCACCACCATGCCAATGGAAAACCATGCCACCCACGTCTCTGCGCCAAGGCATGCCGACCATGCCAGCCGCACCACCGTGCCAATGGAAAACCATTCCACATACGTCTCCGCGCCAAGGAATGCCAACCATGCCAGACGCACCATCGTGCCAATGGCAAACCATGCCAGCCACGTCTCCGCGCCAAGGCATTCCTACCATGCCAGCCGCACCACCGTGCCAATGGAAAACCATGCCAGCCACGTCTCCGCGCCAAGGCATGCCGACCATGCCAGCCGCACCACCGTGCCAATGGCAAACCATGCTAGCCACGTCTCCGCGCCAAGGCATGCCGACCATGCCAGCCGCACCACCGTGCCAATGGAAAACCATGCCATCCACGTCTCCGCGCCAAGGCATGCCGACCATGCCGGTACCACCACCGTGCCAATGGAAAACAATGCCAGCCACGTCTCGGCGCCAAGGCATGCCGACCATGCCGGCCGCGCCACCGTGCCAATGGAAAACCATGCCAGCCACGTCTCCGCACCAAGGCATGCCGACCATGCCAGCCGCGCCACCGTGCGAATGGCAAACGATGCCAGCCACGTCTCCACGCCAAGGCATGCCGACCATGCCAGCTACGTCTCCGCGCCAAGGCATGCCGACCATGCCAGCCGCACCACCGTGCCAATGGCCAACCATGCCAGCCACGTCTCCGCGCCAAGGCATGCCGACCATGCCATCCGCACCACCGTGCCAATGTCAAACCATGCCAGCCATGTCTCCACGCCAAGTCATGCTAACCATGCCATTCACACCACCGTGCCAATGGAAAACCATGTCAGCCACGTCTACGCGCCAAGGCATGTCAATCTTGCCCATCCGCACCACCGTGCCAATGGAAAACCATGCCAGCCATGTCTCCGCGCCAAGGCATGCCGACCATGCCAGCCGCACCACCGTGCCAATGGCAAACCATGCCAGCCATGTCTCCGCGCTAAGGCATGCCAGCCGCACCACCGTGCCAATGGAAAATCATGTCAGCCACGTCTCCGCGCCAAGGAATGCCAACCATGCCAACCTCACCACCGTGCCAATGGAAAACCATGCCAGCCATACCTCCATGCCAAAGCTTGCCGGTCCCCTACTTTCATTGACCAATCAGGTTGCACCAAACCTGTCACGCTAGTTTCCCAAAACACGCTAGTTTCCCAAAAACGCGTTTACTTCCAAAACGCGTTTACTTCCAAAACGCGCCAACATGCCGCAGGCGCAGCTATGCCACCTCGGGCCCACAACATCCATCCTGAATTATTCCTGAGTTTTACTGTCAGGCTGGTTTCACCTCCCGAACGAGCTCAAAACCTAAATATCCGCGCGTAGGGAGATAGGAAATTCGTTTCGGTCGAATTGAGTGGCGGACCGTCAAAATCTGAGTCCGTACGAGAATTATACAACGATTCTAGCAAAGGGCGCTAATTAGGGTTTGAGCAGGCCAAACCCTAATTTAGACAAAGTTGTTGGCTGCCAAACGAAGGGTTGCAATAATCAACGGCTGCCCTTCCATCTGAGATGCAGATCTCAGCCGTCCAAGTTCGCCACCTAACGCATGGCAACTTGCGGCCCAAAGCCAAACATCACGGTTTGCACTAAACCCTATATTTGGCCGCGCCTAACACATGCTAGCCTCTCCTTCACGCCGCTGGCTACCAAACAAAGGGTTGCAATAATCAACGGCTTCCCTTCCATCTGAGATGCAGATCTCAGCCGTCCAAGTTCGCCACCTAACGTATGCAAACTTACGGCCCAAAGCCAAACATCACGGTTTGCACTAAACCCTAATTTTGGCCGCGCCTAACACATGCCAAATCCATGCACGACGCTGGCTGCCAAAATGAAGGGTTGCAACAATCAACGACTTCCCTTCCATCTGAGATACAAATCTCGACCGTCCAAGGTCACCATCGAGACGGAAAGTCTCCCAAGGTCAACTTGCCAAAAAACAAAAACATGCTACACGTTTTCATAAAAACACTCGATACATTAACACATGTCACAAACCGGGGGATGCTCATTAGGGTATTGGTTTGGAGGTTTACAGCGTGCGGCGTGCATTACGCCCGTTACAAGAAAGTGTCATAAGAATGAGTCAGTTAGTAAATACGAGGAGTAATGGTGAAACGTTTCTTTCATTATGGAACATCAATTCCAGGCGTTACCCGTCACCACCTCCTTCCACTTTACTCAGCCGTTTCCATTTCTTATGAGACCAGAGTACGTTTTGTTACGACTTGTATAAATAGGTCTTACTTATTTCCACCAAAGAACAAGTTTTGGTCAGGAGCATACAACACTCAGAAATCACTTGCTAGCTTTCCCATATGTTAGCTTTCACTTTCTGATACAAGTCAAACAATTACTCTTCCAGAATCAACTATTCTGGTCTCAACACTCTCTTCGCTTCCCTCCCCAAAACCAACCCTTCTCCTTCACTTTGTGACCGAAGTAAGTATGGAACGACCATTTCTTGGTTTAGGCCGGATTTGTACAAATTGATCTCTCAAATCTAAAGTACTCCCTTGCAGTACATTGTTTAGGGTTTAAGCTCGTTTCTCACCCACAACACACGAAATTACCGAAACCAGCAGAAACTTTTTTCACCCTCAAACAACAGTATAAAACTTAATCTATAGTGGTGCTCTTGTTGTTCACTGAGGTCTCTTTAGTGTTAAACTTTTAAAGCATGTCCCCAGGGACTTGTCAGCAACCACTTCTTGTTTTTCAAGTTCTTCAATTAGAGCATTGAGCTCAGCAAGAATTCCTCTTGTTCATTCATACTTCTCTTTTACCCAATCTTGATGTCGAATATTCATAGCAAGATTGGTTTCTAGTTCGTCAAAACCTTGGATATATTGAGACATACTATCAGAACGAATCCATTGGGTTTTGGTTGGATCTTGTTTGTTGTAAGCTAACAGATGATGAGTGCTAAAAAGTGCATATTTCTATATATTTTTCTTGGCATTTAACTCATCTTTTGTGCATTAATTCTACATTTTATCCCATATTCTGTATTTTCATTGTTTTCAAGAATAAATATTTTTATTAATTAATTTTGCATTTTTAGGTAATAAATAAAGTTAGATGAATTGCGGAGCGGAAAAGAGCAGAAAAGTAGTGAAAATCCGGGAGGAATTACGCAAGGAAGCCGCGAAGAATGGTGCGCACAAGTCCAAAGAGCTAGGAATGGGCTCAAGAAGGAAGAATTGTTCTTAAAGAAGATATGGGCTTGGCATACCCAAGGGCCAAAACCCTCACCCAAACCCATTTTCTATAACCAAAACCGCCTCCATTCTCAGCCGTCAGATTGGATCCAACTCATCATCCTACGGTCGCTCATTCATAGAGCATGAAAATCTGAAGTCTCTGCCAAACACCACGGCGCTTAAATTCCAAGCCTTCAGATTAGATTGTATTTGAATCCAACGGTCGCTCCTATGCATGTGCATCAAAATTAGATACTCCCGCTTTACACTACAGTACTAACATCATCTATCACCGTTGACTTTGTTGTATTTCACAATCCAACGGTCGAAGTGATTCATCTCTCATACCACCGTTAGATCTACCAACCATCTTCGTATCCAACGTCTTTCACACGCTGATCATCAGATTCTTCTGTTCCGCCTCACACCGAAAAGACCTAACCCTATACCCTAAAATCTATCGACTTCTCTTTCATTTCCTTCTTCTTCTTCTCTTTCTCTCCACCTCCTCTCTGCAACACCCATTCCACCACCATACCTCTGCCACAACCACCAAAATCCATCATGGCTCTCACCAATCGAAACACATCATTATCCTACCCTTCTACCTACCTATTTCACCATTCTCTCTTCCTTTTCAGAAACCCTAGAGGAGAGATTAGTGAAATATGTCGAGCTAGAAAGAGAAATTGAAGGCATGGGAAGGAGAAGAGAAGGGAGAAGAAGCATGGGTTGAAGACGGACTCGTCTTATCACGTTTGGTAAGTTCGAAAATCAAAACCCTAGTCTACTGTCAATTTGGGGGTTTTTTGTATATGAACCCTAATTCTGTTGAGAGAGAATTGGGAGGAGGAGAGTGAGTGAAATAGGGTAAGTAATTAAACCATTCCCCTAATTTGTCGAAACCCTAGGTCCACTGTGTATTTTGGGAATTTGGGGAAAACAGGGTCTGAACCCAAATTGGGATTTTTGGGTATAAATAGAACTGATGTAAGTGTTGTTGGGTATGCCTGGATTAACCAGAGCATCAGTAGAATATTTTAGTTTTGTTATGAACTGTAGCTTTGAGGGTTTCAATCTTTTCAATTCCATGATTCTCAATTCAAATGCATTGTTAATTTTAGCTGTTCTGAACTCCAACATGTATTTAATTTGAGTGTGTGATTGTTACATTTTATATCAAGCTCCTGTTCATGTTTATCTAGATGCTGGACTAGCCAGTGTCCAGAACTTTGCTGTTCTGTTTATGTTCTATTCTTGGTATTCACTGTGTAATGTTCATGTTCTGTTTATGTTCAATTTTTGAATTCATGTTTCAATTATCTTATATGATGTATGTTAGTGTTAGTATGTTAGTTATGTTTTGAGTTCACTGCTGAGGCTCAGATGAAGCTTTAGTGCACTGTCTGATAGTGGAATGCTAGGTTAGAGCCTTAGTGCAGTGTTTTGATTGAGCAATGGGAAGAGATTGATGCTCATAGTGCCTGTGATTGATTGTTCTGTCAAAAGACAGTCAATGCTAGGGGCAAACTAGTGAGCAAATTAGTTTTCCTCCCATTCTAGATGTATGCATAGGATTTTCAACTCAACCTAGGATCACATTGTCTGGATAGGTCACAAGGTGGATTCTAAGCCTTAGCTTAGCCACAGCTGCAAACTCCTCCCTGCCCTTGGCTAACAGCCTTGGTTTATTTGGCTTTGTTTCCTGTTAACTGCCACTGTTACCTTTGCTTCATTGTCTTTATTCTACTTCACTGTCACATTTACTTCACTGCCTTGGTCTTTCTCTTTGCTTCATTTACATTGCCATCCTCACTGCCATTTTCACCATTTCCTTTGCTTTTCTTCACTATCACTCTCCACTGCCACTGTCACCTGTTTTGTGTTTTGTATTTGTATTTGTATCTGTTTTCTTGTGGTTATTATTTTATCATCCATTGTCTCATTATTTCACTACCATCTTCAATGTCATTGTAAATGCCATCCTTGGCCCTGCGTGATTTAGTGCCCTGTCTGCCTAGAGCCTGCTTTACCTTGTCTGCCTGCACAGCTCCTGCTCTCCCTTTCCCTGCTGAGCACCTGCCCTTTGCAGTGCTGCTGCTGCAACTGAACTTGGCTCAGCTAAGACCAAAGTTTAGTTCAAGGCCCAGCCACAGTTCAGGTTAAGGCCTAAGGCCCAGTTCACTGTTACCAATCCCAGTTCACATCAAAAGACCAAAAGCCCATAAGTTCACAGTCAATCCAAAAGCCCACTGAGCCCAAAACCATTTCATTGTTACAAAAACCCACTAAGCCCAAAGCACAATTAGAAGCCCAATAGCAATTTAGAGCCCAAATAGCTAGAAACTCCAAACACTCCCAATCTCTGTGGATCGAACCGTACTTGCACGAGCTACAACTGACGACCGTGCACTTGCGGTATTACTGTAGGCCCGCGTTTCATTTCGCTTAAATTTCACACTTTCCCGGGTCCACCAAGTTTTTGGCGCCGCTGCCGGGGATTGGTGCTGTGTTTTTCTTGTAGTTTTATTAGCTATTTTTGCATTTCACTGCATAGCCTTTGCATCTGCATCTGCTTTACTTCATTTGATGTTGGACCTGCTGTTCTGAACCTGTTTTTCCTCCGCTGGGACGCCACCAAGGAAAAGAACCAAAGCCCAACTGGGTTTTTGCAACAATATCAGAGCAGCTGGACTGTGCTAAAAAGGTAAACCCATTCAGAGAACCCGAATTGTGGGCTTCCAATTTTTAATTGTGGGCTTGTAATATTAAAGCCAATTTTTGGGCTTTTTATTTTCTGTTGGGTTTGTAATTAATTTTTGTGGGCTTGTTTGTTTAATTTGTGGGCTTGTTTAAATTTTTTCATTGGACTTGTATTTTGGACTCTGGGTTTAAACCCAGCTAAGCTTGTAACCAATTGTGGGCTTGTTTCCACACAAGAGTGGACCTCGAAACCAAAGTTTTAAAACAAACGTCGGGCCTTAACCAACTGGGCCAAATTAAACTTTCAAAATTAAAACTTAGTGTTTCGTGGGCCGCAGCCTTCCTCCCATTCCATTAGAGGACCAACAGTGGGCTTGCTCCCAATTTCAAAAACCAAAACTTTTCTCCCATTCAAAAACCAAATTTTCTTGCTCCCATTTTAACAACCAAATTTTTTTTCTTCTTTAACCCATTAAAACCAAACTTTGCTCCTTACTTCAAAACCAAATTTTATCCCAAGCAAAACCAAATTTTCTTTTCAAAACCCTTTCAAACCAAATTTTCAAAACCCATTAAAACCAAATTTTTTTGAAAAAATGGGCGAGTGTGTGAATAAACTCCGTAGTCTCCATGAATACATGTACCCTAACATAATAAGTCAGTTATCATGTATCGTCTTACCCCAGACTGATGGCCCATTTGAACTAAACGCAAGCATGATACAAATACTTCCTATATTTCGAGGGTTCGATTCTGAGAATCCCTATAACCATGTAAGAGAGTTTGAACAAATTGTCCGGGCTTTACAACCTGACCATATATCCGAAGACTCTTTGAAATTGCGTTTGTTTACTTTTTCTTTAAAGGAAAGGCCAAAACATGGTTTTACGGTTTGAGACCGCAGTCAATCACCACTTGGGACCAACTCACAAATCAATTTGTCGGAAAGTTCTTTCCACATCATAGGACCATCTCTATTCGTCGAAGTATTAATTGTTTTGTCCAGTTAGATGGAGAAACACTTTTTCATTATTTTGAACGATTTAATGATTTGTTGTTTGAGTGTCCTCATCATGGCCTCGAGAAGTGGAGACTGGTCGCCATTCTTTATGAGGGACTAGACTTTAAGTCTCGAGCCTTGGTTGAATCTATGTGTAATGGTGAATTCATTGATAAAACTGTGGACGATGCATGGTTATTTCTAGCTGAAGTTGCAGAGAAAACCCATCAGTGGGAAACCTATAGGGAAACTAGGACCATGCCACATGATATGGGTAATCACCATGAGTCAGATGTTGATTTTCCCAATGAGCTTAATTCTGGATATAGTGTTTCATACCCTATTGCTGAAAATGTCAATCCATATTCACCTATTTTAGAGGCAGATGTATGGACGAAAAACACTAATGGTTTTGACAAAGTAGGATTTTCATGTATTTGTGATGATGATGATTATGATGATGTTATATTAGAAGAACATGTCTATGCTGAAAATGTTATGGAACCTTTGGGTTCAAATACATTAGGCTTTTCTGCCCCGACCTTCATGAATGATGTTTCTTCTAGTATTCCATATACATGTGATGAGGCTACTGATTTAGATATTGTGCAGTTTTCCTGTGAAGAGCATGACTTATGTAATGTTGAATCTTCTGTTGACACTAATGATCCTATGCATGAAAATATAGTTGATGTGTCTGATTCCATACTTAAGCCACAATATATTGCTTCTTTTGATGTTAATTTGGATATTTCGGATAACCATGATTCTGAATTTGGACTTGTGAAATTGTGTTGTGATGATGAGCATGCTACACAACTTGATTATGATTTAGAAAATGCTGATGTGACTGATAATATTGGTACTTTTGATCTCATGCATGTGAGAAACTTAGATGTCACCTTCATGCCTAAGTCACAGATTGAGATCATTCCACCCAACCTAGATTTGGTTTGTAACAAAAATTTTAAACCAACTTTTCTGAAGATTCCCAACCTAGGATTGGAACTGTGTGCCTCTCAAGTCCTCTTGGACTATTTTGCATCTAAATACAATACTTTTAAGGAGCCACAGTTGGAATATGCATGTTTGTCCATCCCAAACAAAGTCCATTTTCAGTTAGACCTTGTGAATCCTGCACCCCTAAAATTGTTAGATTTTGTGCTTAAAAGTAAACCTGTTGAAAAATTTAGGTTTAGGGGTGATTCATCCGGTTTTTCACTCTCGCTCTCATTTCAGTCCAATTTTAGTGTTTTGAAACTGTCTATGTTTCAACACTTTTTCTTTTGGGTTGATCCTCAACTCTTTAGATTGTTAGTGTATGGTGAATTTTTTTGTATATAATCCAGTAGATAAAATTTCTTAAAACCCTTTTGTTCCTTTTGTATATATTTTGCTAATCCAATATGATCTCGGCTGAAATATGTTGGATTTTTTCCTTGAATAACGGAGTCTAATCTTGCTTTCGCCGAAATCGGGTATTCTCTTTCCTTTTTCTCTACTCAACATGATCCTCTTCATATGTTGTATTATAATTTTGTTCATATTTTGAAACATTGAGGACAATGTTTAGTTTAGGTTTGGGGGTGAAAGTAGATACTTTGATAATATGCCAATTGAAAACAAGAACTCCTTCTTTTTGAAAAAATTAAAAATTCCAAAAAAATTAAAAAAAAAAAAAAAAAAAATCATAAAAATGGAGCTCATTTACCTTGAAATGTGACTCTTGTGCATATATGTAATTTTTAGGAGTCTTAGTCTAGATATTTAGGCACCCTGATTCTAGCACAATTCACATAGTGATAAGAAATTTGCACGCGCACGATCTACCAATACATGTATAGCCTCGATCTTCAAGGTGTTTGATAGGAAGTTAGATTGCCAATCACTTTAGAATACTGAATGAGACTTGACTAGCTTGTTCTTTGGTTGGCTGGGATAGAAGTTGGAGGATACGTTAAGAAAAGCAACCATAGAATTTGACCGGATGCATTCGATAAGGGCCACCTCTTGCTAAGAGTCATGTAATTATGTTTTTCTTTTTGTTCATGTATCAAAAGTGTCACTATGTTGTAAAAATCAAAGTTATTTCTTACAAAAAAAAAAAAAAAACAAAAAAAAAAAATCAAAAAAAAAAAAAACAAAACAAAACAAAAAATATTCAATCAAGTATTTATTCCATGTTTTGTCATGTTAAAGACAATATTCTCTCTTGTTCCAAAAATAAAAGAGAGTAATCAATGTAAATAAGAGTCATGTAAAGAGTCATCTTTTTGTTGTAAATAGTATTGTAATAAGCAAGGAGGGTGCAGCCATCGATGTATAACGCGGGTAAACTGAAATATCACCAACTCATTGGGTGAACATTCACAATTCTCGTAAAGCCGGACAGCTAGCTTGGCTTAGAATTCGGTTCTTAGCCTAAAAACTATCTCTTGGTGGTTAGTAGTCATAACTTCAGGTCATTCTAGAAACATGTGTAGATACACTCTACACTCTTATCACATGTCTTTATTTGTTATCAGTGCTAGGATTGTGCCTTTGATAGCTAGATTGACATCTCCATTTTGCTGTGAGCTTAAACTGTCTTGCACATGTCACATTTGATGGAATCTGAGCTTATATTTTGACCTAGAACTTTGTAGGTACGTTCTAAGCAAACCTTCACGAGACTTCACTCGTCCACTAGGGACACTTAGTGGTTTAAAAGGCTTAGTGCATACGCTAAATGCATTCGAGAGACCAGCGACAGTGGTATAGTTAGGATTTCCTTAGTTTTGTTTTACTTGAGGACAAGTAAAATTCAGGTTTGGGGGTATTTGATGAGTGCTAAAAAGTGCATATTTCTATATATTTTTCTTGGCATTTAACTCATCTTTTGTGCATTAATTCTACATTTTATCCCATATTCTGTATTTTCATTGTTTTCAAGAATAAATATTTTTATTAATTAATTTTGCATTTTTAGGTAATAAATAAAGTTAGATGAATTGCGGAGCGGAAAAGAGCAGAAAAGTAGTGAAAATCCGGGAGGAATTACGCAAGGAAGCCGCGAAGAATGGTGCGCACAAGTCCAAAGAGCTAGGAATAGGCTCAAGAAGGAAGAACTGTTCTTAAAGAAGATATGGGCTTGGCATACCCAAGGCCCAAAACCCTCACCCAAACCCATTTTCTATAACCAAAACCGCCTCCATTCTCAGCCGGCAGATTGGATCCAACTCATCATCCTACGGTCTCTCATTCATAGAGCATGAAAATCTGAAGTCTCTGCCAAACACCACAGCGCTTAAATTCCAAGCCTTCAGATTAGATTGTATTTGAATCCAACGGTCGCTCCTATGCCTGTGCATCAAAATTAGATACTCCCGCTTTACACTACAGTACTAACATCATCTATCACCGTTGACTTTGTTGTATTTCACAATCCAACGGTCGAAGTGATTCATCTCTCATACCACCGTTAGATCTACCAACCATCTTCGTATCCAACGTCTTTCACACGCTGATCATCAGATTCTTCTGTTCCGCCTCACACCGAAAAGACCTAACCCTATACCCTAAAATCTATCGACTTCTCTTTCATTTCCTTCTTCTTCTTCTCTTTCTCTCCACCTCCTCTCTGCATCACCCATTCCACCACCATACCTCTGTCACAACCACCAAAATCCATCATGGCTCTCACCAATCGAAACCCATCATTATCCTACCCTTCTACCTACCTATTTCACCATTCTCTCTTCCTTTTCAGAAACCCTAGAGGAGAGATTAGTGAAATATGTCGAGCTAGAAAGAGAAATTGAAGGCATGGGAAGGAGCAGAGAAGGGAGAAGAAGCATGGGTTGAAGACGGACTCGTCTTATCACGTTTGGTAAGTTCGAAAATCAAAACCCTAGTCTACTGTCAATTTGGGGGTTTTTTGTATATGAACCCTAATTCTGTTGAGAGAGAATTGGGAGGAGGAGAGTGAGTGAAATAGGGTAAGTAATTAAACCATTCCCCTAATTTGTTGAAACCCTAGGTCCACTGTGTATTTTGGGAATTTGGGGAAAACAGGGTCTGAACCCAAATTGGGATTTTTGGGTATAAATAGAACTGATGTAAGTGTTGTTGGGTATGCCTGGATTAACCAGAGCATCAGTAGAATAGTTTAGTTTTGTTATGAACTGTAGCTTTGAGGGTTTCAATCTTTTCAATTCCATGATTCTCAATTCAAATGCATTGTTAATTTTAGCTGTTCTGAACTCCAACATGTATTTAATTTGAGTGTGTGATTGTTACATTTTATATCAAGCTCCTGTTCATGTTTATCTAGATGCTGGACTAGCCAGTGTCCAGAAATTTGTTGTTCTGTTTATGTTCTATTCTTGGTATTCACTGTGTAATGTTCATGTTCTGTTTATGTTCAATTTTTGAATTCATGTTTCAATTATCTTGTATGATGTATGTTAGTGTTAGTATGTTAGTTATGTTCTGAGTTCATTGCTGAGGCTCAGATGAAGCTTTAGTGCACTGTCTGATAGTGGAATGCTAGGTTAGAGCCTTAGTGCAGTGTTTTGATTGAGCAATGGGAAGAGATTGATGCTCATAGTGCCTGTGATTGATTGTTCTGTCAAAAGACAGTCAATGCTAGGGGCAAACTAGTGAGCAAATTAGTTTTCCTCCCATTCTAGATGTATGCATAGGATTTTCAACTCAACCTAGGATCACATTGTCTGGATAGGTCACAAGGTGGATTCTAAGCCTTAGCTTAGCCACAGCTGCAAACTCCTCCCTGCCCTTGGCTAACAGCCTTGGTTTATTTGGCTTTGTTTCCTGTTAACTGCCACTGTTACCTTTGATTCATTGTCTTTATTCTACTTCACTGTCACATTTACTTCACTGCCTTGGTCTTTCTCTTTGCTTCATTTCCATTGCCATCCTCACTGCCATTTTCACCATTTCCTTTGCTTTTCTTCACTATCACTCTCCACTGCCACTGTCACCTGTTTTGTGTTTTGTATTTGTATATGTTTTCTTGTGGTTATTGTTTTATCATCCATTGTCTCATTATTTCACTACCATCTTCAATGTCATTGTAAATGCCATCCTTGGCCCTGCGTGATTTAGTGCCCTGTCTGCCTAGAGCCTGCTTTACCTTGTCTGCCTGCACAGCTCCTGCTCTCCCTTTCCCTGCTGAGCACCTGCCCTTTGCAGTGCTGCTGCTGCAACTGAACTTGGCTCAGCTAAGACCAAAGTTTAGTTCAAGGCCCAGCCACAGTTCAGGTTAAGGCCTAAGGCCCAGTTCACTGTTACCAAGCCCAGTTCACATCAAAAGACCAAAAGCCCATAAGTTCACAGTTAATCCAAAAGCCCACTGAGCCCAAAACCATTTCATTGTTACAAAAACCCACTAAGCCCAAAGCACAATTAGAAGCCCAATAGCAATTTAGAGCCCAAATAGCTAGAAACTCCAAACACTCCCAATCTCTGTGGATCGACCCGTACTTGCACGAGCTACAACTGACGACCGTTCACTTGCGGTATTACTGTAGGCCCGCGTTTCATTTCGCTTAGATTTCACACTTTCCCGGGTCCACCAACAGACATGACTCATCTTGTGATCCAACTGAACTAGCAGAATCATAATCAGACATGATGTTTGATATGCCCTTTTTCTTCCTCTCTGTATTGATTCCTTGACAATCCTTAACCTTTTGAGCTTCCTCCTTATTAGCCTTTGAGACACTGCGAGTTACTGGAGGCATGCTCGGTTATGAATGAATATAAAAGGATTGCTCAGGGTTTCCGAATACAGACAACAGACAGTTTCTCCTTTTAAAAGAGATAACTTTCGGACCAAAAGACCTCTGGAAAATCCGAAAATATAAAAGAATATATTTCGTTTCCTTAGTCCGAATTTCTCAAGTTGGAAGGATTGTTAAAAATCCGAAAATTCCAAATAACACCTATTTATGGAAAATCATGTTAAACATGAACATTTTTTAAACTACCATGGATTCACAGCAAACCATATACTGTCACAGAATTTTTTTCTGATAAACAACTACACAAAATACATGTGCTCCTGTTTTATTGTTCCTTTCCCAACCAAGATTATGAGCACGAAAGGATTAGAATGCACAACATATGATACAACTAAGTTGCATCGGGGTAAGCTCTTTCCAGCTTACAGTGAATATCAGAAACATAGTTCATGTTTCTTTTAGGGAATTTCTTCCCAAAATATTTTCTCCCAAGACGATGATCTTTTCTAACTCTAGAGATATGATCATGTGGAGAAAATGTACTGACGTGAGAATTCTCGGAGATAGCTAAATCTCTCTTAATTCTTTCAATGAGATTTTCATAAGATTTTCTCATTCTAAGGACTTCCTTATTATTCACATTAGTGTGATCATCTGAAACAACTATCGAAAATTCCTGATTGTTTCTTTTGGCAGAGATTCGCTCTTTCCCTTCCTTTTGGTGTCGTTCCTCATCAAAACCATAACGTTTTCGATATGGGTGCGGTGGAACCTTTTTCCAGAAGCGATTATCAACTCTTTCCTCTGACTCCTTTGAGTTGATCTTATCGGGATGTGGTATAATCTGTCTTTCCACTGAGGAATAATCTTTCAGTTTTTTAAGACACGAAACTTCCTTCAAATTTTTTACCACTATATGTTGAAGAAGTATAAGTTTCCTGTCAAGTGACTGAAAATTGTATTCCTTAAAATCACTACGGAATCGGTTCAAAGTTTCCTTTGGACAGGATTCGTTTGATCATCAGTAGATCTAGAAGCTGATTTCTCATCCTCCTCTAACTTGATCTGTTTCAGATGTGATTAAACCGGTTTTTCCACAATCTGTAAAAGTCGAGCAAGGAATTTTAGTTTCCTCATCATAAGAAATCACAAGAGCATCATTAGTCAGAATCATAGGACGTGTCTCTTTATTTGTAAGAGATTTACCAAGAGATTCTAGTTTGACAGCGAGATCCATTATCTCTTTGGCTAGACAATTCAGTTGAATGTATTTTTCTCTGATCTCCTGTTTAAGAAGATTTGACTCTGTCTTTAAAATAAGTACTTTAGAAGACATAGATTTTATAGACTTTAGGAGTTTTACCAACTCTTTATCAACATCTTCTCTTTCATCAAAGATAGACATAGATGTTTTCGTAACTCCAGGGTCATTAGTCAACGAAGTAGTAAAATCTTCAACTCTTGAGTATTCAGACTCTTGCATAACGTTAACTGAATCGGACATTAGATTCAATTCTTATAGGTTGGATTGCACCAAACACAGATTGCTATATCTTTTCGTGTTTGCCTGCTCTGATACCAATTGAAAATGAGAGGGTACCCAAATATACCTCAAGATAAAACTTTTCCAACCTATAAGTCCTTTCTCCGAAAGTGATTGTCTATGGACAGAGTCGAGACAATACAACTAATCGGTTCACACTTCGTCTGATCGTCTATGGATACGAGATCGAGAAAATACAACAACGAAGTATGTTTACTTGATAGAAAGGTTCGGACTTGACCAAACACAATAGGATTGCTTATCAAGTAAAGAGGAATTAACTTTAGTGTAATTTACTTTAATTATAATAAAACAATTATAATGCGGAAAATAAAAGTAAATGACACAACAAGATTTTGTTAACGAGGAAACCGCAAATGCAGAAAAACCCCGGGACCTTGTCCAGAATTGAATACTCTCAGGATTAAGCCGCTACAAAAAATTACACCAACTTCGTATGTTAAGACCAAGCAACTAAACCAATAGTTCACCTAGTTCCGTCTGTATTCCTACGCCTCCAACTTATAAGTAAGTCACGTACTTGGAACAATTCCTTTGGTTCATATTCCAAACAGTAAAGGAACAACAAATATGTTTGGTATCAACTCTATTCAACCAAGTAATATGAGTCGGAGAAAGGCTCTTCCGTTTATCTTAACATAAACTCCTTCGTCAGGTCCTTAGATCTATCTTATGTTCAATTACCGAAGTAATCGTTTAAGATTAAGCCAACAACACTATTATTCCAAAGAATTATGTTGATGCCGATCTACTCAATTAATCAATCCAATCTACCACAAGGATAACCCGATTATTAATTGGATCCTCTTTTACCAAAAAAAGTATTGTGCACACCAAAGATTATAAAACCCAAGTCAGATCTTCAATATCTTCTTTGTCTTCAGATCTTCTTAAATCTTCAATAAAAACCTACACACAATTAATTGAATCTCTTGTGATCAATCACGCACAGAACAGAGTCTGTTAACAATTGATTATCACAAGATCGTCTTTAGAACTCACAACAGTCTAAAGATCCATGTCGAAACTATGAACTAGTTTGAGTGAATCTTATATCAGAAGAGAAGATTCTCAAGAATAAACAAACTAGGTGCAATCAGATTTCAACCACCGTTAGTCAATCAAATCAATCGAAAACAAAAGATAAACCACAATTATCTAGTTTCCCACCAACGGTACATGCTAGAGCTTCTCAATCCCAAAGTAGACTTTAAACTGAGCGGTCGTAAGAGATTTCGCCTAATTAGGTTACTCTCCTCTCCGAATAGGCGGCTACACCAGTAACAACAACAAAAGAGGAAGTATGTTGTTACGAAGGATTAGTTTGTAAGAAAGGCAAACTTCAAGTATTTGTAGACAAGGAAGTTTGGACACCAAGGAATTTCCAAAACCGAAAATATTCTCAAGATATTCATTAAAGCACAAATTCGGTTTCCATAATTCCTGGAAATGCTCTGTCCAAAAATAATGATCGAAATCTCTCGGAAAATCTAATTAGTAAATGCACATTACTAATTATGGAATTTCCCTACAAAATGAAATTAATAACCTTAATTAAAAGATTCTTAACTTACTTATGTTTCGATCCTGAGATTCTCTTCACTTAGCCATTAAGGAATATCTTTGAACAATTAAAGAAATAAACATTCATAGCACGTGTTCAAAGTATGTCGACATCCTTACTTTGTAAGTTCTCTTTCACACTTACAACCTTGAAACCGATTTTCCACACTTCCAAACAAGTTTAGAATTGGTTCATCTGACTTTCAAGAACTATGTGATTGATCAAACCAACATTCAATCACAATCATGGGTTTAACGGTTCTACCAAAACAAGTTTCGGTTCTACCTCCATGTGAGTATTGTGCATAGTCACACTAGCTTTCCAAAATTCGGTTCACTAGGTACTAGGATCGGTTTCTTACATATAAATGGTATATAACTTATATGTGTTAGCCGTTAGAATTCTACTCCTCTTGAAGTTAGTTGGGCGCCGCCTAATCCTAGTGAGATTATGATCTGTTGTGATGGTGCTTCACATGGAAACCCACGCCAAGCTGGTTCTGGTGTTACTTTTCGAGATTCAAACTCGGGAATTCTTAGCGTTCTTTGTGCGGGTCTTGGATGGCAGACCAATTACTTTGTGGAGGTTTGTGCGGTGATTTATGGTGCCATGGTTTCCAAAAGGTGGAATATTACAAATCTATGTGTTAGGTCGGACTCTATGAGTTGCATCCTAGCTCTTCATAAGGGTGAATTACTATGGAAACTGATGCAGGAGTGGAAGATGGCGAGAAATTTTTATACAAATATACGTTATGTACATAGCTATAGGGAAGTGAATTTTTCAGCAGACGCTTCGGACAAACAAGAATGTTTATTGGCTGAAGATGCTTGTGAGTTTTATGAGGGTAGGCCAGGCTTTATTTTTCTGTAGAATGGCCTGGAGAGGTTTATTTTCGTTTCAAATAGATTTTATTGGCGTGTAGCCTAACGGCTAGGTGCTAATATGACCTCGACCCTGTACAGTTCCGTTTTTTTTTTTTTTTTTTTTTATTGTTGACCGAGTAAAAAAAATGTAACTTATATATGTTGCACATGTCCATAGGATCGGTTCCCTTTTGCCTAAAAACGTGTTTCACATGTCCATAGGATCGGTTCCCCTTTCTGCTATAAACCTTGTCGCACCCCATACAAGGATCGGTTCCCCTTTATGATGTACTGCACCTCTTACTAGGATCGGTTCCCCTTTCCCATATTTGGTCAGACAAAACACAAACCCGATCATACCATCTCAGGTGATTACTTAAGATCGGTTTCACTAATAAAAATCATACCAATACATAAGTCAGGCCTTTGTGAATAGTTTTACCAAGAACACAAACAAGTTGTGAGCGGTTATACTCAATCACACATATTGGTTGTTCATAAGATATGCAATGAATAACAAAACCAATAACACCTGGCAATTTCGTTTTCGGTTCACAAACAAGTTTATGAACTTACTTCCTTAGAACACATGTAAACATTATTCCTTAGGATGAAATCCTCACCTCATACCCATACATAATCACAATAACATTCAAATGATTATGGCGATGTCTTATCTATAAAGTTTAATGGTTAAGCAATAAACCTCGTATTGTATTCCTTAATACTATGTCTATCTAGAGTTCAAATATGCTTCGCAATTATGTTTTAAATATGCATGACTTGAAAGATACGTTAGGGAATCAAACAGTTCAAGTCAAATATCACTAACCTCAAGTATAAGGATGATTGTTGTCATTGTAGCTCCTTACTTCTTCACATATTCAATACTTCGCAATACTTGTAATGTCTCATATCCTAATACTTTCAAGCTAACCTATACGAAGTTGATTCTAGTACATAATCAAGCGACTCTTAACATGAGTTTTGATTCACTAAAATATGACAACCAAACTTGACATACCAACGCTTGGTGGGTTCAACCGAGCCATTCTCTAACACTGAGGATCTTCCAAAGTGGAGGAGTGACTTTCAATCCGAGCTTGATCGTCGTGCACATGAGTTAATTTGTCAGAGAGAAGAGCAAGAGAGGATTCTTCGAAGGGAGGAAAAGAGAATATAAAGTTTGTATGATGCATGGAAACCAAAATACTTTGCAAGAGGAGATAGAAAAGATGAAGAGTGGGCTTAGAAGCATTCTAAGTCACTAAGGTATGGGAGCGCAGCAGAAAGTGATTCTGAGGCTTCCGATGGATTTGAGTATGATGTTGAAGAAACTGATACCAATGATCTTGATTCAGATGTTGCAGAGGAAAGGGGGAAGATTGGGAGATACCATGAAATGAAGTTGAGAATCCGATTTGATCATGAACTTGCCAATCCCAAAAATTTTGCAAGAACCATGTTGGAAGGAGAGCCAAAGAGAAAGGACACAGATATGCTAGAGGCCGAGACAGATGAAGAGGAGACTGAATAAGATGGAAATGAGCACAGTGAGGGTTATGCATCTTCCAGTGATACTTAACCAGCGCCATATGACAGTGATGATAGTGAGAGATATGAAGAAGAGGGATAGAGCACTGATGAAGAAGACTTTTGGTAGTCTCTTCGTAGGTATCAGGGAAAGCTAGATATTCAGGTTTCTCATAGAGCTTGAAAACGAGCAACATGTTTTTTACAAAATACCTTTTCCGGTACTGGTTCTTGTTCCTATCCTTCTTGACTTTGGTGCAGGTGATGGTAAGTCTGTTTTTTTGCTGTTTAATCCTTCGGTCGGCTTTCTCTTTTTTCTGGTTATGATGATGATGTGAATATGTGATGATGTTCAAGAAATTTCTTTGATTATTAGTGGTAATGTTTGACGTGGTTGTTGTTTTTTGATGATGGTCATGGTTTTTGGGAAGGTTTAAGATTTGTAAATAAGTACTCAGATATTTTGGTTCAGGTTAGTGAATATTTGTATTGAAACACTGGCAATGTAATGATGTGAAAGAAAGTCTGGGTTGTACTGATGAATGCTATCTTGAAAACTTTTAAAGTAGGATTTGATGAACTGTATGCTTTTAATTTTGAGTTTGTTGAAAAAAATTTTGTAGTTATTTATGTTGAAAAAATACTTGTTTGATAATGGTTCTCTTTCAAAAGCTGTTATGAGAAGTAAGAAATTTCTGTAGATGATGTAACTACTAATGATAATCACAAGAAGAAGAATTGATTCATGAATGCTAGTAGGATCGATTCTCATGCAGTGAATTTCAGAGAACATGAAGAAAAAAATTAGAAGCTTACGTCAGGATGACGAAGCAGGGAAACTTTTGTGTTCTAAGTTTATCTTCTTTATCACGGCTAAAATAAAATAAATGCACACAACAAGAGTCATTGGATGCCATACCAACAACACAATTAAGTTGTGCTGGGTTGAACAATAATCAGTCCACCATAACCTTCTTGAATGGAATTCTTGGAAGCCTACTTCACAGATTGTTTAGACCGTATTTTTTTCTCTAGTGGTCTAATCTTTTCTTTAGAAATTAACTTCTTCGGAGAAGAGATGAGTTTACATCTGAACAAGTTTGAGCTTGTTTGCTAATCGATTTTCTCTCTGTTAAATTTTATTGACATATCTTATTTTATGTTTGTACTTGTAACACATAGAGAGTTCATGACCAGTAAAAGTACAATAAGAACATGTCAATGTGGAGGACGGTTCATACACAATAACTGAGCATGCTGCTAAACAAAATGAGGTACCTGAAACATGCGAAATAGAATTTTCAGTAGTCAGGGAAAAATCTTTTTTATCCTCCAATGTGGTTGACGAAGTTTCTTCAAGAAGAATATCAAGATTGATGTACGTATTGCTACGATTATCAAAATCAATATTTTCACTAAGGAGTGCAACACTTGGCTTTCATCTTCATCCGAATCATAGTGATCAAATATCTCATCAAAAGTTGCAGAAAGACCTTTGTTCCCAGTGCATTTTCTATGATTTGGACACTCATTAGAAAAATGACCAAAACCTTTACACTTGAAGCACTGTGGAATATCCTCAGCATCAGTATTGACTGTATCCCTGTTTTTAAGAGGAACACGGTCATGAGGTTTAACTGATGATCTAGGCTTATCTCTGATGAACCGTTTACTTCTCCATCAAAAGAAGATCTTTAAACTGTCTTGTGATCAAGGAGACTGAGTTATCAAAATCTTCATCAGATGAATCAGTATCACTGGAATCATCCACATAGTTGCGAAAACTTTTACTTTTATCAAGTAATTTAGTGTTCTTTGGTGCTTTGAAAGCAATATCCTTCCCACACTTGGATGTATGCTCATGATCAAAGATCTTTAACTTCCCAACCAGCGAATTTCTGGATAAATTATTAAGGTTATTTCCTTCAACGATGGCATGTTTCTTATAATCGTATTTGGCTGGGAACAATCTGATAATTTTCATCACAATGTCCTTTTCAGGAATAGTCTTACCCAATGGAAAAGATGCATTAACAATTTCAAACACTTTGTGATTAAACTCATAAAACGAATCTTCATCATCCATACGAAGGTTTTCCCAATCAGAATTTAGGTTTTGAAGCCTAGCTTCCTTTTCATAGGTATTCCCTTTGAAAATACAGTTTCTAAGATATCCCTCGCATCTTTAGACTGAGCGCACGTAGTCACATGGTGCTGAACATCTGGGGTAATGGCATGATGATAGCATTTAAACCGTCAGAATTTTGCTTTGCAGCGAGAATCTCGTTAGGTTCATATTTACCAATATCCTTTACAATAGAGACATCGTCTACTGTAACCATTGGAGGATCATATCCATTAACAATATAAACCCATGATTGGAAGTTACGCGCTTGAAGAAAGGCATGCATATCAATTTTCCACCATAAGTAATTTGAGCCATCGAAGACTGGTGGTACGTTTACTGAGATAGCACTTCTATCCATTGATAGACACATTTTTGTGTCTAATTTGTCGTCAATGTCCGTATTGTTGGAACTCTATTTTTGTACTAATATTGTGTTTTTATGTATTTTTAGGAAATAAACATTTTTGGAAAATTTGGCTCGAAAAGTTGATTTTGGCACCTGGAGGACAAGTGTTATTCGGACTCTCGCTTTTGGATAAGGGGTAACCTAATTACTAAGGGGCATCCCCAGGACACCCTCTTCTTCATTTGAATTTCGATTTTGGCGGGAAAATTGGTTCATCAACTGGCAGAATTTCAATCGAAAAAATGAAGGTGTTGTGGTGCGATTCAATGGCTCAAACTTGGTAGGAATATGTGATATAGACTAAGGAAGACATTTTGGGCAGTGGGTTCGATCGGAATTGGCTGGAAAACGCGTGATGATTCACCAAACCAAAACAGAGTAACACGCACTGTAAGCAAGCAAAACTGGAGTTATAGCGTGCATGGAGGAGTTCTACTAGCATTGGACGAGTGCTGAGGCGTGTAGAAGGCAATTGGGAGTGTGCAGGAAGCAAGAGTACGTAAGAATCTTCTATTTTTGGCAATTATTCCCTATTTTTGGACAGCGTCAATAATGAAGATTATCTCGAGTTATGGCGAGATTAAACGCACCTGTTGGGTATAAAAGGACCCCTTGGGTTTAGTAGAGTGGTTGTCGAGAGTCTGGGGGGGCTGAGGAGAGCCATAGAAGAAGAAATTCGAGTTTTCCCAAACTCGGTTTCTGCTGCTGCTGCTGCTGCTGATGATGAACACGAAGAACACGAAGAACGGACTCTCAGAAGCAGTCGTTTATCAACAGTGAAAGAGACTCACATGCGTTGGTCGTAGGTGTGGGTCTTAGGGATTCAGTAACAATAGCACCTCTTCTCTGTCGTTTATCTTGGACGCCTTCTGTGGGTCGCAGAATTTTGTTTTAGAACATTTACTTATCTTTCTCTTCATTGTAAAACACTTTTGAGCATCAATGAAATATCTTGAGAGGTTTTTCACCATGATGAGCTAAACCCAACACTGGGACGACGGAGGAGGCCGTGTTTCATCCATGTGGTAATTTAAATTAATTCTTTATTTACTTTTTGCACCAATTTTAATTGAAATAAGATTTTAAATTAATTACTTGTGATTTCATTTGATGGAGGATGCTTAGTCCTATGGATTTTTGATATGCCATGCTTAAGAAATACAAGTAATATGTTATAAAATCTATCTTGGCAATAAACTAGAGTTAATATTTGTTTTGTTTTGAACTATAATCGCCTAGAATTAAATTCTGAACCACTTGAAAATGAAAAATGGCCGAATCTTTAGTCCCAGTACCTCGCCAATTGTCAATATTGTGTATATATTTTATTTTAAATCTTTACAAGTCCGAGCAACGAACTTTTACTACCTCTTGAAAATACACAAAATGGCGCCGCCGACGCGGACTTGTATATAGATTGATTTATTTTTTTTAGGTTTATTATTTTTTTTAGAATTGTTTTGTTCCTTTTTACGTTTCTTTTTGTCTTTATTTTGCAGGTTCAAAGTGAAAACTAAGGACTTGGAGAGGAAAAATCTTAAAGCGAAAAGCGAAAAGAAAAAAAAAGGACAATTTTAGGATTTAATTTTTAATTTTTTTTTAGAGTGTGTGAGGAAAACTGTAATTTATTTATTTTGGACTTTGGACTTTAACAATTGGACTTTTTTTTTTTTAACCCTACGGAAGGGTATTATTAAAAAAAAAAAAAAAAATATTATATAAACTGTGTGCAGGGAAGGACGACGATTACTATATCGTCTCGGCCCCTCGGGTTCGCACACGGCATAGGAGTCGTGGCCCGAGTCGACGACAACGGTTCATCGCCCGTCTGGTACGGGAGGTAAGTCCAATCGAAACACCCGCGAATCTCCTGCAAGCGGGTTACTGTCTGCCTTAAGGTGATAATTGTTTGAGGACGAACCGGACTGTCTTTATTTTCCTAGTAAAGGGCAAGGCCTGGCCTAAACAAGATAAGGGTTCGGATTTCATCACCGTTCCCTTCTTGCCCGCCTTAGGAAAACGAAACCTAACGCGAACCCAAGCTTAAAATTTGGAATAGAACGAGACCGATAGGGTAACGAGCTTAATAGGAAACTCGTTCGAAAAATATTGGTTGCTCTTTAAGCACACTCCAAAGTTCATGATGGTTTCTGTGAGTTGAATGCGTGACTGCGCCGCCTTGTGATAGCGGTGAGGCCTTGGGTATCAAAGCTCCACTGAGCTTCCCTCGCCTCAATTCAACTTACTTTGACTCGGATTGATTCCAGAGGGGTTTGCTCAAATTGCAACGAATTCCCTTTCGAAAGATAGAAGCTGGTCTAGAAACAATCTAAGTGGAGCCATCATGCTTTTTGTTTGCTAGAAATCTTTAGGTTTGCTTTGGTGGAGTCGAGTCGGCCTTGTTTGTGATTGTATAGAATCCCTCTGTAGTTTATATTTCTTCGGTGATGAATCCTTTTGAGGAGACGCCACCTGCGATGACGTTGCGAGAATATATGTCTAGAAATTCTCGTTATCAAGAGACGTCTTCGGAAATGACTCTTGGTGAATATATGCGTGGGCAGCGATATATGGATACTCCAACTTTTATTGAGGAATCACCTCTAACGATCTATGAGAAATATTATAAACATAGACCATGTAGTTTGGAACAAAGATTGAGAATTCTTGAATTTCAAAAATTGTATCATGATGATGAGGATAGTGATGATGAAGAATCTGAAATATGTGGGAATAGTGATCAGGAATTTGTTACCCCAGTTGAGCCTTATAATGATTATATTATTTCTGGTTCAGATCCTAATAATTTTAAAAATTATTCACCTATTCAAAAGGACGAGGATTTGACTAGAGATACCCCCGTTTCAGACGATGTAGTATACGAAACCGATGATGGTTTAGAGGAACCAGTTTATCTTGAGATCGAGTCAAACGATTTAGAAACAATAGTCTTAGATGAACTCGTAGAGATTAGCGAGGATGAACCTGACTTAGAAAAATCAATTGCCGACTAGAAATTAGGGAGGTTATGACCAGTCTATCTAGAGACGCCGAAAACTCTAAGTTTGGGGGTGAGTATCATTCTCCATGTGCTTTAACTCTTAGTAAGGTCCCTCACTTGGGACTTGACATCAATGCCTCAACCATCTTACAAGATTATCTTCATAATCGTTTTCCAGAACCTAATGATATCCAACAAGAGTCTCAAATGTTAGAAACCCATCCTATGGTTGATGTGGTTAACCCAGGCAATAATACCAAGATTGATTTTGTTTTCCCACCAAATAGTTTTCTTCCAAATGTGGGAACATATAGATTTCAAATGTGTCGAATATTAAGTTGTGAGACTAAACCTAAATGCTTTAGGAAATTAGAATCGACACATTTGCTTAAGGATGACCACTACTATCATTGTGGTCAATTATGTAAGAAATATATGATTGACTTAGAGGATCCGCAATTATTTAGGTTATTACTTCGTGATTCTAAGTTCGTATTTGAGTTTTTCCAGACTCTGGGACCTAGTAATTTAGATCCAATCTATGAGGAAATGCATCCAAGAAAAATATTTTATTTAGACCCTTTCATAGAACCTGAATTAGAACCACAATTAGATATAAATATCTTAATCAGGAAACTAGGTAAGGGCACGCTAGTCTTGTTCATTTTCTTGGTTCACTGCAATTTCCTGTTGTCATCTCTTTTTGGTTTTAAAGACCCGCAGTTATTCCGGCTACTGTTATATGGTTCGAGTTGACTAAACCTTTTCTAAGTCTGGCTGAAGACTTTAAACTTAGCACTTTTTGGGAGGTAACCCAATCTCATGCAACACGGTAATATCCTTCCTTAACTCTTTTGCTTCAAATAGTAACCGTTTCTCCTTGTTCATGCTTTTAATTTCATCTTTAGAACATTGAGGACAATGTTAGATTTAAGTTTGGGGGTATGGGAAAATCTTTTAGTTGCAATAAATAAACTCCAGATCCTAGAAATTTACGCCTATTAAGGATAGCACTAACCAATCTAAGTGGATGGAAACATTTTTGTTTTAGGAGCTGAGGAACCAATCTGACTAGATGGAAACATCTATAGAGTCTATTCATAAAAGCACAGAGCTCAGGTGTTAGAAATAACATGATAGTTTAGCCATATCTCGTCGAGTCCTTTTCACTTTCTATTTTTAGTTTTCTTTTATTTCAAGTGATTTGGTGGGGCACACGATTCAAGTTGTTACCTTTGCTAGGGTGAAATAGAGTGACTGAGTTACCAAAAAAAAAAAAAAAAAAAGACCGGACCAGTTAGACCAATCGGAATAAGTATTAACACTTGGATAGCAATATGCGTGTGTTCTCCCTGTTTCCGTCGCCTAAGCAAGCGTGGAATGCAGGACCCGTGGGAACTATCGTGTAATCTGCTGACAAGAAGCATGCGCTTGGAGCAAAAAGATCTATTCATGCCGTTAAGTTAAAAAAAAAATGGTTATTGTTATGTGTAGTCAACTGCTGGTTCCCTTGTATTTGCCAGTTTGTTGATCTAGATTTAAGTTATTGACCACTGGTTCCCTTGTATATGCCAGTGTGTTAATATTAGTCAGACCGGTATCTCAGTCATTTAGGTTAGGTTCATCTTGGCAGAGGCCTTCAGACAGATATGGGAAACACCGTTCACTTTTCAACCATCTACATTTTTGTTTCCATCTTCTTAATCTTTTCATGTGATTAGTCTGACTCCGAGTATGATGTCCATCGTGAAACTATCTTAGTACAGCTCTGTCACTTATATGAATTTTAATATGCTTGAGTGCAAACTCGTGTACAACAATTGGAATTTCGCATCAGGGTTCTTCCTCTTAGAGTCAATAATTGTATGTCAACCAAGGAGGTTCTTTAGTGCTTTCCAAGGTTCTGCGTAGATAGCTAGGGACTGGAGTATTGGTTTTTGTGGGTACACCTCTGATAAACCCACCCGAGATTAACTCGGTCACTTTTCAAGAATAAATTTTGCTCGAGGACTAGCAAATAATAAGTTGGGGGTATTTGATAGACACATTTTTGTGTCTAATTTGTCCTCAATGTCCGTATTGTTGGAACTCTATTTTTGTACTAATATTGTGTTTTTATGTATTTTTAGGAAATAAACATTTTTGGAAAATTTGGCTCGAAAAGTTGATTTTGGCACCCGGAGGACAAGTGTTATTCGGACTCTCGCTTTTGGATAAGGGGTAACCTAATTACTAAGGGGCACCGCAAGGACACCCTCTTCTTCATTTGAATTTCGATTTTGGCGGGAAAACTGGTTCATCAACTGGCAGAATTTCAATCGACAAAATGAAGGTGTTGTGGTGCGATTCAATGGCTCAAACTTGGTAGGAAGATGTGATATAGACTAAGGAAGACATTTTGGGCAGTGGTTTTGATCGGAATTGGCTGCAAAACGCGTGATGATTCACCAAACCAAAACAGAGCAATACGCACTATAAGCAAGCAAAACTGGAGTTATAGCGTGCATGGAGGAGTTCTACTAGCATTGGACGAGTGCTGAGGCGTGTAGAAGGCAATTGGGAGTGTGCAGGAAGCAAGAGTACGTAAGAATCTTCTATTTTTGGCAATTATTCCCTATTTTTGGACAGCGGCAATAATGAAGATTATCTCGAGTTATGGCGAGATTAAACGCACCTCTTGGGTATAAAAGGACCCCTTGGGTTTAGTAGAGTGGTTTTCGAGAGTCTGGGGGGGCTGAGGAGAGCCAGAGAAGAAGAAATTCGAGTTTTCCCAAACTCGGTTTCTGCTGCTGCTGATGAACACGAAGAACACGAAGAACGGACTCTCAGAAGCAGTCGTTTATCAACAGTGAAAGATACTCACAGGCGTTGGTCGTAGGTGTGGGTCTTAGGGATTCAGTAACAATAGCACCTCTTCTCTGTCGTTTATCTTGGACGCCTTCTGTGGGTCGCAGAATTTTGTTTTAGAACATTTACTTATCTTTCTCTTCATTGTAAAACACTTTTGAGCATCAATGAAATATTTTGAGAGGTTTTTCACCATGATGAGCTAAACCCAACACTGGGACGACGGAGGAGGCCGTGTTTCATCCATGTGGTAATTTAAATTAATTCTTTATTTACTTTTTGCACCAATTTTAATTGAAATAAGATTTTAAATTAATTACTTGTGATTTCATTTGATGGAGTATGCTTAGTCCTAGGTATTTTTGATATGCCATGCTTAAGAAATACAAGTAATATTTTATAAAATCTATCTTGGCAATAAACTAGAGTTAATATTTGTTTTGTTTTGAACTGTAATCGCCTAGAATTAAATTCTGAACCACTTGAAAATGAAAAATGGCCGAATCTTTAGTCCCAGTACTCTCTCCCATTGTGACAAATATTGTGTATATATTTTCATTTTTAAATCTTTACAAGTCCGAGCAACGAACTTTTACTACCACTTTCAATACCACAACATCCATAGAGTCAGATCGCTACAAACACAGACTTATAAGGTCTTAAACGTGTTTTCCTTCTCTGATATTAATTGAAAAGGCGGGGGTCTAACAACCTCATCCAATATTTTTTGTTTAGGAAATTTGTATGGACTAACTCCAATATAATTCTGAGAGCACCAACTAATAAAGCGATCTCAATTAAGAAATATATCCAAGAGTTGTATCTTTGTTTCACAATGTAATCAGCAAATTGATGGTATTTTTACAGTGATTGTAGAAATGGTAAGTAATATGGTTCGTTGAGATTTGTGAAAGCAGATTTTTGAGACTTCATTTTTATAAATAAAAATAACAAACTCAATTAAAATGTGTTGTGAAAATTATAGAGAGACTGGGGCTAGGATTCCACCAATTTCTGCACTCATATGGTTCAGATATCCATTCTAAACACTAAAACTCAAAAGATAATGCTTTATTGACTCTAATTCATTGCCTAAGGTAGATTTCGAAAGTAATGGGTATAAAACTAAAGCATGGGACATCAAAACATCTAAGCTAAGCATGACCCATTAATTGTAATCACAACCATTCAATGAAACTCATAAATCAATTGAATAACAGTGCAAATAGTCGTAACAAGAATTGATAAAATTACCACATTTGTGAAACTTGGCTTCCTCCGTCACCCCAGAGGATGGGATTAGCTTCTCATCATGGAAACACACTCAAAATTTTATTTCATTGCTCAAAGGGTGTTTACAAATAATGAAAAGGAGGAAATGATTAAAATCTGATTCAGTAACACTTATAAATTGTTACAAAATAACTGTTGCAAGGGATGATACAAATAAAGTGTCACAGTCACTCTAGCTATGCGACTGTTTTCTGGCGTCAATGTTCTTCGTTCTTCCTCCTCATGCAGCAGCAGAAAAAGTATTCCTGCAACTCGATTTTATGCACTGTTGATGCTCTAAACTTCTACCAAACTCACCGTCATTCTTCTGCTCGACCCCAGAAACCTATTTATACACCGTTGGACCAAGAATAACTCCTCATTAATCCAAAAAATCTTCCCATTACTTGACAGTCAATGAAAATATTCCCGAGAAGTTTTCTTCCCATTCTTGTCTTCTTCATGCGTCTATTGTAGTCAACCTCCATCCAAACACTCTTCCACACATCCCAGCATGTGTCAAACACGCTCAGGCCACAATAACTCTTCCCAAACATATGCAGAAATCCCGTAATATCCTAGAGTAAATATTCTTCCCCTGTTTAGTTCCAACAGAAGAATCATCACTTAATTTTTGAATCTAGAGCAGTTACTACCTTTTGTTAACCGTGACAACTCGTCCTCAAACAAACACGGCAAGAAAATATCACCAAATCTGCTCGAGTTTAATGAAAAAAGTTCTACCATCCACGTACTCCCTTGTTTCCTTATCTCCGAAGAAATAGCCCAAGTTAATATGGTTAAACAGACATACCAACCCTGTTTAATCAAAACAAGATAGTCTCTGCTAATTTCAGCTATTTAATCTCCTTCAAACCCGTCCAGAAATCGATTCACAAACTTCGCAGGTAAGAACTTCTTTTCCCGCCAAATTTAAAATTTGAATGATGAAGATGGTGTCCCCCTAGCCAAACCGTGGGCGCCTTTAGCATATGGGGTGCTATGGGTGTGAATAACAGGTGAGTGCACCTTAGTAAATGAGGTTCCCCTTATCCAAAGCATGGGTCCGTTTAGTAGTTGTCCTCCGCGGGTCCCCTGTGCAGTTTTTCGAGCCAATTTTTCCAAAAATGTTTATTTCCCAAAAATACCTACAAACACATAAAACACCATAATAAGTACAAAATCGAGTACCAACAAAATAGAAAACTGAGGACAACTTAGACACAAAATTATGTCTATCAAATACCCCCAAACTTATTATTTGCTAGGCCTCGAGCAAATCTAATCTAGAAAATAAAATCCTAACTCACTGTCGCAGGCATCGCGATTGCACTTAGCGTGTGCAACAAGCCTTTGAACCCCTAGGTGGCCCTAGTGGCCGAGTTATAGTCTCGGGAGGGTTTACCAGAGGTGTACCTGCAAAACCTTGACTTCTAATTGGTCATAAGTATCCAAAGAGCTATGAGGAAATACATATTCTCAACCTATCGCCAAGTAACTAGAATGCCAGAGAAATTAAAGGTATCCTCTCTAAAGCTGAATAAAGAAAAGGGGAGACACATCCGCTATACTGATAGATAAAGAGACATCTGCTACACAGCTAGATAAACATTATGAGATGCATCCGCTTTACAGCTGGATAAGATTAGGAGAGAGATAAAGATGAGAGGGTCATCTTCTACACAGCTGGAAAAATTACGTATGATGAGTTGAACCAGTGTTAGAAAGATCTTGTGCCAGATGGAAAGCAGACTAACAAAGCAACCAATATGCATCTATCTTCGACTCTCTCATAGTGCACATTAGAAAAAACATCTTCTTCGGCTTCAACAGTTGATGATAAACTCTTGAACCTCGTAGAACCTTGACAATTAACTCGTCTCCTCAATTTCTTGCTTGAAACTTCCTTATAGAATTCTACTTCCCCATGACCTTATTGAACAAAAAGCTAGTTACAAAATTTAAATGTATAGATTTTTTTTTTTGGGTAACACGGTAATAACAAAATTAATATTTACATGGCCATGAATGAAGGACTTTAGCACTTGGATCTTCGCAACTTGTAGTGTCTTGGTATCATGAACTTCAACAACTTACATCGTTTGAATTTCTTTACTCTTATAACTTCTTGTAACTAAGTCTTAAACTTTGATTTTGAATTCTACTTTTCTATTGTTGCTTCTAAACCTAAAACGTCTTCAACTTTATTCGTATATTTTGATGTCACTCCGCTTGTTGATGATGATAAGTTTCTACTGAGAGAGAGTCGTAATCCAGTAACTAAGACTACATTGTGAGGTTTCTTTGTATTCATGGCATTTCCTTCTGACCGAATTGTCTTTCCATCATGGATGGTTAGGTCCATCACGATTACCCTCTAAAAGGTACATTTTCTCTCCTGATTGTCAATGATCTCTAGTGTCTTTTTCTCTAATGTCTCACTAGAATGTTATCCCTAGCAATTCTAATTTCCATCTTTCGGTGAGAAACAATATGTAAACTTAGTTAACCGGATACTATGCGACGCTAAAAGTTTCTCCCTTACCCCAAAACGTAAATCTAACTTTGTCCTCAATGATCTAAAGATGAAATTAAAAGCATGAACAAGGAGAAACTGTTACCACTAGATGGAAAAGAAATAAGGAAGGATATTACCGTAAGCATGAGCGTGGGTGCCTCCGGGAAAATGCTAAATTTAAAGTCGTTAGCTAAACATCATATACCTCAAAAAGGATTGTCACCTTCCAAAGTCATATACCAATAGCCGAAATAGCAGCGGGTCCTCATAACTAAATATAACAGACATAAATGAAATACTACCATCTTGGATTAGAAAAATGAGCAGACGGAGCATAAATTGATCTAGGGATTTTATCAAGGAAACTAGATTTATCTGGGGTGGCTCTTTGGGATCTATATAAGTGTTTAGGAAACACAGGTTCAACTGAATGATATGTCTCTAAGAACTGGGTTTCTTCATGGAGGATCAGGTAGCAGAGTTTGAAGAAACTCAAGTAGTGTCTTAGACGCACAAAGCTCGAGTCCCAAGTTAGGTACTTCAATTAGGGATACATGAAGATCACTAGAATCATCATTACCCCCAAACTTAAGGTGAACAATATCCTCAAATGGATCAAAATCTATGGGATGGGTTCTAGGGTCCATAAAGTTAGCACAATGACTAGCTTCTTTTGGGGACTGTTCATCTAAACGAACAACATCATCATATAATGGATTATCAAAGAAAATCTCTAGCATAGGCTCATCAACTAAGGTGTTCGTCATGGTTACCTCCTCCGAAGCACTAATGGGTTCCTTAGATAATGGATTATCAAACGCACTGTACGCTAACGGTTCAGGAGCTAAAGTGCTAATCATGTTCACCACTTCAAAATCATCTATTTCAGAAGACTTAATAACATTAAATACATTTAGCACAGTAGTCATATTACCAAAAGATATGTTCATAAGTCCGGTTCTACAATTGATGAAAGCATTAGATGTGGCTAAGAATGGGCGACCTAAAATCACCGGGATTTGAACACCTGGGTCCTGGACAAGCTGGGTATATAGAAAAACAAAATACACTGGGTATATGAACCTATCAACCTAAATAAGAACATCTTCTATGACACCATGAGGCACTTTGATAGACCTATTAGCTAAGTGAAGTGTCATTTTGGTCGGTTTCAACTTACCAAGACCTAGATGGGTGTACACATGATACGGGAGTAAGTTAACACTAGCTCCTAAGTCAAGAAATGCATTATCAACTGTATGATTACCAATAATACAAGATATGGTGGGGAATCCAGGGTCCTTATACTTAGGAGGTGTTTGGTTCAGAAGAATTGAACTTACTTGACCAGTTAAAAGGCTTTCTTATGGACATTCAGCTTACGCTTTCGTGTACAAAGATCTTTAAGGAACTTGGCATAAGCACGCATTTGCCTAATTGCTTATAATAATGGAGTGTTGATGTTCACCTGCTTAAATGTTTCCATTATCTCGTTAAAAATCGACTTCTCCTTTGTTGGGGCTAACAACTGTGGATATGGGGCTCTAGGCACAAAGGTAGTCCTATCAGGAATTTCTTGGGACTCCTTACAAATTGTTTCATTTTCCTCATATATGGGCTCCTCTTGGGAAGTAGAAGGTGGAACTACAGTATGTCCACTAGGCTTGGCTACCTTATTGTCTACCGTTTTACCGCTCCTAAGAGTTGTTATAGAGTTCACATGGTTTGATGATTTCTCACCAGCTAAAGATATTTGATGGACACCTCTAGGATTGGGATGTGGTTGACTAGTGAACTTTCCTTTCTCTCTTTCTCTCAAAGACTCGGCAATCAGACCTACCTGGCCTTTTGACTCGGAAATAGCCTGAGAGTTAGCCTAGACCATCCTTTTGTTTTCATCTAGACGTTGTGAAACCGATTGCTGAAATTCTATAGTGTTCCGAGTTAACGAGGTGAGAGTCTCTTCTAAACTCATGATTTTCTTATCTGAAGGGGTCTGAAACTTTGTTGGTCCTGAAGGATTCTTAGCATAGCTAAAACCTGGGGGAATAACCTGAGAGTTACTAGATTGACCTTGACTCTGGCCCTTAGACCAAGAAATGTTTGGATTGTTTCTCCAACCAGGGTTATAGGTTTCTGAATATGGGTCAGACTTCTGATGGTTCTCAAATCTAGTGTTATTATAAAGAGAATGGGCTTGCTCTTCAGTAGTCTGTCCTTCCCAAAAAGGCTCTACTCTACCACTAGAGTGACTAAATTCTAAAACTTCTAACCTTTTTGCTATAGCTGCTATTTTGGCATCTGACTCATAAGATCCTTCTACCCTATTAACAGTTCCTCTACCTAGAATAATGGTTTTCTTGGGTTCCCTACTATTTTCCCATTAATAGGTCTTTTCGACGATTTCATTCAAAAATGTCATCGCCTGATCAACATCTTTATTCTCAAACCCGCCTGTGCATAAAGACTCAACCATGGTTGTTGTCGAATAATCTAAACCCTCATAAAGGATTTGAACTAGCCTAACCTTCTCTAAACCATGGTGAGGACATTGAGATAACAAGTCATTGAACCTTTCCCAATACCTATATAGAGATTCTCCCTCTTGTTGAGAAAAAGTACATATCTGCGTCTTAATAGACGATGTTTTGTGCCTAGGGAAAAACTTATGTAAAAAGGCAGATGTAAGTTGTTCATAGGTTTCAATTGACTCAGAAGGCAAACTATACAGCCAAGATTTGTCTTTATCTTTTAGGGAAAAGGGGAATAACCTAAGTTTCAAAGCATCATCATCTAGGTTTTTAATTTTCAAAGTACTACAAATTTCCTCGAATTCCATAACATAAAAATATGGGTTTTCATTTTCTTTCCCTAAAAAGACTGGGAGCATCTGTAAGGTCCCAGGATTTAGTTCATAATTTTCCTCAGTTTCAGCTAACTTGATACATGACGGACGAGAGGTCCTAGTTGGGTTCAACAAAGCTTTTAAAGTTGTCATTTCTAGCACTACCAAAGGACTAAGAGCAATTTCTTCATTAAGTGTCAAGTTTTCAAAACTGAAATTTCCAAAGACATGGCTCTCAAAAGAAGAGTCTTCGAGCTCCCCGCCTTCACAAGAAGAACTACTAGGTTTTTCACTAAACAATCGACCTATAGTGTCTCTTTTCCAAGCCCGTTCTCTAATGACCTCGGGCATACACTAGAAAAAGAAGAAAAAAATCCTAAAAAAAAGGGAATTTCTAAGCGAACACACACAAGGCTGACTCCACCACAACAAACCTAGTGATTCTAGGAAACAAAAAGCATGATGGCTCCCTTAGATTATTTCTAGACCAGCTTCTACTCTTTCGAAAAGCAATTCGTTATAATTTAAGCAGACCTCTCTGGAATCAATCTGAGTTAAAGTAAGTTGAATAGAGACAAGGGAAGCTCAATGGAGATTTGACACCCAGGCGTCACTGGAAAAATATTCACTTGGGTTACAAGGTTGCACGCTCAACTTACATTAACCATCATGAAGTTCGAAGTATGATTAATAGAGCAACCAATATTTATCGAACAACTTTCCTGTTAAGCTCGTTACCCTATCGGTCTCGTTCTAGTCAGTATTTTAAGCTTAGGTTCGCGTAGGTTGTGTTTTCCTAAGGCGGGCAAGAAGAGAACGGTGATGAAATCCGAACCCTTATCTTGTATGGCCAGGCCTTTCCCTTTACTAGAAATTAAATCCGTGCTCAGTTCCTCAACATGTATGCATACGAAGGAAGACAGTAAACCCGCTGACAGGGGATTCGCGGGTGTTTAAATAAACTTACCTCCCGTTCCATACGGGGGATGAACCGCTGAAGTCGACTTGGGCCACCGACTCCTATGTCAGTGTACGGACCCGAGGGGCCGAGGAAACATCGTAATTTCCGTCATTCTCTGCAAACAGTTTACATTTAATTACCCTTCCTTAGGGTTTAAAAATAAAAACAATAATATCCAAAGTCCAATGTTCAAAAAGGAAAGTGCAAAATAAAAAGAAAATGACAAAAATAAAACATTCCTAATACAATTTCTAAAGAGAAAATCTAAAAAAATTTAAAATAATAATAATAATAATAACCTGGATACAATTGTTATTGCTACCTATTTGCACCCTCAACCTTTATATGCCCAAAAACACCTCCAAGGAGAGATCAAGTACAAGGAAGAGGCTTCAAATTGCAGCAATTAACCAGGCATTGATTGATTGGGGACAACCAAATGGATGCACCTCTATTGTTCGTAGATTATTGGAGTTGACTAAGCAAGATCAACAACAGCGACAACCCCCTAGGAAAAAGAAGCACAAGACTAATGTAGAGTCATGTAAGAAGAAATTAAGTTTCGGTCAATTCACTGTCGTTATCTGTATTCTCTCTTCAAATGGGGTTGCGCCATCTACTGCTGATACACTCTATGAACTAGAACAAAAGCATCCATCAGCACCACCTCTTGTCATACCTTCAGATAACATAGATGTTGTTGCAGTCTCCGTGGATGTTCCATCAGTTGTGAAAGCTATAACAAGCTTCCCTAAAGGCACAACCTGTGGTAGGGATAGCCTTAGAGCTCAGCACTTACTAGAGGCAACAAGTGGAGATGATGCCGCTGTCACAGAAGAACTTCTTCGGTCCACCACTGGAGTTGTAAATCTATGGCTTTCTGGACATTTCCCACCTGTTTTAGGCAAATACATAGCGAGTGCTCCCTTGACTCCATTAAATAAGCCCGGGGAAGGCATTAGGCAATAAGCAGTGGGAACTATTTGGAGGAGGTTGTTCTCGAAACTCGCTGCATCTTCTGTGATAAAATATATGACTGCATACCTAGGCAATCACCAATTCGGTGTAGGAAATTCATGTGGTGCAGAGGGAATTTTACACTCTACCAACAGATTGTTAGAGCTTAAAGGTAAACAGGATAACCTCAATATGTTGCTTGTGGACTTTACCAATGCATTTAACTTTGTGGATAGAACTCTTATGATCAATGAGGTACGAGACAAATGCCCAAGCATCTCCAAATGGGTGGAATTATGCTACGCCAGGCCTGCTAAGTTGTACTGCAATGAATTCACTCTCTCATCTGCTAAAGGAGTTCAACAAGGTGATCCTCTTGGCCCTTTACTCTTCTCATTAGTCTTACACCCACTTGTTTGTAAAATCCGGTCGCAATGCACTTTAGACCTTCATGCATGGTACCTGGATGATGGAACCATCATCGGTGACACCATGGAAGTTTCCAATGCTTTGAAGATTATTCAGGCCGAAGGTGCAGGCAGGGGGCTGGTTTTGAGCATTAATAAAACAAAAGTTTTTTGGCCAACTGCGGACCCTCGGTGTATGGCAGATGATGTTTTTCCGATTGGTATTGGTAGGCCAGTTGGAGGGGTCAAATTACTGGGTGGACCAGTAAGTTTGGATGCCCAATTCCATAGTGACACAATCATTGCTAGAGTGGGAAAAACTACACAACTTATGGATACAATCAAAAAATTTAAAGATCCACATAGTGAGCTTTTATTACTACGTAATTTTGCTGGAGTTTCCAAACTCTATTTCACAATGCGCACCACTAACCCTTAATTTATGCAGTCTTCTCAGATTCAGTTTGATCAATATTTGTTCTATTTCTTGAGATACTTGATCACCGGTGACGGTCCTGGTTTTGGACCACTTCAACAACGCATTGCCACCCTTCCTACGAAAGACGGTGGTCTAGGTGTTTATACAATGGAAGATACAATTCAATACTGCTACCTAGCTTCATGCTTTCAAACTTCACACCTACAAAATACCATTTTGCAGGGCACATCTGACTTGATTCCTAACTTCCAGATTACTTTGGACCACTATATGCAAGTGTGTGGTTTATCTTCTTCTACTTTCAATATCCAAGAAACTGCCCCACATCCCATGCACCTATTGGCAGTTCATTTCTTTGATGTTGTTAAGAAGAATATCAACAACACCTTCACCTTGTCAGAACGTGACTCCATTCTATGGCAAAGCAACAAACTACCTCATGCGCAAGATTATCTTAAGGCCATTCCCATTTCTGGACTTAACCAAGTCGTTGGGCCGCGTCATTTCAGGTATGTGCTATAATACAGGTTGGGAATTCCTCTTTTTTGTTGAATACAATACATGCCCCTGTTGTAAAAGAGCTATGGATCAGTTTGGTGACCATGCTATCCACTGCGCCAGCGAGGTTGGTCAGAAATTCCGACATGATACGGTAAGAGACTTGCTTGCTGACATATGTTACAAATCCGGTATTGCTGCCAGAAAAGAAGCCCCATTGGGTTTTCTATCTGATACAAACACTCCTCTTAGACCAGCCGATATTCTGATTTATAATTGGGAGAATGGCCAGAATGTATGCTTCGATGTTACCGGTGTTTCGCCGTTCTCTAAAGGTGGAAATCATAGTTACACGCCTGGTCATGCTATTTCGGCTGCTATTACTCGTAAGAGGAACAAATATGTGGAACAAATGCTCGTCTCATGGATACGGATTTGGTGTTTTAGATTTCACAACCTTGGGTAAATTAGGTGGTGATTTTGTTGTCTTGTCGAAAAGATTTAAGAATTGTATGGACGGTCGTGGGTTAAGAATTTTAGAGTAACTTATGCAGCCTCGAACAAGTACTCTCCCACAATAGTAGCCCCCTAAGTATTATGATTCAAAAAGGGGTTGGGTCACAGATTTTTGCGCGACTCCCAGTCATCTCTATGTAAATATTTTTTTATCGAATTAGGGTTTTTGAGGAGGTGTTCTTTTTATTGAAGATTGGGATTGAGTTTCTGTTTTTTTGTCGTCTGCAGTAGGAAATTTAGGGATTTGGGTTTTGATTTCTCCAATTAATCTTCATCATCTATCCTTTGAACAGAATCAGTGGTGGTGATAGTAATTGAATTGCGTTTTGTTTTGAGTAGAAGCTGCAACAAAAGAGGGAAATAAAGGGTTTCTTTCTCATCGTTTTAGTGATTTGTAGAAGTGTTTTCTTTGATTGGAGTTGAATTAGGTCCTGTGAGAAGACGTTTCTCAAGTTTGCCGTAGGGGTTTGTGTGTTGAGGAATAAGGTTTTTGAAGTTGAAGAACTGGTTTAGTGTTGTTTGGGTTAGTTTCTTCAATTCTTCCTCTCTGTGAAGCAGTAGTTGAATTTGATTTAGTATTTTTATGTATTTCTTTGTGTTGGCTTATTTTTTCCTTGTGTAGTAGTTTCTCCAAGTTTTGCATAAGGGGTTTGATTTTTGAGAAATGGGATTTTTCAGATTGAAGACAAGGTAGGGATTTTGTGTGCAATCTCTTTATTCCTTCAGTTTTCAGAGTTGGTTTAATTAGGGATTTTGATGTATGGTATTTTAAGTTTTCAAATTGTTTTGAAATCTTACAGTCCCATCCTTTAAAACTCTAGTTATCAGTTTCTTTGTGTTTCAATATGCCTAGAGTTACTAGGTTTAACTAGGGGGTTTGTTCGAGTCCCTTATCTCATTGTTTTGATTCACAGAATGCTAGTAAGTTTCTCCAATGTCCTTTTAAGGGTTCTGATGGCTGCAAGAATGGTGTAAGAGGCAGGGGTTTAGTGAGAAGCTCTTTTTTCAAACATCTTAATGATATGCATCTAGTGAATGGGGAAGAAAATGATAGATGCAGGGACAGGATTCAGAATAATGGTGTAGTCTATGCTCTATGGGAACAGACTCTCTCACAACTGAAGATGTGGTTGTGTACCAAGTGTATGCATCTACAAGCTTGGACGAAGTTGTAGATGGTGGATTTTCGACAAAGGCTAAAATCGTAAAACCATAATTGTACATATTCCTGATCCAGCAATCAGATGAGTATTGAGGCTCATGTCTCTCGTTGAAGCATGAAAACTCATGTCGCAAGAGTCACTGACTGAGTTTATTGTCTCTCAGAGCATACTTGAATATGCAGTCTCTCAACTGAGGTAACGTCATATCTCATGAATACTGAGCAATTTCAGTAATCGCTTTTATATAGAATCGAACGATTGGACGGCTCCTAGACAGCTTGCCTGCTAGTATATAGCATAACGTCTTCAGGATGTAACAATGTTTTCCCTGACTATATAAAAGACATGCATATAGAATCTTAATGATTGGACGGCTCCTAGACAGCTTGCCTGCTAGTATAGAGCGATAACGTCTTCAGGATGCAACAACGTTTTCCCTGACTATACGTAATAAATAAATATGACGCTTCAACTAGCGCATATCGCTCAATTCTTGAATAATTAATGCTCCTAGACAGCATTGCCTGCTAGTATAGAGCCATCCGTTAATTATCTCTAATCCTTAAATTCATTAACTGAATTTTCGGAAATATTCTACGTTCTTCATAATATTTCATTACTTCAATTCGTGGTTCTTCCCAGCAGAACTCCATGGGCTAATAATAAATATTTAACGTACGGTCATCTGATCCACTATCGAGTAAGCCCCGACCAAAATGGTGCAAGTGTACTTAGCAATAATGCACTAACGAGCATCTGAATGCACGAACGAGCATTCTAAAACACGAAGGAACGATGAACTTATGCAAAATAGGAAGAAAATGATAAATAATAAAATATTAGCCAAGGCGCTAGGGGACTGGGCCCACCGGACGTCCAGTCACGCTGTGGCCAGTCCCACGCCCAATTCTATGTTTTATCATATTTTTATTATTTTCCTCGATCTCATGAAAATCCCTTCATTTGAACAAATATCCTTCGTTTTAAGGAAACTCCTCAGTTTGATGGTGTTTCCTTCGCATCAAGAAAATAATATAAAATTGGAAAAGGTGTCGTGGGACCGTGTCTACTAGCCGACCGGCTATGCCCTAGTCGTGGCCGGTCCCACACCTCAGGATTCCCATTATTTTATTATTATTTCTCTCATCTCATGAAAACTCCTTAATTTCATGATATTTCCTTCAAGTCATGAAAAATAATATAAAATTAGGGAAACCCGTGGGACCGGGCCCTAGCCGGCAGGTCATGCCCTAGCCGGTCCCACACTCCCCTTATTTTATTATTATTATTTTATGTTTTCTTCATCCCATGAAATTCCTTGATTTCATGATGTTTCCTTCAAACTATGAAAATTCCTTCAAATCATGAAATAATACAAAAAATTAGGGAAAACTCACGGGACCGGGCCCCAGCCGGCCGACTATGCCCAAACCAGTCCCACACGCCCTTATTTTATTATTATTAATATTACTTGTTTCCTTCATCTCATGGAAACTCCTTGATTTCAACAAAACTCCTTGGTTTCAACAAACTCCTTGATTTTATGATATTTCCCTAAAATCATGAAAAATAATACTACCTCCGTCCCTAATTAGATGACCTAGTTAAAATTTACTAGTAAATTTAGAAATGATTTATCTCTCAAACTATACAACGGATTTTCGTAAACTTTGTATCATGGGAAAGCATTTTAAAACACCTATCTAATGAATATAAATACGGCTATCAAATTTTACATATTTCTTATAATAATACTAATCTATCACTCCACTTATTTATGGTATAGGTCATATAATTAGGGACGGAGGGAGTATAAAATTAGGAAAAGTGCCATGGGACCGGGTTCTTTGGCCGGCCAGCCATGCCTTGGCCATAACTGGTACCACACTTCATGATTCCTTAATTTATTATTATTATTTCCTTCATCTTATGAAGTTTTCCTCAGTTTCAGCAAAATCCTTGATTTCTTCATATTTTCTCAAAATGTTGCTCAAACGCACATCAGAAAATATCAAAATTCTCAGGACTGAGACACGAACACTTTGGCGACGCGATCATGTTACCTTGACCGACCAAGGTTGGCTCGTTGGCTTGCAAGAGGCCGGTCCCACATATTTTCATCATTTGAACTAATTTGTTCACATTAGGTTCAAATGCTTCCAAACAATTTTGGAATTTCATAAAACGATCGTCAGTCGATCCCGTGACCAACCATGGCCGGTTTCATGACCCCTTGGTCGGTCCTTCATCTCTTCATAATTAATTAGGTTTTATCACCTAAGGTCCAGATGAGCATTATTTCAATAAATGATTAAACCAGTATTTGATCATCTTTTCACCAACTGGTCTTCAAGAGACTTTGGTATTTTGCTCCCCAGAGCATCTGGGAGTTACATGGTCGACTCATCAACCCATGTAGTCGGTCCCTCCTTCACTCTGTGGTTGATTTTCGATAAATCAGCAATTGATCAAAATTAGGGTTTCGAATCCAAAGCTTTGCAAAACATAATTCTGAGCAGATTCAAACACTAATAATTTTACGACGATCTCATGATCAACAATTTATTAATTATACTCGGTTCAGTTGCCAGTATCCTAATATAATATTTTATTTGGTCATGCTACCAATAATTCATCAAACGAGCAACATTTGCTCAAATGAGCAATATTTGCTCAGACTAAGGAATATTGGTTCAACTATAAATATATCCATCGAATGAGCAATATCTGCTCACCTTAAATATCAACATTTATTCGACAATTATACTTCTGTCTCAACAGACACCTTCAATTCATGAGTCTCAGAACATTTGCAAATCACGTTCAACTCAGCAATACAAGGACTCATCGTTCCTTGTAGTCAGCAACTGACTAACTAAATACACATCTGCCTTGCAGATTCCACAATCACGAGACATCAATCGTGTTATATGGGGGGATATTAACTAGGGTTTTGGTCTGGCGGTCTACGGCACGTGTGTTCATACACACGATGAAAATGTGAGAAAGTCATGCAATCAGTTGAAGGAGTTAACAAAGTAGTGGGTAGAAAATCAACCAAGTCTCCGCACGATGAGCAACTGGTTTTAACACGATTTCCACTTCCCCACTCTTTGACTCCAGCAACTGTCACTCTTCATGGGATCAAGGTTTTTACAATTCTAGCAATATAAATAAGCCTCTGAATCATGATTGAAAAAAGAGACAATCTTTCGTCAAACAGACAACACGAGATTAATAACTCAACGTCTGAGCAATTACTCTCAACAGAGCAAATTCAATCAATCAGAGCTTATCTTATTTATTTATGCAGAATACACAACACACCTACAATCTTCGATCACCATTTATCTCACACATTTCTCAGCTTCCCTCCTACAGATCGACCCATCCTTTCTTGTGACCGAATGGACTCTGGAATGACCATTGTCTTGGTTTAGGCCGGAGTCCTACAGATTGATCTCTCGAATTCAAAGCACTCCCTTCTTGCAGTGCATCTGTGTGAGGTTAAGCATTTCGCTCGGTTCAAGGAGCCTCCTCTGTACGGTCGTCTCCTCAATTCCGTAAAAACCAGCAAATCGTTTTTCCCCATCTACAGAAGTGTTGCAGGTCACATGACGGAGATGTAATTTCGGCTCCTTTCAATGGAGTGGATGCTGATTTTCTTATTCATGGCGTACCAAAACCTGAAGAGGCAAGTGCTTATGTTCATGTTTCTATTGTTGATAATGTTGTGCTTAATAATTTTGTTCAAGTCCTTGGTGTGGAGTTGTTAGATAAATTTTTTCAAGCTCAGTTGCATACAATTCGGCATATACCTACTAAATGTAGACTTAGTTTCTCTCGAACATTCAAACACACTTTGGACAAGGTTATACTCAGTCCCTTGGATGTTTCAGCTTGGGTTCAACTGCTCCTGTTTCCTATATGTGTTTTTCATAATTATACTCCCAAGAATAGTGCAGAAATTCGATCGGGTATGCGAAGGAAACTACAAGTTGCTTCTATTAATCATGCTTTAGCAAAGTGGAGGGATTCTGATAGTTGTGTCTCTTTGATTGTGGGTTTGTTATCTGATAATGACCTTCTATCTAAGCATAAGGTCTTGTCTACAAATACTAATCAAGATGATATTAATTTACGACTTTGTAGCCGAAAGCTTAGTCAGGTCTCTTATACCGCTGTTATTCGTGTTCTTACATCCAATGACGTGGCTCCTTCTACTGATGTTAATTTATCTGATTTACAACTCAAGCATCCCTCGGCACCTCCACCAGTATTTCCCATTGGACCGTTTGAAGTTAATGCTGCTACGGCTAGTATCGATATGGTTTTGAACAAAATTAGAAGTTTTTCCAAAGGTACAGCATGTGGTAGGGATGGTCTTCATGCTCAACACTTGCTTGATTCCCACAGTGGTCCTGCGGCAGCTGTGGCGGATGAGCTCCTTGCATCCATCACTGCAGTTGTTAATCTTCTTTTAGCTGGTAACTTCCCTCCGCAGTTAGGTAAGTTCATTGCTAGCGCGCCACTTACTCCTTTACTTAAACCTGGAGGGGGTATTAGACCTATTGCTGTCGGTACTATATGAAGACGGTTAGTTTCTAAGGTTGTCGCATCTCTTGTTATCAAGAATGTGTCTAGATATTTAAGTGATTTCCAATTTTGTGTTGGAGTACCTTGTGGAGGGGAATCTATATTACATTCAGTAAATCGTATTTTGGAGGAGAAAGGTAGTCTTAGCTCCATGTTTATGCTTCTAGTAGATTTTAGTAATGCCTTTAACCTTGTGGATAGGACTGCTATGATGCAAGAAGTGAGACTTAAATGCCCTAGTATATCTAAATGGGTTGAATTTCGTTATGATTTTCCTACCCAACTTTATTATGGTGCTTCTACTCTTTCTTCTGCACAAGGTATACAGAAAGGAGATCCTCTAGGTCCTTTAATTTTCTCGCTGACTTTGCACCCTCTTGTTTTAAAGATCTCGCAACAGTGTCATCTTGATTTGCAGGCGTGGAAAGATGATGGTACCATTATTGGTGATACTTTGCAGGTTTCTGAAGCATTTCGCATTATTCAAAATGAAGGTGCATCTGTTGGGATTCATTTCAACGTGCGGAAAACTGAATTGTTTTGGACTTCTACGGATACAAGGAGTCTGCAAGATGGTATTTTTCCTGCTGGTATTGGTAGATACTCTATAGGAGTTAAACTTCTTGGTGGTCCTGTGAGTTTGAATGTTAAGTTTTGCAGTGAATTGGTTCTTGGTAGAGTTCAAAATACCAAACAATTGATGGCGGCAGTTCGTAGGATCGAAGACCCTCGAAGTGAATTGCTTCTTCTGCGGAACTGTAGAGGTGTATCTAAACTTTACTTTATTTTGCGTACCACTGCACCTAAGTATGTGAAAGAAGCGCAGGTTGTATATGATGATCATATTTTCAAATATACGAGAAATTTAGTGACTGATGATGGTCCAGGTTTTGGTTTATTACAGCAGAGACTAGTGTCTTTACCCATCAGAGAGGGTGGTCTTGGTATCTACTCTATGTTTGATACAATGCAATGCTGTTTTTTAGTTTCTTATTCTCAAACCCTCCATCTACAGGGGAATATTTTACACCCTATATCTTCAGTCTCTACATCTTCGGGATTTTCTGTTAAGGGTCCTACTTATCAACAGGTTTTTGATCATTTTGTTCGAGTGTGTGGTATTGATTCTTCCCAACATAGAAATCTCATAACATCCCCACATCCCATGCATTCATTGGCAGTTCAATATTTTGCAGGAGTGACGGAAAACATGCCTTCCCTTTTCAATATGTCAAGACGTGACTCAGTACTTTGGCAGTGCAATAAAACTAAGCATGCTCAAAATTACTTGCTTGCTATTCCTGTTGATGGGCTTGGACAGAAGTTAGGGCCACGTCAGTTTTGTGATATTCTTAGCTATAGACTTGGTATTCCCCTATTTGCAGAAAAAAGTATTTGTTTGTGTTGTAACAAGGCTATGGATGTATATGGTGACCATGTGTTGCATTGTGCATGTGAAGTTGGAGTCAAGTTTCGACATGATTTTGTTCGTGACACATTTGCGGATATTTGTTATAGGGCAGGTGTGCACGCTAAAGTTGAAGCGCCTTTGGGTTTCTTATCGCGTGATGGTGGCGATTCAAGACCAGTGGACATTCTTGTCTACAATTGGGAGGAGGGACGAGATACTTGTTTGGATGTGACGGGAGTTTCTCCTTTCGCTGGGGTTGGCGTAGACGCTTTCACACCAGGTCTTGCTTTGTCTAAAGCCGTTGAACGTAAAAGATGTAAATACCTTGATGTTTGTAGAGCCAATGGGTATAGTTTTGGTACCTTGGCTTTTACTACTTTAGGTGAGCTTGGTTTCGAAATTATAGAGTTTTTATTGAGGTTGAAAAATTACATAGCTATTTGGCGTTATAAAGAGTGACGAAAATTTAGGAGTTTAGTCTTTTTTTTTTCTTTTCTCTATTTATTTTTCTTAAGCTTAGAGTAGTTATTTATTTTACCCTTTTGGTTTATGGGGGTAGGGGGCCTTGTGCCTCCTGCATGTAATTCTTGTAATTACGTTTTTTTGCTTAATAAACTATTGGACTTAGCAAAAAAAAAAAATTACATAGCTAGACATGATGCTAATGTTAAAGTTCGCAATTTTCTTTTTATTAGATTAGGTTTAGCTATCCAAAAAGGGGTTGGGGCGCAACTTGTTGCGTGGTTACCAAGAAGTTTCTTGTAAAAACTTTTCTATTCTTCTTTCAAAATAATAATAATAATAATAATGAGGTGTAGGCGCCCAGATTGTAGCCCGGATTCCTACTACCGCCGTGTATTGAATCTTCTGTGTTTTATAATAATAATAATACAGACTGGAGACCCTCCCCATCAGAGATGGAGGTCTCGGAATCTACTCCATGACTGACACGGTCAATTATTGTTACTTGGCGTCTCAGTTTCAAACGCAACAAGTCCAACAGATCATCTTACGCAGCAACCTTCATGCAGATCCTAGTCCAGCATGTCGACAAGCCTTGATGACGTACAGTCAGGACTGTGAGCTCATCACTTATTCATTCAACATTAACATTACCGCCCCTCCTTCCATGCAGTACATACATTCCTTGGCAGTGAAATATTTTGAAGTTGTTAAGAGGCATATCCCCACCAAGTTTCAAATGACTGCACGGGACAGTGCTTTGTGGCGGAGTAATCAGATAAATCACGCTCAGGACTACCTTCTTGCTATACCTATAGACGGTTTGAACCAAACTCTTGGCCCTAGACAGTTCCATAGCGTGCTATGTTATCGCCTAGGTATTCCACTTTTCCCTGAGAATAGTCGTTGTACCTGTTGCCACAGAGATATGGACAAATTCGGAGACCATGCATTACATTTTGCCAGCGAAGTTGGGCAGAAATTCAGACATGATCTTGCGCGCGATGTTTTCATAGACGTTTGCTTCAGGGCAAATGTTCCGTCTAGAAAAGAGGTGGAACTTGGACTCCGGACAGTTGGGAACTATACTTTGCTGACGACCGACTTACTTTTTTATAACTGGGAGAACGGGAAGGACACATGCTTCGATGTTACGATTGTTTCCCCATCCACAAGTGACAATCCAACTTTCATTCTGGGTCAAGCAATTGCTAAAGCCGTTGTTCGCAAATGAAAAAAGTACCTTGATATTTGTGAAACACACGGTTATGGCTTTAGAGTCCTTGCTTTCACTACCTTAGGTGAACTTGGAGAGGACACAATGGCTTTCGTGGAGAGACTTAAGAACTGCATTGCCAACAATGATGCAAATATTGACATTGGTCGGTTTTTATTTCATAGAATAGGTATGATTATTCAAAAAGGAGTTGGGGCTCAGCTTGTAGCTAGATTGCCATCCAACCCTATGTAATCAGACTTATGTTTTTTTATATAATTATAATAATAAAAAATAATAATAATAATAATAATACATATTTTAATTACAACCGATGGTGCAGGCTTTGGTCCGCTGCAGTACAGACTGCGAACCTCCCCATCAGAGATGGAGGTATCGAAATCTACTCCATGACTGACACGGTCAATTATTGTTACTTGGCGTCTCAGTTTCAAACGCAACAGGTCCACCAGATCATCTTACGCATCAACCTCCCTGCAGATCCTAGTCCAGCATGCCAGCAAGCCTTGATGACTTACAATCAGGCCTGTGAGCTCACCACTTCTTCATTCAACTTTAACGTTACCGCCCCTCCTTCCATGCAGTACATGCATTCCTTGGCAGTGAACTATTTTGAAGTTATGAAGAGGCATATCCCCACCAAGTTTCAAATGACTGCACGGGACAGTGCTTTGTGGCGGAGTAATCAGATGAATCACGCTCATGACTACCTTATTTTTATACCTATAGACGGTTTGAACCAAATTCTTGGCCTAGACAGTTTCGAAGCGTGCTATGTTGTTGCCTAGGTATTCCACTTTTCCCTGAGAATAGCCGTTGTACCTGTTGCCACAGAGATATGGACAAATTCGGAGACCATGCATTACATTGTGCCAGCGAAGTTGGGCAGAAATTCAGACACGATCTTGCGCGCGATGTTTTCATAGACATTTGCTTCAGGGCAAATGTTCCGGCTAGAAAAGAGGTGTACCTTGGACTCCGGACAGTTGGGAACAATACTTTGCTGCCACCCGACTTACTTGTTTATAACTGGGAGAACGGGAAGGACACATGCTTCGATGTTTCGATTGTTTCCCCCATTCACCAGTGAGAATCCAACTTTCATTCCAGGTCAAGCAATTGCTAAAGCCGTTCTTCGCAAACGAAACATGTACCTTGATGTTTGTGAAACACACGGTTATGGCTTTGGAGTCCTTGCTTTCACTACCTTAGGTGAACTTAGAGAGGACACAGTGGCTTTCGTGAAGAGACTTAAGAACTGCATTGCCAACAATGATGCAAATGTTGACATTGGTCGGTTTTTATTTCATATAATAGGTATGGTTATTCAAAAAGGAGTCGGAGCTCACCTTGTAGCTAGATTGCCATCCAACCCTATGTAATCAGACTTATGTTTTTTAAATAATAATAATAATATTAAAATAATAATAATAAATGATAATAACTGGGAAAGAGGTGTCTCTAGGGCTTATTTCAGCAGACAACAAGGAACTTCGGCCGACGGATATCATGGTCTATAACTGGGAAAAGGGCAGAGATGTGTGTATGGATGTCACTGGGGTTTCTCCTTTTACTAGTGCTAGGACTCGCAACTTTATACCAGGGTCTGCTATTTCTGCAGCCATCACTCGCAAGAAAAATAAGTACCTGGACAAGTGCACTTCACTCGGCTATGGTTTTGGGGTTCTAGCCTTTACCACTTTCGGGAAGCTTAGTCCTGATTTAACATCCTTTTTAAAGAGATTGAGAAATTGTATGGATAGACATGATGCTAATTTTAAGATAGGCAATTCTCTTTTTCACAGACTAGGAATAGTTATTCAAAAAGGTGTTGGTGCCCAGCTTGTTGCTAGGTTACCCGCCTTCCCCTGTAATACTGATTTTGATTCATAATAAAAGCCTTCGTTGCCCCTTTTATAATAATAATAATAATACATACATACATACATACATACTTTAATTACAGCTGATGGTGCAGGATTTGGTCCGCTGCAATACAGACTGGCGACCCTCCCCATCAGAGATGGAGGTCTCGGAATCTACTCCATGACTGACACAGTCAATTATTGTTACTTGGCGTCTCAGTTTCAAACGCAACAGGTCCAACAGATCATCTTACGCAGCAACCTCCCCGCAGATCCTAGTCCAGCATGCCAGCAAGCCTTGATGACTTACAATCAGGCCTGTGAGCTCACCACTTCTTCATTAAAATTTAACGTTACCGCCCCTCCTTCCATGCAGTACATGCATACCTTGGTAGTGAACTATTTTGAAGTTGTGAAGAGGCATATCCCCACCAAGTTTCAAATGACTGCACGGGACAGTGCTTTGTGGCGGAGTAATCAGATGAATCGCGCTCAGGACTACCTTCTTGCTATACCTATAGACGGTTTGAACCAAACTCTTGGCCCTAGACAGTTCCGAAGCGTGCTATGTTATCGCCTAAGTATTCCACTTTTCCCTGAGAATAGCCGTGTACCTATTGCCACAGAGATATGGAAAAATTCGGATACCATGCATTACATTGTGCCAGCGAAGTTGGGCAGAAATTCAGACACGATCCTGCGCGCGATGTTTTCATAGACATTTTCTTCAGGGAAAATGTTCCGTCTAGAAAAGAGGTGGACCTTGGAATCCGGACAGTTGGGAACAATAATTTGCTGCCGGCCAACTTACTTGTTTATAACTGGGAGAACGGGAAGGACACATGCTTCGATGTTACGATTGTTTCCCCATTCACAAGTGACAATCCAACTTTCGTTCCGGGTCAAGCAATTTCTAAAGCCGTTCTTCGCAAACGAAACAAGTACCTTGATGTTTGTGAAACACACGGTTATGGATTTGGAGTCCTTGCTTTCACTACATTAGGTGAACTTGGAGAGGACACAGTGGCTTTTGTGAAGAGACTTAAGAACTGCATTGCCAACAATGATGCAAACGTTGACATTGGTCGGTTTTTATTTCATAGAATAGGTATGGTTATTCAAAAAGGAGTTGGGGCTCAGCTTGTAGCTAGATTTCCATCCAATCCTATGTAATCAGACTTATGTTTTTTTATATAATAATAATAATAATAATATTAATAATAATAATAATCCTGTGTTGGCGCCCAGCTTGTCGCTCGGTTGCCTTCTATCGACTTGTAATATACACTCTGTCGTCTTGCTAATAAAACGCCCTGAGTGGCTCTTATAATAATAATAATAATAATAATCTTTACCATAATAATAATAATAAGTACCCCTGGACAAGCCATTGCAGGAGTCTCACCCTTCACTACAGGACGTACTCGATTGTTCACCCTTGGACAAGCCATTTTAGCCGTTGTCACACGCAAAAAAAATAAATACCTCGACAAGTGTATTAGCAATGGTTGCGGCTTCGGTGTCTTGGCATTCACTACTTTAGGATAGTTGAGTGGTGACTTTATTGCTTTTCTAAAGAGGTTGAGTAACTGCCTTGCTAGTCATGATGCGAACTACAAAGTTGGCAGGTTACTCTTCCATAGGCTAGGTATCATTATTCAGCGAGGAGTTGGAGCCCATATTGTCGCTAGGCTGCCAACTAATCACTTGTAAAAGACTCTGTTATTTGTTTTGCAATAAAATGCCCCCTGGTGGCACTATTTTATAATAATAATAATAATAATAATAATAATAATAAGCGTTTGGGCAGTAATCTACTTTGGGCTATCCGAATCTGAGTTCAACATCAACGACACTGCCCCCCATTTCATGAAGTCATTGGCAGTAATCTACTTTGGTGTTGTCAAAGATTCTATGCTCTCTAGCCTCCCCTTCAATGAGCGTGAGTCGATCATTTGGCAGTGCAACAAAATAGAACATGCCATGGATTTTCTGAAATCCATTCCTATTACTGGGATCAACCAGCCTGTTGGTCCTAGACAATTTCAGTCTGTCCTCCAATATCGCTTGGTCATACCAATGTTTGTTGCTGATAGTGTTTGTTCTAGCTGTGCTAAGCCGATGGATATCTACGGAGACCATGTCGTGCACTGTGCTAAAGATGTGGGACCTAAATACAGACATGATATGGTAAGAGATTTGATCTCGGAAATATGCTACAAGGCTGCTATTCCTGCCCAGAAAGAGGTTTTGTTGGGATTTCTTTCTAACAATGACAATGATCTTAAGCCGACAGATATCTTAGTACACATATGGGAGGATGGGAAGGATGTGTGCTTTAACGTAACATGAGTCTCACCTTTCACTAGTGCACGTACTCGGTTGTTCACCCCTGGACAAGCCATTAACGCTGCTGTCACACGCAAAAATAATAAATATCTTGACAAGTGCATTAGTAATGGTTGTGGTTTCGGTGTCTTGGCTTTCACTACTTTAGGAGAGTTAGACTGGTGATTTTATTGTTTTTCTAAAGAGGTTGAGTAACCTCCTTGCTAGTCACGATGTGAACTACAAAGTTGGCAGTTTACTCTTCCATAGACTAGGTATTATTATTCAGAGAGGAGTTGGAGCCCATATTGTCGCTAGGCTGCCAACTAACCACTTGTAAATACTCTTTTTTTGCAATAAATTCCTCTTTTTTTATTATAAAAATAATAATAATAATAAAAAAGGTATTGGCGGCCAGCTTGTTGCTAGGCTACCCACCAACTCTTTGTAAATTTCCTTTGTTTGTTTAAAAAAAAATTATTATTATTATTATTATTATTATTATTATTATAAAAGGGAGCCACTAAGGCATTTATTATTATTATTATTATTATTAAAAATAATAATAATAATAATAATTGAGATTTTAGATTACATCACCTTTGGTTGGTAGCCGAGCAACAAGATGAGCTCCAACCCCTTTCTGAATAACATCACCCAACCTATGAAAAATAAAGCTGCCTAAACCACTACCAGCTTCATTGCTAACCAACCAATTCTTTAGACGCTTGAAAAAGGAAATAAAATCATCACTAAGCTCTCCTAAAATAGTAAAAACTAAGACACCCAAACCATAACCATGAGCAACACAATCAGACAAATATTTGGTGCGTTTACGCGAGATTGCTCTCGAAATAGCCTGCCCCGGAATAAAGGCACGAACACCATCACCAGTGAAGGAAAAGACTCCTGTGACATCCATACATACATCTTTCCCGTTTTCCCAATTGAGTACAAGGATATCGGCTGGGCGTAAGTCCTTGTTATCATCTGATAAAATACCCAGGTTTGCTTCCTTGCGTGCAGGTACACAAGCTTTGTAGCAGATATCGGTAGTCAAATCACGAACTAAGTCATGACGGAACTTAATCCCAACATCTTTAGCACAATGAAGCGCATGATCGCCAAAAATATCCATAGGCTTACTGCAACAAGAGCATAACCCACCTTCGACGAACAATGGAATACCAAGACGATAACAAACTACACCCTTAAACTGTCGGGGACCAAGGCACTGACCAAGTCCACTAATAGGGACAACCAAGAGATAATCCTGAGCATGCTTGATCTGGTTACACTGCCATAACATTGAATCTCTAGCAGATAAAGTAAACTGGATAGGGATTCGCTTCTTGACCGCGCCGAAATAAGTAACTGTCAGAGAGTGCATAGAGGGGAGGGGGCAGTGTCATCGACGCAATAAGTAGAAGGAAAATCACATACCTGAGTAAATTTCTGAAGATCTATCTTGTAAGCAGCACCATTGTCGGCTGGGAATAAACTACCAAGTATCACCTTCCGCACAGAGGCCGTATGATTCTGAGAGGCAAGATAACAGTAAGTACCGGTGTCTGCCATAGTATAAATACCAAGGACACCATCTTTGATAGGCAGCGTAACTAACCTATATTGCAGAGGACCAAAACCAGCTCCATCACCTGTTATCACGAGCCTCAAATACTTGAGTAGGTGATCGTCAAAGAGGTCGGTGGCTAGTTGTATGGCAGCAGGATTGGTGGTGCGCATAGCAAAATATAATCTAGAGACACCGACACAGTTACGAAGCAGCAGCATCTCACTCTGAGGGTCTTTGAGCTTTTTGATAGCCGAAATTAGTTGAATACTCTTGTTCACCCTACCAAAAACCAAGTCGCTCATGAATTCCATGTCCAAACTCACAGGTACACCCAAAAGTTTAACACCTTTGCTCGGCCTCCCAATATCTCTGGGTAAAACACCCTCCTCGAGGCTGCGAGGATCAAGAGTAGGCCAAAAAACCTTCGTTTTCTTGATATTGAGATGCAAGCCTCTAGTCTGACCTTCAGATTCTATAATCTTCAAATCTTTGGCAACCTCCAACGTGTCTCCTAAAATAGTGCCATCTTCAAGATACCAAGCATGTAAATCGAGTTTGCAACGAGAAGCAATGGACTTCACTAGAGGGTGAAGAGTCAAAGCAAACAAAAGGGGACCGAGAGGGTCACCTTGCTAAACCCCCAAAGAAGAAGACAAGATGTACTGGTCGTAGAAGAGTTTATCAGGCCGAGCATAGCATAATTCAACCCAGCGAGAAATACCTGGACAATGAAGCCGAACCTCTCTAATGAGATGAGACCTGCACACCATATTGAAAGCATTCGAGAAGCCAATGAGCAACATTGACATCTTATCTGAGTGCCCTTCAAGCTCCAGCAAACCATTTACAGCATGAAGTATAGCTTCTCCCCCTACTGGCACACCAACCCCAAACTGATAATCTCCCAAATAAGAAGACATGGCCTTGCCAACTGAAAATGCGGCTACCTTAGAGACCAAACAACGCCAGATAATGCCTACCGCAATAGGCCTTAAACCACCACCAGGCTTGAGTAGAGGCGTAAGAGGTGCACTGGCGATGAGCTCCCCCAAGACCTTAGGACACTTGCCAGCCAACCAAAGGTTGACCACCCCCGTGATCGAAGCCAACAAATCATCTGCCACTGCCACTGCTGCAGCACTCAAAGCGTCAACCAAATGTTGTGCATACAAACCATCGCGACCACATGAAGTTCCTCTAGGGAAACCCTTGATAGCATCCTGAACAACTCGTGAATCAACCGAAACCGGATCACCACAGAAATCTTCCTCTGGAATGGAAGGAGGTGGAGTTGTAGGATGCTTCGCTTGTAAGTCTAAAAACGTGTTCTCGCTGCGAGGAGCAACATCGTTGGAAGATAATACACGAATGGCCGCTGCATAATGTCCAAGCTCAAGCTTCTTTCGGCAAGCACTCAAGTTGGACGCATTTGCCTTCTTCTTACTGTCTGGTTTGGTGCTTTGATGGTGACTCGGCAGCTGTAGCAACTTAGTAATCAGCTTAAAACAGCCCCCTGGTTCTTTCCAAACCAACAAAGCCTGTTGAATCGCCGCTACCTGCAGTCGCTTACGATTGCATGACTTCTCATCTGCTTTGGGTCTGTAACGAACCAGCGTGCAAATGGGGAGGAGGATTAAATGAATTCAAGCAATAATATCTGACGGTTTACTTAGCACACTGTACAAGCAAACTTTCAAAGTGCAAGAGAAACTCAATATGCACTTATGAGGGATGCTGGAAACCGTGGGAAGAGAGCGCTGAAAAACAGCACACAACAAGTCAGGAGTTAGAGAAAACTCCTCATCTGACAGCGCCTTGGCAGACAACTCTTCAACAGAAAACACCTTGTCATCGCGACTGGGAGGATCAGAGACGATGGAAACAACAGCAGGACTGAACACAGGAACTGTAGCATGCCTTTCGATACCGTGGAGAAGAAAATCGACAGAGCTGCCATTAAAGGGGCCTGCAATGGTATCACAGTGAACGCCTTTCCCTTTGCAGGGGGACTTCCAGGTGTGAAGAGTCATACACCGGGTGCAAAGCCACATGTGTAATTGTTGCAGCAAGTCTTCCCAGGCGCTGAAAACTGTACTGTCATCGGCAATGAGAGCTCTGCAATGGGCATTATCCTTCGAAAAAGAGTGCTTACTCTGCAATGGGCATTATCCTTCATATAATAATAATAGTAATAATAATAAACAAAACTAGTGACAAAACACCAAGGTGGCCAAGTTTGGAGTACAAAAACTCCGTTCAAATGTTGGGATCCATTAAACTACATATTAAACAAAATTGATATAAAAACCCAAAAATTTTAAAAATTGATACAAAAACCCCAAATTTCAAAATTGGTTTCATCAAATTTTATGAAGAAACCAAAATTTTATGATGTTTCATCAAATTTGATGATGAAACCAAACTTGGTTTCATCAAATTCTTTGGGGGTTTCTGTATTACTTTTGTTTGTTGGGGTTTTTGTGTTACTTTTGTTTTGATAGGTTTTTTGTGAATGGATAGTGACACCTTTGGGGTTATAACTCGCGGACAGAATAATAAAACTAAAATCTAATAAAAATCTAAAGAAATAAAATAAAAAATAATAATTCATATAAAGCTTTTGGTTAGCAACAAGTTGGGTTCTAACTCCCCTTTGAATAGCAATGCCTAATATATAAAAAATAAAACTACCCAAACCGCTACTAGCATCATTGCTGATAAGACAATTCTTCAGATGCTTGAAGAAACTCAAAGTGTCATTGCCAAGTTCTCCTAAAATGGAGAAATCTAAGACCCCGAGGTCATACCCATGTGAAACGCATTTGTCCAAAATTTTAGCACGTTTTCGTGAAACCGCACTAGAAATGGTTTTACCTGGGACAAAATAGCGAATACCTTCATCAGTGAAACGCGAGAAAACTGTGACATCCATACAAACATCTTGTCCATTATCCCAATTAAGAACAAGGATATCAGCGGGCTTCAGATCTCTGTATCATCTTTCAGAAAACCAAGAGAAACTTCCTTGCGTGCAGGTACACTGTCTTTGTAGCAAATGTCAGCAATAACATCTCGAACAAGATCATGTCGAAACTTGTAACCAACATCTTTAGCACAATGAAGCGCATGATCACCAAAGATATCCATAGATTTGCTACAACATGGGCATAAACTATTCTCAACAAATAGAGGGATACCAAGGCGATAGCAAAGTACAACTCTGAATTTTATTGGACCGAGGCACTGATTAAGTCCACTAATAGGTACTGCTAATAAATAATCTTGCGCATGATTGACCCGGTTGCACTGCCATAAGATAGAATCTCCTACAGACATAGAAAAGTGGTCTGGGATTTACTTCTTAACTGCGTCGAAATAAGTGACTGTCAGGGAGTGCATAGAAGGGGGTGGGGGTGTCATCAACACAATAGGAAGAAGGTATTCTGCATATCTGGATAAAGGTCTGAAGAGCCAACTGATAGGCAGAGCATCTGTCCGTTGATAAAAGATCACCAAGGATTACCTTTTGTAAATAAGTAGTCTGGCTCTGAGAGGCGAGGTAATAGTAGCCACGAGTGTCCTCCATAGTATAAATGCCAAGTCCGCCATCTTTGATAGGCAAGGTAGCTAATCTCTGTTGTAAAGGACCAAAGCCCGCACCATCACCAGTAATTAGGAGTCTCAAATACTGATGCAACTGGTCATCAAAAAGATCAGTGGATGCTTGCAAGGCCGCAGGGTTGGTAGTACGCATTGCAAAATATAATCTAGACACACCAGCGCAATTGCGAAGTAATAGCATCTCACTTTGAGGATCCTTGAGTTTTTTTATCGCATCCATTAGGTGAACAGTTTTTTGCACCCTGCTCAACATCATATTGCTAATAAAATCCAAATCCAAACTCACAGGTCCACCCAAAATTTTAACACCATTAGAAGGTCTACCAATGTCCGAGAGGAAAACACCATCTGTTGTACTTCTGGGATCAATAGAAGGCGAAAATACCTCTGTTTTCTTTATAAAATAATGTTTCCTTTCTTTTTTTCTTCGTTCTTTTCACTTTGTCTTTTTGACTCTAAATTCTTTAATTGACCACCAAAAGCTTTGGCAACTCCTTTTTTTCTTTCGCTCCAAAATCCAAAATCTGTAGTTAAAAGACAAATATCCAAAAACGTAAAATAGGACAAATAAAAAAAATAAAAAATAAAAACTACAAAAACAAAACCTAAAAATTAAATCAAAAATTCTAAACCTAAAAAAAAGTCCGCGTCGGCGGCGCCAAAAATTGATGGTATTTTTTAGTGATTGTAGAAGTGGTAAGTAATATGGTTCGTTGAGACTTGTGAAAGCAGATTTTTTAGACTTAATTTTTATAAATAAAAATAACAAACTCAATTAAAAAGTGTTGTGGAAATTATGGAGAGGCTGGGGCTAGGATTCCACCAATTTTCGCACTCATATGGTTCAGATGTCAATTCTAAACAATAAAAGCTCAAATGATAATGTTTTATTGACTCTAATTCATTGCCCAAGGTAGATTTCGAAAGTAATGGGTGTAAAACTAAAGCATGGGACATCAAAACATCTAAGCTAAGCATGACCCATCAATTGTAATCACAACCATTCAATGAAACTCACAATCAATTGAATAACATTGCAAATAGTCGTAACAATAATTGATAGAATTACCACATTTCTGAAACTCGGATTCATCCGTCGGCCCAGAGATAGGATTAGCTTTTCATCATGGAAACACGCTCAAAATTTGATTTCATTGCTCAAAGGGTGTTTACAAATAATGAAAGGGAGGAAATGATTAAAATCGGATTCAGTAACACTTATAATTGTTATAAAATATCTGTTACAAGGAACGATACAAATAAAGTGTCACGGTCACTGTAGCTCTACGACTGTTTTCTGGCGTCAATGTTCTTCGTTATTCTTCCTCATGCAGCAGCAGAAAAAGTATTCCTGCAACTCGATTTTACGCTCTGTTGATGCTCTAAACTTCTACTAAACTCTCCGTCCTTCTTCTGCTCGACCTCAGAAACCTATTTATACACCTTTAATTGGACCAAGAATAACTCCTCATTAATCCAAAAAATCTTCCCATTACTCGGCAGTCAATGAAAATATTCCCGAGAAGTTTTCTTACCATTCTTGTTTTCTTCATGCGTCTGTTGTAGTCAACCTCCATCCAAACACTCTTACACACATCCCAGCATGTGCCAAACACGCTCAGTCCACAAGAACTCTTCCCAAACATATCCAGAAATCCTGTAATATCCTCGAGTAAATATTCTTCCCCTGTTTTGTTCCAACCGAAGAATCATCCCTTAATTTTTGAATCTAGAGCAGTTACTACCTTCTGTTGACCGTAACAGCTCGTCCTCAAACAAACACGACAAGAAAATATCACTAAATCTGCTCGAGTTTAATGCCGAAAGTCCTACCATCCACGTACTCCCATGTTTCCTTCTCTCCGACGAAATAGCCCAAGTTAATATGTTTAAACAGATATACCAACCTTGTTTAATCAAAACTACTCTCTGCTAATTCCAACTATTTAATCTCCTTCAAACCCGTCCAGAAATCGATTCACAAACTTCACAGGTAAGAACTTATTTTCCCGCCAAAACTAAAATTTGAATGATGAAGATGGTGTCCCCCTAACCAAACCGTGGGCACCTTTAGAATATGGGGTGCTATGGGGTTTGAATAACAAGTGAGTGCCCTTTAGTAAATGAGGTGCCCCTTATCCAAAGCAGGGGTCCGTTTAGTAGTTGTCCTCCGGGGTTGCCCCGTGCAGTTTTTCGAGCCAATGTTTCCAAAAATGTTTATTTCCCAAAAATACCTACAAACACAAAAAACACCATAATAAGTACAAAATAGAAAAATGAGGACAACTTAGACACAAAATTGTGTCTATCACAATTCAAACAGATATAAATCCGCGAGCCTGATTATTATGTGGAACAACTTGAACGGTACCAAAGACAAATGTTCAAGTGTCAATAAATTTATATCAACAACCAAAGGTTGGATTATCTAATTGATTTAACTACGCACAACCTGTGATATTTCAATTATATAAACAAATATAATTCGGAAAAGAAATAACACAGACACTAGAAATTTTGTTAGCGAGGAAACCGTAAATGCAAGAAAACCCCGGGACCTAGTCCATATTTGAACACCATATTGTATTAAGCCGCTACATACACTAGCCTACTCCAAGTTAACTTCAGACTGGAATGTAGTTGCGCCCTAACCAATCTCACACTGATCAAGGTACAGTCGCGTTCCTTACGCCTCTAAATCCCAGCAGGCGCACTTGATTTCCTTAGCTGATCTCACCCACAACTAAGAGTTGCTACGACCCAAAGTTGAAGACTTGATAAACCAATCTGTCTAACACAGAAAAGTCTATTGAATAGATAAATCTGTCTCCCACAGAAATACCTAAGAGTTTTGTTCCGTCTTTTGATAAATCAAGGTGAAGATGAACCAATTGATACACCAGTCTTATATTCCCGAAGAACAACTTAGTAATATCCATCACCTCACAATAATCTTAATCGTATGATAGCGAAACAAGATATTGTGGAAACACAAACGATGAGACGAAGATGTTTGTGACTACTTTTTACCTTGCCCATCGAAGATTAAATCTCGAGCAAATCTTAGAGAAGATAGTACTCAATATGATAGAAAACAACAAGATCGGAACACACAACTACAGAGAAAATAATTGGGTCTGGCTTCACAATACCAATGAAGTCTTCAAGTCGTTAACCTACAGGGTTTTGGAAAAACCTAAGGTTAAAGGATAATCGACTCTAGTCGCAACTAGTATTACACAGGAGGTGTGGGGATTAGGCTTCCCAGTTGCTAGAGTTCTCCCTTATATAGTCTTTAAATCAGGTTTTGCAATCAATGCTACCTTGGTAACAAAGCATTCAATATTCACCGTTATTTGAAAACCTGATTAGACTCAAGCTAACATCTTACCAACACATATTTCGAGAAATATGTAAGCGAGTTAAACTCAACTCGAAATATCAAATGTGTATAATCGAAGTTGAAAATGCAGGGGTACAACAACCTCACCCAATATTTCGATTAGCAATCTGTATGGACCAACTCTAATATACTTTTAAGAGAATCAACTAGACAGTCAGACTCAATCTTAATAAAAAGTATAACAATGAGTTAATATCTCTATCTCTGGATTTGATCTTTACTCAAGCAAATGGAAGTCTGCGAGTCTTTATCAAATACTAGAGATATAAACTTGGATGGTACCAAAGACCAATATCCAAGGATCAATCAATTTTCAATCAACAACCAAAGGTTGGTGTTGATGGTGGTTTTTAGTTCAGGGTTAAAATTGTAAACCTTGCATTTAATATGCCATCACTCTGCAAAAGAAACAGATCCATATAAAAGTGATGAGTGATTCAACCTCTTCACTGGCGCATTTATAGAGCAATTCAATATTTTCATATGAATTTATCCAGAATGGTGCATGTAGCAATAATCCCAGAGATTCTGTAAATTTCGGCACCTTGCCTTGCCTTTATTATAATTTTCTTTGAATGCTTTTTGTGCTATGTTCCCCGACCGAACCCTTAATATTTATATGGCATGACAATTTGTGTTCACTCGCAGCAGAGTAACACGAATTTCCAAATATCAAGGTTAAGGTCCTTGCATAAAGTACTCAATAAGAAACTTAAAGAACTATGTGTCAACACATAGAATTAAATCAATTTTGTGATAATTCACAAGATTCGAATATTACCCTGAATAATTTGCAAAAATTAGGGTTTTGCGCCTTGCGCAATATATTAGACCCCGTTGGTCGAAATTAAGCTTAGGCGAACTAAGCAATTAATCCTCCATGGATTAGTAGGTGCAAAATCCTACCCAAAATCAGAAAGGAGTCGCGGAATAGAGCAGCAACAACTCTGTGTCAACACATAGAATTCAATCAATTTTGTGATAATTCACAAGATTCGAATATTACCCTGACTAATTTGCAAAAATTAGGGTTTTGCGCCTTGCGCAATATATTAGACCCTGTTGGTCGAAATTAAGGTTAGGCGAACTAAGCAATTAATCCTCCATGTATTAGTAGGTGCAAAATCCTACCCAAAATCATAAAGGAGCCGCGGAATAGGAGCAGCAGCAAAGGGAGGTGTGGCCATGTTGCCAACCGGCCATATTTGCCTTGGACCTGATCGCCTTAAACCCGCCACACGCTGGCTGGGCCCATACTTGTCGGACCTATTTCCCATCGACCAATCAGGTCGCTTTAAATCCGCCACACACATACCAGAAGTGTGGCCATGCCCATGCTTGGTCGGCCTCTCTTATATTAACCAATCGGGTTGCTCCAAACTTTCCACAGTGTTAAAAGAGGCAAACTACACCAAATGGTCACAAAGCCATTGGTTTTCCAAAACCCGCGCCAACATGCCAAACGTGCCATGTTGCGCCAATAGGATGAACGGCATGCCAACATGCCACTCCGCCACGCCAAGTGTGCAGCATGCCAGCACATGCCAACGTGCTGTAAATAGCGCCCTACGTGCTAACCTACCTCCTATTCGTAGCCAATTCCATGATGTGCTTAAATTAGGGTTTTCTAGTCAGAAGCACGACTCTGCTTCAGGCGCATTAACAAAAACCCTAATTTCCAGTTGTGGCTCAAGTTACGCCACTTTGGGCCCCACAACATGCCACGAGCCATGCATGACCCAGGAAACCCTAGGAATGACGCCATATCATAGTCACTCATAGCAATTCTTGCTCATATGGACGTTTCCACATTATGGCCTTACTATACTTCCTTTGGCATGACTATGGCGCCGTTTACACAAAAGTGTTACCATGTCGCGGCCGCATGCCACACGCACTAATTTAGGCGAAGTTGCTACGCCAACCAAGCTAAATCATGCTACCCAGAGCATTGGGATTGATGTGGAAACTAGAACTAATGTTTCCAAACCATATTTAGGTCTAACACCAATATGCCAAAATCTAGCGGCCATGGCTACGCCAGGCGCTACTTGCACCACCGTGCCACCGGCATGCACAAACTATGTCAACCACGCCATTGTGTCATTATCATGCGCCAACAGAACGTGGCCATAATCAATGGCCACCCTTTCTCATGGATCACAATCTTAGCCGTCCAAATTCGCCACAGAATTGACAGGCCTGTGGAAAGTCTTAGGCGACTAGCCAAGACAAGCCTAATAGCATCACATGTTATTCTCCTGCGGCAAGTCTCCTGACTTTGACTTGCCACACATAGCAACCTGCTACACGTTTTCCACGAAAACACTCGAGACATCAAACATGTCACAAACTGGGGGATACTCATTAGGGTATTGGTCTGGCAGTTTACAGCGTGCGGCGTGCAACACGCCCATTATAAGAAAGTGTCAGAAAGCAGGGCAGTTAGTGGCGGCAAGAAGTAGTGGGTGTAAACTAAATCGTCTCCTTCATACTGGGAACGTAGTTTTCTATCATTTACACACGACCCCACTTCTCCATCACTCAATCATTCCCACTTTCTATGAGATCAGGGTGCGTTCAATATGACTTGTATAAATAGGTTCTACCTATTTCAACCAAACGACAACAGTTTGGTTAACAACAACATAGTATCCAGAAAACACCAAAGAACTGATAACATACATTCCACAAGCCAGTTCCACATTCTGATACAAGTCATAAAATAGCCACACCTTCAGAATTAACCATTCTGGTCTCAACACCTTCTTCGCTTTCCTCCCTAAGACCAACCCTTCTCCTCCACTTTGTAACTGAATCAAGCCAAGAATGACCATTCTTGGTTTAGGACAGGATTGTACATATTGATCTCTCGAATCTAAAGTACTCCCGTACAGTGCATTTGTTTAAGGTTTAAGCTCGTTTCTCATCCACACCCAAATTGACCAAAACCAGCAGAAACAGCTTTTACCCACAAACAGCTGGATTTCACAATTGATCGATACAATGCACAACCTGTGATATTTCAGTGATATAACAAAATATAATGTAGAAATAACACAGACACCAGAAGTTTTGTTAACGAGGAAACCGCAAACGCAGAAAAACCCTGGGACCTAGTCCTGATTGAACACCACAATGTATTAAGCCGTTACATACACTAGCCTACTACAAACTAACTTCGATATGGACTGTAGTTGAACCCTAATCAATCTCACAATGATTCAAGGTTGCTACGACACAAAGTCGAAGACTTTAATAAATAAATCTGTATCACAAAGAAAAGTCTATGATAATAGATAAATATGTCTCCCACAGATAAACCTTTGAGTTTTTATTCCGTATTTTGATAAATCAAGGTGAACATGAACTAATTGATAACCCGGTCTTATATTCCCTAAAAACAGCCTGGTATTATCAATCACCTCACAATAATCTAAATCATATGGTAGCGAAACTAGATATTACAGAATCACAAACGATGAGACGAAGATGTTTGTGATTTCTTTTTATCTTGCCCTATCGGAGATATAATCTCAAGTCAATTATTCAATTGAACTCGTATGATGGCAAGATCAGATATCCCAATGAAGTCTTTCAATCGTTAACCTACAAGGTCTCGAAAAGAAACCTAAGGTTAAAGGAGAATCGACTTTAGCAACACCAAATAGTATCACACAGGAGGTGTGGGGATTAGTTTTTCCAGTTGCTAGATGTATCCTTTATATAGTTTTCAAATCAGGGTTTGCAATCCAAGTTACCTTGGTAACAAAGCATTCAATATTCACTGTTAGATGAAAAACCTGATCAACCAAGCTAATATCTTTCAATCGTTAGATCAAAACTTATCTTGTCACACACAAATGAAATGTATTCATTTAAGTTTGAGTAACCGTACCTAAAGGTGTACACTTAGTTGGTTCACAAATAGTTAACTAATGGTTAGCCATATGAGCATTTTCATATTAACCGTACTCATCTTTTTCATAACTAGTTCAAATGACTCATAAGAACTAGTTGAAGAGTTGTTCAATTGCTTAGGTCTTTATTCATAGACACAATTGAAACAAAATAGGCTTGATCCATTCGAATCAATTCATGAACAATATACCCACGGTTTGCAAAGATTGCATTCCTTATAATTTTTTGTTTTAAGTTCATGAACTACCGATTTGAGAAATAACCAGCTTAGGTACACGTACGGGTATGCGTACCTTAGCTACCGGATTTGAGTTTAAAAACTCAGCAGAAATTTTCGGTTCAAAAACTTCTGTGGGTACGCGTACAGGTATGCGTACCTAAGGTGACTGGTTTAGTAGTTTGCAAACTACAAACTCAGCAAAAATTGTCGGTTGGAAAACTTCCGCTAGTACGCGTACGGGTACGCGTACTCAACCTGTCTCCTTCACCAATATTGTATGCACACATATGCAAACACTTGGTTTCCGGCATATGGATTTATACACTAATGTGCGAACACACTATATATGCTTATATCCATAGTTGATAATCTCAACTCTACATTTCAATCATTGAAACATTTTTCTATAATGTTATAACTAATCGTTATTCACGACTATCGTCATCAAAGCTATTTTCAAGATTGAAACATCATCATGACTTTCGTCACGGATAAAGATGAAAGTGGTTAAAGCAAAAGCTTAACAACACATATTTCGAGAAAAAGATAGGCGAGTAAACTCGGCTCGAAATAGCAAATGTGTATGTATGAAAACTATCATACTTACGACTATTGTCTCAAGAGTATGAGATAGAGTAGACTTTTGAATGATAGATAAGTTCAAGTCTCCACATACCTTTTTAGTCGGATGAAGTTCCACTGGTTCCTCGAGTAGTTCTTCTTCTTCGTAATATGATCGCCATGGAGTCTGGAGCTCAACTACACTTAACTATCCTAGACCGAGACTTAGTCATAAGTAAACTGGAAATCAAGACATATAGTTTTGATCACTAATATTGGAAAACATGCTTGAGATAGAAACGCATGCGAGTTCGATCGAGCAATGCTCTAATAATCTCCCCCTTTATCAATTTTAGTGAAAAAACTATTAATACATATGGATTACAAAATAGATAAAACTTTGTAGCTTCTCGTCCACATGCTTGATCTCCTTGGTGCTTCAACATTACTCGAAAAATTCGTCTTTTCCAAGTACTCCCATCATTCCATAGATGTTCAGTTCATCATCATAGTTGTTGAAGTTCCGTAGCCATAACAATGAGAAAACAAAAGCTCTCGATCATTGTTATATAGTGTCATAGTATTATTAAACAGCATCAAAGTTCTTATATCACAACTTCGACAACAATATTATGGTGATATGTATCACCCCCCCCCCCTACATAATGATCCGAAAACCATATGTATTTGTAGTGTGAACTACATATTAATTCTCCCCCCTTTTGTCAATAAAATTGGAAAAGTTACGAAAACGGGATCCTAATGAAATTCTCATGGAGACACTTCAAGACCAAAGAAAAGTACATATCAACTTTGTTTAGATGAAATCATAAAGCCGAAGCTAAATGAATTCATCACGGAGTTTACAAAGATACAATATAACTCCTCAAATATTCCACAGCCGCACCCCACAAATATATGGAAATTAAGTGAAAGTTCAAAAGAACTCTCCCCCATATGATGTCATTCCCGAAAGAACAACAAGAGCGACCTTACTTTTACGATAAAAGAAGGATTTATTTGGACACCAAAAACTACAAAATGATTTTGTATCCAAAAATCTCAATTAAACTAACCACAAGAGAACCCATGATTAATTTAATCGGAATACACAACCAACATAACCACAAACGAATCTATAATTAGTCTAGTTGGAAATGCTCACATAAGAAGACTTATGGAGCTGCACAATATATACATAAAATATGGATCAGGGAAAATCAATATTATGGAATATACAAGGATTCATTCTATTTTCCATCACTATTTGCACAATGACATACAATACACATAATCCTCATAAAACAAAAGATTTTAACATATATTCCATCAATAAATGACATAATAGGCGTAACTTTTGTTTGTCAAAAGTTCATCGATCTTGTATCAATACATACATATCGACATATAAACGAGATAACTTTTGACAACGTATGGGACAATAATAGTTAATGGACGCAAACACACATATCCCATAACATATTGCAATATATAAAACTATAAAGATTAATACTGCAAACATCATCTTCCAAAACAACTTTAGAATTTAAATAAATAAATATAAAAACATGAAGTTGAAAACGTTGGACATAGCTATGTGTACTCACAATAATGGCTATTCCAAACCCTAGTTATCCTTCTTAAACAAAAACAAGAATAAAAATTCTCTTAAGAAGTTTCCTAGAAAAATATTTCACTTACTTTCAGAATTCTTCTCGTATTCCCTATATTCATCAAGCTCATCTTCAATTAGATCAATCCTTGATTCAAGATTTTCAATCTTTTCTTCCAGTTTTTTGGATGATAAAACCAATTCGTTTTTCAGAGCACTTACTTGTTCCAAAACGAGATTCATGGTCAAGGAGAGTTTCTCAAACTGGGATACAGATGGATTTCCATCAAAAGATATATCACGATTTTCTGAGCATAACTCATTATCTGATGAGTCGAAACGAATCTTCTTAGATGGAAACAAAACAGTCCACACGTCACTCTCTTTGCTCATTTGTCTTAGATGGAAACTCTCAATTCTGTTCATACAAGGGAAGAACGGGATCAAGAGTTTTTCTCATTTGTCTTAGATGGAAACTCTCAATTCTGTTCATACAAGGGAAGAAAGGGATCAAGATTTTTTCTCATTTGTCTTAGAGCAGTGTTAAGGACTCTGTTTGTTGGTATTTGAAGGCTGTGAGTGGCCTTAGAAATCTCTTTGTACTTTTAATAGTACATATGGAAGGTTTCTTTCTCCTTTTTTGCAAGCATGTTTTGACTGAGGAGATAATCTCTTGATTTTTTGTGCTTATATTATCTTGATGATCCTGATCAACACACACGATACCAGAATTTGAATCAATTGAGACAATCTAATGATTTTCTATATCATCCTTTTCATTAGATATAGAGTCAGGTATGATTTGCTAAGAAGAAATAATCGAGGGATGGTATTTCTTATGGGAATCACTATTGCGAAAGCTTGCGATTTCATGTCTCAGAACATCCATTTGATCTTCCAAATATTCAATCCTTTTCATTAGACTTTCTTCTTTTGGAGAAACAGGATCAAGTAATTTGGAGTGAAGTGGTCTATTTGGAGGACACGTGTGATTGTCAGCAAAGAAGTTCAAGGAACTTACGCAGATTTCTTCCTCCGGAAAGTAGTCAAGAGTATCCATCCAAGCCTTTGTTAACATATTAACTTCCTCATCAGAGTTTTTTGAAGTGTGAACACTTCTGTAGCACTTTAAATGATTCTTTAGATCTTTATTATTCCCCTTTTTGATTGAGGTATTTTTCTTTTGAGACTTTCTTTTACTCTGTCTGAATGTCTTTTTCAACTGTTGTATGAACAATGAAAAAGATGAATTAAAGCTATTCTCATTTTTTTAATCACTTTTGGGCGGCGAGATTTCTTATCAGATGTGGTAACAAAGTTTACTGCCAAATGATGTTTCTCTCGCTGTTGAATTTCAAGATAAAAAATCTTTAACTTTCCAACTAGAGTATTTTTGGAAAGTGTATCAAGGTTATTTCCCTCAACGATCACATGCTTCTTAGAATCGTATCTAGATGGCAGCGATCTGAGAATTTTCATCACAATGTCCTTTTCAGGAATAGTCTTACCCAATGCAAAAGATGCATTAACAATTTCAGACACTTTCTGATTAAACTCATCAAATGAATCTTCATCTGCCATACGAAGGTTTTCCCAATCGGAATTTCGGTTTTGAAGCCTGGCTTCTTTTTCACTGGTATTTCCTTCGAATACGGTTTCTAAGATGTCCCATGCATCTTTAAACCTAGTGCAATTTGACACATGGTGCTCAAGATTCAGGGTAATGGCATGTATGATGGCATTCAAACCGTTGGAGTTTTTCTTTGCAGCAAGTATCTCAACAACATCGTATTCGCCAATATTCTTTGGAACATTAACGTTGCCTATTGCCACAACGGGAGCATCATAGCCATTAACAACATATACCCATGATTGAAAATCACGCGCTTGAAGAAAAGCTCGCATAGCAATTTTCCACCATAAGTAATTAGAGCCATCGAAGACTGGTGGTACGTTAATAGAGAAAGCACCTCTGTCCATAGAGTCAGATCGCTACAAACACAGACTTGTAAGGTATTTAAACGTATTTGCCTGCTCTGATACCAATTGAAAATGCGGGGGTACAACAACCTCACCCAATATTTCGATTAGCAATCTGTATGGACTAACTCTAATATACTTTTAAGAGAATCAACTAGACAGTCAGACTCAATCATAATAAAAAGTATATCAAGGAGTTAATATCTCTATCTCTCGATTTGATCTTTACTCAAGCAAATGGAAGACTGCGAGTCTCTATCAAATACTAGAGATCTAAACTTGGATGGTACCAAAGACCAATATCCAAGGATCAATCAATTTCCAATCAACAACCAAAGGTTGGATTTCACAATTGATCGATACAACGCACAACCTGTGATATTTCAATTGTATAACAAAATATAATGCAGAATAGAAATAACACAGACACCAGAAGTATTGTTAACGAGGAAACTGCAAATTCAGAAAAACCCCGGGACCTAGTCCAGATTGAACACCACACTTGTATTAAGTCTCTACAGACACTAGCCTACTACAAACTAACTTCGGTCTGGACTGTAGTTGAACCCTAATCAATCTCACACTGATTCAAGGTACAATTGCGCACTTGATTCCCTTAGCTGATATCACCCACAACTAAGAGTTGCTACGGCCCAAAGTCGAAGACTTTAATAACCAAATTTGTATCACACAGAAAAGTCTATTTATAGATAAATATGTCTCCCACAGATAAACCTATGAGTTTTTGTTCCGTTTTTTGATAAATCAAGGTGAACAGGAACTAATTGATAACCCGAACTTATATTCTCGAAGAAAAACCTAGTATTATCAATCACCTCATAATAATCTAAATCGTATGGTAGCGAAAATAGATATTGTGGAATCACAAACGATGAGACGAAGATGTTTGTGATTTCTTTTTATCTTTCCCTATCGGAGATATAATCTCAAGTCAGTTATTCAATTGAACTCGTACGATAGAAAATGGAAAGATCAGATCGCTCAACTACAAGAGAAGTAGTTTCCTATGGCTTCACAATCCCAATGAAGTTTTTCAGTCGTTAATCTACAGGGTCTCGAGAAGAAACCTAAGGTTAAAGGAGAGTCGACTATAGCAAAACCAACTAGTATCACACAGGATGTGTGGGGATTAGTTTTTCCAGTTGCTAGATGTCTCCTTTATATAGTTTTTAAATCAAGGTTTGCAATCCAAGTTACCTTGGAAACTAAGCATTCAATATTCATCGTTAGATGAAAAACCTGATTCAACCAAGCTAATATCTTTCAACCGTTAGATCGAAACTTAGCTTGTCACACACAAATGAAATGTATTCATTTAGTTTTGAGTAACCGTACCTAAAGGTGTACACTTAGTTGGTTCACAAATAGTTAACCAATGATTAGCCATATGAGCACTTTCATATTAACCATATTCATCTTTCTAATAACTAGTTCAAATGACTCATAAGAACTAGTTGAAGAGTTGTTCAATTGCTCAGGTCTTTATTCATAGACACAATTGAAACAAAATCAGTTTGATCCATTTGAATCAATTCATGAACAATATACCCACGGTTTGCAAAGATTGCATTCCTTATAATATTTTGTTTTAAGTTCATGAACTACCGATTTGAGAAATAACCAGCTTGGGTACGCGTACGGGTATGTGTACCTTAGCTACCGGATTTGAGTTTACAAACTCAACAGAAATTTTCGGTTCGAAAACTTCCGTGGGTACGCGTACGGGTATGCGTACCTAAGGTAACTGGTTTACTAGTTTGCAAACTACAAAATCAGCAGAAATTTTCGGTTCGAAAACCTCCGTGGGTACGCGTATGGGTATGCGTACCTAAGGTGACTGGTTTACTAGTTTGCAAACTACAAACTCAGCAGAAATTTTCGGTTGGAAAACTTCCGCTGGTACGCGTACTCAACCTGTCTCCTTCACCAATACCGTATGCACACATATGCACACACTTGGTTCCCGGCATATGGATTTATACACTAATGTGCGAACACACTATATATGCTTATATCATAGTTGGTAATCCTCAACTCTACATTTCAATCATTGAAACATTCTTCTATAATGTTATAACAATCGTTATTCACGACTATCGTCATTAAAGCTATTTTCAAGATTGAAATGTCATCATGACTTTCGTCGCGGGTAAAGATGAATGTGGTTAAAGCAAAATCTTACCAACACATATTTCGAGAAAAAAGATAGGCGAATAAACTCGGCTCGAAATAGCAAATGTGTATGTATGAAAACTATCATACTTATACGACTATTGTCTCAAGATTAGGAGATAGAGTAGACTTTTGAGTGATAGATAATTTCAAGTATCCACATACCTTTTTAGTCGGATGAAGTTCCAATGGTTCCTCGAGTAGTTCTTCGTCTTCGTAAGATGATCGCCATGGAGTCTGGATCTCAACTACACTTAACTATCCTAGACCGATACTTAGTCATAAGTAAACTAGAAATCAAGACATATAGTTTTGATCACTAATATTGACAAACATGCTTGAGATACCAACGAATGCGAGTTCGACCGAGAAATGCTCTAACAGAAGTCTATATAGCTATACGACTTTTAGAGTAGATAAACTTTTGAGTGATAGATGAGTTCAAGTCTTCACATACCTTAGTAGTTCGTCGTTTTCAATCGATGAACGTCGTGAAGTCTAATGCTTAACTACATTTACTATCCTAATCCGAGACTTAGCTATAAATAGACTAGAAATCAAGACTTATATTTTTGGCAACTTAACTTGACAAACAAACTTGAGATAGAAACGCTTGCGAGTTCGACCGAGCAGTGCTCTAACACGGTGATCATACTATTATGATCATGTTACATCACTAGAGTATAATATACAATATATACAGTATATACATCTTCGCAGTTATGTTTTCAATATAGTACGACTTGAAAGATACGTTAGGATTGAAACAAATTCAAGTCAGTATTACTAACCTCAAGTGGAAGGATGATGTCGTCGTTGTAGTTCGTTACTTCTTCACATTCTTCGGGTCTTCGGAGTAATACTTGTATGTCCCAACATTCCTAGACTTTCTAGTCTAACCTAAACGAAGTTGACTCTAGTATTTAATCAAGCGACTCTAGATGAGTTTTGATACTAAAACAACTTGACATGCCAACGCTTGGTGAGTTACCGAGCTATGCTCTAATACCAATAATCCCAAAGAGCCTGAATTCCAAAGAACCAAAGACAGTGCAACTATCAACAAAGTGATGCACTTGGTTGAGGACAATGGCTTGAATAATGACACCATGGAAAGCTCTCCAACTGCCATTGTGGTAAATTTTCTAAACTTTCTAACTAAGATATATTCTTCTTACATTGCCTACATGATACCTAGTAATATCTCCATAGATGTTATTGACTTCTCTTTGAACCATATCAATGTTATAATCAACACTGCCCATAACCCTCATTTGGCTTTTCACTGGTTACTATGGTAGCCCCAATGATTTGATTAAGAAAACAAAATCTTGGAAAATGATTGAGAATATTGCTACAACCAATCAATTCCCTTGGCTGATCATTGAAGATTTTACATTATTCTGCGTGACTATGAAAAATACAGTGCCTACCCTATAAACACTACTGAAGCAAACTTTTTCAACAATAAAATTAATGATCTGGCACAAATATTGGTTTTATTGGTTGCTTATTTACTTGGTCAAAAAAAAATCTGGCTCTGACCACCATCCTATCCTGCTTAATTTTAACCCTCAATGGAAAAGTGGCAATATCCCTTTCAATTTTTTTGGGCCTTGGATTCATCATGAGGAATGAAGGACAATCATTGAAGAATGCTGGAATAAACATCTATCAGGGTCAGCAACTTTTCTTATAGATAGAAAACTGAACGATATCAATCTTACTATCAAAGTCTGAAACAAGGAAGTTTATGGAAACATCACTATAAACTTTGAAGACTGCAAGAACCACATGGATTGGATACACAAAAACTACTTCAGGCACAGCAGAGGTCAGATGACCAACAATGCTAGGAGAAAGATCAGTGAATGGTATGACATTGAGGAGAAATTATGGAAATCAAAAAATAGAGACCAATCCATAAAATTGAGGAATACAAACACAAAATTGTTCCATAAATCTACCAAAATTCAGAACCAGAAGAAACAAAATTGACATCAACCACTTCATAAGAATGGCTACTGCTGAAAGTAACAACATCAATCCAAACATCATAAATCCCATACCCACTTCCATATCTCCTCAAGATACAACACTCTCAACAAAATACCTAATACGCAGGAAGCCAAAGCTACTCTTTCAGCATGGTGGGGGCTAAGGCCCTGATGGTTTTCCACCTTAAAGAGATAAACTCCACCTTTATCTCTTTAGTATCCAAAACTGACAATCTCTCTTCCCAAGTTATTTAAGACTCATAAGCCTATGCAACAACCTACAAAATCATCTCCAAACTCATATCCCAAAGAATGAAACCCTTCCTAAACAAAATCATCTCTCCCTACCAATCCGACTTTATCCCCGACAAACAAATCTCTGATATCATTGTTATTGCCAATGAAATCATCCACACCATGAGATCACGAAGGGGAAAGAAAGGTGAAAATAATAGCTGGGTATAAAGATTGACGTGGCAAAAGCTTTTAACAGAGTTGGCTGGGACTTTCTATTAGCTATAATGAGGAAAATTGGCTTCAATGGCCAATGGTGCTGCAATATCTACCATTGTATATCTACTACTTATTCTACTGTGCTTATCAATTGATCCCCTAATAATTTTTTCAAACCCTCTAGAGGTCTTAGAAAGGGTGATCCTCTATCACCCTACCTTTTTCTTTAGGTCTCTTAAGAACCTTAATTCAGGCAGAAGTTAATGGTCTAATCTCTGGTATAAAAATATGCAACGGAGCTCCCTATATCAACCATCTTCAATTTACTGATGACTACATGGTGTTTTGCAAAGTCAACAAAGCTGAAAGTCAGAATCCGATGGACATCTTCAAAATATTCAGTAACACCTCAGGTGAGTTAATAAAATTTAATAAATCAGGTATTTTCTTAAGCAACAATATTGATGACAACTTAATCACACAAATTAGCAACAATATGGAGTCCAGGTGCTTGAGCTAAATGATAAATACTTGGGGTTCCCCTTTGTTCACCCATGGAAGCAAAATTCTCTTTTTCAAACCATGTGTTGAAAAGCTCTCAGACTGGCAAGCTGGAAGAATAACCCTCTAAATCCGGCATGGAGACAAACCCTAATCAGCATTGTCACTTCCACCACTAGCATCTACCAGATGAACTGTTTTAAACTTCCAAAATTTACCTGCCAAGAACTGAACATGATTCAAAGAGGTTCTGGGGTAAAGCATTGATAACCCAAAAGGATACTACCCAAAAGCTTGAATTTGTGTTTGCAAACCAAAAGAAAGGGTAGGTTTAGGTTTCATAAATATGAAACATTTCAACAGTGCCATCATCACTAAAATTGGTTGGATACTTGAAAAAGACAAATACTCTCTCTGGTACCAGCTTATGGATATAAAATACCTTCTAGGAAGGAATGTTCCCAGTATGGATGGAGATTCTTGAATATGGAAAGACATTCTAGAAGGTATACACAATATTCAATATCATAGCCATGAGAGAATTTGGAATGGTAAAAGAATCAGTATATGGGAGGAAGATCAAATACAATGAAAGTTTGTTAAACATCTCTTTATGGACAATGACGAATGGAATGCTCCTGAAATCCATGCCTAGTTCAACCCTGTTGAATCCACATCCATTCTTGATACTGCCACGCACCTTAGTGAGGAAGATCAAATACAATGAAAGTTGACAGAATAAGAAAAATTCTTTGTAAAATCCCTATAGAGAGATAAGATGGACACTCTATATTAGGCAGATTCCCAAACCAGTAATTGGAAGACAATGTAAAAAGTGGACATAACTCTAGTAATATAGATTTTCCTGGGGAAGTGTGGCCATGTAATTCTCCCTACAAATGCTAAAAATACCAGCATTCTTCACTACATTGATCTCATTTGCAACAATGTGGAAGAAACTATGACACATCTATTTTGCTGCTATATCTTTCTGGCACCATCTTTTTGGACCAAATCATGGTGAACTTTATTCCAACAGAAATTTCCTTGAATGGTTCAATTCCTGGTTTGCATCAGGCAACAACAATTCATAGGTGTGACTTTATTTTCAATCACACACAACCAAATGCAAGGAACATAACTCAAAGAATTAAGCACCACCTCCGCTCTCACAACATAATTCATCTTTTGCAGGATCACATCCTCAATAATGTTCTTTCTCGTATTGAGGACAATCTTGTTGTTGATAGTGATCTATACCCTCCCATCTATACTGACCAAAAAGTGAACTTTGGAATTTTCATAAATATTTTTACTCTACAAGACCAAGAGTCCATTTATTATTACACTGTTCTAACTGCTACAGATCTTGCAGGAAGCACAATTGGGACTAGAGGACATCCAGGACACTATGGAGAAGGATGAGCAACAGGAGGAGAAGACCTAGCCTTTCACTGGGCCAAGGAAATGCAGTATACCAACATTGAATTTCAAGCTGAAATAATGGAGCTTCTAGCTTGTTTTACCATACTTTATCACAATGTTGTCCAAGACAGATTCCACCCCAGTTACCATGAAAGAAGTAAAAGAGAAAATGATGATGATAAGGCACAAATAACATCATGTTTTTTTGGTTTTAGTAGGTTTTAAAAATATTCATATAACACAGAATTTAGAAACTTTCAACTTAGGGCTGACATGTAAAAACTTTAACCATAGGAGTACTGGAAGCCTCTACGCCACTAACCTTGGTTTGTACTTCTTTTAGGCTTGCCTAAATTTTTCTATAAAAAAAGAAATAAAAAGAGAGAATATGAAATTTGGTACCTCCCATCGGTGTACCCTTGGCAAGGAGCTGGTCCATGTTTTTGAGTTTGTATCCCGAGTCATGATGGGTCAATACAAACACAATCCCAAAAGGTAGTTATTAGGGAAACTCCCATAGTATGGAGGTAAAAACATCCATAACTTAAGAACTATCCACATATATGTGGACCCTCAGTAATTAGTGGGGTCAAAACCACTATGGGAAAAACAAAAAAAATAATCAGTTTGGCCCCTTATAGTCCGGATTTAGAAGAAAAAAACTTACAAAAGATTCATCTGACTGTTCCAAGACCAGATGAGACGAATTTGAATTTATTTTCAAATAAATGAAATTAGAAACACTTATGATTTTTCCTAATTCAGCAGAAACCGTTGCAATAACTTAGGAGAGTATGTAATACATTATTCGTAAAATCTAGAACTATCCGGTCTTGGAGTGGCCTGATGTTTTTTTTTTCAGTACACCATGTCATTAAGTGACCGGATGGTATGTAATTATATTATTCGGAAAACATACAAACACTTGATGTCCGGATAGTGTATATCCGGTCAGCCAATGACCGGATGGATTACTCCATAGCGACCCCCTCAAATTTGTGGAGTAGCATGTGGACTTCACAAACATATGGATGAATTATTTATTTATTTATTTTTGTAAATAAGGATTTCGTCAAAGCAAAGTTAAGACTCGGGTAGAGTATGAAATAGAGGAATAGTAGAGCCATCTAATATTGAAGGAAAATTCCTCCTCATATTATCCACTAATAATTTTTGAGCAATACAAGTTGGAGGATTGTTAAACCAGTGCAAAACTGAATTTAAAGGTCTAATAAATTTTGCTAGTGTATCCGCTACCGTGTTTCCTGTCCTAGGAACAAAATAAAATCCTAAAAACTCAGGATTGGATCTAGCTAGTTTATCTGTTTCCTCTTTAATGTTTTTACTGCGCCAAGAGATGTATGCGTTTTTACCATTGAGATGGTTGAAAAGACTTTTGCAGTCACCTTCTATGCTGAAATTGTTGATGCCTTTTTGTTTGCCTAAATTGCTGCTTGTAAAATGCTTATTGTTTCTGCCTCCTATGGATCTGCACTTGATGATGATCCTGCTCTTCCTCCTTCAACTTCACCGATGTTTCTTCCATTGGCACTGAAGGGGAGGATAAAGAGAATGGAAGCGAGAAATATGATTCAATAGCCTTGAGTTTTTCTTTTAAGTTAGATCAATATTGATCGATTTTGAGTGAAAAGTCTTTTTCTGATGAGGTGGTGTAAAAATTATCGCAAGAAAAGATGAACATTCAGGTATAGTAATTTTAAAAGATGATTTAGTTTCAGGAAAGGGCGATTGAAAAGGAGATGCATCTTGAACTGCAAAAGCAGAAAAATGGAAAATCGCAGTTTTGAAAGCAGAAGCAGAAATTGGGGATTCAAATGAATCCCTAGCATTTTCATAGGATGAGAATGAAAGTCGTCTTCCTAGAATAGGAGAGGACATAATAGGACTAATGGAGTAGACTAGTTCCTAGAGACTGTTCGAACTCAGTATCTCTAACCGATTCAATCACTCGGTGAGTTTCTGAGTAAACGGATCAGAATGGGTCCGACTCCGACAGGTATAGAGGAATATAATCCTATGGAAAGTCGAAAGGAAAGGTTCTTTTGTTAGAGAATTTCTCGGTGGAACTCACAAGTGTTTCTATCTCAAGCTTATTGTCAAATTTAGTTGTCAAAACTATATCTTGATTTCTAGTCTACAAGTAGTTAAGTCTCGGATTAGGACAGAAGTACGTAGTTGATAAACGGACATCACACCGGTCATCATTGCGTTCTATCGTTTGAAGGCGAACATCAACTGAAGCTTTTAGAGAACTTCTTCAACAAAAGGTAAGTGAAGACTGAACCACCTATTTCTCAAGTTATATTCATCTTTCTATTTATGAGATGTTGTCGGACAACTATTTAGACTATCGTAAGCATATCAAGAGTTTCGAGTCAAGTTTATCATGGTAATTAGTTCTCGAAATATATATGACTAAGCTTAATGAACATTTCTTCATACTTGATGAATTTCGATTAAGGAAAATTTATTGTTCGTAATCTAAATTATTGTTGATGGGGCAAAGCGATTTGCTGTTTTTTTAGGAAGTGAAGAGACAACCGTGCGGGCGGGGACTCTTCGACCGAGAAAACTGCTTAACCTCAAACAGATGCACTGCAAGGGAGTGCATTGAGTTCGAGAGATCAATCTGTAGGACTCCGACCTAAACCAAGAAATGGCGGTTCCAGAGTCAATTCGGTCACAAAAAGGGAAGAGGGTCGATCTGTAGGAGGGAAGCTGAGAAGTGTGTCAGATCAATGGTGATCAAGGATTGTGAATGTGTTGTAGGTTTCTGCAAGTTTCATGAACAGCTGGGTTCATATGAAAAATAAGTTCTAAATGATTGAGTAAATTCTGCTTTGTTGAGAGTTACTGAAATATTATGGCTGAAATATTTTCCAAGAGTAAATTATATAAGGTTGGTAACAACATAAGTAAACTGAGAGGAGTTGGCTATAAATATAGGTAGCTTCTTGTTTGAGGTTATTTTTTTGTTTGAGGTTCTTATATGTTATTTTAACCCCTTTGGTTTATGGGGGTAGGGAGCTTTATGCTCCAAAATTGTAATTCTTGTAATTACGTTTTTTTGCTTTAATAAACTATTGGACTTAGCAAAAAAAAAAAATTACTGAGAGTTCTTGGTTTAGACGAACATTATCTATATCCAATCATGAATTTAGAGACTTTTTTGTATAGCCAGAATGTAGACACATTGATCTCCAGTAAGTGTGACGGTTACTCGAGTGAAAGAGTGGGAAAGTGGGAAATCGTGGTTAAACCAGTTCCAGGTCGTGCAGAGAATTGGTTGGTTGTCCACCCACTATTTTGCTAACTCCCTCAACTGCTTGCACGACTTACTCACATTTATCATCGTGGATGAACACATGTGTCGTAGGCCGCCAGACCAAAACCCAAATTAATATCCCTCGTGTGACATGATTGATATCTCATGATTTGTGGAGTCTGCAAGGCAGACGTGTATTTGATTAGTCAGTTGTTGACTTGATTAGACAATGAGTCTAAGAATCGTTGAGTCGAGCATGATTGATGAATGCTCGATGATTCATGCATGGGATGATGGCCGACCATGTAGTGCCCAGGTGCTCGACTGAGCATGCACCAAAGTCCTTTGCATACCAGTTGGTGAAAGGATGATTAAATGATGGTTTAATCATTTATTAAAATAGTGCTCGTCTGAGCATTAGGCAATAAAACCTAATTATGGAGAGATAAGGGACCGACCAAGGGGTATGAGACCGGCCCTTGGTGGTCGTGGGACCAGCTGGTGGTCGATTGAGCAATTTACAAGCTGGTTGGAAAGAGTTTGAACCCAATATGAACTGTAGAAAGTTAATTAGGTCAAAATTAAGAAGATGTGTGGGACCGGCTCCTTGCAAACCTAAGGGCCCACCTTGGTTGGTCAAGGTGGCATGCCCATGTCACCATTGTCCATGTCTCAATTCTGAGAATTTTGATATTTTCTGACGTGCGTTCGAGCAATATTTTGGATTTTCAGAAGAGTTTGATCTTGGCTGAATCTCTCGATTTTGCTCGAATGAGCAAGTACAACTGTGCTCGTGCGATCAATATTTTGAGAATATTAAAATAATAATATTTTAATATTTGTCGTGAGGAGTCTAGTCGGTCATGTGACCATTTGACTTCTTGGCTTTTGACAGTTAGAGCAATATTTGAGAAAAAAATGGAAAAACTAGCGTTTTTGCTCACATGGAGGAGTTTCATGAGATGAAGGAAATAATAATAATAATAATAATAAAATAAGGGATCATAAGGTGTGGGACCGGCCACGGCTAGGGCATGGCCAGCCGACTAGTAGGCCCGGTCCCGTAACACCTTTTCCTATTTTTTAAATTATTTTTCATCATATGAAGGAAATATGGAGAAACTGAGAGTTTTGCTCAAACGAGGGAGTTTGCTCAAATGAAGGAGTTTTCATGAGATTAGGAAAAATAATAAAATAATGGGAAGAGACGTGGGGCCGGTCCCTAGGCACCTCTTTTATTATTTTATTATTATTATTTTTTCTTCCCTATTTTGCATAGGTTTCCTCGTTTGTCCATATTTTTTTAGTGTTCGTTCGTGCACTCAGGTGTTCGTTCGTGCATTATTACTAAGTACACTCACACCATTTTCTTGGGGCTTACTCGGTGGTGGCCAGATGCCAGATACCCAATCAGTGAATATTTATTACTAATTCATGGAATTCAACTGAGAATCAACCATGAAGAGGAGTAATGAAATAAATTGAGTATCTATTACTAATTCATGGAATTCAGCAGAGAATCAACCATGAAACATGTAATGAGATAGAATGATTATCTATTACTAATCCATGGGATCAAGCTGAGGATCAGCCACGAAACGAAGTAATGAGATAAATAGATTGTTTTATAGGAATTCAGTTGGTGAATGACATGCTAGAATTAATCTATGAATTGATCTACACTAGCATGCAATATGTCTAGGATTGGGTTTATTCGAGAATCGAGGTATGAGATAATGGAAGCATCATACTCGTTGTTAGAGCATGGCTCGGTTGAACCCACCAAGCGTTGGTATGTCAAGTTTGGTTGTCATATTTTAGTGAATCAAAACTCATGTTAAGAGTCGCTTGATTATGTATTAGAGTCAACTTCGTATGGGTTAGCTTGAAAGTATTAGGATATGAGACATTACAAGTATTGCGAAGTCTTGAAGATGTGAAGAAGCAAGGAGCTACAACGACAACAATCATCCTTCCACTTGAGGTTAGTGATATTTGGATTGAATTGTTTCATTCCCTAACTATCTTTCAAGTCGTGCATATTGAAAACATAACTGCGAAGCATATTTGAACTCTAGATAGACATAGTATTAAGGAATACAATACGAGGTTTATTGCTTAACCATTAAACTTTGTAGATAAGACATCGCCATAATCATTTGAATGTTATTGTGATTATGTATGGGTATGAGGTGAGGATTTCATCCTAGGGAACACTGTTTGCATGTGTTATAAGGAAGTAAGTTCATAAACTTGTTTGTAAACCAAAAAGGAAATTTTCAGGTGTTATTGGTTTTGTTATTCATTGCATACTTATGAACAATCAATATATGTGATTGAGTATAACCGCTCACAACTTGTTTGTGTTCTTGGTAGAAATATTCACAAAGGCCTGCCTTATGTATTGGTATGACTTTTATTAGTGAAACCGATCTTAAGTAATCACCTGAGATGGTATGATCGGGTTTGTGTTTTGTATGACCAAATATGGGAAAGGGGAACCGATCCTAGTAAGAGGTGTAGTACATCACAAAGGGGAACCAATCCTTGTATGGGGTGCAACAAGGTTTATAGCAGAAAGGGGAACCGATCCTATGGACATGTGCAACACGTTTTTAGGAAAAGAGGAACCGATCCTATGGACATGTACAATACATTTAAGTTAGAAACCATATATATATATATATGTGGGGAACCGATCCTAGTACCTAGTCAACCGAATTTTGGAAAGCTAGTGTGACTATGCACAATACTCGCATGGAGGTAGAACCGAAACTTGTTTTGGTAGAACCGTTAAACCCGTGATTGTGATTGAATGTTGGTTTGATCAATCGCATAGTTCTTGAAAGTCAGATGAACCAATTCTAAACTTGTTTGGAAGTGTGGAAAATCGGTTTCAAGGTTGTAAGTGTGAAAGAGAACTTACAAAGTAAGGATGTCGACATACTTTGAACACGTGCTATGAATATTTATTTCTTTAATTGTTCAAAGATATTCCTTAACGGCTAAGGGAAGAGAATCCCAGGATCGAAACATAAGTAAGTTAAGAATCTTTTAATTAAGGTTATTAATTTCATTTTGTAGGGAAATTCCAGAATTAGTAATGTGCATTTACTAATTAGATTTTCTGAGAGATTTCGATCATTATTTTTGGACAGAGCATTTCCAGGAATTATGAAAACGGAATTTGTGCTTTAATGAATATCTTGAGAATATTTTCGGTTTTGGAAATTCCTTAGTGTCCAAACTTACTTGTCTATAAATACTTGAAGTTTTCCTTTCTAGCAAACTAATCCTTCGTAACAACAGATTTCCTCTTTTGTTGTTGTTACTGGTGTAGCCGCCTATTCGGAGAGGAGAGTAAACTAATTAGGCGAAATCTCTTACGACCGCTCAGTTTAAAGTCTTCTTTGGTATTGAGAAGCTCTAGCGTGTACCGTTGGTGGGAAACTAGATAATTGCGGTTTATCGTTTGTTTTCATTGATTTGATTGACTAACGGTGGTTGATATCTGATTGCACCTAGTTTTTTTATTCTTGAGAATCTTCTCTTCTGATATAAGATTCACTCAAACTAGTTCAGAGTTTCGACAGGGATCTTTAGACTGTTGTTAGTTCTAAAGACGATCTTGTGATAATCCATTGTTAACAGACTTCGTTCTGTGCGTGATTGATCACAAGAGATTCAAGTGATTGTGTGCAGGTTTTTATTGAAGATTTAAAAAGATTTGAAGATATTGAAGATCTGACCTGGGTTTTATAATCTTTGGTGTGCACAATACTTGTTTTGTATATTTGGGTACCCTCGCCTTTTCAATTGGTATCGGCAAACACGAAAAGATCTAACAATCTGTGTTTGGTGCGATCCAACCTATAAGAATGAACTCGAGTTCTCATGAATCGACTTTAATTAACGTACCGCCAAGATTTGACGGAACAAACTATCTATGGTGTAAATCTTCTATGAGATCTTTTCTTCAATCACGAGACTTTAATACTTGGCTATTAGTCGTCGATGGTTATATTCGTCCAAGGATAGAAAATTCAGAAACTGAGTTTAAACGCTTAGTAGAGTTTTCGAACGAAGAAAAGGCTCTTGCAAAGAAGAATTCAGATGGTTTGAATGCTATTATTCATGTTGTAAGTCGTGATTTACAACATCATGTGTCAACATGTCAAACTTCGAAAGAAGCTTGGGATAATCTTCAAATCGTATTCGAAGGAAATTCGTCAGGGAAAAAAGGTAGACTTCAAACTCTCACCTCCGAGTGGGAAAATCTTCGAACGGATGACAACGACACTTTTCAAGAGTTTCACATTAAACTCTCTGAGATAATTAATGCTTCTTTCTCGTTAGGAAAGACTATTTATGAAAAAGATATAGTATGCAAGATTCTCAGATCGTTGCCATCTAGATACGATTCTAAGAAGCATGCAATCATATAAGCAAACGATCTTTCAACTCTCTCACGAAGCACACTCATTGGTAAGTTAAATATTTTTGGTCATGAATCACAGTCTATTCAAAGTAAAGGAATCGCTTTTAAAGCAAGAATTCCGAAAGCTCCAATGGAAAGGAATAGACAGTTGGATGATTCAGATGAACAGCTTGCAGAAAATTCTGATGATGAAATTGAACAATTGTCATTAATTACTAGACAGTTTCAAGATCTCTTGAAGAAAAGAAACAAGAGATTCGTTAAGGATACTTATCGATCTTCTCGACCACATGATCGAGTTCCTGTCAAAAAGGATCATGAAGAAGATGATGAATATCAGCCGCAGTGCTTCAAGTGTAATGGGTTTGGTCATATTGCTAAAGACTGTCCCAATCTCAAGAAATACACTGGAAGCAAGGCATTGGCTGTGACTCTTGATGAGACCTCTGATTCATATGATTCTGAAAAAGAGGAAACAACTAACATTGCATTAGTTGTAAATCTTATTTCTTGCTCATCCATTAGTGATTTACCCTTTTTAAGAATGGACATGTCTTCCGATGTTATTAAATCACCCAATGGTAAAGGTAAAAATAAGACAAGATGCAAAAACTGTCTCAAAAACAGAATTGCTAAAAGTTGCATATGCAATTACAGTCGATCCCAAGATACTTTGTTAGTTCGAAATAACAAAAGGAGATCTTTTCATACTATGCTAGATCAAGAACACTCTGGTTGTTCAAAATCCCATAATGAGAGAAAATCTCATACTAATGCCACTTGATCGGTATTTGAATTCTTTCCTCTCCATGTGTGCCAAATCTTTGAGTGAGGAAGAAGAAAAATCAAGGCACTTATGTGTAGATTATGGAAATAATATCTAGTATTTGAAGATATTTGATATATTCGTATTTTGATGAATATTATATTTTCGGTAGTATGAAAATTATAAAAATATTCTTCTCCTATTTTGATCATTCCTTGTCCGAACTATGGGTCTGGATCAAATGGTTTCTCTGGAGAAGATGCAAGATCAGAAAGATCATCTTAAAACTAAGTCCGGATTATCTTTTGATATTAAGGGTAAAATCAGAAAGGGAGATTGGCTTAGAAAGAAGGAAAGAGAGAATACTCTAAAGAAAGATCAGTGTATGGACAGACACAGATAGATCAGAATGTTATGAAGACTTTAGATGAGCTGAAAACTAGCATAGTTAGAATTGAATCACGTCTTAATGTTAGGGAGAAAGGGACATTGCCTGCCCAAACTCAACCTAACCCAAAAGGCCAATTTGAGGTTAAAGATTCTAACTTGGAGCAAGCTAATGTTGTCACCACTCTCAGAAGTGGTAAGGTGATTGAGACTCCGATGAAGGTGAACGAACCTGAGAAGTCTCTGAAGTTTAAGAATAGTCACAGTAATACTCAAAATGAACATTCTGAAATTGATAGAAAGATGCATGCTCCATTTCCTCATCGTTTATTGTATACTAAACAGATGGATGATAATAAGGATATCCTTGATGTTTTTCATCAGGTGAAGATCAACATACCTCTCTTGAGTATGATCAAGCAATTTCCAGCTTACGCCAAGTTCTTGAAGGATCTCTGCACGATCAAGAGGAAGCATAATGTGCAGAAAAAGGCATTTCTCACGGAACAGATAAGTTCTATTCTTCAACACAACACTCCTCCCAAATATAAAGATCCGGGATGCCCTACTATTTCTTGTATAATAGGGGATTTCATGATCAAACAAGCACTTTTTGATTTGGGAGCTAGTGTAAACCTCCTACCTTTCTCAGTTTATGAGCAGTTGGGCTTAGGTGAATTAAAACCCACCTCGGTCACTCTACAACTTGCTGACATATCAGTTAAAGTACCGAGAGGGATAGTTGAGAATGTGTTAATTCAAATTGATAAATTTTACTATCCAGTGGATTTTATAGTTTTGGATACTCAACCTGTAGCTAATGCTAGTAAAGAAATACCTGTCATTTTAGGTCGTCCTTTTCTTGCAACTTCAAATGCCTTGATTAATTGTCGAACTTGAATAATGAATATTTCATTTGGAAATATGACTGTTGAGTCGAATATATTTGATGCGTGTAAAGATCCAGGCGGTAGAGATGATATTCATGAAGTTAATATGATTGAGACATGTGTGCAGGAAAAAGCATCTCATCTAGAAGCAAAGGTTCCTTTAGAATCTTGTTTTCCTAATCTATGGGATTTCGATGAGGATGGATACATTGACGAAGTTAATTCTTCACTGAATTCATCCCTGTTGCTGGATATGGATAAGTGACCGTCTAGATTTGAGTCATTTCAAATCAGTGAGACCGAGCCATTGTCTCCATCAGTGGAATTCCTAAAGCCCGGCCTTAATCCCTTTACTAGTGAACTGAATTTTGATGTTTAGGCCAAAATGAAGGTGTTCAAGTTTTCATACCATCTGAAATTAATGAGGAACAGAAAACAATGCATTCAAATGTTGTTAGGAAGCATATAAGTGCCCCAAAATGGAGTATTGCAGACATGAAAGGACTTGATCCTAGTATTTGCGCGCATAGGAAGTCACAGCTCAATGAGCTTCATGAGATCATAAATGAGGGTGATACAGACTGCAAATGTAAAATGAAAGTTTTTCTTGATAAGCATGCTATTAGGGAAATAGTTGAACCAGTTCTTTGCTACAGTTCTGGTTTGCATTTGTTTTCTGATAAGCTCAAGTCACGATGGAAAGACCGTTTTAATGTTAAAAATGAATTTCGTGATTGGACTGTTGGCATTCAAAATCCTAATGACAACAATATCTTAAAGGTTATGTGCCGCGTTTGAAACCAGTTTTGGAACTTATGAATCCAGAAGTCGATACCACGACTCTGGAGGATCCTTCTTATGTTTGATTGGTTGTGTTTTGCAGATGTCTGGCTGGAGACATAAAATTCAGCGCTTTAGGGAGACAACCCTCTTCTGATGTGTTTGTGGGTATCACAACTGAAAGCCCTCACGAGACAAACTTGTCCTCTTGTGCAAGCTTGAGATTTAAAGGCTTGTTGCATGGGCTAAATGCAACCGAACTGACCTGTGACAATGGTAAAATAATGTTGTTTTATTTTATTTTCTTTCTTTTCTTTATCATGAATAATATTTTGTGCTCGGCTGATTACCCCTTTCCACTTTTGAACTGTTTTAACCACTACCACATTGGGGACAATGTAGAAATTAGGTTGGGGGGTAAAGTAATTCTATGCTTTTCTGATTCTCTGTCTGCATATTTAGGTTTCATTGTTTCTTTGTTTGCTTGTTGTACATTTTAACCAAAAAAAAAAAATGAAGTGATAATTTTACACGATAAGATCAGCTGTTTAGCGGTCTTTCTACGCCACTGTTTAGTGGTTTTGTCTAGCTGTTTAGCGGACATTTATCAATCCAGCTGTTTAGCGGATTCATCTTGTTGTTTAACAGACACATTTAATCCAGCTGTTTAGCGGATTCGTCTTGCTGTTTAGCAGACAGTTTAGTGGTTCCGTCTAGCTGTTTAGCAGACGTCTCTCCATATCCAGCTGTGTAGCGGATATAATTTTTTTCTTGTTTTGTTCGGGACTAGCAAAATGTAAGTGTGGGGGAATTTGATAAGCACGTAATTGCGACATTTTTATACCCACATTTATATTAGCTAGGTCTTGATATTTAGCTAATAATATTGTTTTAAGTCATTACAAAAATTACAAAGAAATCCAATCACCGAGAATATAAACGGCTAAAAGTAGAAGCTAATTGGCGTTTGCGACAATCATGACTAATTGTGGCTGGACTTGTATTCATATATATCAGCACCACTTAAGTTGCTGACGGCACCAAGAGACAGAGCTCAATGGATGCAGTCGTGGGCTGTTAGGTGAAGGTCACCTGGGGTTAGTAAACAAAGTGGAGGACGTGGCACCATTTACTCCACACATTTTTTCCTTATCATTCCTTATCAAGCGGGTGGTGTTCTCATTTGCAGACAACATATTTGCAGACAACATTTGAGTACCACTTTTGTGAGAAAGAACGAGAAAAGAAGATGAATACATCGGTTTGAGTCCGAGGGAGAAGAGATAAAGCTAACGGCGGCGACCGTTCTCTGTTGTATCTTGTACGATTGAGTCAAGTGGCTGAAGTAATAGATGACAATGGTGATTACTCTTCATTAACTTCTGCGGGTTTTGTTCTCAAACTGGTGGTGGCTGTGTTTACATATGTGACCTGAAATTGGTTCGATTTGAGATGTTAATCAGATGGTTTCTTCTATGTTGTCTCTTGGCCGATGAAGTACAAGTACGGGCAGAGGTTAAATGTGAATGAAATCGGATTTAGGGTTTCATATGTGGTCTGGATTTTGGGGGTTTGTTTGGTGCCGTTTCGGTGTAATTGAGATATGGAATTGGGGTTTATTGAAGCGGTCTGAATTTGGGTATAAGTGAAGCATTTTCATGGCATGAACGATGAGTTTACAGGGTGGTGTTTGGTGGTCTGTAATTGGTATTGCTGCTGATATTTGGAGATGATTCTGAGCTTTGAATCTGGTTGTTTATGCACGAAGAACAATGAACGGAGGGAACTCGAATAGTGGCAGCTGGGACAGAAACGTGAAGCTACAAATCAGGGAAAAACTGAAGTTGTTGTTGTTTGCAAATCAAGTTTTGCTTCCAACTGTTAGTGCTACAAGGGTTGTTGGCTGGACTGGGTTCAGGCCTAGGAGTTAATCACTGCAATCGATGGAGCAAGGAAGTTGAGATGATGGGGAATTTTGGTTGATGTTTACATTGACTGAATTGTGAGAAATTACAGGAAGAGCGCTGTTTCTATTGAGTCAAATACAAGCAACTGATTGCAGCTATCTTTAGGCAGAAACAGGAGGAAGACCAAATGAAGAGATGAATATGGGTTGGTTCAGGTCTTTTTGGCATGAAGATAGGACTAATTTGTTGAGCTAGAAGTCAGAGAAGAAGTCAAGTTGTTGCTGTATAGAAGGAGAAGAAGAACCAACCAAGAGGGTAAGCTGGAATATCACAATCTGTTCTTTAGTTTTCTAATTAGTTCAGTGTTTAGTTCTCTTGTATGTTGGAGTTTTCTACTGAATATTTTTCTATGGCTATCTACACAACAATGAGAAGCTAAACTCCTCTCTGCCAAGACTAGAGGGGAAGCTTAATGGGTTCAAGTATTCTTTACAGTGATCATAAATAAATTCCAAGTTTTAATCCATTTCTTTGTCTCTGTTTGATTGTAATTTTGTATTGGTAGTGTCTGTACACTTCTTAGATTTATTGTGATTTCCGGATACATTGAATGCTAGGGAATTCCTGTGACATTTCTCAATCGAGCTTTATGTTAGAAATATAATCAATCGTCATGAAATGGTATTTGTTTTAGTTACATTAAGATTCTAATTTGCTATATCTGTCGGGTAGAATGAATCGTTATTCATTTCTATTTGAGTTATAATTTGATCACACACATATTTGAATACATTAGGTGAAACCCCAAGTCTTGGTAGGTACTAAAATCATTTATTTCTTTCATTTACAATTATCGTTTGCTACGTTTCACAACTCAATTACAAATCAACTTTATATTATTTCTTTGCATAATAATTCTTCTGAGCACCAACAATCTCTGTGGTTCGAACGACTATACTACAATTCTTTTTCTTTGATACTCTGAAAAGAGTGATCACTAAAATTGACAAAGGGGGAGATTGTTAGAGCATTGCTCGGTCGAACTCGCATGCGTTGTTATCTCAAGCATGTTTGTCAATGTTAGTGATCAAAACTATAAGTCTTGATTTCTAGTCTACTATAGCTAAGTCTCGGACTAGGATAGAAAGTGTAGTTGAGCTCAAGGACTTCATGGCGATTCATCATACAAGAAGAAGAACTACTCAAGGAACCGATGGAACTTCTCGACAAAAAGGTATGTGAAGACTTGAACTTATCTATCACTCAAAAATCTATCTATTATATCTCCTACTTCTTGAGACAAAAAGTCGTATGCTATATATAGACTTTGATTATACACAGTTGTATTTCGAGCCGAGTATACCTTGCCTATCTATATCTCGAAATATGTGTTGGTAAGCTTTTTGCTTCAACCAAGTTTATCTTTACCTAGTGACGAAAGTCATGATATGTTTGAATCACTTTGAAAATTGCTTTGACGAAGAATGTTTCAATGATTGGAATGAGAGTTTAGACTACATAACCAATGGTGGACATAAGCATTGTTGTGGAAACACATTTATGTATAAGTCCTATTCCTTGAACCAAAGTTTGCGAACTTTGTTGATCAAAAGAACTGGAAGAATGGCGTGAGCCAAGTCTGCGAACTGCCGAAGTTCTCAAACCCGAGAATTTCTGCTGGTGTTGACAAACTAGTGCGTGAAGCTAAGTCCGCGAACTCCGTCCGCGAACCAGCGAAGTTCTCATCCCGAGAATTTCTGCTGGAGTTTGTAAACTCTGCCCGGTAATTTAAGTCCGCGAACCAAGTCTGCGAACTTAAGAAGGTTATATATCTGAAGATGATTTCTGAACTTAAACTTAAAAAGACTAAGGAATGCAGTTTGCAAACCGTGGCTATAAAAGTTCATGAACCGATTCGAGTGAATCAAATCATCTTTGCTTCAATTGTGTCTAGTGTAGTTACATAAGAATTCCTTGCAATTGAACAACTCTCTAACTAGTTCATTTGAGTCATGTGAACTAGTTATGGTGAAGAAGAACATGGTTGATATGAAATGCTCATATGGCTAACCTTTTGGTTAACTATTATTGAACCAACAAGTGCATACGGTTAACAAACCTAGAAGCGTGCATTTCAATTGTGTGTAACAAGCTAAGTTTTCGATCTAACGGTTGAGAAATATTAGCTTGAATCTAAATCAGGTTTTCATCTAACGGTGGATATTGATTGCTTTGTTACCAAGGTAACTTAATGGAAAACCTTGATTTGAAAGACTATATAAGGGGACATCTAGCATCAATGCAAAACTAATCCCCACACCTTACGTGTGATACTAGTTTGCGTGCTAGAATTGGATCTCCTTTAACCTTTGGTTTTCTTCTTCTAAAACCAGGTTAACGACTTAAAGACTTCATTGGGATTGTGAAGCCAGACCGATACTACTTTTATCGTAGTTGTGTGTCCTGATCTTGCATCTTCTATCGTACGATTTCGATCATATTTATTGGCTTGAGATTGATATCTCCGATAGGCAAGATATAAAAGTAATCACAAACATCTTCATCTCATCGTTTGTGATTCCACGACGTCTTGTTTCGCTACCATACGATTAAGATTGTTGTGAGGTGATTGATTAATCTAGGCTGTTCTTCGAGAACATAAGACCGGATTATCGATTGGTTCCTGTTCACCTTGGTTATTATCAAAAAACGAAACAAAACCTTTTAGGGTTTATCTGTGGGAGACAGATTAGTCCTTCGATAGACTTGTCTGTGTGAGACAAATTTGTTTTTCATCAAGTCTTCGACTTTGGGTCGTAGCAACTCTTAGTTGTGGGTGAGATCAGCTAAGGGAATCAAGTGCGCAGTATCCTGCTGGGATCAGAGGCGTAGGGAATACAAGTGTACATTGGATCAGTGAGAGACTGATTGGGGTTCAAATACAGTTCAGTCCGAAGTTAGCTTGGAGTAGGCTAGTGTCTGTAGCGGCTTAATACAGTGTGTGTTCAATCTGGACTAGGTCCCGGGGTTTTTCTGCATTTACGGTTTCCTCGTTAACAAAATTTCTGGTGTCTGTGTTATTTCAATTTCCGCATTATATTGTTTTATCTTTATAATTGAAATAATTCATGTTGTGCGTTAGATCATCAGTTAGAGTAATCCAACCTTTGGTTGTTGATTGTCATTGATTGATCCTCGGATATTGGCCTTTGGTACCATCCGAGTTATTCCTTGTATTTGATTAGGTCTCGCTGATTTCTATTAGCTTGAGTAAATCAAAACAAGAGAGAGGTATTAACTCCTTGAGATACTTTTACCTCGATTGAGTCTGACTGTCTAGTTGATTCTCTAGAAAGTATTTCGGAGTTAGTCCATACAGATTGCCAAGCGAAATATTGGGTGGTGTTGTTAGACCCTCGCTTTTTCAAGTTTTACATGCACTTGACTGGTAAATAGGAGTTACACATGTATATGACTAGAGACATGCTAATTGAAAGAAAAAAACATACTCAAAACCGGAAGAAGTTATATTTATATGTAACTGCGAGTTACACATTCTAATTGGATGTTTAGAACCAAGTTACACATGCAAATTGGGTGTGTAGACGAAAGTTACACATGTTAATTGGAAGCAAAAACAGACTCAAAACTGGAAGAAGTTATATCGCAGTTACACATGCTAATTGGATGTGTAGAAGCAAGTTACACGTGCAAATTGGGTGTATAGACGTAAGTTACACATATTGTATGTCATCACATAACAAATTACATAAAAACAACTTCACTATCAGATTCAGAACATAGATGTTAATGAAAATAAATCATGGAGAGAGTTTGAGAATCATGATGTCGAAGATGATGATTAGTAGTATGAGTAGTTACCATGAAGAAGGAGTTTGAGGATTGTACCAAACGCTTGAACTTGTGACTCCTCTATATCATTTGAGAGAACCTATAACACACAACAACACAGATATGTATCATCAGATTGAATCTGAATCTGATTGCTTTTCTTTAAACGAAATTGAAACGAGATTTTTCCTTTCAAACTAAAATCAAATTGAAACGCCAGTGAAATTTCACTGACACCGTACTAAAACGAACTGAATAAGATTAAAAAACATAGATCTATCTTGTATAACCATAGAAATCAAAACTATATGGACATAACATTAAAAGTGCATTTATTAGCAAATCAAAGACGAAATCCAAACAAAAATAACGAAATCAAGATAACTACATCAAAAACGGTATGAACTCAAAATATTGCATCAAAATTTGTTATCGCTTCAAACATATTTTCTCCCTCTAATAACAAACACGCATATGATTTATCATCGTTTCTCTAGATCTAAAAGAGCAGATGAAAAATGAAATCAGTGAAAGAAAAATAAACTTAGATGAATCTTGTTTGTAGGTCGATTTGATTTTAGAGATGAATCTTCAGATGTAGATGATCTTCTTTGGTTATAATGGCATCAAACAGATCTTCTTATCTAGAACTTCTTCACCATTGTTGTAGTAGAAGATCTAAAAGAAGAAGATGCAAATGAATCTGAGAAACCCTAAAAGTTGTTTCTCTGCAAACCGAGAGAGAGAGAAATGAGAGAGAAAGAAAATGGAGAAATGAATGGATCTTATGATTTTTCTCTTGTATATATTGAAAAGGGTAAATTTGACATTACGAAAATGTCACTTTATTATCAAGCCCTGAAAAAAAAAGTTTTGGGCCTAGAAATATCAAAATGTGAAAGAGTGGAGTTGATAGTGAAGGATCCATTTTGTGGGGCTTTTATATGTTGAACCCATATAGTAGGGGGGTTATAGTATTTTTCACAATTGAATTTCTAATTAATTTTGAAAAAACTAATTCACCTATTCATCGCTGAAAATGGAGAATCACTTGCTACCTCCTTTCCCTTGATCGCTACACAACATAACCCTCCTTCATTGCTTGTTTTCAACTTTATTTCCACTCAATTTCGCAATCAAATTAAGAAACCCTAACCTTTATTCTCACTGACTTTGAGAAATCTTAACCCAATCAAAATCTCAATTTTACTAACACCTTCCTGATTCAATTAATTCACTAAATTTTTCCTTGATTGACATGAACGGTCACTCGATTCCTTGATCTCAATCACCAACTCAAATCCTTCCTGTAAACTCTAATTGGTTTTGATTCGTATCTATAAATTTTTCAGGGTTTATGTGAATCAATCAATCTATCTTCTCTGTTCGAAAACGGAGGTAATCGGAGATGATTTTAATGGAGAAGAGATTGGGGTTTAGAGTTTCTCTGTTGGAGTTTGTGGACGAAGAAGAAAAAACAACGAAGGAGAAGGAAGAAGAAGGGAAAAGAAAAAGGAAGGAAAAAAAACGAAGGAGGTGGCCGGGATTCGATCCTGTAACCTTTAGGTCATTTTACCTAGGGTTTTACTAAACTGCCCCTGAACAATTAAAAGTTTTCCAACCTCTATGTCCTTTTTTCAGTCGCTAAATTACGCGATTATCCTTCATTTGAGTTATATTTACCGTAGTTTTAGTGAGAAATGGAAACATGAAGGGGCTCTATTGACATTTCATTGTTGATTGAAATCTATTTGGGACACCAAATCCAACCTTTTTGTGTCAATTGATCACTTACTATTTACAAAAAAGTGGCCATATAAAGGTCCTCCCTCGCTTCGCTCGGTCGGCCCAATCATTAAGCGCAAGTTCAAGTTAGAATTCTCCCCCAGTATGTTGTCATTCTCTCGCAAGAACAAAAGAAAAACAGCAAAGAGCAACCTTACCAGAGAAAGGTTGAATAGGTTTTAACTAATGCGTGCCAATAGAAAAAGTTGAAAACCCGAAACACATATGTTTATGCTAAACAAAACTCATGTAAACACAAATTGATTCAACACATTGTGCCTTTTTACATATGAGTTTCAATCGTAACACCTTATGATCCTTTGATAAAGCCTACCAACATGGGCTAGAACTTAATCCCGCTAAATCAAAAAGTCATGCAAACCATAAGGGTTCACATCCTTTGGTAAACCTTAATTTATGAAAACCGAAATCATACATCCCATAAACACATAAAAATAATATAGACATTCAAGCACAACCTATGTAATCGGAAACTATCACCAGAAAAATTATAAACTAATAATTTTATTTATAAATAATTGATAGTTTTATTCAAAAAAATAGACCTTATACAAAAATCAGAAACTGATGTCTATTTTCTTTGGATTAAGTATCACAGCATATAACTCAATCCCTAGAAGTTCTCTGATTATTTACTGAAGTTTCTTCAGCGTTCAAGTTCTCGAGTCTTCTCTTTTCTTTTAGATGATTGAATCTCCTCTTCAAGAGATTCACCTCCACAGTCAACTTCAAAAGATTTGACTCGAGCCACTTTTCATTCTTTACAGAAGCTTCCAATTATTCTTGAGCAATCTCAAAATCTCTCATTAAAAGGAACATGAGCTCAAGTGATATTTGATTCCTCTTATGTTCCCTTGAGAAGTAGAACTTAATCTCATTAGGAAGACATGTTTCAAGCTTCTGTAATTGTGAATCAATGTCAACAGTATTTTTACCCATCTTGAACCGCATACTAAACGTGGAGAAAAGAATCGGTTCTTAAGATGTTTTATATATCAAATAGAACTTGGTTTCCAAGTTTTGAAACACCTAATCAAGGTATTTTTATTTGATAAAATTCGTGAAAATATACTCTTTCGGAAATAAGGGTTTTCCGAAACATTATGGTCAAGAGAGTCCGAAAATATCTTGCCCAATTTTGTCATGAACTTCCCTAAGATCGAAAGTATTTTTCTAAAAATAGAGAAAATATTCCAGAACTAGAAAAATATTTTAGATGTTCATGACATAGATAGATTGAGTATTTTCTCATATTCCAGTGCTTCTTTAAGAATTTCCCATTTATTTAAATCGAGCACAAGTTGGGAAATTCCAATCAACAATCTTAGTTGTTGAAGTGAGCACTTGATGGCTCATCTTTGTTTGTGGAACACAATTTATCTTGATGGTTTCAGAATCCTCCTTTTTAAAACTATTCCAAGAATAACCTTCTTTCATTAAGTCACAACTTGAGTGAACTGATTCAACAGAAGGATCAGTTTGACGATCAAGATCATAAGTGTGACAAGAATTCTTTTGAGTCATGAATTGAGCAGAACTCTTATATTGACCCAAAAAATTCTTGGAATATGACAACATCTTTTGATGAGATTGTTTCCTTAATTCCGATTTAGACAGTTGATCAACAACAAAACAACATGATTTGAAATCATTTGTTTGAGTGCATTTATGCTGATCTTTTCCATAGTCCGTAAGATAATCCTTGTCACAATAAATGACTATTTTACTTGACAAGATATTAGTCATAAGATTATTCTTTGAAACACATCTCTTTTGATTCTTGCAAGTGGTTAGACTATTAGAATCAAGATGTTGTTTATTAGTTAAGAGATTCTGGGAATTAGAATCACATATCCTCGTCTTAACTAATAGATCTTTTCTGACTTGATCATTGTCAAATTCTTCAGATTCAGTTTCAAGAGAAAATGGAACCGTATCTTGATATAGACTAGATGCAATTACCATCCTGTCAGGAGGTTCATGAACTTCAAGAATTTCTTGAGACACAGCTTCTTCATGAAACCTGGTTTCTATCGAAGATTCTCTGATAATTCTCTCGACAAATGGATAAAATATATTATCCTTTAGATTATATTTTCATCAAGATTTATGAAAAATTTAATCTCATCAATGTCCTCTCAATCTGACTTGTTTGTCACAAGTAGTTGTTTTCTTATCAACACATCATGGTTAATATCTCCTGAGTTGTGTTCAATTAGTGAACTAATAGTATTGAGCTGTTTATCAGGTTTTGAAAACAAACTTCCTTTCTGAAGTACATCATCTTATTGCTCTACGTTAGCTGAATCATCCATTAGATTCAATTCTTATAGGTTGGATCGCACCAAACACATATTGTTAGATTTTTTCGTGTTTGCCTGCTCTGATACCAATTGAAAAGACGAGGGTACCCAAATACACCACAATCTTTAAAATATCCACCTATAAGTCCTCTTACCGAAAGTGATTGTCTATGGAAAAAGTCGCGACAATACGACAAATCAGTATTCACACTTTGCATGATCATCTATGGATATGAGATCGAGACAATACAACAATCAAAATGTGATTACTTGATAATAGGTTCGGACTTAACCAAACTCTATAGGATCACTATCGAGCAATACGAAATTAACGTTTGTGTATTTTACTTTTAATTACAGTAAACAATTATAATCGGAAATAGAAAAGTAAAAAGACACAACAAGATTTTGTTAAAGAGGAAACCGCAAATGCAGAAAAACCTCGGGACCAAGTCCAGAATTGAATACTCTCAGAATTAAGCCGCTATACAAAATCTAAAACAACTTCGTATAGTTGAAACCAAACAACTAAACCTAGTTCACTTAGTTTCTTCAGTATCCCTGCGCTTCTGACATTCAATAAGTGCACGCACTGGAATAATTCCTTTGGATCGTATTCCAAATAGTAAAGGAACAACAAATCTGTTTGGTAACAACTCTATTGATTCTTTCCAGATAAAGATATCTCAATTTGTATGCAAAGGCTCTTCCGTTTAAACTAATAAACTCCTTTGCCTGGTTAGATCAATCTATCCAACAACTACCGAAGTAGCAGAGTTTAGATTTGCAATCAATTAATATAGAATATAACAAGAAACTATAAAGCGATGCCGATATCATACAACTAATCAATCTAATAAATCCTATTCTAGTTGGATCTCAACCGATTAAGGTTCGTGCTACACAAAGATATGAGAAACCAATAAGAAATCTTCTTCGTCTTCAAATCTTCTTTAATCTTCAACTAAACTTGCACAACACCACTTGAATCTCTTGTGATCAATCACGCACAGAATGAAGTCTGTTAACAATGGATTATCACAAGATGTCTTTAGATCTACAAACAGTTCTAAAAATCCCGTCGACACTTCGATCTAGTTTGAGTGAATCTTATATCAGAAGAGAAGATTCTCAAGAATAAACAAACTAGGTGCAATCAAAGTTCAACAACCGTTAATCAATCAAATCAATCAAAAACTAATAAACTACAATTATCTAGTTTCCGACCAATGCTACTCGTAGAGCTTCTTGATCCCATAAAAGTCTTTAAACGAGCGATCGTAAGATATTTCGCCTAATTAGGGTACTTTCCTCTCTGAATAGACGGCTCCACCAGAAACAACAAAAAGATGAAGTTTGCCTGGATCTTAGGATAGTTTGCTAGAGATGCAAACTTAGGTATTTATAGACCAAGGAAGTTTGGACACCAAGGAATTTCCAAAACCGAATTATTCTTAAGTTATGCAATAAATGCCCAAAATCGGTTTTCATAATTCCTAGAAATGTTTTGTTCAATATTTCCGAAATCTCTCAATACAAAATCTCCAATCAGTAAATGCACATTACTAATTTTTATTTTTTAGAGATATGCATTTAATTGCTGGTAATTAATGCATATAAAACTAACAACCTTAATTAAAAGATTCTTAATTTATTTCGGACCGGGATCTCCTTGAGTTGTTAAGGAATATCTTTGAACAATAAAAGATACGAGCTATTGTTCCTGTTCAAAGTATGTTGACATCTTTTCTTTGTAAATCCTCTTTCATATTTACAATCTTGGACTCGATTATACCACTCTTCCAAACAAGTTTAGAATTGATTTATCTGTATTCCAAGATAACTATGTGATTGATCAATTATCAAATCACAATCATGGGTTCAATCGGTTCTACCAATCACAAGGATCGGTTCTACCTTAATATGGATTACTTGTGATCGAACACACAAGTTACCAGGACCGGTTACGTCAGTTACCAGGATCGGTTACGTCAATTACCTGGGTCGGTCACCATATACTCATGGTATTGCTTGTGATCGGTTACAAAAGTCACTAAGATCGGTTACTTTTTTTTTTTGATAAGTCAAAAATTGTATTAATAGATAACAAAATTTACAAGAGATAGTTTACAAGAAAAGAGGTCACAACAACCCAAAAACTTGAAAACTACTTGAATCTATAATAAGAAACATTAGGATATTCAACTGAAATTAAGAAAACAGGTCTTTCATCATAGTGAACTCCAACACCATTGTCAAGATAACACCCTCGCTTAGCCATGGTATCCGCAGCAAAATTTGCTTCTCTATAGGTATGAATAAATCTAATGGAATCATAGTTTCTACAAACCTCTAACCACCTTTGTCTTGCAAAACAAGGTAAAATATAATTTTTTAAAGCCTCCACCACACTATAAGAGTCTGAACGAATGAAATACTCCTTAGACCCCATCTTGTAGCCAATTTCATCCCAACAATGATTTCATATAATTCAGCCAAATAATTAGTTGTAACTCCCAAACCAATAGACATAGCTCCAATAACATTGCAAGAAGAATCTCTCGCCACCACTCCTGCACCGGCTCTACCAGGATTTCCCCTTGTTGCACCATCATAACAGATTTGAAGCTCATCATTCTCCAGAGGTTTCCAAAAACATTCCACTGGTTGCTGCATTTTAACTCTTCTATGTTGCACGCGGAAATAGTCTAAGATTATAACATCTTCTGCGTTGTTCTTCATGTAGCCTTTTAGAAGAACTGAGTAGTCCTGAATCAGCGTCGAAGCTCATTTGAAAAAGCTCCATTTAGGTTTTCTGTGCTCAAAGACCCCTTTATTTCGCAACACCCATAGCTCAGATTTAACCACCAGGTTTGCAATGAGCCACAGATCACATATAATCTGACTCCTCCCCTTAGTTGCCTTACAAGAAATTACAAGGTTAGCGTTAGGATTTAATCCAAAACTCTGAGTAAGCCAATTCCAGGCTCGTGCGGAAAAACTGCAGCTAAACAACACATGGTCGAGCGTTTCTTCAGCATTCCCATACAGACTGCATCTACTAGCTAGCTGAATTTTGAACCTGTTTTGGAGCAGCTCAAACGTAGCATAAGCACCCCTGATGGACTTCCAGTTCTGAGCCGCCAAAACTGGATGAACTTCATTCCTCCAGATCAAAGAAGACCACTCCACGATAGGGTATTTCTGCCGAAATCTGTCTTTAGCTGAACTGACGCTGAAATCACCTTTTAAGTACGACATCCAAATTCTGTTATCCTCTCCTCCAAGCGGTGTTGGCAGATTGTTGATCTCCACTCTAGCAGCTACTAAGCGATCAAGGTGAACAACAAGAAAATTCCAATGGTCTTCAACCCAAAAGTCTCCCACCATGATCGTTCTATCCAGAGTTTGGTCATTGAGTATGTCTGGAAGACACATATCATCACACCAAATATCAAAATAAAGCGAAGTGGACCTACCATCTCCCACCAGAACTTTAGAATTGTTTTCCACAAGCTTATACACCCAACGAATGCCTGGCAAAATTGTTGATTTAACTTCACAGTTTTTGATGCAACCATCCTCCCAAAAAACTTGTCCCTAAGAAAACCAACCCACTTCTTCTTAGAGTTCCGAATATTCCACCACAACTTCATTATAAGCGCATTGTTCATGGTATCCATGCGAGTTATGCCTAGACCCCCCCTTCTCCAAAGGGCAACAGATTTTATCAAAAGCCACCACTACAACACGGCTAACATTAGAATCACCGGACCAAATAAAATTCCTAATTGCTCTTTCACATTGCAAAATGAATTTTTTAGGCCATTTATAGACTGCCATGCTGCGAATAAAGTAGCTGGCTATAACATACTTAACAAGAACAATACGGTCATGAAAAGATAGCAAACTCCCCTTCCACCCCGCAAGTTGAGCCTTAATCTTCTCAATCACATTACAAATATGATGATACCTAACCGTGACAGGCATAATTTGAACCCCCCAGTAACGATCTGGAAACATCGCCACACTCATTCCCAAAAAATCAGCAAGGTAAGTTCTCCTACTGAAAGAACCACCACCATAGTAGATCTTACTCTTTTCACGACACACAGTTTGACCTGGAGCATCTTGGTATTTACCCAACAAATCCACCGAATTATGCACATTTTTAAGATTACCCTTACAAAAAATCATAATGTCGTCAGCAAAAAAGAGAAGAGTAGGTTTCTTGTAACCATAAGAGTCATTTTCCTATCACGTAAGAGTTTCGTAATATTTCTGCTCAGAATATCTTCAATCAAAACAAAAATCAAAGGAGATAGGGGATCACCTTGATGCAAACCTCTATTAATTTTGAAATAGCCCTCCGGATTACCATCCAAAAGAATAGAGATTTTAGCAGAATTCAAAATATGAAGCAGCCATGCACACCACTTCTCAGAGAAGCCATATCTACGAAAGACTTCTAAAATAAAAGACCAATTTACCGTGTCAAATGCCTGAGAGATATCAAGTTTAAGACCAATGTTGCCATCTTTTCGCTTGATGTGAAGCTCATTAACCATTTCCGAGGCTAAACTGATATTTTCATGAATATTACGGCCCTTCATAAAAGCTACATGTTCCTCAGAAACAAGCTTGTCCAAAACACTGCTTAGTCTAGAAGCTATAATCTTAGTAAAAAATTTGAAGAAAAAATTACTAAGACCAATAGGCCTAAGTTGCGAAGAGTAATGGCACCTATTACCTTTCCCAGCATAATAATCAAGGAATAATTGACACCATTAGGAATATGACCAGTATTCCAACAATATATAATGGCCTTTATCAAATCATCTTGAATAATATCCCAGCAATGATGATAAAAACAACCAGAAAATCCGTCCGGACCCGGAGCACTAACAGAACCCAACTCAAAAACAACTTGTTTGATTTCCTCCGGAGTAGGAATTCTATCCATATAAATAGCTTCTTCCGTTGACATGGTGGGGTGATCAAAATTGAATAAATCTTCATCAATATCCAGTTCCTGGCCGTTGTACTTGTCCTCATAAAACTGCACTACATGATTGCGCAATTGGTCATAATCAGTAAGAGTATCTCCACTGGCATCAACCAATTCGGAAATGGTATTATTACTCCTACTAATACGAATGTTGTTATGAAAGAAATTCGTGTTTCTTGAGCCTTCAACTAACCATTGGTTTCTAGAATTTTGTTTAAGCATGGTAACTTGTTGTAACCGAGTCTCAGAAAGGGTTGCCATAGTGGCTTTCATAACATTAAGTTTAGCAATATTACTAGGATCTTCATCTGAATTTCTAGCTGCAGTCTCAAAACGAAGTTGGTCTTGCTTCAGCCGAGAATGAATATTGCCAAAAACTCTAAGATTCCAATCCTTCGTCGTCACCTTCAGCCTCTTCATCTTATAAGGAAAAATGAAATCTGGCGACCCATGAACTGGAGCATTCCAACTGTCACTAACCATTCGGTTAAAATCTGCATGTAAGAACCACATTTTTGAACTCTAAAAGGAGCTCTCTTTGGTCTCGGCACCACAAAAGGATAAACAAGAAGAGTTGGGCGGTCATAAAATTCCCTAGGAAGAGCTTTACACCGCCAATTTTCGAACTTAGCTAACCAAGCATCATTTATAACAGCTCTATCAAGTTTGTTGATTATTCTATGAGAACCAGATTGACCGTTCGTCCAAGTGAACTTAGAACCCAAAAAGTCATCTTCAAATAGGTTATTATCATCCATCCAATCACTAAACTCGTTAATGACTGAATTTCTAGGTTTCAACCCCCCTTTTTTCTCATCCAAAAGCAAGACACAATTAAAATCACCCATGACCAGCCAAGGCGTAACTGAATCCTGCATATCAAGTTGTTGCCAAAGCCTCCGTTTTGTCACTTGAACATAACTTGCATGGACAAAATAAATGTGCACAACATCCACTGCAACTGTAATAGCCTGCTTACTCCTATTTACAACCGAAGGATTCAGACCATCTATGCAACAAATCCAAAGATTAGCAATACTAGAAAAAAAGAAGCATTATGAATAACATCTGGGGAATAACCCTCAGTCTGAAGTCTTCTACCAAAATTAGCAGAACATGCCACTTTCGGCTCAGCAAGACAAAAAAACATTTGGTTTAAAATCTCTTATCAAATCTCTAGGTTTGTTTGCGCTTCTTCACAAGCAACACCATTAATATTCCAGAATAAAACCTGCATGATTAAACCATGGGAGTGTTATTCTTTGATATCTTTACTTGGTCAGAAGTATTTGAGGAGGATTTGATACCCGGAGAAGAACCCCTGCGAGCACGAATTCCTAATTCAGAATTGTCTTCCGAGTCTGACATGAATCATGGTCTCTCAAGGAATCAATTTTAGCTTGGAGAGCTATTAACTGCTTGTTCTTGGCTTGTTTACCTGCTTCATCAACTTTTCCTAATACCGAAAGCTCCCTACTGTTATCTCTCAGAATATTAAATTTATTTTGATTTACATATTCCGAGCTCTGTTCAAGAGCATCACACATAGGTGTAGACAAGGATGTAGCAGAAATCCTATCAGGTAAGTGAAGTCTAGTTCTTTCCAATTCAGCATTCCCTCCTGACTTAGTATTCAGAGCATAAGTACTCACCTACTTTGCCCTATTAACTAAAACTGCAGTCTTGGATCTCTCGAACTCAGCAGACGCAACGCCCAATGCAGCTTCGGATCGTGCTACATCATCCTTCAACTGTTGTTCCAACTCAACAGTGTCTTCAATGCTCAAAATTTTAGTATTTGCCACAGAACTTGAAGGCGCACTCCAAGTTTTATTAGGTTTTTCAGGAACAAAAGGGGTGACAGGAGCGGATTTTCCCTTCTTCTTCTTTCTTGCTTCTTTCCATTCCCCGCAGTATTTGGTTCAGAGTGATTCCGAATATCAGCTATGGACTGGACAACTTGTTGTGGTTCAGTAATAACAATTGTACCCTTTTGTTGTGCATTGTTAGCATTGTTTTTTGACTTCTTACGACATTTAGAACAGAACTTCGGTTTCTTCAGGATTTCAAAAGGATGCAAAAAGTCTAAACCACCAACTGCAACATGGATATCATCAGCATTAAGTTATGCAAAATCAATATCTATAAGGACTGAAGCAAAGTGACCGTATTCATGAGCCAAAGTTCTTTTATCGACCACAATAGGAGTACCTAAATTTTTACCCATAGCTATAAGAGCTTTTTCAATCCAAAACTCCATTGGCAACCCTAGAAATTTAACCCAAACAGCTGCACGAGAGGATCTCTGTTTATCTGCATCAAATCTAGGGTACCATTACATTAGATTTAACTTTCGCTGAGCAACAACCCATTTTTCAGCCTCTCAGATCTTAAGTTTATCCTCTTGCGCTTGTAACTTGATGATGAAGAAACCTCTATTCAACGGAACGAACTGGACACGGTCATCTCCAATCTGCCATTGTAGCTGAAGGTTTTTCTTCACGTCCTAAAAATTCAAATCTTTGAAGTCTAGTATACCAATGAGACTAAACTTCCATATCGCACATCCTTCCAAATAGAAATCCTCTGGAATCATAATATAGGGTTTTCCTTCCTTTGTTGTAGGGTTTGGAAAAGTAGATAGATCCACAACAGTTTTTGGGAGTTGTTTCTTGCCCTTAATACGATCACCATAAGTTAAAACCTTAGTTGGTTGTGGTGGATCAGGAAGATCCCCCATCTCGAATCACCAAAGATGATCGAGAAAAGAAAAAAATGAAAACACCAAAGATGATCGAGAAAAGATAAAAATGAAAATTTGAAAAAACCCTAAAAAATTCGCCAGAGAGCCAAAAAATGTAAGAGAGAGTTGTTACACTAAGATCGGTTACACCAATTACCAGGATCGGTTATACCAAAGTTACACCAATTACACGGATCGATTACACAATTCTTTTGTGATCGGTCACACCAATTACTAGGATCGGTTACATCAATTACAAATATCGATCATACCATCTCAGGTGATTACTTAGGATCGGTTACACTAATTAATAAAAACTAGTCATATCAAATCATAAGTCAGGCACTGTGATTAGTTATACCAAGATACATAACAAGTTATGATCGGTTCTACTAACTCACACATATTGGTAATCCAAAGATATGTAATGAATAATAATACCAATAAACCTGGCGATTTCCTTTTCGATTCATAAAACAAGTTCATGAATGTACTTCCTTTAAAAAAATGTAAACATTGTTTCCTAGGATGAAAACTTCACCTTTACCCATACACATAATCACAATATCATTCATACGATTATGTCGATGTCATATATACGAAGTTCAAAAGATAAGCGTTGTACTTCGTATTTTAATTCCTTAACGCTATGATCATATGATGATGTCTCACTACTAGAGTATAATAATCATTCACATCTTCACTGTTATGTTTTCAATATAGCACGACTTGAAAGATACGTTAGGAATGATACAGTTCAAGTCAATATTACTAACCTCAAGAGGAAGTATGATGTCGTCGTTGTACCTCGTTACTTCTTCACGTTCTTTAGGTCTTCAAGTAATACTTCTATGTCTCATAATCCTAGACTTTCTAGTCTAACCTATACGAAATTGTCTGTTGTACATAATCAAGTGACTTTTAGATGATTTTTGGTTCACTAAAATATGACAACCGATCTTTACATACCAACGCTTGGTGGGTTCAACCGAGCTATTCTCTAACAAAGCGTCACATCCCTTAAGCGTCAAATGTCTTAGGCTTAATCATCTTAGCTCTGAGTATCTTTTGTTGGTTCGACATTCCTTTCATTGCAGTAGTGGGATTTAGTACTTGTGCAGACATTAGAGTTTTCTGATTTTGTGGCACACATGGATATTCCTGCAAGGCTATGAAGAAATGCCCAAAGTGTTCTTTTCCATGCTTGGATATCATCTCGGTAATGATCATCCCAGTGCAGTGCTCAATTTGAAGAGGAGTTGTACTCAACCACTTGGTAGAATATTGTAGCGGTGAAGCCACCTATTCGAGCGTCTTGCGACAGCAGAGTTGCTAGCAGCATTGAGTCCCCATGCTATGATAGCATGTGAGGAAATAAATGACATAGACATGGGAAGACTGAGACTTTCCTGAGTGCGGAACCTCTTGATGAATGTCTATGCAGGTTCTTGCTTCAACCTCGTTCGAAATTCCTCCAAGTGCTCTGATGGTGGAATGTCTACCCAATTTTCTGGATTGGAACTTTCTTCATTGGATAGATGTGCAATCAATGGCGCTTTGTCAGTAGCCATCTCTTCAGCGCGGATCAACGCTCGTCCGAGGATCATGTCGTGGATCTTCCTTGATTATGTGAAACTTGGATTCAGTCCAGGTTGAGCATATTCTCATATTGAGATGATGTAGCCATAAGCATCTCTGAGCGCTCCTACATGGTTTCTGATTGACATGGGAGCATGAGTATCTTCTTGTCGAGCGATGCCTACGACTCTGAAGGATTTCAGTGGAATAATGTTGATAGAAGTGTCATCATCGATCAACGTTCTCCCAAATTCGTTTCCTTTGAGATTGACTGGTAAGCAGTTACCAGTCTACATCTCTTTGTCTGTGGCTGGAGGCTCAGAAAATATTTCTGGAATGGACTTCCTGACACGATGTGATTCAGTGTTGTGAACGTGTCTCTTCTTTGTGTTTTCGACAGATAGAGCAATTATCATGTATGTTCGACCAAGGATTGAACTGCTTCATCGAAAGGTTGTTCGGAGAGATTGATGTCCTGATTGGGAGAGGGTCCCTATGCACTCCTTCTTTCCCCAGTTGAAGATGTTGTGGCTCAACCTTCTCTTTGAAGATGTGCTTCAAAATATTGCAGTCACTTGTTGGATGATTGATGAACCTATGAAGGCGACGGTACCTGGGATTCTCCATTTCTTCTTCAGTTGGATCTCTCCTGATGAATGGCAATTTGATTGAACCATCTTGAACCCAGACTTCTAGTGACTCGATCACTTCTTCAGTGAGAAGAGGGAAGTTTGAGTCTGTCTGTTCATTTCCCCGTTTGTTGATGTCGGGTCGAGGTTTGTGCATTTCAGGATTGATTATCCTTCCTTAATGATTTTGCAGGCTTGGATGTTGGAGAAGCGTTCTTATGCTACTGTGCCTCGGTTTTCCTCTTGCTCCCTTCAGCAACAATATTCGTGGAAGGTTTGGAGATTGTATTGCTTATTGATCAGGAGCCTGGTGCTGCCTCGAGCTTCTCGCGGTTCCTCGAGTTTCATAGCTTTTTATCTTTCCAATAAGGCCGGAACAGTGGTTGCTGACCGTTTGGCTGCTTCGTAAAGCTCTGAGAAAGTCTGGAATCAAAGATTCTCCAGTAAAGCTCTGTAGACCGGGATCATTCAGTTAATGCACAAGTCTACAAGTTGTTGTTCAGTGACATTTGGATCGTGACAATCCAAAGCTTGGACTCCGAATATTTTCACATAGTCGTTCATATGTTCATTATCCTTCTGAAATATCCTTCCCAGATCAGATAGATTAACTTGTTTAGAGACGAAGAAATATTTCCGGTAGAAAGCATCAACCATTTCTCCCCAACTGGTGATGCTACCTGGTGCAATGTTATTGTACCAGGTGTTTGTCCGTCTGGTCAGAGATTTTGAAAATTATTTCAGACAAACAACATGATTGTGCTCATGTTCGCCCAATGATTCCAAGAATCGAGAAACATGTTCTCGAGCATTGCCTGTTCCATCATAAAGTGTGAATGTTGGGGAATTGTAACCCTTCGGAAGAGGAATTCTCTGTGTAGAAGCGGGGTATGGAGGTTGGTGAAGATGGATAGATGATGTCTTGCCTTTTCCTCGATCTTCCAAAAAGCGCTCCAGGTCTTCACAAGTGATAAAACTTGCCGATTGCTTTGCTGGTGGGTTATCTGTAGCCTTGATGACTTCATCATTATCTACAACATGGATTGGATAGGTTTCAGGATTAGCAGTTGAGGAAGTTTCCTTAGATTTTCCTTTCTCCGATCGGCGTTGGTCCAGAGTTTTCTCAGACGATAACTTGTATGTGAGGTTCTTGAGATGAGCGCATAGCTCCTTCTGTGTTGCATCCATGTCAATCTAATTTTTGACAATGTTCTCTTGCACCTTCATGAGATCAACTATGGTAGGCGGATTTTCTATGATTTCTTCAGGACCGAAGAGAGGATTGTTTCCGATGTTGGTTTGAGGAGGAGTGGTATCACCAGCACTATTGTTGGAAGCAAGAGTAGTTTCTAGAGTACCACCATTGTTTCTAATGCTAGCAATATTTGAATCAGGGTTAGGATTCATAACTGAGCCTGACCTAAGATCGACCATCTTTGAGAAAATTGGGATTTCAACCGAGAGATTAATCTTCCACCATGGTCGCCAATCTGTTGATGGGGCAAAACGATTTGCTGGTCTTTTAGGAAGTGAAAAGACGAACGTGCTGGCGGGGACTATTTGACCGAGCAAACTGCTTAACCTCAAAAAGATGCACTGCACGGGAGTGCTTTGAGTTCGAGGGATCAATCCATAGGACTCCGGCCTAAACCAAGAAATGGTCATTCCAGATTCAATTCGGTCACAAAGAGAGAAGAGGGTCTATATGTAGGAGGGAAGCTGAGAAGTGCCTGAGATCAATGGTGATCAAGGATTGTGCATGTGTTGTAGGTTTCCGCAAGTTTCATCAACTGCTGGGTTTAGATGAAAAATAAGTTCTAAATGATTGAGTTAATTCTGCTCTGTTGAGAGTTACTGAGTGTTCTTAGTTTAGATGAACGTTATTTATATTCAATCATGAATTCAGAGATTTGTTTATATTTCTAGAATGTAGACACATTGATCTCCAATAAGTGTGACGGTTGATCGAGCGAAAGAGTGGGAAAGTGGGAAATCGTGGTTAAACCAGTTCCAGGTCGTGCAGAAACTTGGTTGATTGTCCACTATTTTGCTAACTTCTTTAACTGCTTGTACGACTTACTCACATTTCTTATCATGGATGAACACACGTGCCATAGGCCGCCAGACGAAAATCCTAATTAATATCCCTCGTGTGACATGATGTCTCATGATTTGTGGAGTCTGCAAGGCATACATGTATTTGATTAGTCAGTTGTTGACTTGATTAGACTATGAGTCTAAGAATCGTTGAGTCGAGCATGATTGAAGAATACTCTATGATTCATGAATTAAACATGTCTGCTGGACATATGTGTAATTCTCGAATGAATGTTGATAGCTGAATCAACATAATGAATATTAATAATTTGAGCAAATATTGCTCGTCCGAGCGAATATTTCTCGCTTGAGAAAATATTGCTCAATTAATTAATTATTAAACATTGATAGTTGAATCAATATTACTAGTCTCTTCCGAGCAAATATTACCCGTTTAATGGATTATTAAATATTGATAGTTGAATCAATATTGATAGTCTGAGCAATATTGCCCGTTTGAAGGTAGCATGACCGAATAAAATATTAATTAAAATATTGGAAGCTGGACCGAATATCATATAGTTAATCAAGATGTTGATTTCCGGATCAACATAAAATTATTAGTGCTTGAACTCGCTCGGAATTATGATTCGCAGAGCATTTAGTTCAAAAACCCTAATTTTGATCGCTTATTGATCAATTGATGATTTACTGAAAATCAATCAAGGAGTGAGAGAGTAACCGGAAACATGGGATGATGGTCGAGCATGTAGCTCCCAAGTGCTCGACTGAGCATGCACCAAAGTCCTTTGCAGACCAGTTGGTGAAAGGATGATTAAATATTGGTTTAATCATTTATTAAAATAGTGCTCGTATGAGCATTAGGCAATAAAACCTAATTATGGAGAGATGGGGGGCCAACCAAGGGGTATGAGACTGGCCCTTGGTGGTTGTGGGACCAGCTGTTTATCGATTGAGCAAGTTCCAAGTTGGTTGGAAAGAGTTTGAACCCAATATGAACAGTAGAAAGTTAATTAGGTCAAAATTAAGAAGATGTGTGGGACCGTCTCCTTGCAAACCTAAGGGCCTACCTTGGTCGGTCAAGGTGGCATGCCCGTGGCACCATATTGTCCGTGTCTCAATTCTGAGAATTTTGATATTTTCTGACACGCGTTCGAGCAATATCTTGGATTTTCAGAAGAGTTTGATCTTAATTGAAACTCTCGATTTTGATCGAATAAGCAAGTACAACTTTGCTCGTGCGATCAATATTTTGAGAATATTAAAATAATAATATTTTAATATTTTCTGTGAGGAGTGAAAAAGCGGGGGTATAACAACACCACCCAATATTTCGCTTAGCAATCTGTATGGACTAACTCCGAAATACTTTGCTAGAGAATCAACTAGACAGTCAGACTCAATCTAGATAAAAGTATCTCAAGGAGTTAATATCTCTCTCTTGATTTGATTTTTACTCAAGCTAAAATCAATAGCGAGTCTTTATCAAATACAAGGAATAACTTGGACGGTACCAAAGACCAATGTCCAAGTCAATCAATATCAATCAACAACCAAAGGTTGGATTTCCAATTGATGATCACGAACGCACAACTTTTATTATTTCAATTATATAAAATATAATGCGGAAAAGAAATAACACAGACACCAGAAGTTTTGTTAACGAGGAAACCGCAAATGCAGAAAAACCCCGGGACCTAGTCCAGATTGAATACACACTGTATTAAGCCGCTACAGACACTAGCCTACTCCAATCTAACTTCGCACTGGACTATAGTTGAACCCCAATCAGTCTCCTACCGATCCAAGGTACAGTTGTACTCCTACGCCTCTGATCCCAGCAGGATACTGCGCACTTGATTCCCTTAGCTGATCTCACCCATAACTAAGAGTTGTTGCAACCCAAAATCGCAGACTTGATAATAAACAAATCTGTCTCACACAGAAAAGTCTATCAAAGGATAAATCTGTCTCCCACAGATAAACCCTAGGTTTTGTTCCGTCTTAAGATATGAAATCAAGGTTAACAAGAACCAATTGATAATCCGGTCTTATATTCCCGAAGAACAGCCTAGATTAATCAATTTACCTCTCTATAATCTTTCCTGACTACACAAGCGGTTTTTCGAGGACTCAAAAATAGTGAGACGAAGATGTTTGTGACTTCTTTATCTTGCCTATCGGAGAACTCTCACGATCTCAAGCCAATCAAAGATTGTACTCGTACGATAGAAGATGCAAGATCAGATCACACAACTACGATAAAAGTAGTATCGGTCTGGCTTCACAATCCCGATGAAGTCTTTAAGTCGTTAACATGGTTTTAGAGAAGAAAACCAAAGGTTAAAGGAGAATCGACTCTAGCGAGTGCACTAGTATCACACAGACGTGTGAGGATTAGTTTTGCACAATGTTATATGTCTCCTTTATATAGTCTTCAAATTAGGGTTTTTCCTTAATTAAAAAGCAATCCATATTCACCGTTAGATGAAAACTGATTTAGATTCAAGCTAATATTTCTCAATTGTTAGATCGAAAACTTAGCTTGTCACACACACTTGGGTAGACATTTAATGGGTTTGTGAAAACCATGCCCAAACGTGTACGTGTATGTTGGTTCAACATAGTAACCCAAAAGGTTAACCATATGAGCATTTCATATTAACCTTGTTCTTCTTCACCATAACTAGTTCAATTGACTCAAATGAACTAGTTAAAGAGTTTTTCAATTGCTATGAGATCTTATGTAACTACACAAGACACAATTGAAACAAAGATGATTCGATTCGATTGAATCGGCTCATGAACTTTATAGCCATGGTTTGCATAAAGAATTCCTTAGTAATTTAAGTTTCATGTTCAGAGCACATCTTTAGATCATAACCACTTAAGCTCACAAACAAGTTCGCGGACTTAAGACAGAGTTTTCCAAACTCAGCAAAAAATCTCGGCAATGAGACTTTCACCAATTCGCGGACTAGGTTCCCGGACTTACACACAAACGAGTTTTTGGAAAATCCCAGAAGAAATTCTCGGTACAAGAACTTCCTTCAGTTCGCGGACTGGGTTCGCGGACTTGACAAAGCCAATTCCTCCGGTTTCTCTCAGTCAACAAGTTTGAAAACTTTGGATTAAGGAATACATGGTTATGTAATCTAAACTCTCATTCCAATCATTGCGACATTCTCAGAGGACGTTATATAACCGTTATTGACAGACTGTTTCGCGTCAGAGAAATTCTCAAAAGTAATTGAAAGTTTTCATGACTTTCGTCACTAGGTGTAGATGGTGGATTTTCGACAAAGGGTAAAATTATAAAAGTATACTCCGAAACTGGCAATCGGATGAGTATTGAGACCCACGTCTCTCATTAAAGCGTGAAAGCTCATAAAAGCTCTAATTGAGAAAGTTCTCTCAGAGAAGATGTGGATGTGTAGTCTCTCAGCTGAGACCACGACACATCTCATAAATACTGAGCAATTTCAGTAATTACTCCGGATCCGACAATCGGATGAGTATTGAGGCTCATGTCTCTCAATAAAGCATGAAAGATCATGCCGTAAAACCTCTGATCGAGAAAGTATCTCAGGGAAGGTGTAGATGTGTAGTATCCCGGATGAGGCCACGACACATCTCATGAATACTGAGAAATTTCAGTAATTACTCCGGATCCGGCAATCAGATGAGCATTGAGACTCATGTCTCTAAGCATGAAAGCTCATGCCATAAATCTCTGACTGAGAAGGCTGTCTCTCAGAGTACATGTAGATGTGTAGACTCTCAGTTGAGGCCACGACACATCTCATGAATACTGAGCAATTTCAGTAATTACTCCGGATCCGGCAATCGGATGAGTATCGAGACTCATGTCTCTATGCATGAAAGCTCATGCCACCTCTGATGGAGAAAGTTTCTCAGAGAAGATGTAGATGTGTAGTCTCTCAGCTGAGGCCACGACACATCTCATACTGTATAGAATCAAAAGATTGGGCGACTCTTAGACAGCATGCCTGCTAGTATAGAGCGACAACGTCTTCGGGATGTAACCGGGTTTTCCCCGACTATGCAAGAGGAATATGACACTCCAGCAAGTTCATATTGCTCAACCCTCAGATAATTAATGCTCCTAGACATGAATCCCTTCTAGTATAGAGCCATCAATTAATTGTCTTAAATCGTCTGAATATCCAGTAATATTCTACGAGCTATCAGTTAATCGTCTGAATATCCAGCAATATTCTACGAACCATCGTCTGAATATCCAGCAATATTCTAAGATTCTTCGTTATATTTCGTCACTTCAATTCATGGTTATTCCTAGTAGAATTCCACGGGTTAGTGATAAATATTCAATGAAACAGGCATCCGAGCATCGAATAAGCCCTGACAAAAATGGTGCAAGTGTACTTAACAAACAATGCACAAACCAGCATTTTGAATGCACGAACGAGCATTTCAAAAAATATGAATGAACGAGGAACCTATGCAAAATAGGAAGAAAAATAATAATAATAATAATATATTAGCAAAGGCTCCAGGGGACTGGTCTCATCAGCCATCCGGTCATGCCGTGACCAGTCCCGCTCCCAATTTTATATTTTATCACATTTTATTGTTTTTCGCTAATCTCACGAAAATTCTCTCGTTCGAGCAAATTTCCTTTATTTCAAAGAAGTTATCTAAATCACATGATTTTATCAAAAATAATAAAATTAGGGAAAGGTGTCATGGGACCGCCAGCCGTCCGGTCATGCCTTGGCCGTGGCCGGTCCCACACCTAACGTCCCATTATTTTATTATTTCTTCTCAAATTATGAAAATCCCTTGATTTTATGAATTTTCCCTAAAATTACCTAATTTCATGTATTTTCTCTAAAATCATGGAAAAATAGGAAAACTTGTGGGACTGGGCTCTAGCCGGCCGTCCATGCCCTAGCCGGTCCCACACGCCTATTATTTTATTATTATTTGGTGTTTTGTTTCCTGATTTCATGAAAACTCTCTGATTTCAACAAAATATCTTGGTTTTCAACAAATCCCTTTGATTTTATGAAAATTATCTAAAATCATCAAAACTTAGTAAAATTGGGAAGAGCGCCTTGGGACCCGCGCCCCTTGGCCGGCCGGCCATGCCACGGCCATTGACCGGTCCCACACTCCCATTACCTATTTTATATTTTAATTTATGTCTCTCATCTCATGGAAGTTCCCTAATTTCGCCAAACTCTCCAGTTTCATGGAATTTCCCTTAAATCAGAGAAAAATACATAAAATCACATAAAACTGAGAAACGATTGTGGGACCGCGTGTCAGCTGGCCGGCCATGCCCTAGCCGTGGCCGGTCCCACACCTTGTAATTCCTTGTTTTATTTATTATTTTCATCATCTCATGTATTTTTCCCAGTTTCAGCAAAACCATGGATTTTGCATATTTTCTCCAAATGTTGCTCAAACGTGCACCAAAAAATATCAAAATTCTCAGGACTGAAGCGCAGAAATCATGATGAAACGGTCACATCCCCTTGACCAAGAGTGAACCTGAGGCTTGCAAACAGCTGGTCCCGCATGTTTTAATGATTTTAACCTAATTTTCTCAGTTGCTCATATTAGGTTCAAACTCTTTCCAAACAATTGGAAGTTCGCTCAAACGACCATCTACTGGTCCCACGGCCACCAAGAGCCGGTTTGATGACCTCTTAGACGGTCCCTCATATTTTCTACATCAGATTTTATGATTTGTCGCTCACACGAGCATTATTTCAGTAAATGATTAAGCCAACATTTAATCATTCTTTCACCAATTGGTCCTCAAGAGACTTTGGTATTTTTGCTCATTCGAGCATCTGGGCGTTATATGGTGAATCCGTCATCCCATGTAGCCGGTCCTATGTGATTTGCAGTAAATCATCATCTTGGTAAAATTAGGGTTTTGAACCTAGAGCTCTGCAGAAACGTGATTCTGAGCAGATTCGAACGCTATGATAATTTTATGTTGGTTCCATGATTAACATTCATATTTATTTTGCTCGACCCAGCAGTCAGTAACTTAAATTAATATTTTATTTGGTCCAGCTACCAACAATTCATCAAAAGAACAATATTTGTTCAAACTAGCAATATCTGCTCGAACTAGCAATATTCGCTCGAACCGGCAATATTTACTCAATTAGCAATATTCGCTCAGACTAGCAATATTTTCTCAAACCAAAGAATATTGGTTCAACTATCAATATTCAACAATTTAGCAACACATCTTTGCTCGTCTTAGGTTATAATGATACCTCGTCTCAGCAGACACGTTAAATTCAAGAGTTTCATAACATTTTCTAATCATGTTCAACTCAGCGCTACATGGACTCATCGTCCCATAAAGTCAGCAACTGACTCCACAATCACGAGATTTTAATCGTGTCACATGGGGGGATATTAAGTAGGGTTTTGGTCTCGCGGTCTACGGCACGTGTGTTCACCCACGATGAGAATGTGAGCAAGTCGTGCAATCAGTTGGAAGAGTCAAAAAAGTAGTGGCTGGAAAGTTAACCAAGTCTCAGCACGATGAGTAATTGGTTTTAACACGATTTCCCCATTTATCATTCTCTGATTCCAGCAACTGTCACACTTCATGGGATCATGGTGTTTTCAACTTCGGCATTAGAAAATGTTCCTGAATACTGATTGAAAGAAGAAGTTTTTCGAACACTCAAACAACATTCGCCAAGACGAGCAATTTCTCATCAAAGTTCATACAGACAATCTTTCGTCTACACGAACTCACAGAAATTACTCTCAATTGAGCAAAATTCAATCATTCAGGGCATTTTTACGCTGAATTCACAACACACCTACAATATCATATCACTATTGATCTCACGCATTTCTCAGCTTCCCTCCTACAGATCAACCTATCCTCTCTTGTGACCGAATTGACTCTGGAACGACCATTGTTCTTGGTTTAGGCCGGGGTATTAAAGATTGATCTCTCGAACTTAAAGCACTCCCTTCTTGCAGTGCATCTGTGTAAGGTTCAACATTTCGCTCGGTTCAAGGAGTCTCCACACGGTTGACTCTTCAATTCCGTAAAAGCCAACAAATCGTTTTTCCCCATCCACACTAGGTGAAGATAAACTTGATCAAAGCGAAACGCTTTACCAACACATGATTTCGAGATATAGATAGTCGAGATATACTCGGCTCGAAATATCAAATGTGTATGATCCAGTCTATATAGCATACGACTTTTGTCTCATAAGAAGTAGGAGATATAAGAGATAGACTTTTGAGTGATAGATAAGTTCAAGTCTCCACATACCTTTTTGTTGATAAAGTTTCACGGTTCCTTGAGTATATCTTCGTCGTTGTATGATGAGTCTCCATGAAGTCCTTGAGCTCAATTACACTTTTCTATCCTAGTCCGAGACTTAGCTATGTAGGCTAGAAATCAAGACTCATAGTTTTGATCACTAACATTGACAAACATGCTTGAGATAGCAACGCATGCGAGGTCGACCGAGCTATGCTCTAACAATTTCCCCCTTTATCAATTTTAGTGACAAAACTATTAATACATATGGAATACAAAAAAGATAAACTTTAGTGGCTCCTATTCCATAGTCTAATCTTCCACGTTCCCTGAAATCTTCGTCCTTCCAAGTACTCCAACGATCCCAAAGGTTGTAAGTTTAGCATCACCGTTGTTGAAGATCCGTAGCTATAACAATGAGAGAAATCGAGATTCTCGATCATTATTATACAGTGTCATAGTATTATTATGTAACATCAAAGTCCAATTGTATCACGACTTTAACAATAACACTATGGTGATATGTATCACTCCCCCTTAGTCAATACTCCATCTCGATTATGGAAACCACTCCCCCTTACACAATGATCCAAAAACCATATGTATTTGTAGTGTGAACTACAATATTTCTCCCCCTTTTTGTCAATAAAATTGGCAAAGGTACAAGAACGGGATCATAATGAAATTTCCACAAGAGACATTTCATAGACTAAAAGAAAAATACATACCAACTTAATTTAGATGCAATCATAAAGCCGAAGCTAAATCCATTCATCAAGGAGTTTTAAGATACAAGATAACCCCTATAAAATCCCACAACCGCGCACCCCGCAAGATATTACCATTAAGCACAAGTTCAAAAGAACTTTCCCCCATTAGATGTCATTCCCGAAAGAACAACAAGGGCGACCTTAATTTCGAAAGAAAAGAAGGATTTTTAAATTGGACACCAAAAACCATAGAAATGATTTACTATATCCAAAACTCAACCAAATTAATCACAAGGAAACCCATGATTAATTTAATTGGAATACACAACTAAGTCAAACCACAAAAATGATCAATTTAATTTAAGGTGCTCACATAAGTAAACTTACGGAGCTACGACTAAGTTAATCATACGGAGACGACTAACTTAATCGTTCACATACTCAACATAAGGAAAAACCTTATGGAATATACGACTACATCAACCAATAAAACATCATTTGTATAGTCGTTCATATACTCAACACAAGAACTTGTGGAATATATGAAAACTCAACTAGACTAATTACAAAAGAACTTATAATTAATCTAATTGGAATACATACAACCAAACTAATCACAAAAGTAATAAATTTAATTGTCAAAGGATTTTCTCGACAAAAGAAGACTTTCGGAGCAAATAACTAAATAACCAACCAAGATAATTAATTTAGTTCATAATGCTCAACATATAGCATCTTATGGAACAACCAACAAAGCCAATAAGAATGATTGACTTAGTTGTATCGTGCTCAACATAAGACACACAATGGAACCTTCACGGTAAAACATAACAAAATGGATCAAAGAAGATCAATACCGTGGATAACATACAAGGATCTATTATATTTTCCATCATAACGACATAATAGACTTTATCCTTGTCAAACAAAAGATTGTATCCTATTTTCCATCAAATACATGACTGCATAGGCATAACTTTTGTAATTGTCAAAAGTCCATTCGTCCTTTCATCAATACGAATATCAATTTATGAACGATTTTACTTTTGACACAATATGGGACCTTCAAGTTCACGGACGCAAACAATACATATCCCATAATCAAATTGCAATACCACAAAATCATAACGATCAATACTGCAATAACATCATCCTCCAAATATTTTTAGAATTTACAAACCAATAAACCTAAAATATAACATAAGAAGATGAAAACAAAAATAGCTATGTGTAGTCACAATCATCGCTATTGAAAGCACTAGTTATTCTTCCAACTAAACCAAAAAGAAGATATACTAGGCAACAATTCCTTTGAGAAATTATTTATCATTCCCGAACTCCTTGTTATCGACAACTATCGGGACATAAGTTTCACGGAGATAAGGGACTTAGAAACAGGAGATTCTTATTTTTCCTTGATTGAAGACTTAACAATCATGTTGACATCCTTTCCATCTGACAACATAGTGCTTTGAGAACAGTTATAAACAACTGGATTTGTGTGATTGAATCACTTAACTCAACAAGCAGTCTTACATAGGATGTCAAGAGGAAAAAGGAATGTAGGGTTCGAAACCTATTGACAGGTTCGTATACGCCCAACTCTAAAACCCTATGAAGAGTAGAATTGTCGATAATAACCCTTTCTTTTATTTGATAGACAAAAAATAACAAAACTAAGAAAAAAAGGAAAAACTCTTCTGAAGCCTGGATCAGCACTCAATCTTGTCTCTTTTCGAACAGGCACATGAGACAAGATTTTCCCAACAACACAATCAAGTTGTGTTGCGATGAACAACGATTTGTCCATCTTTTTCCTCATGGGAGGAATCCTCTGATCTTTGCCTATCAAAACGATTTGACCTTTTTTTTTGCTAAGTCCAATAGTTTATTAAGCAAAAAAACATAATTATAAGAATTACAAGTAGGAGGCACAAGGCCTTGATAGACACATTTTTTTGTCTAAGTTGTCCTCAATTATCTCCATGTTGGTACTCGATTTTGTACTTATTATGGTGTTTTTGTGTATGTGTAGGTGTTTTTGGGGAAATAAACATGTGTGGAAATTCGGCTCGAAAAGTTTCCCGGGGCACCCTGAAAGAAACGTGTTATCCGCACCCTATCACTGGATAAGGGTCAATCATCACCATCTTCTTCACTGTTTAAAGAATACATTTTGGCGGGAAAATAGTTTCAGATTGCGTAACTTCCTATGTTGATTTCTGGGATGATTTGTTGGGATCTTTTCGCTGGAATTGATTGGGAATATCCCGTTGCATTAAAACAGGAATGGTATGCAAGAAGATTTCACGTGATAAATACTTGATATTCTGGAATTGATTATGGGAGATACGTGAACTGTGAGAGAATATTTTACTCTCTGGAATATATTCTATTGATTGAAAGAGATTTCTTTGCTAACTCAGAAACGTGTGGAAGTGTAGAACATAGAAGAAGGAGTTCTTGTTGGTTTTGGAAGTTTAAAAGGTAAGATGATATTCCCGATAATATTTTCCTTAATGCCGAGTAATGAAAAATATTTGTAGTTATGGAAGAGATTTCTTGTGCATGAGAGGTTATATAAGGTGCTGAGGAGTTTTAGACGAGGGGAAAGAGAGTTTGGGCGGAGTTTAGAGCATCACAGAGGCGTGAAACCAGAGTTGCAGAGACGAGTTTTTTGCTGGTGCTGTGAAAAAAACGAAGAACAACGACCCACCAAAAAATGTCGTTCATGCTACAGTAACATCGACACTTTGTAGGCAGACTTATTTGCTACAGTAAAAACGACAGTTCATCTTTATCGTTCTCTGTAACAGTGTAATTGCAACACTTATAACTGTTGCGAATCTCTGTATTAGCTCTTTTCACCTCTTTTTATACACTTTTGATCTATGAACCAATATTTTCAGCGAGTGAATAATATGAGGAGATAAACCCAACCTTCGGGGCGATGGAGGAAGCCATTCTTCCAATAATTATGTGGTAAAATTTATTTAAAATTATTTACGCAATTCTTTTATGATTATTTGCACCGAATGAAAATTGAGTAAATGATTTTTATTAATTAGTTGTGTTTTCTCTTGATGAAGTATGCTGAGTTTAGGACTTTTGATACTTCATGCTTGCGGTTAACAATTAATGTTTTGAAAATCTAGTTAAGGCAATGATTAGAATCACAAGTTCTTTTAAATTGGAGTAATATTGTCTAGAATTGCATGATAAAAATTAACATTGAATCACATGAATATTGGTGAATGGTGAAATCTTGAACCCCGGTTTCTCTAATTTAATCTTTACATCAACTTTTACTTGCTTTATTTTCTTTATTCTTAAAATTTACATCTAAAATCACAACCTTCACAAGTCTTAACGAACCACTTTCTTACCACTTCTACAACCACTGTATAAATACCATCATGCCTCCCTACCCCCATAAATCAAAGGGGTTAATAAATAACCAAAGAAAGAGCCTAAAAAATCTAGTAACTCATAACTAAAAGTTATCTAAGAGAAAAGAAGAAAAAAGACAAGGAGCCTAAATTTCTTCACTCTAAATAGCGCAAAATAAAACCAACAAACCCTCCTCTCAACAAAGAGATTCATGTGTTTCCACCACCTTTATTTTTTTCTTTGGAGTCTTCATTCTTTTTGATTGATCTTGTATTTCCTTTATATACTCCTTACGAAAAGATAAATCCCACAAAAACTTTTGTTGAACATCAAACTTTGTAATAGTGCAAAGAACCTCATTTTCCTCACTTGTTAACCGAATATTCATGGACTTTGAATTCAAGCCTAAGTCAGTGTTGGCGGAACTTTCCTTGGGTTGTGATTCTTGCAAACCGAAATTTGATTCCGAGCAAACAGAATCCGTGAAGTTTTCAACTTCACATACTGCATCCAAGTGCGTTTGTAATCACGTGAGTTCCTTGGATTCAGATAAAATTACCTCTTCTTGTAAAACACTGAATTTATTCGGAGATAAAACTCCAGAATTGGTTGGTCTACATGTAGTTCTTTCCAAATCCTCACGTATCTTCTTTCAATTAGCTAAATCTTCTTCCATGTTTTTTCCAAGCTCCAAAACAAAACGCTCGTCAGTACTTAATTCAACACCTTGTTCCACTTGAGCTTTGAGCTGAGAAAGAAGTTCAAGGTTTTCCGAACTGAATTCAAATTGTTGTGTACCATTGTGCTGAACGTCATATGCTAGTGTATAGTCTTCAGCATTTAACTGAGAAAACGCACCCCCATGATGACCATGCACATCATCAGATTGCTCCACAGAAATTACAGGAACAAAAGGAATGACTGGAGATTTCTTTCCTTTTTTCTTACGCCCAGCTTCATGCCATTCAGAGTTACCATTAGGAACATTACTGTCCCCAACAGTAGTTCCATTTTCTTACGTGTTCTGACCATGAGATGCACTCTGAACCTGCTTGTTATCCCCAACTGAACCATGAGAATCCCCATGTTGTATAGTACTGTTAGTACCATTCTTCTTTGGTTGCCATTTAGAAACAATTAAACCACTAGTGTTCAACTGTTTATTGTTTTGCTGCCAAGCATTCGTTTGTTGTTTGCTCACGTTATTTTGCTTCTTTCTACATTCTCCATCATTATTCCCAATGATTTTACAATGAGTACAAGATTTTGGTTTCTTATAAATATCAATTAGCTGCCAAAAATCCAAACCTCCAACTGTGACATGAATGCCATCAGTATCTAGCTCAGCAAAATTGATATCAATAAGAACTGAAGCATAATACCCATATTCATGCGCTAAAGTACGCATATCCACCATAATAGGAGTCCCCAAAGATTTTTCCATAGATAACAGCGTCTCCTCCAACCAAAACTCCATTGGCAAGCCTGAAAACTTAACCCACACGGAAGCATGGGATATTTTTTGTCTTTGAGGATCAAAACTGGGGTACCATTCCAAAGGACTAAGCTTTTGATGTTCAACAATCCAAGCTTCAGCATTAAACAACTTATCCTTATCTTCCTGCGATTTCAATTTGATAATAAAAAAACCACGAACCATAGGAATGAACTGGACACGCCCATCACCAAGCTGCCATTGAGATTCCAAGGTTTTCTTCACATTACTGAAATTAAGATCTGTAAAATCTAGTCTCCCAATGAGACTAAACTTCCATATTTCACAACCCTCTTGATAAAAATCTTCAGGAATTGTCACCGCTGGCTTACCCTCTTTAACAGTAGGGTTTGGAAGCAAGCTTAGGTCATAAGAGGTTGTTGGTAGCGTTTTCTTCCCAACAAGTTTCTCAGCATACGTAAGAGGTTTTGCATAGGACGGATCAGATTGATCTCCCATCACGAATCCCAAAAGAGAATCAAGAAAAAAATTTAAAAATATGATTTGCAAAAAACCCTAAAATTTTCGCCAGAGAGGAAAAAATTTAGGAGAGAGAAACATCTTCCTTCCAAACTCAATCTGGGTGATAACAAGCCTACTATGAAAAAATTTAGGAGAGAGAAACATCTTCCTTCCATACTCAATCTGGGTGATAACAAGCCTACTATGAAAATATGGTCAAAACGATTTGACCTTATTTTCTTTTCAAACAGTCTTATTCTATCCTTGGAAACCAACTTCTTAGATGAAGATAAGATCCTACATACCTCGGCGGTCTTCTGAGCAAGTTTCAGCTTCCCTGCTCATCGATCTGCTCTTCGTTGAAGTTTGCTGGCGTGCCTTATTTGGTGCTTGTATTTGTAACACCTTGATAGTTCGTGTCCCTTCATCGAACAAAACGAGCACGTCAAACTTGGATAGTATTCAGGTATTTGAGATGTGCAAGCAGACAGACATACAGTTGATCCTGAAACATCACTGAAAGGGTTTCCAGTTACCGGATTCAAAGAATCTTCCAGCTTGATTGGGTTTCCCTCTTCTCCGAACCCATTGAGGTTGATATATGTATTGCTACAAGTATCAAAATCGATGTTTTCACAAAGAATCCCTACACTTGATTTCCTATCTTCATCGGAATCATATGTTTCAGACATTCATCAAGTGTTACAGCTAGACCTTTGTTTCCAATGTATTTTCTACGATTTGGGCATTCGTTAGAAAAATGGCCAAAACCCTTACACTTAAAGCACTGAGGCATGTCCTCGTCATCAGTCTCGTCAGCAACCCTGTTTTTAGGAGGTACGCGACCGTGAGGTTTGTCTGATGACTTAGGTTTGTCTCTTGAAAACCGTTTACTTCTCTTCAACAGAAGATCCCTAAACTGTCTTGTGATCAAGGAGACTGATTTGTCAAGATCTTCATCCGAAAAATCATCCTCAGACTGATCATCCTCAGAGACATGAACACTCTTACCTTTGACCAGTAATTTAGTGTTCTTCTGTGCTTTAAAGGCAACATCCTTACCGACTTTGGATGTATGCTCATGGTTAAAGATCTAAAGCTTTCCAACCAAGGTGTTTCTGGAAAGATTATCGAGGTTATTCCCCTCAATGATGGCATGCTTCTTAGACTCGTATCTAGATGGCAGCGATCTGAGAATTTTCATCACAATGTCCTTTTCAGGAATAGTCTTACCCAATGCAAAAGATGCATTAACAATTTCAGACACTTTGTGATTAAACTCATCAAATGTTTCTTCATTTTCTATACGAAGGTTCTCCCAGTCGGAATTAAGGTTTTGAAGGCTAGCATCCTTTTCACTGGAGTTGCCTTCAAATACGGTTTCTAAGATATCCCAAGCATCTTTAGATCTAGTGCAGTTTGTCACATGATGCTGAAGATTTTGGGTAATGGCATGTATGATAGCATTCAAACCGTCGGAATTTTGCTTTGCAGTAGTTATCTCAACAGTGGAGTATTCACCAATAGGTTTGGGGACGTTTACATCACCGACTGCCACAGCGGGAGCATCATAGACATTAACCACATATATCCATGATTGAAAATCATGCGATTGAAGAAAAGCTCGCATAACAATTTTCCACCATAATTAATTGGAGCCATCGAAGACTGGTGGTACGTTAATAGAGATAGCACCTCTGTCCATAGAGTCAGATCGCTACAAACACAGACTGATAAGGTCTTAGCGTGTTTGCCTACTCTGATACCAATTGAAAAAGCGGAGGTCTAACAACACCACCCAATATTTCGCTTAGCAATCTGTATGGACTAATTCCGAAATACTTTGCTAGAGAATCAACTAGACAGTCAAACTCAATCTAGATAAAAGTATTTCAAGGAGTTAATATCTCTCTCTTGATTTGATTTTTACTCAAGCTAAAATCAATTGCGAGTCTTTATCAAATACAAGGAATAACTTGGACAGTACCAAAGACCAATGCCCAAGGATCAATCAATATCAATCAACAACCAAAGGTTGGATTTCCAATTGATGATCACGAACGCATAACCTGTATTATTTCAATTATATAAAATATAATGCGGAAAAGAAATAACACAGACACCAGAAGTTTTGTTAACGAGGAAACTGCAAATGCAAAAAAACCATGGGACCTAGTCCAAATTGAATACACACTGTATTAAGCCGCTACAGACACTAGCCTACTCCAAGCTAACTTCGGACTGGCCTACAGTTGAACCCCAATCAGTCTCCCACCGATCCAAGGTACAGTTGTACTCCTACGCCTATGATCCTAGCAGGATACTGCGCACTTGATTCCCTTAGATGATCTCACCCACAACCAAGAGTTGCTGCAACCCAAAATCGCAGACTTGATAATAAACAAATCTGTCTCACACAGAAAAGTCTATCAAAGGATAAATCTGTCTCCCACAGATAAAACCTAGGTTTTGTTCCGTCTTAAGATATGAAATCAAGGTGAACATGAACCAATTGATAATCCGTTCTTATATTCCCGAAGAACAACCTAGATTAATCAATCACCTCTCTACAATCCTTCCTGACTACACATGAGGTTTGTCGAGGAATCACAAACAGTGAGACGAAGATGTTTGTGACTTCTTTATCTTGCCTATCAGAGAACTCTTACGATCTCAAGCCAATCAAAGATTGTACTCGTACGATAGAAGATGCAAGATCAAATCACAAAACTATGATAAAATTAGTATCGGTCTGGCTTCACAATCCCAATGAAGTCTTTAAGTCGTTAACCTAGTTTTAGAGAAGAAAACCAAAGGTTAAAGGAGAATCGACTCTAGCGAGCACACTAGTATCACACAGACGTGTGGGGATTAGTTTTCCACAATGCTAGATGTCTCCTTTATATAGTCTTCAAATCAGGGTTTTGCCTTAGTTACAAAGCAATCCATATTCACCGTTAGATGAAACCTGATTTAGATTCAAGCTAATATTTCTCAACCGTTAGATCGAAAACTTAGCTTGTCACACACACTTGGGTAGACGTTTACTGGGTTTGTGAAAACCATGCCCAAACGTGTATGTATATGTTGGTTCAACATAGTAACCCAAAAGGTTAACCATATGAGCATTTCATATTAACCTTGTTCTTCTTCACCATAACTAGTTCAATTGACTCAAATGAACTAGTTAAAGAGTTGTTCGATTGCTTTGAGATCTTATGTAACTACACAAGACACAATTGAAACAAAGATGATTCGATTCGATTGAATCGGCTCATGAACTTTATAGCCACGGTTTGCATAAAGCATTCCTTAGTAATTTAAGTTTCATGTTCAGAGCACATCTTTAAATCATAACCACTTAAGCTCACAAACAAGTTCGCGGACTTAAGACAACCGGTAGAGTTTTCCAAACTCAGCAGAAAAACTCGGCAAAGAGACTTTCGCCAGTTTGCGTACTGGGTTCGCGGACTTACACTCAAACGAGTTTTTGGAAAATCCCAGCAGAAATTCTCGGTACAAGAACTTACGTCAGTTCGCGGACTTGGCAAATCCAGTTCCTCCGGTTTCTCTCAATCAACAAAGTTTGAAAACTTCGGATTAAGGAATACATGGTTATGTAATCTAAACTCTCATACCAATCATTGAGACATTCTCAGAGGACGTTATATAGCCGTTATTCACAGATCGTTTTGCGTCAGAGCAAATCTCAAAATAATTGAAACTTTTCATGACTTTCGTCACTAGGTGAAGATAAACTTGATCAAAGCGAAACGCTTTACCAACACATGATTTCGAGATATAGATAGGCGAGATATACTCAGCTCGAAATATAAAATGTGTATGATCCAGTCTATATAGCATACGACTTTTGTCTCATAAGAAGTAGGAGATAGAAGAGATAGACTTTTGAGTGATAGATAAGTTCAAGTCTCCACATACCTTTTTGTTGATGAAGTTCCACGTTTCCTTAAGTAGATATTCGTCGTTGTATGATGAATCTCCATGAAGTCCTTGAGCTCAACTATACTTTTCTATCCTAGTCCGAGACTTAGCTATGTAGGCTAGAAATCAAGACTCATAGTTTTGATCACTAACATTGACAAACATGCTTGATATAGAAACGCATGCGAGGGCGACCGAGCTATGCTCTAACAAGGATCCTAGTCGGTCATGTTACCATTTGAGTTTTTGGCTTTTGACAGTTTGAGCAATATGGAAAAACCAGGGTTTTTGCTCAAACGGAAGAGTTTCATGAGATGAAGAAATAATAATATTAATGATAATAATAATAATAAAATAAGGGATAATAAGGTGTGGGACCGTCCACGGCTAGGGAATCGCCGTCCGGCTAGTAGGCCCGGTCCCGTGACACCTTTCTCTATTTTTTTAAATTATTTTTCATCATGAGAAGGAAATATGGAGAAACTGAGAGTTTTGCTCAAACAAGGGAGTTTGCTCAAATGAAGGAGTTTTCATGAGATTAAGAAAAATAATAAAATAATGGGAAAGGCGTCGGGCCGCCATGGCGGCATGACCGGCTGGTCGGTGGGCCCCGTCCCTAGGCGCCTCTTTTATTATTTTTTCTTCCATATTTTGAATAGGTTTCCTCGTTTGTCCATATTTTTAAGTGCCCGTTCGTGCACTCGGGTGCTCGTTCGTGCATTATTGCTAAGTACACTCACACCATTTATCGGGGCTTACTCGGTGGTGTCCCAGATGCCGATCAGTGAATATTTATTACTATTTCATGGAATTCAGCTGAGAATCAGCCATGAAGCGGAGTAATGAAATAAATTTAGTATCTATTACTAATTCATGGAATTTAGCTGAAAATCATCCATGAAACAGAATAATGAGATAAAATGATTATCTATTACTAATCCATGGAATCAAGTTAAGGATCAGTCACGGAACGAAGTGATGAGATAAATAGATTGTTTTCTAGGAATTCGGTTGATGTATGACACGCTAGAATTAATCTATGAATTGCTTTACACTAGCATGCGATATGTCTAGGAGCGGGTTTATTCGAGAATCGAGGCATGAGATAATGGAAGCATCATACTCGCTCTGAATATTGGGGGTTTATAGTCGGGGAACAACAAATAGTATGACTTCCTGAAGATGCTGGCGCTCTATACTAGCATGCAATATGTCTAGATCGTGAGAGTTCTCCGATAGGCAAGATATAAAAAGTAATCACAAACACCTTCGTCTCATCGTTTGTGATTCCACGACATCTTGTTTCGCTACCATACGATTAAGATTGTGTGAGGTGATTTACTAATCTAAGTTGTTCTTCAGGAATATAAGACTGGATTGTCAATTGGTTCCTGTTCACCTTGATTATTATCAAAAGACGGAACAAAAACTTTTAGGGTTTTTCTGTGGGAGACAGAATGATCCTTTGATAGACTTGTCTGTGTGAGACATATTTGTTTATTGTTAAAGCCTGCGATTTTGGGTCGTAGAAACTCTTAGTTGTGGGTGAGATCAGCTAAGGGAATCAAGTGCGCAGTATCCTGCTGGGATCAGAGGCGTAGGGAGTACAACTGTACCTTGGATCAATGGGAGACCACACGGCTTAATACAGTATGGTGTTCAATTTGGACTAGGTCCCGGGGTTTTTCTGCATTTGCGGTTTCCTCGTTAATAAAATTCTGGTGTCTGTGTTATTTCTATTTCTGCATTATATTTGTTTATATAATTGAAATAATACAGGTTATGTGTTTGAGTCGATCAATTGGAAATCCGACCTGTGGTTGTTGATTGATATTGATTGATCCTTGGACATTGGTCTTTGGTACCGTCCAGGTTATTCCTTGTGTTTGATTATAGACTCGTTGACTTCTATAAGCTTGAGTGAATCAAAACAAGAGAGAGATATTAACTTCTTGAGATACTTTTACCTAGATTAAGTCTGACTATCTAGTTGATTCTCTAGAAAGTGTTTCGGATTTAGTCCATACAGATTGTTAAGCGAAATATTGGGTGGTATTGTTAGACCCCCGCTTTTTTAATACTAAGATGTTCTTCGGGAATATAAGTCTGGTATTATTGATTGGTTCCTATTCACCTTGATTTATCAAAAGACGGAACAAAACTCGTAGGTATATTCGTGGGAGATGAATTTATCTATTATCGTAGAATATTTTGTGTGATACAGATTTGTTTATTAAAGTCTTCGACTTTGGGTCGTAGCAACTCTTAGTTGTGGGTGAGATCAGCTAAGGGAATCAAGTGCGCAGTATACTGCTGGGATCAGAGGCGTAGGAGCATAACTGTACCTTGATCAGTGTGATATTGATTGGGGTTCAACTACAGTCCAGACCGCAGTTATTTTGGAGTAGGCTAGTGTCTGTAGCGGCTTAATACAGTGTGTGTTCAATCTGGACTAGGCCCGGGGTTTTTCTGCATTTGCGGTTTCCTCGTTGACAAAATTCTGGTGTATGTGTTATTTCTTTTCTGCATTATATTTGTTTATAGATTTGTGTGTTATTTATTTTCCGCATTTAATGGGGCTTCTATATATTGAACCCATATAGTATGGGGTTTTAGTATTTTTCACTTCTAAGATATCCCAAGCATCTTTAGACTGAGTGCACGTAGTCACATGCTGCTGAAGATTTGGGGTAATGGCATGGATGATTGAATTCAATCCGTCATATTTTTGCTTTGAAGCAAGAATCTCGACAGCATCATAATCACCGATAACAGTTGCCTATTGTAACAACCAGAGGAGAATATCCATTAACAACGTAAACCCATGATTGAAAATCACGCGCTTGAATAAAGGCACGCATAGCAATTTTCCACCACAAGTAATTCGAGCCATCGAAGACGGGCGGTACGTTATAGAGATAAAAATTTTGTCCATAAAGCCAGATCGCTACAAACACAGGCTTATAAGGTCTTAAATGTGTTTTCCTGCTCTGATACCAATTGAAAAAGCGGGGGTCTAACAACCACACCTAATAATTTTCTTAGCAATCTGTATGGACTAACTCCAGTATACTTTCAAGATAATCAACTCTTAAGAAAAGTATATCAAAGAGTTATATCTCAATTTCTCAATTCAATCTGCAATCAAACAAATAGGAATTTGCGAGTCCGATTGAATATAAGAAATAACTTGGAAGGTATCAAAAACCAATATCCAAGTGTCAATCAATTTAATCAACAACCAAAGGTTGGATTCAAAATTGATTGAACTTACGCACAACCTGTGATATTTCAATTATATAAACAAATATAATGCGGAAAAGAAATAGCACAGACACCAGAAGTTTTGTTAACGAGGAAATCGCAAATGCAGAAAAACCCCGGGACCTAGTCCAGATTTGAACACCACACTTTATTAAGCCACTACAGACGCTAGCCTACTTCAAGTTAACTTCGGACTGGAATGTAGTTGAGCCCTAACCAATATCACACTGATTAAGGTACAGTTCCGCTCCTTACGTCTCTGAGACCCAGCAGGATTCTACGCAGTTGATTCCCTTGGATGATCTCACCCACAACTAAGAGTTTCTACGACCCAAAGTCGAAGACTTGATAAACCAAATCTGTCTCACACATAAAAGTCTATTGAATCGATAAATCTGTCTCCCACAGATATACCTATGAGTTTTGTTCCGTCTTTTGATAAATCAAGGTGAACATGAACCAATTGATATACCAGACTTATATTCCCGAAGAATAGCCTAGAAATATCACTCCCCTCACAATAATCTTAATCGTATGGTAACGAAACAAGATATTGTGGAATCAAAAAGGATGAGACGAAGATGTTTGTGACTAATTTTTATCTTGCCTATCTGAGATTAAATCTCGAGCAAATATTAGAGAAGATAGTACTCGATCACGATAGAAAACAGCAAGATCAGAACATGCAACTACAGAGAATATAGTTGGGTATGGCTTCACAATCCCAATGAAGTCTTCAAGTCGTTAACCTACAGGGTATTGGAAAAACCTAAGGTTAAAGGAGAATCGACTATAGTCGCAACTAGTATCACACAGGAGGTGTGGGGATTAGGTTTCCCAGTTGCTAGAGTTCTCCTTTATATAGTCTTCAAATCAGGTTTTGCAATGTAACAAAGCATTTAATATTCATCGTTAGATGAAAACCTTATCAGACTTAAGTTAATATCTTTCAACCGTTAGATTGAACTTATCTTTTTACACACAAATGAAAAGTGACTTCATTTAGATATGAGTAACCGTACCTAAACGTGTACACCTTTGTTGGCTCAACAATAATAAACTGAAGTTAGCCATATGAACACTTTCATATCAACCTTATTCATCTTAACAATAACTAGTTCAAATGACTCAAATGAAACTAGTTCTAGAGTTTTTCAATTGTTTATATTCTTGTAGTTGCAGGAAATCCTACACTACACCGCTCACAAGATTTCATTAACATTCAACTCATTTTAGATTAACAATCTTAATTTTATTGATCCATCTTTGAACAATCTTATAAGAAAAGATAAAGGAATCAAGAATAACCACCGCTCTAGATTTTCTCTCTCCTATTTACTTGTTTCTCACTCAGAAAAGATCTCTCCCTTCCTTACAGCTGATTGGCTCTTTATATAGAGTTTTACATAGTGGATGACAACTAATCTAACATTTATTTTTGGATATGGCTTGCGACATTCTCGCAACCTTACAAATGTTAATCTCGCAAACTCCCTAATTTTCGCAGGACCACCACACTTTTCTCATGATTTAGCTGACGTCGTTTATTATGTCATTTCTGAAGCTGTTCTGCGACACTGTCGTGTTGTGTTGTTAATAATTTCGATGAGACATTATTGCTGCGACATTCTGATCATACATCTTGCCTCTTCTCATATATTCTCTGCGAAGTAGAGAGTGATGTGATAAATTCCGTAGTTATCCATCACTTCATATTCTGCATTTATCACACGTATCCTTTCTCCCATCTGTTTCTTGACACGTCTTTTGTAACTGCTGCTTTTTAACCGCTCACATCTTTCCGCATTAATCGTGTTTATCTTCTATAGAAAAAATTTCCTCTATATATACTCTTTCTTACTCTCTTCTTATCTCTTTTTATTTTCTCTGCAACTTCATCGTTCTTCTGCAAATTCCGCTATTGCAACTTTTTCTTCTTTCTTCTTCCTTCAATCTTTTTAATTTCTTCTTCATCTCCATACTGTTCCATCTGTAGATATTCATCATTCGTAATTTTCTTCGAATTAATCTTCCTGCTAGTGTTTTCCATGGATTCATCGAGGTTAGTTTTCTTTTTTCTTTCTTATGGTTTTTGCTGAAATTGATCTTGCTTACTGCCTTATTTGATGTTGTTTATGTGATTCCCATACTGTTGTTATTTCAGCAAAAACGCCTCTAATACCAAATTTACGGTTCAGAACCCTAATATTCCCAAATCGCAGCATAAGGTTGTTGTAAACAAAAGAAAGTCTGCGGATCATAAGGTAGTAAGAAACATTATTTTTTTCTAATAACAATATTGTTGCCTCTGTTTCTTATCTGGATTGTGATTCGCAGGGTGATAAGGATGCCAACAAACCTCTCAATAAATCTCGCCACCTCAAAACCGTTGAAACCTCTGTTCCCTTTCACTTACTTATCCCTTCAAAATCTCATGCGACATCTTCGCAAGTTAAACCATTATCTCCAATTTGCGAAAAGGTTGCCTCAGATTTCATCCCTTCAACTGACCTTTCAATGATTGAAACTCCTCTTATTAATCATTTTGTGAATGAAACTTCTTCTCCTCCTATTGATAATGTTTCCCAATCTTCTATCATTACCAGTTCTCTACCTGAGCCTCTTCCTTTAAATATTGCTTTCAAAGTTTTGTTTGAGGTTCTGGATGATGTTAAGAAGTCTCCCATTGATCCTGTCAAGTCTGGTGTTTGCGAAATTCTGAGTAAGTATTTTGGCCCTGACAGAGCTGCTTCGCAAACAGCTTTGGAAAAAGAGGTTGAAATCTTGAATAAAGATCTCCAGATGATGACTTTAGAGTGTAATGTTCTTCGCCTCGAAAATCAAAAACTCCAGAATGTTTCGTTGGATCGCGACAATCTTCGCAAGAAGAATGATGAACTGAGAGGTATGATTTCCTTATCTGTGTCTTCAATTTGCCTTTTTAATGATTTTATCTTTTCCGTATGTAATTGTCCTTGAAATCCCTTTTTCGCATGTTAAGACTTAAACCATAAACGAATAATGGAGAGATATCAATTTGAATCTGCTGTTGAAGAAGCCCGTGTTGATAAAGAGATTTTGATGTTTCAATATAACCAATTAGATAATCTCTATTCATATTCTGTTGATCATATAAATAATCTTACCAATGAAAATACCCAATTAGTTCAGAGGCAAAATTTATTGAGTAATGAAATATCTTTCCTTTCTTATTCTTTAACTAAAGCTAATCTAGGGACGGAAACTTATCAGATGAGAATAAAACTTTATCTCAAGAGAAGCGAACTTGTTTCAACAAGATGGCGATATCTTCGCAACAACTTAGCATCCTTCAGAAAGTATGTGATGACCAAGAACAATCTCTTTGCTCTTTGAGAAATGAACTTAAAGGAGTAACAGAGTCATCCATCGCTGAAAGAGATTCACTCATTCAAGGTAGAATAGATTTAAATGTAAAGGCGAACCAACTTAAAGAACAATATTCCAAATTAGAAGAATCTTATTCTTCACTTGCGAAGAAAAATGCCTTTCTGATTTCTAAAGAGAAAACTCTTCAGTCTCGACTTAAAGGTTTAGTTGGAGATAAATTTGATGATGCGATGGATTGTTTGGAGAATAGTTGTATGACCTTGACTCAACACTTTATTTCGCAAAAGGAAGGTAGTCATAATAGTTTGACTGCCTTAACTGTCTTTTGTTTGTCATATTTTTTTGAGTTCTTCATCTTACTGAAATTTTGTATTCTACTTTTCGCAGAGTCTGAGAAAAATCTTCATTCCTCCATTTCTTTTTTGGAGGCTAAATATGACAAAATTCGCAAAGAAAATGCACTACTCGTCTCTGTCCTTACTGGTTCTCGCGACCGAGCAGAAAGAAGACTTGATTATCTTGCTTACTTTAAGGATATTCAAGATAGGAATCATCAAAGATCACTTCTTCGTCAAGTTCATCTCCGGGCTAAAGTTCTTGTGAATGATATTTTATTGTCCAAATATCTTCCTCCTACATCAATTGAGCCTTTGGAAGTAGATGATGATGAAATTCCTCGTCCTGCTGACAGTGATTATGATTATGAAAGTGGTGGAGAGACTGATCTTTTGGAAGATGAAGAAGAGATCCCTTCTAAGGAAGCAACTTCTGGTGCTAATCAAGATGGAAGTGAAAAAGAAATCCCTTCTAAAGAAGTAATTGCTGGCGATAATCAAGATGGCGGCGAAAAAGAAGTCCCTCTCAAAGAAATTGTTGTTGGCGAAGATCAGAATCGAAATGAAGAAAAGACTGGCGATAATGAGAACATTGGCGAAGAGCTTCTTATCTAGTCCTATCTTCTTGAATTGTTTCATCTTTATTATTTCTTGCGAATAATATTCTTCAACCAACTTTGGAATTAATTTTCAAAGATAATGCCTCTTGTTTACTGATTCCCATACTTGCCTCTCATTATCTTTCTTGCGAGAAATGATCTGTTATGAATACTTATAAATATTTTGTTTTGTCATGTGGTATTATTTTTCCTTCCTAATTAAAGGTATTATTATGCCACCTCTTGTCATTGCGACAAAATCGCAGGACGTCCTTGCATTTTCATGCAAAAACCCATTGATCTTGCCTTAACTTTTTCTTTTGTATTATTGCCTCTTCAGGAATGTTGCGACAATATGATAGGAGGGTGCCGCCCTTATCTCCCCCTGGTTGCCCCTTCAAGGAGGCGTACTTCTACCATACAAGGTTAGCTCCTCCCATTCAGTCTTAACAACAACCAGTTATTTTCACAGCCTCTTATCCATTTTACCTATAGGTTTTATGGTTACGAGACTGCACCCTAAGTGGGGTTTTCTTCGGGCCGAGTGCAGTATAAGCCAAGACTTGTCAAGAATGGCAAGGTACGCTCCAGATGCCCCTGGCACTCTTGACTCAACCGTGTACCTCGGCGCCTTGATCAGATTTTTCATTCCTTGGGAGAGTCCTTATTACCTTAGTCGCCCAACCTAAGTCATATGCTTAAGCTGAGAATCCAAGGTGCCTCTCCCGGATGGGATTTATTGACCCCAAATCTCCATGACTCAGGTTCCGGTGGAGGTGTAGCCTTTCCATGAGCCATGCAACAGGTACCCCCTTATATGATGTACTTTAGGTCTTACATTTGCCTCTTGCGAAATTTTATTCGCGAACTAGGGTGTACGCCATAAAGGTTCGCCCCTTTCTTTTATGTCATTGTTCTATGATTATCTCTGCGAAAGTTTCGCACATCATGATCTTGTTTTGATATGAATAATCTCGCAACTATTCTTTCAGAATCCATAACTTCTCAAAGCTTCTTACAGATAATATCTTTTTAAGTACAATCCGTTCCATGGTCTGTCAAGTCTATGACCAACATCTCTACCTTATGGATCCATTAATTTATAAGCTCATGTTCCAACTATCTCCTTAATGATGTAAGGTCCGTCTCATTTTTTCGCTAACTTTCCACCATTTTCTCGTTGATATATTGGTGTCTCTCGCAGAACTAAATCTCCTGGTTGGAATTCGCGTACTTTGACACGTTTATTATATTCTCGGGCTAATCTTCGCTGATAATTCTCCATATGTTGTAAAACTCTTTCTCTTTTTTATTCTAATTCATCAAGTTTTCTTAAGATCAAACCCGCACTAAGATTTTTCTCCCAAGCTTCTCTCTTTGTTGTCGGAATAACACCTTCTGTTGGTAGCACCGCTTCAACTCCATATGTTAAATAAAAGGGTGACATTCCAGTAGCTTCTCTTCTAGTTGTATTATAAGCCCATACTGCATTATGTACTTGTTCGCACCATGCTCTATGATGTTCTTCTAATTTCTTCTTTAATATATCTGCGATTGTTTTGTTTGTCGCTTCTACCTGCCCGTTAGCTTGTGGATACAAAGGAGTAGACTTTCCACATTTTATCTTAAATGCATTAAGTAACATTTCTATGTTCTGTCCTTCAAACTGTTTCCCATTATCAGATACCAACTGCGCAGGAATTCTGAATCTGCAAATGATATTTTCGAATATGAATGTAAAGATATCTTTGTCGCGAATATGCTGTACTGCCTTCACTTCTATCCATTTTGTGAAATAATCTGTTGCGACTATTAAGTATCTTCTTTGTCCAGATCCTGGTAAAAATGGCCCCACAATATCTAAGCCCTACTTTCCAAAAGGCCACACACTGGTTGAAGATGACAAGGGTGATGTAGGTGCATGTATTTTCTTTCCATGTCGTTGACAATCTTCGAAACGTATTGATATTTGTTTTGCATCTTCGTGCATGTATGGCCAGTAATAGCCTTGCATTTTTGCTCTATGTGCCAAAGATCTCCCCCCACTATGATTGCCAGCGTCCCCATTATGTAACATTTTTAGCACATTTTCTCCTTTTTCTCGTGTCAAACATATGAGTGATGGTCCATTAAAGGATTTTCGGTATAGCATCCCATCTCTTAATTCATAATTTGTTGCGTGGCTTTTTAACTTGTGTGCTTCCAATCTATTTCTTGGTGTTTCTCCTTTCGCCAAATATGCATGAAGTTATGTTCTCCAATCTGCGATATTATTCGTTTGTTCTTCTTCTCCACCGTCTATTATCATCACGTCCATTTCTTCTTCTTCTTTATTGATTGATGATGACATAAGTATTTGTATTTTTATGCATCTCGCAATTGGATTTTTCATCATGCTTGAGATGAAACAAAAAGCGTCTGCGAGTCTGTTATCCTTCCTTGAAATGTGCCTCCATTTTATTTTTGGGATTTTCGCTGACAATTCTTCAACGAGTTTCTTGTATTTCTTCAAGGATGGTTCATTTGTAGTGTACTCTCCCTTTATTTGGCGAATAACTAGCTGCGAATCACTAGTGATCCTGGAATTTTCTAGTTGCATTTCTATTGCGAACTTTAAGGCATGTATCACAGCTTCATATTCCGTTTCGTTATTAGTGGATGCGAATTCCAATCTGAATGAAAAAGCCATCTTCGCTCCTTCTGGAAAAATTAAAACAATTCCAACTCCATTGCCTTATCCATTTGATGATCCATCTACCAATATCTCCCATTTATTTGGTTCTGTTAATAAGTCTTTTGGATCTCCGTGTTCTTCTTTTATATCCATCATTTCTTCTATCGCTTCATCTTCTTCTAAAGGAAATTCTGCCAAGAAATCTGCAACAACTTGTGATTTTGGTGAAGACAAAATTTCATATTTAATATCAAAGTGGCCTACTTGTGCATTCCATATCTCCACTCTTCCTGATCTTTTTGAATTCTTCATCACTGATTCAATTGGTACTTTTGTTAATGCCTTTATTTTGCGCGCTTGAAAATATATGCGGAGCTTAAATGATGCATAAACTAATGCTAAGATTAGCTTCTCAATCTTTGAGTAATTCTTCTCGGCAGTATTAAAAGTTTTACTAATGTAATTGATGGGTTTCTCCACTCCTGCGTCTATTCGCAATAACACGGCACTTAATGCATGCGACGTCGTCGCAATATAGATTAATAATTCTTCTCCTGATTCTGCTTTTTGTAAAATAGATGTATTCATAAGATGTTCTTTGATCCCTTTAAAAGCTTTTTCGCATTCATCAGTCCATTTGAATTTCGCACCCTTCTTGAGTATATCGAAAAAATACTTGCATTTGTCTGATGATCGCGAAATGAATCTCCCTAGCGAAGCTAAAAGTCCATTCAACTTCTGTACATATTTTATTGTTGCTGGTGTCGGCATGTCACGAATTGCTTGCACTTTTTCTGGATCAACCTGTATTCCTTCCTTTGATACAATGTTGCCTAAAAATTTTCCCGATGCAACTCCATTGGTACACTTCTCAGGATTCAGTTTAATGTCATACTGCCGCATTTGTTCAAAAATCTCCCTCAGGTCCTGTACATGGTCTTTGGCTTATTTACTCTTTACTAACATGTCATCCACGTATACTTCTAATTTTTTATGTATCCATTTCTCGAACACCTTCTCTACCATTCTTTGGTATGTTGCTCCCGCATTTCGCAAACCAAATGGCATTTTCGTGTAACAATATAAACCTCTAGGGGCGAAAAATGCAGTATGCTCTTGATATTCTTCAGCGAGGGGGATCTGGTTATATCCTTTGTACCCATCTAAAGACGATACCCTATCATTCCCTGCTGCTGATTCCACCATTTGAGGAATATCTGGTAAGGGAAAGCTATCTTTAGGGAGGCTTTGTTTAAATCAGTGAAATCTATGCAAATCCTTATTCCTTTGTTTTTCTTTGGAACATTGACCATGTTCGCTATCCACTCTGGGTATTTAGATTCTCTTATAATTCCTGCATCAAGCATTTTCTGTAGTTCTTCTTCTATTTGGGAGTGGTAGGTTGTTGCGATTTTTCTTATTCTTTGTTTAAATGGTCTCACATTCTTGTTAATCTCCAGCTTGTGACATGCAATTGATGGATCTATTCCCGGTATCTCATCCATGCTCCCTGCGAAAATGTCTTTATATTCTCGCAAAAGGTTAACAGTTCTTTCTTCTTCTTCTACATCCATCTTGGTTCCAATTCTCAATATTAGTGGTTCTTCTATAGTCCCAACGTTTAATTCTTTTGTTGGTTCTGTGGCAGTGTAACTGGACTTGGGTTCTCCCATTGGTGTTGGTTCTTTTATTGTTTTCACAGGTCCTTCTCCTTCTTCCGAAATTTCGCTGGGTATTCCCCTGCCTTCTTTTGCCCTTATCATGTACACTCTAAATTCTTCTTCTTTCTTTGCCTCCTTTGCCAAATTTCTGAGAAATTGTTTCTTTTTTGCTCGTCCTTCATAATGCTTTACTTCAATTTTATGACATAATTTCTCATTGTCAACATCTCCTCTGATTTCACCTATCCCATTTGGTGTGGGGAATTTAATACATTGATGCAACGTTGATACTATAGCTTTTATCGCATGTATCCATGGTCTTCCTAGCAACATATTATATGGCGATTCCATATCCACCACGCATAGTGTCACGTGTGTTTCGATCTCTCCTAGTGGAATTCGTACCACTATTTATCCTTTAGGTTTTGTTGTGGATTTTCCAAAGCCATGAACAAGATATGTTGAACTGGACATTTCTTCATCTTTAAATCCCATTCCCCTGAACGCATGATAAAATATTATATCCACTGAACTTCCTGTATCGACTAAAGTTCTGTTGAATGTCCATTCTTCCTTGGATTTTGTTGTTGTTCCCTTCTCTTTTCGCGTAATAGGCACTGTAATTACCAATGGAGATGTGTGGTTCAAATTTTCTTTTGGTATTTATGCCGCCATGAATGTGATTTTTTGCTTTTCCCAATCTTTCAAGGGTGATGTATTTTCTACCGCCATAATCTTCCTTCCTTCAAAATCTCGTTTATGTATCCTTCCTTTGATGTTTTCATGGAATCCATTAACCATTATTTTTGTTATCATATTACACTCTAATGTTTTGTCATCTTCATTGATTCTAACCATTTTTCTTTTAACTAGTTCACTGATTTGTTTAATCACTTTCTTGATTTGAACAATCTCAACAACAATCTTCAATTTTCAATCTTCAGCGTCCCTGTTTCTAGCGCCATTATGTAGTTGCAGGAAATCCTACACTACACCCCTCATAAGATTTCATTAACATTCAACTCATTTTAGATTAACAATCTTAATTTTATTGATCCATCTTTGAACGATCTTACAAGAAAAGATAAAGGAATCAAGAATAACCACTGCTCTAGATTTTCTCTCTCCTATTTACTTGTTTCTCACTCAGAAAAGATCTCTCCCTTCTTTACAGCTGATCGGCTCTTTATATAGAGTTTTACATAGTGGATGACAGCTAATATAACCTTTATTTTCGGATATGGCTTGCGACATTCTCGTAACCTTTCATATGTTAATCTCGCAAAGTCCCTAATTTTCGCAGAACCATCACACTTTTCTCATGATTTAGCTGACGTCGTTTATTATGTCATTTCTGAAGCTGTTATGCGACACTGTCGTGTTGTGTTGTTAATAATTTCGCTGAGACATTATTGCTGCGAGATTCTGATCCTACAATTCTCATAGAAGTATACAAGACACAATTGTAAACAAAATCGATTTTGATTCACTCGAATCAAGTCATGAGCATTATAGCCACGGTTTGCAAAAGATTGCATTCCTTATTATATAAATGTATTAGTTCATGAAAAAACCGATTTTAGAACATAACCCACTCAAGTATGCAAACGGGTACACATACCTTAGTGGCCAGACTAAGTTTGGGTTCGCCAGTATGCGAACAGGTACGCATACCACCAAACTCAGTAAAGTCCCGGAACTTGAACCTCACGCCAGTACACATACCGGTATGCGTACTTAGTTCCCGAACCTCTACCAAACCAATCAGTACGTATACGGGTATGCATACCATGGTTCCTGGACTTGGATTACTCATATGCAAGTATGCATACTGTGCTCATATCCAATTGTTCTAAACTCTCATTTCAACCATTGAAACATTCTCGGAAGACGACAATACCTGTCTCACACAAACTATTAGCTTCAAAGCAATTTTCAAGTGATCGAATGATCAATACGAAATATTCTGAGTCTTCAAATGACTGTCTCACACAAATCATGTTAGATGTTACCAGGAGATTTTCACATGATCATCTTTTGACTTTCGTCAAGAATATAAGATGAACTTAGTTAAAGCGAAAGCGAGAAATATGCAAGCGGTTTAAACTCATCTCGAAATATCAATTTTATTTTTATTTTGTTTTGCTAAGTCCAATAGTTTATTAAGCAAAAAAACGTAATTACAATAATTACAAGCATGAGGCATAAAGCCCCCTACCCCCATAAACCAAATAGGTAAAAATAAATAACTATTCTAAAAACCAAAAATCTCTAGAAATAAACAGAGAAAAAAGACTAAACGCCTAATTTTTCTTCTCTTTCAATAGCGCAAATGGTTGCCAGTAAACACTCTCCTCAGGGAATGAGATTGAATGTTTCAACCTCCTTTAGCTTTCTTCTTTGGAGTCTTCATTCTTTTTGATTGATCTTGTGTTTCCTTGACATACTCCTTTCGAAAAGATAAATCCTTCAAATACTTTTGTTGAGTATCAAATTTTGTAATTCTACAAAAAATCTCACGTTCTTCTTTTGTTAACTGCATATAAAAATTAGTACTCACCTTGGGCTGAGCTTGCAAGCCCAAGTTTGAGTTCGAGTATTCAGAGTCCGTGCAGTTTTCAAATTCCTTTTCATGAACAGAATCCAAGTTTATTTGGATTGTGCTTTCTGTGTCTTCCTTGGACCCATGTAAACTCGCCTCATCTTGTAACACACTATATTTGTTCGGAGATATAATCACTCTATAACTATTTAGATTACTTGAAGTATAAGCCTTATATGCCTCTGCAGCTCTCTCCAAATCTTCTCGCGCCTTCTGCAAATTTGCAAACTCTTCTTCCATTTTTTTTGCTAACTCCAAAGCAGTACGCTCCTCAGCACTTATTTCTTCACCTTGATCAACCTGAGCCTTGCACTGTGTAAGCACCTTGTTTACAAGTTTTTCCGAATATGATACAACTGGAGGAAGGGTTTCATCATCTTTTAATTTCGTATTCTCTTCCAGGGGCGCAGTTGTATTCTTATCTCCATTCTTTTTATGCCGAACTTCATGCCAATCACTTGTCTCAGCAACATTAGAATTTTTTCCCCAGCATTATTTGGACCGTTGTTACAAACCTGCCATTGTGGTTTTGGAACATCATTTAAGGCAGTAAATGCTTCATCTTCCGTAACATTCAAATGAGTAACAACAAAATTGTTATCCCCAAATGAACCTTGAGTATCCCCATGTTGTATAGCACTATCAGTGTTGTTCTTCTTTGGCTGCTATTTAGAACCAATTAAACAACCAGCATTCCTTCCATGATTTTTATCTTGTGAATGCACAGCAGCAACCAACGTACTCTCTGCATCTTGTTTCTTAGACTTTTTCTTCTTTCTGCACTCCTCATCCTCATCGCCAATAATCTTGCATGATGAACAATATTTGGGACGTTTAGGAATGTCTACAGCTTGCCAGAAACTTCTCCCTCCAACTGAAACTTAAAATACTATTAGCATCATGTTTAGAAAAATCAACATCGATTAAAAACCGCTGCAAAATGCCCAAACTCATGAGTTAGTTTCTTTTTATCAACCACAATTGGAGTTCCCAGAGATTTCCCCAAAGATAACAACGACTTTTCAACCCAAAGTTCCACCGGAAGTCCAGGAAATTGTACCCAAACTTTCGCATGGGATGTTCTTTTCCTATTCGCATCAAACCCTGGATACCATTCTATCAATCTAAGAGCTTGTTGTTCAACAATCCAAGAATCATTACAGAAAACCTATTTTTATCCTCGCCAGAAAATAACTTGATAATAAAGAAACCACGGTTCATTGGTATGAACTGAACCCTATTTTCTCCTAACTTCCATTGGCGTAATAGGTTTTGCTTAACATCAGTGAAGCTAAGACCTTTAGAATCCAGCCTCCCAATAAGGCTATAACGCTAAATCTCACAACCCTCTTTGAAATAATCTTCAGGTATTTTAATCGCTGGTTTCCCCTCTATAATAGATGGGTTTGGCAGAGAACTTAAATCCACCAAGGTTGTATCAACCTTTTTCTTTCCCTTAACTAGATCAGCAAAAGTAAGAGCCGTGTTACTAGTACTTTGAACATGATTTTCTCCCATTGTATACCATCCAAAAATGATCAAACAATGGAGAATACGTGAAAAAACTGAAAAACCCTAAAAAACCCAAGCAAAAAATCGCCAGAGCAATTAGGAGGAAAAATGGATATCACAAAAAAAAAATTGAAATATTAAATGTGCATAATTGAAGTCTATATAGCTATACCACTTTTGTCTTAAATAAGAGATAAAGTAGATAGACTATTGAGTGATAGATGATTTCAACTTTCTACATACCTTTTGTTGATGAAATTCCACAAGCTACCCTTAGTAGTTCTTCTTCTTCAATCGATGAACGCCATGAAGTCAAATTCTTAGCTACACTTTCTATCTTAATCCGAGACTTAGCTATAAGTAGACTAGAAATCAAGACTTGTAGTTTTGGCAAGTAAACGTGACAAACAAGCTTGAGATAGCAAGGCTTACGAGTTCGACCGATCAGTGCTCTAACAACTGACATTATGAATACCATTTGTTTCCGAATGTAAACCGTATAAAATTAGTAATAACATAGGAAGATTGAGAGGAGTTGGTTCTAGACGTAGATAACTTCTGTTTTTTTTCTTTATTTTAGTTGATGTTTATTTATTTAAAGTTTTAGTTAGTATCCTTTTGCAGTTAGTTTTAAATATTTTTATTTTACCCCTTTGGTTTAAAAGGGAAATCCAAACCGGTATTTTGTAGATTCAAAACCTAAAAAGTCTTCACTGCGGCTGAAGCAACTCTTAGGATGTAAAGGACATCAACTAAGGGAATCAAGTGCGTAGATCCTTGCGAGGTGATAGACGCATTTATGTGTCTATTTTGTTCTCAATGTTATGTATTGTTAGACTCGATTAAATACTTATTATGTTATTCTATGTTTTTGTAGATGTTTTTGGAAAAATAAGCTCTTGCGACGAAATTGGATCGAAAAGTGGTGTTTTACACCCCAGGATAGAGACTAAAAACACCCCAGAAATGCGTCGGAGGAACCCAGAAAAAATGCTGGAAACACCCCAGAAAAATTACTTAAGGCACCCAAAGAACATATGTTATTCAGACTCCAGCAACGGATAAGGGGCGACCACTGGATAAGGGGTGACCTTCTTCACAAATTCAAAAAAATATTTTGGCGGGAAAATATTTCTTTTCACTGGCAGATTTTTCGATCGGATTTTGGAGGATTTTTTGTGCGATTCAATCGCTGAAACTTCATCGGTAGATGTGATATGTCATAGAAAGGCTGGTATGGGTGTTTGTTTTGATCAAATTTGGCTGGATAACTTGGTTTAATCCAAACAGTGAGTTGGAGGATAAACACAAACTTACACGAGTTTAAACGTGTACTGCTCGTGATTGGAAGACTTAATCAATATTCTGGAGCGTGAAGAAGGTATAAAAGGAAAGAAACACATCTGAGAACGCGTGAAAATCATAAAACAGGGAAGAAAATCTTCCCGAAAATATTTTTTATCACCCGAGTAAAGAGAGGATTATCTCGAGTTATGTAGGAGATTTCTTGTGATGTAGGTGTATAAAAGGGTCTTGAGGTATCATATAAGGGGTGTCGAGAGTCTGAGGGGCTGAGGAGAGCCAGAGAAGAAGAAATTCGAGTTTTCCCAAACTCGGTTTCTGCTGCTGTTGATGATGAACATGAAGAACACGAAGAAAGGACCTGCAGAGACAGTCGTTTATTAACTGTCGTAGTTCACCTTCAGTTGCGTCAGTTCTTCAGCGACAGCAGAATAGTGACTACAACACCTAGGTTTTATCGTTTATTCTGTGACGCCTTTTGTGCGTCGCAGATTACAGTTTCACACCATTTTCTCTTTTTCTCTCCATTGTAAACACTATTTGAGCTATAAATAAATCTTTTGAGCGTGTTTTCATCATGATGAGCTAAACCCAACGCTGGGACGACGTAGGAAACCAAAATTCATCATGCGGTAAATTCATTTAATTCTTTATTTGACTATTTGCATTGAATTAAAATTAAAAAAAATCTTAATTAATTGTCATTTCGTTTGATGGTTTATGCTTAGGATTAATTCTTTTGATATGCCATGCTTAAGATTTACAATTAATATTTTAAGAATCTACCTTAGGCAAAGAAATAGAGTCAAAATACTTGTTGAATGAGCTATAATGGTTTAGAATAAATAAGTGAATCGCATGAATTTGAATATTTGGTGGAATCCTAGTCCCAATACCTCTCACAATTGTTAACATTATTTGTATATTTTTTTTATTAAATTTAAAAATCGAAACTTCACAAGTCTTAGACGAACTCTACTACGACAACAACTTTTGAAAATCAATCAAATTTTTGGCGCCGCCGACGCGGATTTGTGCTTAGGTAGAATTTTTAGGTTTTTTTTATTTCATTTGTTCTTTTTACGTTTCTTTGGGTGTGTTTTTGTATTACAAGTTTTAAGTTGGATACTAAAGACTTGGAATCAAAGCTTAATGCCAAAAGAGAAGGAAAAAGACAAAGCAAAAAAAAAAAAGAGCGAAAGAAAAAAAAAAAAAAAAAAAAAAAAAAAAAAAAAAAAAAAAAAAAAAAAAAAAAAAAAAAAAAAAAAAGAGAATTTATTTTATTTTTTTAGAGACCTTCCATTTTTTGTAATTACTTTTTTTTATTTCTTTTCTTTTGCACTTTATTTGGACTTTGGACTTGGACAATTTTTTTTTAAACCCTAAGGAAGGGTACATTAAATATAAAATTGTTTGCAGGGAAGGACGACGATTACAATATCGTCTCGGCCCCTCGGGTTCGCACATGACATAGGAGTCGTGGCCCGAGTCGACTTTAGCGGTTCTGCGCCCGTCTGGTACGGGAGGTAAGCTCTCGAAACACCCGCGAATCCCCTGTCAGCGGGTTTATTGTATGCCTTAAGGTGAATATATGCTGAGGATTTGAATACGGTTGTTTTAATTTCCTAGTAAAGGGAAAGGCCTGGCCAAATTAAGATAAGGACTCGGATTTCATCACCGTTTCCTTCTTGCCCGCCTTAGGAAAACGAAACCAAACGCGAACTTAAGCTTAAAATTTTGACTAGAATGAGACCAATAGGGTAACGAGCTTAATAGGAAAGTCGTTCGAAAAATATTGGTTACTCTTTTGAGCATACTTTGAATTTCATGATGGTTTCTGCGAGTTGAATGCATGACTGTGCCGCCTTATAATACCGGTGAGACCTTGGGTATCAAAGCTCCTCGCAGCTTCCCTCGTCTCAATTCAACTTACTTAAACTCGGATTGATTCCAGAGAGGTTTTCTCAGATTGTAACGAATTCCTTTTCGAAAGATTAGAAGCTGGTCTAGAAACAATCTAAGTGGAGCCATCATGCTTGTTGTTTGCTAGATTTTATAGGTTTGATTTGGTCGATTCAGCCTTGTTTGTGATTGTGTAGAATTCCCTTGCAATTAAGAATGTCGAACTGGTATGATAGAAGCCAATACAATGAATATCGACCTGAATTTGAATATGGACATCATCCTTTTTATGACCATGTTGGAAATAGTGGTTGGGAACGCCATCCTTTTGAAGGATATGGGTCATACCATGGTAAGCACAATTACTATCCACATGCCCACCGGTCATACGAGCAAGATTCTTATAATTCCTCTCCTCTCGTTGAAGCACGTAAGATACTTGAGTCAACACGTGAGTTTGCTGAGTCAACACGTAGGCTTGAATTAGAGACGGAAGAAAGAACTGCTCGAATTACTCTTGATTGCCAATACATTCTTTCCTATATCACCCGTGAAAATAAGGATAATTTTTATCAAGATGACAAGGTTAGAATTGGTAACACTACTTTAGATGAGGTTCAACCATTTTCATGTTATTATGATGTGGATAGTGTTGATGAAGAATTTGAAATATGTAGGCATGGTGATCAGGAATTTGTTACTCTAAAAGAACTTTATGATGATAGTGCTATTTCTGGTTCAAATTCCGATAATTTTTAATGATTATTCACCTATTCAAAAGGACGAGGATTTGATTAGAGATACCACTTCTTTAGATGATGTAGTATTTCCTTTTGATTACGAAGTTGATAATGGTTTAGAGGAACGAGTTTATTTTGGGAATACTGTTTTAGAGTCTAGCGATTTAGAAACAATGGTCTTAGACGAAGAAAATGAACTCGTAGAGCTATTAAATATGAGTGAGTATGCGTCACTTGAGTATAACCTAGAAGAAGCAATTGACTATTTTCAGGATTCCAACGATCTAGAATAATAAAATTGTGGATAGTCTATCTAGAGATACCCAAAAATCTAAGTTTGGGGGTGATTATCATTCTCCTTGTGCCATACCTTTAGCTCTTACAAAGATCCCTCAGTCGGGACTTGAAATTTTTGCCTCAGCCATCTTACAAGATTATCTTCATACACTTTTTCCTGAACCTAGTTGTGTCCATAGGAGAGATCAGTTGTTAGAAACCCATCCTCTGGTTGATGTGGTTAACCCAGGCTATCATACCAAAATTGACTTTGTTTTCCCACCAAACACTTTTCTTCCAATTGTGGGAACATATGATTTTCAGATGTGTCGGTTATTAAGTTTTGAGACTAAACCTAATTACTTTAGGAGAGTAGGGTCGACACATTTTCTTAAGGAAGACCACCTCTTTCTTTGTGGTCAGCTGTGTGAGTCAAACCTAATTGAATTTAAGGATCCGAAGTTATTTAGGTTATTATTATGTGCTTCTAAGTTTTTACTTGAGTTTTTCCAGACTCTAATACCTGAATCGGATATTATCTATGAGGAAATGCAGTCCATGAAAATATTTTATCTAGACCCTTTCATAGAGCCTGAACCTGAACCACAACTAGTTGTAGTTGTCTTAAACAAGGGTATGTTCGGTATCTTCTTGATCTGTTGCAGTTTCCTCTTCTTGTGGGTAACACTTTTTGATCCAGATGACCCACAATTATTTCGGCTACTGCTATATGGTTCTACGAGGTGACTGATGATATTTTCAATGATGTTGTAGTAAAGAGTTCGTTGAGGCTTGTGAAGGCAATGAATTTTAGACTTAATAAAAATTTAAAAACAAAGAAAACTTATTACAAAATTGACTTCAAGATATTAGAAAACAACCAAGACACTGATTTCACTATTACACATGAATAAATTATGGTAAACAATCCAAAACTCTAATTATCTTTTAAGACTCTTTCTTAATTCACAAATAATCTGGAAAATTCTCAAAAATTAATTGTATCCCTAAGCATAGATTATCTATACAAAGCATAACCTATCTAATTGAATCACAACTAATGAAGAAAAGTTTTGCAAACAATTAAAAACTCTGCAAAAGCAGTGATTGAGTGAATTATAAATTATAAATTAGAGAGAATAAATAATTACCAATTATTCATGCGTAAATAGCTTCCTCATTGTCTTGGTTGTGAGAGAATTAGCCACTCATCATGTTGGAAAACCTCTCAAAGAATTTCATTGATGCTCAAAAATGGTTTACAAATGATGAGAATATGAGAAATACAATAAAACCGGGTTTGTAACAATTATATTTGTTACAAACCAGAGAACTACGACCCTCGGTGGCAAAATAAGACTGCTGCAGCTGTGTCGCAAACGCTGTAGCAAATAAGTCTGCTTGTAAACTGCGACCCACAGAATGAGTTGCTGTCACTGTTTAAAAATGACCGCTGGTGCAGGTTCGTTCTTCGTGTTCTTCAATGGCAGCAGCAGCAACAGGTGGTCTCTCTGCAAGTTCGATTTTTTGACTCTGTGGTGCTATAAACTTCTCCCAATCTCTCCGTCCCCTTCTATGATATCCCAGCAGCCTATTTATACTCAACAGCCCCCTCGAATCTCGAGTTAAATACCACAAACTCTTTATTATTCGGCAGTAAATAAAAAATATTCTCCGGATATTTTTTTCTTCATCCGAGCATCTGCAGCTGTCTAACCTTCCTTATTTTCCTTCTACACGCCTCTGCAGAGTCCAAACTCCATCCAAACACGAGCAGTACACGTTTCAATTTGTTGTAATCCCGTGATGGAGTTTTCCGGCCACGTACTCCCTGTTTTCTTCACCACGGAAATTCCAGCCAAACTGGGTCGAAACAAACACCCATACCAGCTTTGTTAGGACATATCACAACTACCCATTAAGTTTCAGCCCTTTAGTCTACCCAGAACTGCTTCAAATTTCGATCGAAACTTCATCCAGTTTCAGTGCTTCTTTTTCCCGCCAAATTTAATTTTCAAGCGAAGAAGATGGTGTCCCCCTAACCAGCTGTACGGTGCGAATAGCAGCTGCCTTTTTGGGGTGCCCCTTAGTAATTAAGGTGCCCCTTAACCAAATCTGGGCTCCGTATAGCAAGTGTCCTCCGGGGGTGTTCCGAGTGATTTTTCGAGCCGATTTTTCCAACAATATTTATTTTCCAAAAATACCTAAAAATACACAAAACACCATAATAAGGACGAAAACGAGTACCAACAATACGAAACATTGAGGACAAATTAGACACATAAATGCGTCTATCAAATACCCCCAAACTTATTATTTGCTAGTCCTCGAGCAAAACTAATAATAAATAAAACCGAGTTAATCTCGGGATGGTTTACCAGAGGTGTACCCACAAAACCATTACTTCTAATTGGTCACAAGTATCCAAAGAGCTATGAGGACATACATATTCTCAACCTATCTCCAAGTAACTAGAATGCCAGAGAAATTAAAGGTGTCAGCTCTAAACTTGACTAAAGAAAAGGGAGACACATCCACAACACTGCTAGATAAAGAGATATCCGCTACACAGCTAGATAAACATTGTAAGATGCGTCCGCTACTTTACAGCTGGATAAGATTAGGAGAGAGATAAAGATGAGAGGGACATCTGCTACACAGCTGGACTAATTACGTGTGATGAGTTAAACCAGTGCTAGAAAGATCTTGTGCCAGATTGAAAGCGGACTAACAAAGCAACCAAATGTATCTTTCTTCGACTCTCTCATAGTGCTCAGTAGAAACAACGTTTTCTTCGGTCTTCAAGTGTTGATGATAAACTATCGAACCTCATAGAACCTTGACAATTAACTCTTCTCTTCGATTTCTTGCTTGACTAATAAATTTCTACTTCCCTTTGGCCTTATTGAACAAAACGTAACGATGATTTTTTTTTTTTTTTTTTCATTTTTTTTTTTTTTTTTGAAACAAAAATTACAAGAAACAATTTACATGGCCATGAGAGAAGGACTTTCAAAACTTGGATCTTCGCAACTTGTGATGTCTTGGTATCATGGATTCTAACAACTTATATCATTTCTCTTATAACTTCAACTTTGATTTTTGAATTATTCTTTCTATTGTTGCTTCTAAACCTAAAACGTCTTCAACTTTCTTCATAGATTTTGATGTCGCTCCGCTTGTTGATGATGATAAGTTTCTACTGAGAGAGAGTCGCAATCCAGTAACTAAGACTACATTGTGAGGTTGCTTTGTCTTTCTGGCATTTCCTGACCTACTTGCCTTTCCATCATGTATGGTTAGGTCCATCACGGTTACCCTCTAAAAGGAACAAGTTCTCTCCTGAATTTCAAGGATCTCAATGTCTTTTTCTCTAATGTCTCAAAAGGTTGTTATCCCTAGCATTCCAATTTCTATCTTTTCGGTGAGAAACAGTATGTAAACTTAGCTAACCGGATACCATGTGACGCTAGAAGTTTCAAAAGTGCAACTAAAAAGTTCTTCCCCACCCCCAAACTTAAATCTAACATTGTCCTCAATGTTTCTAATGAAAGAGCAATACCAAAAGTAAAATAACAGAGAGAAGTTGGAAAGATAGTACCTGGGTGAGAAAATCAAAAACTAATATACAACATACAATCCTCGATGGTCAATCAAGGGTAAACAGGGTCCTCCAGAGGGACCTCCTCAACATCACCTGTGGAAAGGGCTCTAAAAAGGGTTTCAATCTCTGACCGTTAACCTTCGAAGAACTACTACCATCCGGTGTCTCGATCTCAACAGCTCCATGAGGAAAGACAGTGCGAACAATAAAAGGACCCGTCCACCGAGAACGTAACTTCCCAGGGAAAAGATGCAAGCGGGTATCATACAGAAGAACTTTTTGACCTGGAGAAAATGACTTCCTTAAAATATTTCTATCATGCACAAGTTTCATTTTGTTCTTATACTCCTTCGCACTATCGTAAGCATCAATACGAATCTCGTCCAACTCATTGAGCTGGAGTTTCCTATGGGCTCCTGCCTTGTCAAGAGAAAAGTTTAGCTGCTTAACACCCAATAAGCTCTATGTTCTAACTCGACAGGTAAATGACATGCCTTGCCATACACAAGCCGATAAGGCGACATTCCAATGGGGGTCTTAAACGCAGTACGGTAAGCCCATAAGGCATCAGTAAGCCTAGACGACCAGTCTTTCCGATTAGGATTAACTGTTTTCTCTAATATACGTTTTATCTCCCTATTGGAAACCTCAACCTGACCACTAGTCTGTGGATGATACGGGGTAGCTACCTTATGTGTAATACCATATTTCTTCATCAAAAGCCTAAAAGGTCCATTACAAAAGTGCGACCCACCATCACTAATTATAGCTCGCGGTGTACCAAAACGTGTAAGAATATTATTTTTCAAGAAATCAATCACAACCCTATGGTCATTGGTTTTACACGCAACCGCCTCAATCCACTTAGAGACATAGTCTAACGACAAGGATGTATAGGTTACCAAAAGAATTAGGAAACGGACCCATAAAGTCAATACCCCACACATCAAAGACCTCGACAACTAAAATAGGGTTCAAGGGCATCATGTTCCTACGGGAAATGGTTCCTAATTTCTGGCAACGTTCACAAGTAACACAGTAACTGTGGGAGTCTTTAAACAACGAAGGCCAATAGAATCCACACTGCAATATCTTAGCAGCAGTCTTCTTAGCACTAAAGTGACCCCCACAGCATGATCATGACAAAAGGAAATAATACTGGACTGGTCACTCTCAGGTATACATCTCCTAATAATCTGGTCTGGACAATACTTAAACAAATAAGGATCATCCCAAAAGAAGTGCTTAACCTCAGCTAAAAATCTAGAACGCTCTTGTTTACCCCAATGTTGGGGCATTCGACCAGTAACAAGATAGTTCACTATATTCGCATACCAAGGTAATTGGGTAACAAAGAACAATTGTTCATCAGGAAAGTTGTCCCTTATAGGAAGGGAATCATTAAGGGTATCCACAACAAGTCTAGACAAGTGGTCTGCTACTACATTTTCTGCACCCTTTTTGTCTCTAATGTCCGGAGAAAACTCTTGTAACAACAGGATCCACCTAATCAATCTAGGTTTCGTATCCTTCTTAGACAAAAGATATTTCAAAGCAGCATGATCAGTAATATTACGATCTTAGAACCTAAGAGATAGGGTCTAAACTTGTCTAAGGCAAACACAATGGCTAACAGTTCCTTCTCCGTAGTGGTATAGTTCAACTGGGCATCATTCAGAGTTTTAGCATAGTAAATTACATGAAGTAACTTGTTTTCTCGCTGACCTAGCACAACACCAATAGCATAATCTGAAGCATCGCACATGATTTCAAAGGGTAGGTTCCAGTTGGGTGCCTGGACTATGGGGGCGGTAGTGAGTAAAGTTTTAAGCTTCTCGAAAGCCTCTAAACAAGCATCATCAAAGACAAACTTAACATCTTTTGCAAGCAAATTGCAAAGAGGTCTAGAAATCAAGCTAAAATCCTTAATGAATCGACGATAAAAACCAGCATGCCCTAAGAATGACCTAATACCTTTTACGGTTTTTGGGACCGGTAAAGTTTTAATAAGGTCAACTTTGGCTCTATCTACCTCTATACCCTTTGAAGATACGATATGCCCTAGAACAATTCCTGAACGAACCATGAAGTGACATTTCTCCCAATTAAGCACTAAATCTTTTCCTTACACCTAGTCAAAACTAATGACAAATGATGCAAGCACTCATCGAAAGACGAACCAAACACTGAAAAATCATCCATAAAGACCTCTAAGAACCGTTCTACCATGTCAGAAAATATGCTCATCATACAACGCTGAAAGGTCGCAGGGGCATTACATAGGCCGAAAGGCATGCGTCTATACGCAAAGGTACCAAAGGGACAGGTAAAAGTGGTTTTCTCTTGGTCTTCTGGGGCAATAGGAACCTGATTATAACCGCAGTATCCATCTAAAAAAATAATGGCTACGTCCAGCTAATCTCTCTAGCATTTGGTCGATGAAGGGAAGGGGAAAGTGGTCCTTCCTAGTGACCTTGTTCAATTTTCTATAGTCAATACAGACACGCCAACTCGTGGTCATTCGGGTTGGGATTAACTCATTGTTATCATTCTGGACTACAGTAATACCGGATTTCTTGGGAACAACCTGAACGGGGCTGACCCACTTACTGTCTGAAATGGGGTAGATAATGCCTGCATCTAACAGCTTCAGAACCTCGGTTCGAACAACTTCTTTCATATTAGGGTTCAGTCGACGTTGCATCTCCCTAGAAGGTTTGGTGTCACTCTCTAAATAGATATGATGCATACAATCAATAGGACTTATACCCTTAATGTCTGCTATGGTCCACCCTAAAGCTTCCTTGTTATTCTGAAGGACAGTCACTAGCCTACTTTCCTGATCACTATCCAAGTCGGATGCTATAATCACAGGTAAAGTTTCAGAGGGGCCTAAAAACACATACTTCAGGGTATCTGGTAATGGTTTAAGGTCCAACTTGGGAGGCTTTTCCAACGAAGGAACTAGGGTAGACTCGGGAACGGGTAAAGGTTCGAACTTAGGTTTCCATCCATTACTAGTGTCTAACAAAGGGGTTGAATCTAACAAAGCATTCACCTCATTAATCACATCATCATCATCAAAATCAATCCCAAAGTGAGCTAGGCATTTCTCTAATGGATCTTCTATCAAAGTGTTTGGTAATGACTCCTCTACTAAGGTGCCTATCATGTTCACCTCTTCTACGCTCGAGTCGTCCAGTTCTGGGGTAGCTTACTAATGTGAAAGATGTTCAGCTCAATAGTCATATTACCAAAAGACAAATTCATAATACCAGTTCGACAGTTAATGATCGCATTGGATGTTGTAAAAATGGGCGACCTAAAATCACCGGTATCTGGTTTCTGGGTCAGGGACAGGTTGGGTATCTAGGATAACAAAATCCACTGGATAAATAAACTTGTCGACCTCAATAAGAACATCCTCGATCACACCACGAGGAATTTTAACGGACCTATCAGCTAACTGGAGTGTCATCTGGGTAGGTTTCATCTCACCAAGTCCTAGCTTAAGGTACACATGGTATGGAAGTAAATTCACACTGGCTCCTAAGTCAAGCAAAGCTTTCTCAACACGGTGTTTACCTATTGTGCAAGAAATGGTAGGGGACCCTGGGTCTTTATACTTAGGAGTAGTGGTATTCTGAATAATGGAACTCACGTGACTAGCTAGGAAGGCTTTCTTTGGACACTAAGCTTACGCTTTCGTGTACACAAGTCCTTAAGGAACTTGGCATAAGCCGGAATCTGCTTAATCGCATCCAACAACGGTAGGTTGATAGTAACTTGCTTAAAAACCTCCAATATATCATTAAAGTTGGACTCCCTCTTAGTCGGAACTAGCAGCTGGGGAAACGGGGCTCTGGGAACAAAGCCAGGATCAGCAGGACCCTCATTGATCTCTTTGGAGACTCTATCAGTTTTCTCATTCTCTGGCTTAGAAGGGTGAACTACAGCATGTTCACTATTAGGCATGGAAACCTTGTTGTCTATCTCTCTACCGATCCTAAGGGTTTTAATAGCATTCACATGATCGGATGGTCTTTCACCTATTTCATTAATTCCTCTAGGGTTCGGTTGAGTTTGACTAGGAAACTTACCTCTTTCTCTTAAAGACTCATTTATATGACTAACCTGGGTTTTCAACTCGGAAATAGCCTGAGAGTTAGCCTGACCTATTCTCTTATTTTCTTTTATACCTTGAGCAACAGATTGCTGAAACTGCATCGTGTTACGAGTTAACAAAGCAAGATACTCTTATAAACTCAAAATTTATCCGAAGGGTTCTGAAACTGAGCTGGGGCTGAAGGATTCTTAGGATAGCCAAAACCTGGGGGAGCTTGAGAGTTACTAGACTGACCTTGATTCTGGCCCTTAGACCAAGAAAGGTTAGGATGGTTTCTCCAGCCAGGGTTATAGGTTTCTGAATAAGGGTCAAACTTCTGATGGTTATCGAATCTAGTGTTGTTATAAAGAGCATTGGCTTGCTCTTCAACAGTATGGCCTTCCCAAAAAGGCTATATTCTACCACTAGTACCACTAGAATGACCTAATTCTAAGGCTTCTAACCTTTTGGCTATGGCTGCTATTTTAGCATCTGACTCATAAGATCCTTCTACCCTATTGACATTTTCTCTACTTAGAAGTATTGTTTTCTGGGGTTCCCTATTATTTTCCCATTGTTGGGTTTTATTGGCGATTTAATTCAAAAATGTCATCGCCTCATCAACAGTTTTATTCTCAAACCCACCTGTGCATAAGGACTCAACCATGGTTGTTGTTGAATAATCTAAACCCTCGTAGAGGATCTGAACTAACCTAACCTTCTCTAAACCATGATGAGGACATTGAGAAATTAAGTCATTGAAACTTTCTAAATACCTATATAAAGATTCTCCCTCTTGTTGAGCAAAAGTACAAATTTGTGTCCTAATAGACGATGTTTTTTTCCTTGAGAAAAACTTATGTATAAAGACAGATATAAGTTGTTCATAGGTTTCAATTGACTCAGAATCCAAACTATACAACCAAGATTTGGCTTTATCTTTTAAGGAAAAAGGGAATAACCTAAGTTTCAGTGCATCATCACTAAGGTTTTTAATTTTCAGAGTACTACATACTTCCTAAAATTCCCTAACATGAAAATATGGGTTCTCACTCTCTTTTCCTAAAAAGGTTGGGAGCATCTGTTTCAGCTAACTTGATACAAGACGGACGAGAGGTCCTAGTTGGTTTCAATAAAGCTTTTAAAGTTACCATTTCTGGCACTACCGAAGGACTAGGAGTAATTTCTTCACAAAGAAGCAGATTCTCAAAACTGAAGTTTCCAAAAACGGGGCTCTCTAAAGAAGAGTCTTCGAGCTCCCCGCCTTCACAAGAAGAACTACTAGGTTTATCACTAATCAGACGACCTAGAGTGTTTCTTTTCCAAGCCCGTTCTACCTCGGGCATACACTAGAAAAACAAGACTAAAAAAGAAAATCCCTAAAAGGGAAGGGAAGTTCTATGCAAACACAAACAAGGCTGACTCCACCACAGCAAACCTACTGAATTTTAGCAAACAAAAAGCATGATGGCTCCACTTAGATTGTTTCTAGACCAGCTTCTAATCCTTCGAAAGGGAATTCGTTACAATTTAAGCAAACCCCTCTGGAGTCAATCCGAGTCAAAGTAAGTTGAATTGAGGCGAGGGAAGCTCAGTGGAGCTTTGATACCCAAGGCCTCACCGCTATCACAAGGCGGCGCAGTCACGCATTCAACTCACAGAGACCATCATGAACTTCGAAGTATTCTAAAAGAGTAACCAATATTTTTCGAACGACTTTCCTACTAAGCTCGTTACCCTATAGGTCTCGTTTTATTCCAAATTTTAAAGCTTAGGTTCGCGTTTGGTTTCATTTTCCTAAGGCGGGCAAAAAGAGAACGGTGATGAAATCCGAACCTTTATCTTGTATGGCCAGTTCTTGCCCTTTACTAGGAATTTAAAACAGTAGTTTTCAGTTACTCATCATATATGCAAACGAAGGAATACAGTAACTCGCTGACCGGGGATTCGCGAGTGTTTCGACAAACTTACCTCCCGTTCCAGACGGGGGATGAACCGTTGTCGTCGGCTCGGGCCACAACTCCTATGTTGTGTACGAACCCGAGGGGCCGAGGTGATATCGTAATCACCGTCCTTCTCTGCAAACAGTTTAATATTTAATCTACCCTTCCGTAGGGTTTAAAATAAATTAATGTCCAAATGTCCAAAGTCCAAAAGAAAGGTCCAAAAAATAAATTGCAAAAAGAAAAAGAAAAATACAAAATAAAAAGAATTCCTAATACGATCTAATAAAATAACACTCTCCTTTTTTTTTCTCTCTTTTTTCTATAAATTTTTTTTTCTTCTTTAGCTCCTTTCGCTTTGCCTTTTACTTCAAGTCTTTAAATATTCGCCAAAAGCTTTAGCAAAAATTTCTTTCGCTCCAAATTCCCAAAATCTGAAAGGAAAAGACAAAAACCCAAAAACGTAAATAAGAACAAAAAAAAATAAAAAAAAAAAAAATCTAAAAACTCTATCCTAAAGAAAAGCCCGCGTCGGCGGCGCCAAAAATTGATGATATTTTCAATGATGTTGTAGTAAAGAGTTCGTTGAGGCTTGTGAAGGAAATGAATTTTAGACTTAATAAAAATTTAAAAACAAAGAAAACTTATTACAAAATTAACTTCAAGATATTAGAAAACAACCAAGACACTGATTTCACTATTACACATGAATAAATTATGGTAAACAATCCAAAACTATAATTATCTTTTAGGACTCTTATTTCTTAATTCACAAATAATCTGGAAAATTCTCAAAAATTAATTGTATCCCTAAGCATAGATTATCTAAACAAAGCATAACCTATCTAATTGAATCATAACTAATGAAGAATTTTTTTGCAAACAATTAAAAACTCTGCAAAAGCAATGATTGAGTGAATTATAAATTATAAATTAGAGAGAATAAATAATTACCAATTATTCATGCGTAAATAGCTTCCTCATTGTCTTGGTTGTGAGAGAATTAGCCACTCATCATGTTGGAAAACCTCTCAAAGAATTTCATTGATGCTCAAAATGGTTTAAAAATGATGAGAATATGAGAAATACAATAAAACCGGGTTTGTAACAATTATATTTGTTACAAACCAGAGAACTATGACCCTCGGTGGCAAATTAAGACTGTTGCAGCTGTGTCGCAAATGTTGTAGCAAATAAGTCTTCCTGTAAACTGCGACCCACAGAATGAGTTGCTGTCGCTGTTCAAAAACAACCGCTGGTGCAGGTCCGTTCGTCGTGTTCTTCAGTGTTCTTCAATGGCAGCAGCAGCAGCAGGTGGTCTCTCTGCAAGTTCGATTTTTTGACTCTGTGGTGCTCTAAACTTCTCCCAATCTCTCCGTCCCCTTCTATGATATCCCAGCATCCTATTTATACTCAACAGCTCCCTCGAATCTCGAGTTAAATACCACAAATTCTCTATTATTCGGCAGTAAATAAAAAATATTCTCCGGATATTTTTTTCTTCGTCCGAGCGTCTGCAGCTGTCCAACCTTCCTTATTTTCCTTCTACACGCCTCTGCAGAGTACTAACTCCATCCAAACACGAGCAGTACACGTTTCAATTTGTTGTAATCTCGTGATGGAGTTTTCCGGCCACGTACTCCCTGTTTTCTTCACCACGGCAATTCCAGCCAAACTGGGTCGAAACAAACACCCATACCAGCTTTGTTAGGACATATCACAACTACCCATTAATTTTCAGCCCTTTAGTCTACCCAGAACATCTTCAAATTTCGATCGAAACTTCATCCAGTTTCAGTGCTTCTTTTTCCCACCAAATTTAATTTTCAAACGAAGAAGATGGTGTCCCCCTAACCAGCTGTACGGTGCGAATAGCAGCTGCCTTTTTGTGGTGCCCCTTAGTAATTGAGGTGCCCCTTAACCAAATCTGGGCTCCGTATAGCAAGTGTCCTCCGGGGGTGTTCCGAGTGATTTTTCAAGCCGATTTTTCCAACAATATTTATTTTCCAAAAATACCTAAAAATACACAAAACACCATAATAAGGACGAAAACGAGTACCAACAATACGAAACATTGAGGACAAATTAGACACATAAATGCGTCTATCAGTGACTAATTCTTCCAATGTCTGGCTGAAGACTTTAAACTTAGCACTTCTTGGGAGGTAACCCATGCTCATGCAACACGGTAATATCTTTCCTTGACTCTTTTGCTTCAAGTGGTAACAGTTTCTCCTTGTTCATGCTTTTAATTTTATCTTTAGAACATTGAGGACAATGTTAGATTTAAGTTTGGGGGTATGGAAGAACTTCTTAGTTGCACTTTTGAAACTTCTAGCGTCACATGGTATCCGGTTAGCTAAGTTTACATACTGTTTCTCACCGAAAAGATAGAAATTGGAATGCTAGGGATAACAACCTTTTGAGACATTAGAGAAAAAGACATTGAGATCCTTGAAATTCAGGAGAGAACTTGTTCCTTTTAGAGGGTAATCGTGATGGACCTAACCATACATGATGGAAAGTCAAGTAGGTCAGGAAATGCCAGAAAGACAAAGCAACCTCACAATGTAGTCTTAGTTACTGGATTGCGACTCTCTCTCAGTAGAAACTTATCATCATCAACAAGCGGAGAGACATCAAAATCTATGAAGAAAGTTGAAGACGTTTTAGGTTTAGAAGCAACAATAGAAAAGAATAATTCAAAAATCAAAGTTGAAGTTATAAGAGCAAATGATATAAGTTGTTAAAATCCATGATACCAAGACATCACAAGTTGCGAAGATCCAAGTTTTGAAAGTCCTTCTCTCATGGCCATGTAAATTGTTGTCTTGTAATTTTTGTTTACAAAAAAAAAAAAAAAAAATGAAATGAAAAAAAATGAAAAAAATGAAAAATGAAAAAAATCATCGTTACGTTTTGTTCAATAAGGCCAAAGGGAAGTAGAAATTTATAAGTCAAGGAAGAAATCGAAGAGAAGAGATAATTGTCAAGGTTCTATGAGGTACGATAGTTTATCATCAACAGTTGAAGACCTAAGAAGACGTTGTTTTTACTGAGTACTATGAGAGAGTCGAAGAAAGATACATTTGGTTGCTTTGTTAGTCCGCTTTCAATCTGGCACAAGATCTTTCTAGCACCGGTTTAACTCATCACACGTAATTAGTCCAGCTGTGTAGCAGATGTCCCTCTCATCTTTATCTCTCTCCTAATCTTATCCAGCTGCAAAGCAGCGGACGCATCTTACAATGTTTATCTAGCTGTGTAGCGGATATCTCTTTATCTAGCAGTGTTGCGGATGTGTCTCCCCTTTTCTTCAGTCAGCTTTAGAGCTGACACCTTTAGTTTCTCTGGCATTCTAGTTACATGGAGATAGGTTGAGAATATGTATGTCCTCATAGCTCTTTGGATACTTGTGACCAATTAGAAGTAATGGTTTTGTGGGTACACCTCTGGTAAACCCTCCCGAGATTAACTCGGTCACTAGGGACACCTAGTGAGTTAGGATTTTAGTTTTGCTCGAGGACTAGAAAATAATAAGTTTGGGGGTATTTGATAGATGCATTTATGTGTCTATTTTGTTCTCAATGTTCTGTATTGTTAGACTCGATTAAATACTTATTGTGTTATTTTATGTTTTTGTAGATGTTTTTGGATAAATAAGCTCTTGCAGCGAAATTGGCTCGAAAAGTGGTGTTTTACACCCCAGGATAGAGACTAAAAACACCCAAGAAATGCGCCGGAGGAACCCAGAAAAAATGCTGGAAACACCCCAGAAAAATTACTTAAGGCACCCAAAGGACATGTGTTATTCGGACTCCAACAACGGATAAGGGGAGACCACTGGATAAGGGGTGACCTTCTTCACAAATTCAAAAAAATATTTTGGCGGGAAAATATTTCTTTTCACAGGCAGATTTTTTGGTCGGATTTTGGAGGAGTTTTTGTGCGATCCAATCGCTGAAACTTCATGGGTAGATGTGATATGTCATAGAAAAGCTGGTATGGGTGTTTGTTTCGATCAAATTTGGACGGATAACTTGGTTTAATCCAAACAGTGAGTTGGAGGATAAACACAAACTTACACGAGTTTAAACGCGTACTGCTCGTGATTGGAAGACTTGATCAATATTCTGGAGCGTGAAGATGGTATAAAAGGAAAGAAAAACAGCTGAGAACGCGTGAATATCATAAAATAGGGAAGAAAATCTTTCCGGAAATATTTTTTATCACCTGAGTAAAGAGAGGATTATCTCGAGTATGGAGGAGATTTCTTGTGTTGTAGGTGTATAAAAAGGGTCTTGAGGTATCATATAAGGGGTGTCGAGAGTCTGGGGAGCTGAGGAGAGCCAGAGAAGAAGAAATTTGAGTTTTCCCAAACTCGGTTTCTGCTGCTGCTGATGATGATGAACATGAAGAACACGAAGAACGGACCTGCAGAGACAGTCGTTTATTAACTGTCGTAGCTTCAGTTGCGGCAGTTCTTCAGCGACAGCGGAATAGTGACTACAGCACCTAGGTTTTATCATTTATTCTGTGACGCCTTTTGTGCGTCGCATATTACAGTCTCACACCATTTTCTTTTTTTCCCTCCATTGTTAACACCATTTGAGCTATAAATAAATCTTTTGAGTGTGTTTTCATCATGATGAAACCAAAATTCATCATGCGGTAAATTCATTTAATTCTTTATTTGACTATTTGCATTGAATTAAAATTAAAAATAAGGATTTTTCTTAATTAATTGTCATTTCGTTTGATGGTTTATGCTTAGGATTAATTCTTTTGATATGCCATGCTTAAAATTTACAATTAATATTTTAAGAATTTACCTTAGGCAAAGAAATAGAGTCAAAATACTTGTTGAATGAGCTATAATGGTTTAGAATAAATAGGTGAATCGCATGAATTTGAAATATTCGGTGGAATCCTAGTCCCAGTACCTCTCACCATTGTTAACATTATTTGTATATTTTTTTTTATTAAATTTAAAAATAGAACCTTCACAAGTCTTAGACGAACTCTACTACTACAACAACTTTTGAAAATCAATCACGAGGTTCAAGAGACGTAAGGAGCGTGGTTTTAACTGAGTCACGTGGAGGGTTTAATTCAGTCTCGCACTACGTTCCAGTCCAAAGTATGATAGTATGCTAGTGTTTGTAGTTGGATAATACTTCTCGGTGTTCAAACTGGACGAGGTCCCGGGGTTTTTCTGCAACTGCAGTTTTCCTCGTTAACAAAATCTCTCTGTGTCTTGCTTTACTTTTTACTTTTGCATTATATTTGTGTTTGATATAATTAAATTAAAATCAAGTGATTCGATAAACAACCTAGACGGTTTTTCACTAAAACTGTATAGAACCTACAAGAATTTTTCTTGAGAATTCGTATCTTGAAATATAGATTACAAGACTTGTTCTTATTGGAATTCAATTCACGTACTGTTACGGTACATATTAGGTTATCTTGGATATTGATTTTTGAGATCATCCAAGAGTTCTCGTACTCAATTTGGTTCACGTATCTTTGATTTAAACTATTGATTGTACACGAAAGATAAATTGTATATACATATTGTTCAAGGGTCATTAATTTGGTCTACTTGCAATTGTATTAAGTTTTGTCTTATAGGTCCAAACGAAAAAGTTGGTGGTGTATCTGGTACCTCTGCATTTTCAGTTGGTATCAGAGCAGAAAAACACATGTACCCAGTAAACGTACCGGCACAGCTATAGTTCGACATGACTTAGTGGTACGCATGACCGGTATCCATACCACAAAAAGTCTGTGAATTCGTGAACCTGGAATGGTATGCATACCGAAAAAGAACTGTTGGTTCTAAAACCGGTGTGGTATCCATACCCGGTACGCATACCAAAAAAGTTTTGTATGTTCCGGAACTTATTTTTGTCTTAAGGCTACATATAACAATGACAAATATAGTCACAAACAAGGCTGAGTACACGTACTTGCCCTGTCGAATATTTTCAGATGCACATAAAATTATTTCCGTGAGATAATTAGCATTTGAATACATCTCTAAGAACACTATATGATATGATTGATCATATTATAACTTGTTATTTTGACTTAAATTTAAAAGTCTTATGTGTTTATGGAAATGATTAAGCTTCTAATTCAATCTGCTTTTCTTTTTTTTTTTGCTAAGTCCAATAGTTTATTAAGCAAAAAAACGTAATTACAGGTAATTATAAAAAGGGGACTCTAAAGCCCCCCACCCCCCATAAACCAAAGGGGTTTTAAAAATAACAAAATAAAATATCCTAAAAGGCTAATAACCAAAAAAATAAATGATAAAACAAAAAAAACAAAGAAAAGAAGGCGTATTTGCGTTTAGCACTCCCTCTCATTCTTCCTTTCTTTTTGGTTTTGGAAAAATAACATTCATAATGCTTGTGACTTCTATACCCGAGACTTTAATACCATCCAAAAGTTCTTCTTCCTCCTCCTCGTCAGAAGTAGAAGTATAATTACCCGGAACTAGCTTAATTGGATTTAGAGCTTGCTGATTATTAACATTACATTCTTAGGCTTATTAAGCCCAGGAGACTTACCTTTTTTAGCTCTAGTTCAATCGTCTAGTTCCGGCTAACCGTCCATGAAAAATGTCTTTGTACACGGTTCGGTTATGGTTCATCATAGGCAGAGTGTATATCTTGATACGTCAATCACATTTAAAAGGTTCATCTAACAGTGGATATTATTTGTTTGGTTCCAAAGATATCTTAGCTTAAACCTAAAGCAACATGTGCTTTGAAAGTCTATAAAAGGGGATCCTCAAATAACATCCTACTTGTAAACCAGAGTCGTGCTCTTCCTAAAACCCTTTTAGGGTTTAGTGACTAAAAATACTTCGTAGGGATTCGTGAAGCCAGGTACAACTATCTTTTATCTTGATAGTTCGAGTATCCTAATATTTTTTGATTGTTGAGCTTGCTCCAACAATCAAGATAGAGAGAAATCACAAAGTTCTCTTCGTTTCAGACTTTGTTGATTTCATAAGTTTAATACTTGTGAGGTGAATAATAATCTAGTCTGCTCTTTGGGAATCATAATTCCGGGTTTTGTGGTTAGCTAGACTTTCTCTATTGCTATCGGTTTCCAGTCTCACCTTGATCTATGATCAAAAAGGAAATCACACATATAGGCTTATCTGTGGGAGGAAAAGTGTTTTAAAGTCTTCAATTGAGTTGAAGCAACTCTTAGGCTGTAAAGGACGTCAACTAAGGGAATCAATTGCGCAGAGTCCTGCTGGATTCAAGAGGCGTAAGGAGCGCGACTGTAACTAATCTTCTATGAGGGTTTAATTTTGTCTCAACTACATTCCAGTCTGAAGTTAATTGGTAGTAGTCTAGTGTCTGTAGCGGCTTAATACAGTTTGGTGTTCAACCTGGGCTAGGTCCCGAGGTTTTTATGCATTTGCGGTTTCCTCGTTAACAAAATTTCTGGTGTCTGTGTTATTTATTTTTCCGCATTATATTGTTTATCTTTATAATTGAAATATCACAGGTTGTACGTAAATCAATCAAAGTAAATACATTCATCTGTGTTGGTTAGATACGACTTGATTGATTCTTGGATATTGATTTTTGAAGATCGTCCGAGAACTCTCACATGTAAATCAAGTTCACAGATTTGGTTCTGTCAACTTTCTGATTGTGGGAGAAAGAGATATAACTCTGAATATTATTCTTCGATTGAGATTCATTAAGTTGAACTCTCGGAGTTGTATTTAGGTTTTTTCCATACATATTTCCTAAGAAAATATTGATGGTGTATTTTGGTACCCCCGTGTTTTCAAATATTTTTAATGGTTGGTCTTTCAACCAAAAGTAAGAGTTTAAGTTAAACTCAGGTTCTTCATAAAAGGACCAAATAATGCTCTATGGACCATCATAAAATACCAAAATTCTCAGGATTGGTCCACGAATAACATAGTAGCACGAGCATGCCACCCATGATCGGTTATGGTCGGCCCTTTCGCTTGCAGATGCCGGTCCCACCTCTTTTAGTGATTAATAACCTAATTAATCATCTACAGTTCATATTTGGTTCAAACTCTCTCCAGCAGCTGGGAAGATATCCATTCACCATCAGATGGTCCGAACACTACCAAGGTCCGGTTCTACCCCCTTTGGTCGGTCCCTCCTCTCTCCGTTATTAGGTTTTACTACCTATTGCTCAGTCAAACACTATTTTAATAATAATTAAAAACAATTAATCATCCTTTTACTAACTGATCTGCAAGGGACTTTGGTGAATACTCAGTCGAGCACCTAGACATTACATGGTCGATCCATCACTTCATGTAGTCGGTCCCTCTCTCATCCATTGGTTGATTTTCAGCTAATCATCCATTGATCAAAATTAGGGTTTTGAATCTAAATGCTCTCCAGAGCATAATTCTGAACAGGTTCAAACACCAATAATTTTATGTTGATCTAGCAATTAACATTTTAATTAATAATTTAATATTCGTTCGGCTATCATTATTTTATTAATACTGATTCAACTATCAATGGCTCTGCAAATCAATGTTTCTCATGTTGATTTAGCTATCAACATTCGAGAATTTTACACTGCAACTATTAATATTTTATTGGTTCATCAACCAACATTTGGTTCGTCAGTCGACCATTATTTTAATATTATATCCTTTCCTTGTCATCCGACTTACTCATGACACATGGATAGAGATGAACCTTCTATGATCATCCAATGATGATTATTTTCATGCGACTTCCAGTCAAGTGCTCAACGAACCACCAAAATGGTTTATGATCAGTCCAGCAATCTCATTATAACATATGTTCATTAATCCAAGTCATTAAACTATCATTACCGCTTCATCTAGCATAATGAGATGTCACGGCCATTAGTGACCTAATTCAACATCCATGGTCCAAAAAGTATGTCGTTGTTCCAGCAAGCACTTCATGCTTCATCCGTCATGACCTTGAACTATGAACTATTCAGTTCATCGATTAAGACTCATAGTCTTATATCAAAGATTGACCACACATAAAAATACGTCTGCAAAGCAGACTTTCAGATAAGACATCAATTCATGTCACATGGGGGGATATTCACTAGGATTTTGGTATGGCGGCCTAAAACATGTGCGATGTGCAAAACATCCACGGTGAGAAATCTAAGTAATTTGTGCTAACAATTAAGGAGTAAATGGAATAGTGGATGGTCAGTCAACCAAGTTCAGAATTTAATTCGCTCTGGATTGGACTTGAATAACTTGCCAACACCACAAGGAGGGGACGATCATAGGGTACGGATGTCGGAGATGGGGGGGGGGGGGGGGGGGTAACTTCACTGTCCGTTAAGCAAAACAGCTCATTAGGAAAAAAATATGCGGTTCTGGAGGTGTATGGTCTGTTGTGGAAGAAGTTTATACATCCAAACTTAGTTGTTCAAAACTGGAAATTATCTAGGAAAGCTTGTGCAACTTTAGACAAAGTCAGGAGCAGATTTAAGGTCAATCTGGATAATACGTGTTACCTTTGCAAATCTGAAGAAGAATCCTTGGAACATATTTTGTGGAGCTATTCTTTTATTGTACAAGTTTGGGAGTGGATTTCAGGTATTTTCTCTTTGCGTGCTCATTATGATTTGATTGCTTCTTATAAATATTCCAAGGGGAGGAGCCGCATTATAAGGACTTATGGATGTTGGCAAACATGGTTATTCGGTCTGAGCTTTGGCATACCAAAAATCAAGCTTACTTTCAAAACAAGGCAGTTAATCTAAACTTCTTCAAACAATGGGTCTTTCATTTAATTCATGAATACTCAGTCCGTGTGAAGATATTTATGCACAACTCTTCTTCGGACCTGGATATTTTTAATTTTTTCCGCATAAGGCATAGACAAGTGAAATGCAGCCAACCTGTTGAGTGCTTTTGGTCTCCTCCAAATAGGGATGAGCTGTTATTATGTTGTGACAGTGCTGCCAAGGGTAACCCGGGAATTGCTGGTGCTGGAGTGGTGGCTCGTGATGCATATTGTAACTTTGTTGGTGCTATGAGTATTTGACTTCGTAGAACTAATAACTTCCTAGCTGAACTATATGGTGTCATCGTGGGATTAGAATGGGCACTTAAATGGGTCGTGCGAAAGGTCTTGGTGCGATCAGATTCAGTTGGGGTTGTAATGGCCTTTACTAATTCTAATGTTCCTTGGTTTGTTAGGCAAAGGTGGAGAAATATTCAAAACAAATATGATTCTATTTGATTTTGTTCATACTTATCGGGAAGCTAATTTTGCAGCAGATGCAATGGGCAAAAGAGGTTGTTTGCTAAGGAATGGTGAAGGCCTGAATTATGATTGAGAGACCTTATTTTCTAAACTCTTTAAAATACTCTAATGTCTCTTATTTCAGATTTAATTAGTTTGTAAGTTTCTGGGGTCTACAGACCTCTTTTCTTGTAAACGTTTTGTAAATATTTGCTATTCATCAATACAATCTTGGACTTACAAAAAAAAAAACACTTCCTCCAACTGTTACCACTTACAAGAGATCGATATGCTGCAATAAATTGGTTTCTCAACCTATGATTTGATAACTTAACAACGACATCCAAGTAAGACTCATCACTGTCAATTATCAAACACTTATGAAAAATTCATCTAGTCTACACAGAGATTCATCTTCAAAGCAGTTCAACACATCACTTCATGATTTGATCAATCTCCATTGGTCTCCACACATTCTCAACTTCCCTCCCAACAGACCGACCCTTCTCCTCCTCTTGTGACCGAATTGATCCTGGAACGTCCATTGTCTTGGTTTAGGTCAGGGTCCTACAGATTAGTTTCTCGAACTCAAAGTACATTTTTTAAAGGTTCAGGCGATTTTCTTCATCGAGCACTTGCACTCTCCACCATTTTTCACCGGAAAACCAACATATCATTTTTACTTACAAACACCCGTTTATATAGTTGAAATAAAATCCGAACTGATAGATTTGCTACAACTAAAATACTAAAAAAGATCTTCAAACCGAAAAATATGAAAGAAAAAATATAAAAAACATAAATGAAAATATTTTTACACGACATTGTTTTGTTTTCGAAGTATTCAATTTTATTAATTTCCATACAAAAAGATTTTAATACGTAAAATCTTTAACAGAAACTTATTAGTTTCCATATTTTTTTATACCAAGATCTGAATCTAAAAAATTACAAAAATAAAAGGAAATTAATCTTATTAATTCCATATTTTAATTTTATAACAAAAAAATCTTAATCTAAAAAAAGTAATTCTTTTACACGGCACTGATATACGGTATTGATTTGGTTTTTTAGGTAATTTTGATTCTTTTACGGAAAAATCTTTGCAACAATCTAATTAGTTTCCATTTGTTGATTTTTATACCAAGATGTTAATTTAAAAATAGGATTTTTTTTATTGTTTTTTCCTTTCCCATACCGTATATTTTAGCTATTTTTTTTTGGTAAATCCAAATTGTATTATAAATAGCAGAATTACAAAACAAAATAAGCAACAAGAAAAGAGGTCAGAATAACCCCAAAAACTTGCTACTTATTTAAAATGGAAATAAGATACATTTGGGTATTCAACAGAATTTAAAAAATCAGGTCTTCCAGTATAATGTCTACCTTCCTCATTAGGAAGGCGACAACCTCTCTTTGCCATATTATCCGCTGCAAAATTAGCTTCCCTAAAAGAATGCTCAAAACGAATAGACTCAAAATTTGAAGAAACCTCACTCCAACGATGCCTAACGAACCACAGAAGAGAGGAAGAACTAAAAGCCATTACTGCGCTCTTTGAATCTGACCGAATGCAAACTCTCAAACGTCCCCACTGAATCGCCCATTCCAGCCCAATTATAATTCCAAAACTTTCTACCTGGTAATTAGTAGTAATACCCAATCTGCATACTCATAGCGCCAACAATATTAGCCTGATGATCTCTCGCTACACACCAGCTCCAGCCACTCCCGGATTCCCACGAGCCGCTCCATCACAGCACAACAACAGTTCATCCAATGTAGAAGAAGACCACCTACATTCAACTGGTTCATGAAACTTCACCTGCCTATGCGCCACTTTAAAGAAATCCAGCACTTTAAGATCATCCATGGAATTATGCATGAACCCCTTGAGCCGTCTTGAGTAATCCTGCACTTGATTGAAAATACTTTTTTGAAAGAAAATCCAGCAAACCTTTTTGTTCTCATGAAAAAAACGGTTTCTTGTCTGCCAAAGCTCCGAGCGCACCACTAAATTTTCCAGCAACCAAAGATCCTTGAACATGCCACTTATCCCCCTAGCTGCCTTGTACGCTGTTGTCAACTGCAGATGCGAATGGACTCCAAAAATGTCTGAAATCCACTTCCATGCTTTCTCAGCAAAAGAACAATGTCACATCAGGTGTTCCAACGTCTCCTCTTTAGAATTACACAAACAACATTTGTTAGCAATCTGGATTTTAAACCGGCTTTGAACCTTATCAAGTGTAGCACAGGCGCCCCTTTGAATCTTCCAATTTCTCGCAGCCAAAGCAGGGTGAACGGCCTGCCTCCATAACAAATTTTCCCCCTCCAACTTAGCATATTTCTTGCAAATTAAAGCCTTGGCAGAAACAAATTTGAGAGCGGCTGGTTTGTTGTCAATTTATGCCAAATTTAGAGAAAGAGTTAGAGGAAATTTTCGTGGTGACTAAGATACGAAGGTGTATATAAAGTTATAAACAATACAAGGCTATTTGTACATGGCATATAGAATACAAAGCTATCAAACTCGCACACGTATAAGAAGAAATTTTGGAGAAATTTAAAAAATAGAGTGTATTTTCGAAATAAAGGCTGAATTTATTTTTATACATCTCTTAAAATTTAGGAGTTTTCTTAATGTTCCAGTTTTTTTTTAAGTCTATATAACGGATGCGAGATTGTTGGATATACTACAGTTTTGCAACCGTATAAATAATTCTAGGTGACATAGCAATTAGGTTCCGTTGGAAATGACAATAACGGTATGCAGCCATAGTCTTCTTCAGCTGAAAACTAATGATTTAATAATTTCAGAAAACCATCGTCTAGGAATCAATTGCATTTATGTATTTTTAGTTTAGAGAACTGTATGTTTTTGCTACGGAGTGACGTTATCTTTTACTAATTTTTACGCCGTTCTTTACTTAGAGCAAGGATTATGGGGGTTGAGAGTCTCTTTCAAAATGAAAGAGTTGATCAAATTTTATCAAATTAGATCCTATTATGGGTAGAAGGAAACCCCCTTTCACCCCAAACTCAATCGCCTTCTCCTTCAAACGAAAGAGCGTGAGAAAGTCGCCACTATACGGATTTTTGTTTGCTGTTTAAAAAAAAAAGATGTAAAACGTGGCTTTTTTTGCCGTATAAAATGAAACTGAAACCAAACGGGTCATTGTTTGCCGTTTAATAGTTTTCTGCTTTCAAATTTGTATGGCCCACCACAAATTTAATCATTTTATTATCAAAAAATTACTTTTTCCCATTAAATAGATCTGGCCACTTTTAACTTCAAACTTTCGTAGTCAACTTTTTTATCTGCACGGTGTGTCATTGGTCGTATAGTCATCTGCTTCTCTATCCCACGGTGGCAAATATAGTCTACCAGCTTTACTCTCATCCATTTTGAAAACACTCTGTCCCACGGCCCTTGCTCTAACCTATGCGTTTGATTCACAAACACACCTCTAGAAATTGTTAGGTTGCGGTAAAAAATAATAAATATAAAGGATAGTATTAAAATTATTAATTTCTATATTTGGATTTTTATACCAAAATCGTAATCTAAAAAAATGAAGTATTTTTTACACGACACCGATTTACAGCATTGATTTAGCTTTTTAGGTAATTTTGATTTTGTTACAGAAAAATATTTGCAACCATCTTATTAATTTTCATATGTTGATTCTTTTTACCAAGATGTTAATCCAAATTTTCTTTTCTTTTTTTAAATTTTTTTTGCCTTTTCCATACCATATATTTTAGCCAGCAGATCTATAAACTCCCAAAAGAATTATTCATTAAGACTAGAGAAAGTTAGTTATATTTTCATAAACAAATCTGAGATCGGTTGGTTTATTGGCAATTTATGCTAAATTTAGAGAAACAGCCAGAGAAAATTTCGTGGTGACCAAGATACATACGTGTATATAAAGTTACAAACAATACAAGGCTATTATCTACGACATATAAAATACCAAGCTATGAAACTCGCATGTTTGAGAAGGTAATTTGGAGGAACTTAAAAATTATAGTGTATTTTCAGAAACAAGGCTAAATTTTCTTTTTATATATCTCTTAAAATCTAGGAGTTGTCTTAATGTTCAAGCTCTTTTTTAAGTTTATATAACGGATTCGAGATTGTTGGATGTTCTATAGTTTTGCAACCACATAAAAAATTCTAGGTGACTCAGCAATTAGGCTTCGTTGGAAATGGCAAATAACGATATGTACCCCTATTCTTCTTCTGCTCAAAACTAATGATTTCAATAATTTCAGAAAACCGTCATGTAGAAACAAATTGCATTTATGTATTTTTAGTTTGGAGAACTATGTATTTTTCTACAGAGTTACGTTATCTTTTTACTAATCTCTACGTTGCCCTTTACTGATCTACTAGGATACGGCACGGGCTTTGGTTTGCTCGGAAAATGTAAATTTTCTTCGCTTAATTAACGTTGTTTATAAAGAAGTTCTCTATGTTAATAAAAGACGTCGCAGTCAATGTAATTGTAAATTCTGTAATGCAAGGATATAATCATCGGATGATGCTACCAATGATCTAAGTTCATAACCTGTCAGCACCAAAATTTTTGCCTATTGAAAAAAAAGAAAAAACATCGCAGTTTGGTGTGCTAAAGCTACCTATTGGTTGATTTGAAAATACACGATTTAGTTTAAATGGATATTTCAAATGTAAGGTTGTATCTTGGTCATACATCACTTTGGATTTGGTACTACAGTATGGATTCACAATAATCCTTTTCTACAGAATTAAATTCTACCGACTGTAAGAACCAGTCTATTACATACGATGAAAGTGAAACATATAAGAATGTTACCAAAACTACTGCAAGCCAAACTAAAAATACTACCAATGCTACTACGAACTGAATTTAAAAACAGTACTATAAAGATAATGGTAAACATCTATAATTCTTCAAGTGCTTAGTAAATCTATCTTTTCCGTAGATTCCCACTGAGTTGTCTGCTGCTCCTTTCATGCAAGTACCCACCCATTTAGTATTGCGTTTTGTTATTTGGATTTCGTCCAAATCTTGAGTAACGCAGTGGAGAAAATACATTGTCAGTCTCAATAACAAATTAATGAGGCAAGTCCAAAAGTGCTGATGCTATTCACATACTGATTGTCCTTGTATTAATCCTAGAAAAAACATACAAATTTTAGTTAGTTCAACTAAAAATTATGAAAGACATGCAGTCGTGCATAGGCTTTCCGTAGCAGTGAGCAGAATTTTGTGTTTAGAATCATGGAATATCGATTTAACTAAAATTTAAAAAACATACTACCACGGAAACAGTATTAAATATTTTCCTAATTGATGATGGAAGCCAATTACATGAACATTGACCTGCCACTACATATGTTACTGTTTGTATGCTTTATTGGTCATCTTTTTCATATCGAATCTAATAAACTCCTAAAAGGATCTCACCTAAAATCTTAAATATCTTGTCTTTGCTAAAAAAAGCTGCATGTTGTACAAAATCTCAACGTAGTAAGCAAGTAATAAATTATGAGAATCAGTACCTTAATATTGTAACCTCTATTTAATGAGGTAGTTTTAATAAATCTTAGGGCTCTTCGAGCCCTTTATCCTTCAAAAAAAAAAAATACCTCAATATTGTGATGCATTTTTACCCTCACATCAACGTCTTGCTCCAGAAAATACCGAGATGAAAATTCCACGATTTGAGATGGGTATATCTTAGGGGGAAAAGGAAGAAAATAAAGGAAATAACTGAAAATTTTAACAGCAAAGTTACATCCACTCCAATTATTCTAGGTATCTGAAAAGGTAACCCGTTACAGCAAGTAGAGTATCTTTAATTCGTTGTTCATTAAGTTTTTCAAAACATCAATAACAAATAACACCAGAAAATAAAAATAACAATTTTACCACGACAATTGCATATGGTACCCTTTTTTACGTAGAATATGGATATTAGATTCGAAGTACAGGGAAAGATGTCAGTTCCGCAAATGCACCAAAGTCCAAAAATACACAGTATAATAAAATTGGAAAACTGAAATTGGTCAACACCAAGTAAATATTAGCTAAATAACCGAAACTAATACGCCAGTTTAAACGCACATCAACGCCGAAAGAACCTATAGCTGAACAGTAGATGCTTCTCATAAACCTGAATATGACCTAAAAACGCGGGGTACCAAAACACACCACCAACTTTTTCTCAGGAAACCTGTATGGAAAAACTTAAATATAATTCCGAGAGTTTAACTTGATGAATCTCATTCAAGGAATAATATTCAGAGTTATATCTCTTTCTCTCACATTCAGAAAGTTTACAGAGGCAAGTCCATGAACCTGATTTGCGGGTGAGAGTACTTGGTGATTCCAAAGATCAATTTTCAAGTATCAATAAAGTCGTATCCAACAAACAACCTGTGATATTTCAATTATAAAGATAAACAATATAATGGTGAAAAAGAAATAACACAGACACCAGAAGTTTTATTAACGAGGAAACCACAAATGCAGAAAAATCTCGGGACCTAGCCCAGATTGAAAATGAAACTGTATTAAGCCTCTACAGACACTAGCCTACTACCAATTAACTTCGGACTGGAATGTAGTTGAGACCGAATAAAACCTCACAGCAATTTCAGTTACAGTCGCGCTCCTTACACCTCTTGAATCCCAGCAGGACTCTGCGCAATTGATTCCCTTAGCTGACGTCCTTTATAGCCTAAGAGATGCTTCAACTCAATGGAAGACTTTAAACCAATCTGCCTCCCACAGATAATGTAACGACCCTCAAGCTCGCCAACGCTATTAGATCAGTCAAGAGTCGAATTAACCGCTAATAACTCGATTAGTTAATATAAATTTGAATTAATAGAAATTAATCCAACAACGATTTAGATACGAAACTAGTATCTTCAAATATGTATCGAAAAGTTATGCGAAATGGACTACTCGAACGCGTCATTCGTATATCGGATGAAGAAGATATCATCGGATGAGTATGAAGGGCATAATAATAGTTTTGTCTTAAACCGACCTGGATGCCCTTATCCAATATTTTGGGCGCCTCAGTAATGTTCCTTGGTCTTATCCCTAGACCGATCAAAGAGAAACTCATTTCTCTTTTATTCTTCTCTTTCTTTCTTCTTTCTTCTTCTTCTCTGTTCTTCTTTTCCTTCTCTCTGTCGATCTCAGTTCAGAAGAATTGAGTAATTGTTGTGTAAGATATTCATACAAACTTATGAGCATGTTGAATCGAAGGTGAAGATGTTGGTTCTGTGGTTGAATTAGATCGGGAGAAGAAGAACTGGTTACTGCTCTAAAGTGAAGTTAGGTTTGTGTGAAGTTGAAGATGAAATCGAAACAAGAGGAGAATGATCAAGGATGGGTTGATGATTGTGATGATTATGATGTGGTTGATTCAGATTTTCAAGAAAAAGATAATTAAGAGAAAACAGAATTAAGGTTCTTAATTTGTTGTTATTTCTTTATGCTAAATTGAGTTGAATTTAGTGATTTGTTTCATGGGTTTGTTGTTGATTAAGGTAGAGATGATTATTTAGATTTAATTTTGTTTTTTTAAGGAAATTGAGTTACGGATTAGGGTTTAGATGAATTGAGTGAAGATTAGGGTTCTTGATTTTGAATTAAAGATGAAGAAGGTGATTTCAACAATGAGGAATCGAAGAAGAGTTGATGTTGTTATAAACTAGAAGTAGTATTTGATTTTCGATTCTTTTGGAAAGAAGTTAAATTAAGGATTTCAATGGAATTATGAAAATGGGGGAAGAACAAAGGAATTCAGAGAATAGTCATTGATGACTCTTAGGTTGTCGGGTAAGAACATGAAGAAGCTGTTGGTGTTATTGATGCAGAGATGGAGGAAAGAAGTGATGGAATGGATTTGTGGTTGTAGTTTAGGTATTGTTGAGATACAGGGGATGTGAAGTTTGATTTTGAATTGAATTGGTGATAGGGGTCTGTTAGTGGAGATGAAGATGATATAGCAGTTGAGATGAAGATGGCGTATGAATTACAGTGAAGTGTAACAAAAGATGGTTGGCGGTATGATCTGGCGCTACAGTTTCAGATGGAGCTAGTGTGCACAAGAGAATGGTGTTGTGAAGACAGAACCAGTGCAAGACCCAAGAATTGGTTATGGTGTTCAATGGACCTGAAATGGATTTTTGTGGGTAGTTTCCTAATGAATTATGTTGCAAGTTTGATTATAATAAATATCCGAGCTTAGCACTAGGTATTGTTGATGAAGTAATAGTGATGCTACAATCTGGTGGTGATATGGCAGGTGGAGATGAAGGTCGTATAGGATGAATGTAACTGTAATGTAAGATTGCTGGGAGCTGGAGTTGTAATTTATAGATGTAATGTAAGATTGATGTTCCAGGTGATTGTGTTGTTGGATTGAAGATGTAATGTTATTCTGAGTTAAGGAGATTAGGTTGTAGTTAGAGTTTGAATCTGAGTTGAATGCAAGAGTTGTTGGATATTGAACTGATGTTGAAGAAATGTGTTTAGAGATGAAGTAGAAGGTGTTAGTCTGAGTTCTGTGTTGGGTTGATGTTTGGAGTAGAAGTTAGCTTAGGCATTTGGCCTATTAATCATCCCAGTCAGTTGTCTGACTGACTCTATTGTTAGACGACTCAGTTAATCTGACTGAGTTGAATCGTGTTGACTCACCGAGTTTCCTTATCTTAACCTGAGTTGACTCAGTGGACCTTGACCGAGCTAACCTTTGATTGCGGACTGGACCTTGACCCATTGACTGCCGTTGACATTTAGAGATCCATTGACTGTCAGTTTGACTGTAAGTTGACCGGTGATCATTCTGATCACCTGAGTTATTTCCCGGTGACTGTTCCGGACGGTTTCCAACCACTTTTACTATCCTTATGATAACCCACTTGGACCCGAGGACTATCAATAGAAACTTAGTAAAGAAAGAGATGGAGGAATTCTAGAACAAAGATTAAGATAGAACAAAGGATATCGACTGAGATTCTGAAAGACCATTAATAAGACTATAACCATGAATTATATCACTTACCCTGTAAATAGAGACTTGTATGAGATTATGTTATGAGCCTTGTGTGAGCCTTTTGGCTAATCTCTTAGAGTACTTGTGTGATTAACAGTTGATCTTTATTAACAACAATCGATTCAAAGGATGAACCAGTAGATTAAGGTATTCGAGGTAGGAGTGGCTTATCATCAAATCAGGCGGGAACTCTTGTAACCTTCTTGTAATCATTAAGTTTCTTTTCAACAACGAGCATGATGTGCTCTTATTTCTTGTGAGCATATTTGTGTGTAATTGAACGGGTATGAGTTGTGATATGCGTTACCTAGTATCCCCGCAGGGAGTGTCTATGGTTTCCCAATGGCTCCTTGCTAAGTCTTATTCAACACGGGAAGTGTTAATAGCTATGTCAGCACGAGAAGTGTAAATAGTATTACTTTTTATTTTATACGGTAAATTTATGTTTTATTCAACACGAGAAGTGTAAATATTACTACAAGGTATTTGGGGAAAACGGTCGTTGCATATCATACTGGTTTGAACGCAGAGATTGTATCATGACTACAAAATCCATATTTATTATCTTAAGATGTTATATTTCGATGTTGTGCTCGGTGCTTGGTGTAAAAGGTGTTCATCGCGTTTTATATTACGTACTTAAACTATTTATCTTTTAGAAGTATGTTAGTGATTACTTGGAAGTTATATGTTTCCATTGGGCACCCCTTTGGGATGATGTGCTCACTCGTTCCCACTTCAGTTTCAGTTACACGAAGCAATGGTGCATGTGAAGATATCCGTTTTTCGTAGCTTAAATCTTTTAGCGATGTTACAGATGATGTGAATCTTTTGTATTTGTATATTTTTGTTACTCTGTTAAACAACACCTTTTTGTTGTTGTTGTTGTTGTTACTCTGTTAAGCAACACATTATTATATTCATATCACTTGAGAAAGCTTCATTTGTTTAACATCAGAGTGTATGGGTTTGTTTTGGGATTAGATTTTGTAATTGAGATACTTTAAATCGATATTCTAGATTTGACGCTTCAATTAGGTTGTAATCCTATTAGCTAAGCAGGTGATTAGATTGGGGCGTCACAGATAAGCATATATGTGTGATTTCCTTTTTGATCGTAGATCAAGGTGAGACTGGAAATCGATAGAAATAGACAAAGACTAGCCAGCCTCAAAATGTGGACTTATGCAAAGTATTAAACTTGTGGAATCAACAAAGTCTGAGACGAAAAGAACTTTGATGATTTCTAGCTATCTTGTTCAAGTGAGGAGATCAACAATCGAACAAGATCAGGATACTCGAGTTATCAAATAAACAATAGATGGACCTGGATTTACGAATCCCTATGAAGTATTTGTAGTCGCTAACCCTAAAAGGGTTTTAGGAAGAGGACGACTCTAGTTTACAACTAGGTCACACCAAGAAAAGTAGTGTTGGGATTCAAAGATCCCAGTTGTTTAAGGTTCCCCTTATATAGACATTCAAAGCATATATTGCTTTAGTTTTAAGATAAGATAACTTTGGAACCAAGCGAACAATATCCACCATTAGATGACCTTTCAATCTGCTTAACATAATAAAGATATACGTTCTGGTTAGGATGAACCGTAACCGATCGTGTATAAAGACCAGCTGATGATTTTTTTTTTTGTTGTTAAGTCCAAGGTTTTATTATAACAAAAAAACGTAATTACAAGAATTACAAGTTTGAAGCACAAAGCTCCCTACCCCCATAAACCAAAGGGGTCAAAATAACTACTAAGAAATAGCTAAAAAATAACCTCAAACAAGAAAATAAAAAGAAGCTACCTAAATCTATAGCTAACTCCTCTCAATTTACTTTTGTTGTTACCAGCCTTATACGCTTTGCTCTTAGAAAAAATTCCAGCCGTAATATCCGTATCAAAAGCATATTTACCAGAGAGATCTTCATCTTGATCCACATAAAATTCTCCATCTTCATCCTCATAAGAAAAGTTACCATGAACAAGTTTAATTGGGGAAAATTTATTAGGAGATTGAGATTTTTTCTTAGTCATTCTATCATTTAGCTCCTTTTTTTCCTTGGAATAGTCTTGCCTAAAGGAAGGATTACAAATAAAATTAGCACGCACATCATCATTCTGAATGTTGCTCGCCTCTTCAAGTTCCTCCTTAGACAAAATATTATTCATATCAAAAACATTATCCTCCAAACATATTTGAGTTTTCTTGTTAGGATCAGTGCCACGGCTTGGAGCTTCCTCATTGGACTTGGAATTCTTATTAGTTGAATCCAAGCTAGCATTAGATTGCACAAATCGTATAACCATAATTTTTGCAACTTGCTTGGCCATTTTCCTAGCTTGTTTCCTAGCTAGACTATCTGCATCAACTTTACCCCATTTTTTAGAACCCATACTGTAATCCGAGTCACTTGAATCCTCTTGTTCCTCCTCTTCCTCAAAAACATCACTAGAATCGTTAGCAAGGCCTAACTTAGATGATAGAGCATCATACTTATTATTCACTACAACTTCCGTTCTGAATAGCTCATCCAGAAAAAGGAGTGAAAGTAAAAGAAGTACATTTATTATGGGAGTTCTTACCCTTCACTGGAATCCGATCCTCTTTAGAAGTGCCAACATATATTTCCGGAGCTTTATTCAAACCATGAGAACTACTTGGCTTAGTCAAGGCCTGAACATTATCATGCTTGGATACTGACATAGTTTCCGTATTTTGCTTCTCAGAATTTTGTTTAGTCACGGACCTTGGCTGGGTTTCCGTATTTTGCTTCTCATAATTTTGTTTAGTCACGGACCTTGGCTGACATTCCAAATTCAACACAGACACGGACTGGGATTCAGAATTTTGCTTAGTTCCGGTCTGAACTTTCTTATTAGACATAGGCTTTGTCACTTGCGTAACTCTGCATGGTCTGCAAGAGCAGATTTTGTGCGTGCAGCAAGCGCTTCCTTGGCTGCAATTGCATTTTTGCATCGAAGCAATCTGAATTGAGCTTCACGAAATTCAGATTCAGAGCTAGCAAGCTTTGCCTACAACTGTGTACCATCAACAGAAGCACCAATTATATTATCCTCCTTATCATCCAGATTCAAAGACTTTTCCTTTTCCTCATCAGTTTTAGCTGATTTTGCTTGCCAGACTTGGTTTATAGGTTTATTTTGTTTGTATGAACAATCTGTTTTTTCTTACTAGCAGTCCTCATGCTATTCTTCGTTTTGCATTCACCATCAATATGCGCAATAATATTGCAAGCTAAACAAAATTTAGGTTAATTTGGTATATCAACATATTGCCAAATTGTTTTACCTCCTACAGTGATAGAGATGCGCTCAGGAATATGCTTTGCGAAATTTATATCCACCAAAACAGCTGCAAAGTGACCATATTCTAAATTTAGGGTTCTTTGATCTACCACAATTGGTGTTCCAAATATTTTCCCCACCGAAAGTAATGATCTCTCAGTCCATAGCTCAATAGGGAGACCAAGAAAACGTACCCAAACAGCTGCATGGGACGTTCTTTGTTTATCAGGATTAAAACCTGGGTACCAATCAATCAACCTCAGAATTTGTTGATTGACAAACCACTTTTCATCACGTATCTTCTCCTTGTCCGGATCTGATGATAACAAAGAAACCCTTGCTCATATGTATAAACTTACACCTATTCTGAAGTTTCCATTGATTTTCAAGTATTTTTTGAACCTCCACAAAATTTAAACCTGTAGAATCTAGCCTAGATATGAAGCTATATTGAAAAGGTTTACACCCTTCCTGAAAAAATCATTAGGAATGATAAGAGCTGGTTCACCTTCAACAAGAGTAGGGTTAGGTAATTATGAAATATCATAGTTGGGCTTAGGGTTTTACGTTCCCTAAATTTTTCGGCAAAAGAAGCTTGTTTAACATGGCCCTGATTTGAGCTATTAGGATCGTTAACTAAAGTATGGTTCATCAGGAATCAAAGAATGATACTGATAATCCGAAAACTTGAAACTCGAAACCCTAAACGTAAAAAAAACGCCATGAAAATTTTAGGAGAGATATTTTTATTTTATTTTTTTTTACCGTAGCACTCTCAAAGACCAGCTGATGAATAGTTATCCGAAGCTAGCCGAATGAACTACAAGCTTGAGCATTTTCATATAACACTTAAGACTTAAACTTGAAACACAATCATGTGATCAAATATGTCTATGGTTTTTTTAGAGATTATTCAAATGCTAATTATCTCGGAGAAATAGTTTTATGTGCATATGAATTTAATCGACATGGTAATTAGGCGTACAAGGTACAAATACTTAACGTGTTCGTGAACAGTTATATCATGGTACGTGTACCGGTATGTAAACCTTAAGACATAACCGAGTTCCGGAGTTCACAGAACTTTTTCGGTATGCGTACTGGTGTGGATACCATTTAAACATAACCGAGTTCCAGAATCCACAGAACTTTTCTTGTACGTGTACCCATGTGGATACCAAACCGGTTCCAGGACCAACAATTCTTTTCTAGTATGCGTACTGGTTTGCGTACCAATCCGGATTCACGAGTTCACATACTTTTAAAGGTGTGCATACTAATATTGTTAAAACAATGCTCGGAAGAACTAACAAGTGTTGCGATCTCAAGATTGTTGTCAAATTTAGTTGTTAAAACTATATCTTGATTTCTAGTATACAATTAGTTAAGTCTTGGTCTAGGATAGAGGTAGTTGATAAACGAACCAGTCATCATTTGCGTTCTACCGTTTGAAGGCGAAGATAAACCGAAGCTTTTGGATAACTTCATCAACAAAAAGTAAGTGAAGACTGAACCACCTATTTCTCAAGTTATATTCACTTTTCTATCCTTGAGACATTTGTCGCATGACTAATTAGACTAGCTTGCATAGACAAGAATTTTGGGTCAAGAACTAATTATTTAGTTTACGAATTTCTCGAAATATAATGACTAAGCTTAATGAACATTTAGTTCATACTTTATCAATTTCCGTTGAGAACAATTAATTGTTCGGAACCAAAATCATGATTCAAGTTTATCATTCGAAAATAGCATGGAACAATGATATGTGTCATTGATGTTATTCGGGAATGTTTCGAATTGATTTAGACAAAAAATATAGAACTACTATATTCGGAAAACACGACAGTGTTATCATTCTTAGAAACTGAGATAACTGTTATACGTCTGAAGTCGCATTACATGTACTCGTGCACGTATCAGAGTAGCTATATATCGTCTTACAGATTTGTGTGATACGCATATTTGTATGTACATCATGGGAAAATATGTTTGATTCGTGATCCGGATAGGCACGCATATTCGTATGCAAACCATTTTGGAACTGTGGTAAGGGAACCGAGTTAAGTATCCAAACTGGTATGCGAGCCAATACAGTTCTATGTTCCTGAACTAGTTTAGTACCCAAACCGGTACGCAAACTGAAAAGGTTCCGTGAACTCTGGAACCGGTAAAGTCTTAAGGTTTCCAAACCGGTTCGCAAACTGAAAAGGTTTTGTCAACTCTGGAACTCAGTTTTGCACCTAAGGTTGCAAACCCGGTTTGTGAACAAAAAAAGTTCTATCAAATCCGGAACTCGGTTTTGCTCATTAGTTTGCAAACCGGTCCGCGTACCATAACTCAGCCGATTCACGAACGACTTATGTATTTGTACTTTGTGCATTTGCCAGCTATGTCGATTATGACTTCAATTGCGATTAAATTATTTCTATGAGATAATTTGTATTTGATCAATTCTTTAGAAACAGTAGACTTATTTGATCACATGATTATGACTCAAGATTAATGTCTTTGTGTTCATGAAAATGAGTGTTAAACTTTTAAATTGAAACCGGATAGTTCCGGATAACCATGTTGGACATATTATTTGTACATGGTTCGGTTACGGTTTACCTAACCAGAGTGTATATTTTATTCATGTGAATCAGATTCAAAGTTTTCATCTAATATTGTTTGCTTGGTTCCAAAGATATCTTAGCTTAAACCTAAAGAAACATATGCTTAGAATGTTTATATAAGGGGAACTCTTGGCATCTGGGATCTTTGAATCCTGACACTAACTTTTGGTGTGTCCTAGTTGTATCTAGAGTCGTCCTCTCCAGAAACCCTTTTAGGGTTTGGCGACCATCAAAGACTTCGTTAGGATTCATGAATTCGAGTGCAGTGTTCTTTTATCTTGATAACTTGAGTATCCTGATCTTGTTCGACCATTGATTTATCACTTGAACAAGATACATAGAAATCACAAATTTTCTTCGTCTCAACTTTGTGATTCCGCAAGTTTTATATTTATGAGGTGAATAATAATCTAGGCTGCACTTCGAGTTGATAAGTCCGATTTTTAGGATAGTTATACTTTTGTCAAATTGCTATCGATTTCCATCACCTTGATCCTACGTTTGATTTGATCATATGTTTCGATTGTAATTAGGAAATCAACTATGTAGGATTAATCTGTGGGAGGAAGATTTAGTTTAAAGTCTTCAATTGAGTTGAAGCAATTCTTAGTTGGCGTGACGTCATCTAAGTAAATCAGTTGCGTAGAGTCCTATTGGGATTGAAGAGGCGAAAGGAGCGCGACTGTACCTGAATCAGTGGGAGACCGAGTTCGGGCTCAACTATATTCCAGACCGAAGTTAATTGGTAGTAAGCTAGTGTCTGTAGCGGCTTAATACAGTTTGGTGTTCAATCTGGACTAGGTCCCGGGGTTTTTATGCATTTGCGGTTTCCTCGTTAAAAAAATTTCTTGTGTATGTGTTATTTCTTTTTTCCGCATTAAATTGTTTATCTTTATAATTGAAATATCACATGTTGTACAATGATCAATCATATTGTTGGATACGAATTGATTGATCCTTAGACATTGGTCTTTGGTACCATTCAAGAACTTTCTTTGTGATTAGGTTCACGGATTCAAACGTTCCAATCGCAAGAGAGATAGAGATATAACTCTAGAAACTTTCCTTGATTGAGTTTTAACTCTTGGAGTTGTGTTGAGTTTGTCCATACAAATTGCCTATGAAAAAGTTGGTGGTGTATTTTGGTATCCCCAGTGTTTTTAATTGGTATAAGAGTACGCAAACACATTAAGACCTAATAAGTATTTTTTTGAAAATCTCGCAGAATATGTATTTATGTACAAACTTGTCTTTTATTTGCTGTTAGCCCAGCAACCTCCTTTAGTCTCGAACCTTAATCGTTAAACCAGGTTGTGAACCGCTTCACGTATCTTATCATTGAGTTAGGGTCTCCTTATGAAATGAGGTAGAGAAATCCTATTATTCATAAACCCTTAGTTGAAAGAATAATAAGTTGAGTTTTAGGCTTTTGTCCTTGCAAAATAATGGAAAGCTCAAAAAGACCTCATCAAACCATCGATCTTGATGAAGATGACTCAAAGGAAGGAAGTTCTTGCCATGAAAGAATGCTGAAAAGGATTGGTTTAAGACAAGAACATAACTCATGGATTGTTGATTCCTTTAGGGATCTAACTCATCCTCAAAATGACTCTAAGATTGAAATTGCTACCTCCAGTTACAATAAAATCATCTCATTGATGGTCAATTCAAGATGATCGAAAAGCAAAAAGTCATGATTGGGAAACAAAAAAAATTGATCTCTGAATATATGAAACTTAGGCAGCATATTTGAATTGTGAATCAGAAGGTCTGCATGCTGAGCCAGGAGCACAACATATCAACCATTCAACGGGTAAAAAATGTTGGTGAGTCATTCTTCAATGAAGTTGCAGAAAGGTATGAAGAAATAGATGAAGTCTAACTTATTAAAAGTTCATGTTATTCTCTTCTATATTTGTTTTTATCTAGGAAACTTCTTTTGAGAATTTATTCTTGAGAAGGATAACTAGGGTTTAGTATAGCAAAAATTGTAATTACACATAGCTATTTCCAACGTTTTTCTTCTTGCATGTTTTTAGATTCATTTATTTAAATTCTAGAGTTGCTTGAAGATGAACTTGCAGTATGTAATCGTTATTAGTTTAATAATTTCAAAAGGTGTTATAAAATATTTGTGCCTTTACGTTTTCGTGAATCGAGCTAATATTTCATATATGCTCAGAAGTTAAATCTATTATGCTTTTATAAACGGAAAATAGAACAAACTCTTTGAGATTTTTCTCACAGTATTGATCTACTTGTGATCACACTCTTGTGTTTTTGCTGCTTGACACACTCTGTAAGATTCTCTTATGTTGAGTAAAATCGAGTAAAATTGTCTCTTTGTTCGTAACTGGCCTAGAGATTGATTTATGTCGATGCCTTGGATACAAATCCTTGTGATTTGATAAGTCAAAAAATTGTATTAATCAAAGAAAATATATACAAGATAGTTTATGAGAAAAGAGTTCACAGCAACCCCAAAAACTCACAAACCTATTTAAATCGAAAATAAATTACATTAGGAAATTCAGTTGAACTTAGAAAAACAGGGCGGCAAACATAATGCATCCCCACTCCATTGTCTATCAAGCATCCACGCTTCGCCATGCTATCTGCCGCAAAATTTGCTTCATGATATGTATGAACAAACCTAATAAAATAATACAAACCTTTCACATTTGTCCACCTTTGAAGTGCAAACCAAGGTATCGAATCCTCTTCCAAATCTCTAATCACACTAGACGAATCAGAACGAATCACAATTTTCCTATATCCCCATTGAACTTCCTATTCGAAACCACAAGAATTCCATACAGTTCCGCCATATAATTAAAATTTATGCCAAGACCAATGCACATAGCACCAACTACTTCCCAGCTGACGTTCCTTGCCACTACTCCAGCTCCCACTACCCCTGGATTTCCCCTTGAGGTACCATCTGAACATAGCATCAGTTAGTTTTGGTTCGGAGGCAACCAATAACACTCCTTGGGATATGTAGTCTTCACCTTTCTATATCTCACACGAAAGAACTCCAGCAACCTCAAATCTTCCGTAGTGTTGTGCATAAAATTCTTCATTCTAACTGAATATTCATGAACCAAATTGAAAACTCGTTTTTGAAAAAAAGACCAACAAAGAATCTTCTTCTCATACACCTTCTTATTTCTAGTAAACCGCAATTTTGATCGCACCACCAGGTTGGCCACCAGCCACAAATCCTTAACTATACTACTGCGTAGTTTAGCTTCTTTATTAAAAATAATCATATTGTAATGAGGCTTAATAGTGAAGATACATGCCAACCAGTCTCAGGCCTTTTTCGCAAAGCTGCAGCTCCAAAGAACGTGTTCTAAAGACTCTTCAGCGCTTTGACATACACAGCATTTAGACGTCATCGCTATCTTGAAGCTACTATGAACCTTGTCTAATATTGCACATGCTCCACGGAAAAACTTCCAGTTCTGAGCTGCCAGTGATGGGTGAACGATTTTCCTCCATACAAATTTTTCCTCTTCCAAGATAGGATATTTAGTCTTAATTAGCTCCCTAGCAGACCTGACTGAAAACTCTCCCTTCAAGTCCGGCATCCAAATCTTCTTGTTCAGGCCATTACGAAGTCTTGGAAACTCCTCCAGCACCACGCCATCACTAGTAAGGTCTTTCAAATGAACTCCTTGTGACTGCCACACACCCTGCACAATAATGTCACTAACTCGAGCATTCCTATCCAGGTCAGTGCGATTTAAAACTTCATCCAAAGCCACTGAACCATACCAAACATCATAAACCAGTGAGGTCGTCCTCCCATCTCCAATTAAAGATTTATTATTTGGAACCACATCATGATGCACCCAACGAATTCCAGGAAAAATCGTCGTTTTAACACCAGCCAGCTTAATACACCCATCTCTGCAAGTGAATTTTGTCTCCAAGTACCGACCCCACTTCTTATTCGAAGATTTTATACTCCAACAAAGTTTCATAAGCAATTCCTTATTCATAGTCCTCAAGCTAGTAAGCCCAAGACCTCCCTCCTACACCGGACTGCATATCTTATCATAACCCACCACAAAAGCTCTAGAAAGATTTGAATCTCCCGACCAAAGGAAATTACGAATCACACGTTCACATTGTTGAATAAACTTAAGTGTGCACTTATACACGACCATGTTGTGTATCGAGTATCTAGAAAGAACAGTTTTTATAAGCACCACTCTATCTTGGAAGGATAGCATCTTACCTTTTAAAACTGAAAGTTGGTCTTTAAGCTTGTCAACAACGTTGCTGATATGCCTATATTTCATCGCACCAGGCATCACTTTAACACCCAGATAACGATCAGGGAAATAAGTGATTTCCATGCCCAAGAAATCCGCAATGGTTTGGCACCTATTTAAAGACCCACCACCATAGTAAATATTTCTCTTCTATCTACAAACTCGCTGGCCAGAAGCACGCTGATAATCTTCAAGGAGCTTCACCAAGTTTGTCAAACTTTTCATATTTCCCTTGCAAAAAATCATAATATCATCATTAAAGAATAAATGAGTTGGAGCAATACCATTACGCTTTACCATATGAGTCATGTCCTTATTTTGAAAGAGTTTTGTGATGTTTCGACTAAGAACATCTTCTATCAAAACAAAGATAAGAGGCGAAAGAGGATCCCCTTGACGCAAAACTCTATTAATCTTGAATAAACCTTCCAGGCTACCATTAAGAAGAATATAAATACGAGCTAATTTCAGAATATTGTGAATCCAGGTACACCAATCTTCTGAAAATCCATACCTTCGAAACACCTCCATAACAAAAGACCAACTAACTGTATCAAAATCTTGAGAAATATCAAGCTTAAGACCCAAATTCCCACTCACCTTTTCTTTGCGGATGCCATTATGATTTTTTGTAAAGGTAACTTGAAGAGTATGCATAATCTTCTTTCTTTGTTTGGTAAATATCAAGTGGCCTCGGGGAAAACTGTTTGTCATCAAAAGAGTAAGGTTTACTATGGTGGTGGTTCCTTGAGTCGCTGTAGAACTATCACAAAATTACTTGGTATGGAAGTAACTACTTTTCCGGATAGATATTTGGGTGTTCAAATTATGCCTGGTGCTGTTAGGTATCGTCATATAAGCAATGTGATTGATAAAATCAAGAAGCAACTTTATGTTTGGAAGGGTAAACTTCTTTCTTTTCAAGACAGAGTTGTTTTAATTAATTCGGTGATTGCAAGTTATGCCATTCACAACATGGCTGTTTACAAGTGGCCTAAGAAGTTCATTCAACAAGCTGAAAGAGTCATTCGCAATTTTCGTTGGTCTGGTGATGCGGAGTTTGCAAGGAAGTTTGTTGTTGGCTATCCCAAAGTTTTCTGCCCTTTGAAAGAAGGTGGTTTGGGAATTATTAGCATGGATGTTACAAACAACGCTCTTTTGATGAAGTTTTGGTGGAGTATACGCTCTTCTAACAAGCAGTGGGCTAGATTCTTGTGGAAAAAATATACCACGCGGCTTGGTAAAATAAAGCAATATGGTGTGAAATCGTCGATTCTGCCAGGCATCAGATTGATTCATACCGTTGTTGACAGAAATACTGAAGTTCTTCTTGGGGATGACAGGTCTACTTCTCTTTATTTTGATGTTTGGTATGGTAATGAGAGTATTTCTGACATGCTTGGTGAAATTTGTGATATTGTCGTGCATAATAACTGGTAGTTGCAGGGATTTCATATTCAGAACTTGGTCCGGGCTGGAGTGGACTTAACAAATTTGCCGGTACTGCAAGGAGGGACTGATTTCAGGGTGTTGATGCCAGAGATGAATGGTAAGTTTTCAGTTTATTTGGAAAAAAAGCTCATTAGGAAGAAGTATGCAACTTCAGAAGTGTATGGTCTTTTGTGGAGGATGGAAATACACCCAAAATTAGCTGCGCAAAACTGGAAGCTTTCGAGAGAAGTTTGTGCGACTCAAGGCAAGATCAAAAGCATATTCAAAATTGAGCTTTCCAATAGATGTTACTTATGCAAGTCGTCTGAAGAATCCTTGGACCACATTTTATGGAGATGCCCGTTTGCAATACAAATCTGGCAGTGATGTTCAGGTTTGTTTAATCTTCAGCCTTTTTATGATGTTGTGACTTCGTATAAGGCAGATAAAGGACGGAGTTGAATTATCAAAGATTTATGGTTGTTAGAAAACCTGGCCATTCGCTCGGAGCTGTGGCAGGCAAGGAATATGGCATGTTTTCAAAACGCTGCAGTTAGCATACATTTCTTTAAGCAGCGGGTCTTCCATTTGATCCATGAGTATTCTGTTCGTTTGAAGAGTTTTATACACAATAATTCAGCTGATTTGGATATTTTTAATTGCTTCTGTGTTAGACATAGAAATGTAAAGCAATTGCAACCGATTGAATGCTTTTGGCAACCTCCGAATAGGGATCAACTTTTACTTTGCTTCGATGGTGCTGCCAAGGGAAAACCTGGTATTGTGGGTGCTGGGGTTGTGGTTCGTGATTCAGATTTCAATTTTAATGGGACAATGATCATTGGATTTGGAAGTACTAACAACTTCTTGGCTGAACTATATGGAATTATTTTTGGATTAGAATGGGCTTTGAAGTGGGCTGTTAGGAAAGTTTTAGTTCGCTCGGATTCTGTAGGTGCTGTTATGGCTTTGACAAGTTCGAATGTGCCATGGTTTGTGAGACACGGGTGGAGATTGATTCAAAACAACTATGATTCCATTCGTTTCGTTCATACATATCGTGAGGCTAATTTTGCGCAGACACTATGGCAAAGAGAGGATGCTCTCTTAGAAATGGTGAAGGGTTGAATTATGATGAGAGACCTTATTTTCTAAGTTCATTAGAATATCCATATGTCTCTTATTTCAGATTTAAGTAGTTTGTAAGTTTTTGGGGTCTACAGACCTCTTTTCTTGTAAACACTTTGTACATTTTTGCTATTCATCAATACAATTTTGGACTTACCAAAAAAAAGCAGCTCATTTACCATCTCAGAAGCCAAACTAATATTTTCATGAATATTCCTCCCTTTCATAAATGCCACTTGCTCCTCCGAGACCAAATTGCCCAAGACCTTACCAAGTCTAGTAGCCAGAATTTTAGTGAATATCTTGAAGAAAAAACTACTTAGACCAATAGGTCTATATTTTCTTAAGCTATCAGCACCTCTTACCTTTGCAAGCAAAATGATAAGGCTAGAGTTGGCCCCATTAGGAATAGTTTTATCAGTCCAGCAAAAAGTAATATCCTTGAATAAGTGTTGATGAATTAAATCCCAATAGTATCTATAAAAACAACCTGAAAATCCATCCGGTCCCGGCGCACTATCCGCACCTAAATCAAAAACCGCAACTTGAAGTTCTTCCATCGAAGGAACGGCATCTAACATCTGGCTCTCCTCCAAAGATGGACTCATGATCATAATCAATTTTTTTTTTCTAAGTCCAATAGTTTATTAAGCAAAAAGCGTAATTAAAAGAATTACAAGCAGGAGGCACAAGGCCTCGCTACCCCCATAGACCAAATGGGTAAAATAAATAACTACTCTGAAAGCCAAAAAATCATAACTTAATAAAAGTAAACAGAGAAATAGAAAAAAGAAGGACAAAGGCCTAATTTTTCTTCACTTTCTATAGCACCAATAGTAGCCAGCAAAAACTCCTCTCAGAAATGAGATTAAGTGTTTCCATCTCCTTTAGCTTTCTTCTTTGGAGTCTTCATTCTTTTTATTTGATCTTGTGTTTCCTTGACATACTCCTTTCGAAAAGAAGAGTCCTTCAAATGCTTTTGTTGTGTATCAAATTTTGTAATTGTACAAAAAATCTCATGTTCTTCTTTTGTTAATTGAGTAGTAACACTAGCACTCACCTTGGGCTTTGCTTCCTTATCTATATTTGCAAGGCCACAATTCACTTGCAAGCCCAAGTTGTCCAAGCAAACAGAGTTTGTGTATCCTTCAAACTCTTCACGTACAGAATCCAAGTGAGTTTGGAATTCCGTGACTTCCTTGGACTCAGGTACAATCGTCTCATGTTGTAATACCCTAAACTTGTTCGGAGATATAACCACTCCAGAACTTGTTAATTTACCTGAAGAATCTAAGGAAAAATCCTTATACGCCTTCTTAGCTCTCTCCATATCTTCACGCGCCTTCAGCAAATTTGCTAAATCTTGTTCCATTTTTTTCCCTAGCTCCAAAGCTATGCGCTCATCAGCACTTAATTCATCACCTTGTTCAACTTGAGCCTTTAGCTATGCAATATAGTTTATAATTGTAGCATCCACAGCAACATGGCTTTGTAAGCTATGCAAATCAGATTTTTTTTCCATAGCGTTAGTTGGATTGTTACGAACCTGACATTGTGGTTTTGGACTAGAGGCTCCATCATTCGTAACATTCAAAGGAGTAACAACAGAATTGTTGTCCCCAACTGATCCTTGAGTATCTCCATGTTGTATAGCATTATCACCATTCTTCTTGGGTTGTCATTTAGAAACAATTAAACCACGAGCATTCCTGTCATGGTTTTTATCTTATGAACGCACAATAGCAACCAAAGTATCCTCTACAGCTTGTTGTTTAGCCTTTTTCTTTTTTGTGCACTCCTCATCCTCATGGCCAATAATCTTGCATGATGAACAATATTTTGGACGTTTAGGAATGTCTACAGCTTGCCAAAAAAACTTCTCCCTCCAACTGAAACATGAATACTATCAGCATCATGTTTAGAAAAATCAATATCGATTAAAACTGCTGCAAAATGCCCAAACTCATGAATTAGGGTTCTTTTATCAACCACAATCGTAGTTCCCAGAGATTTCCCCAAAGACAACAACGACTTTCAACCCAAAGTTCCCCCGGAAGCCCAGGAAATTATACCCAAACTGTCGCATGGGATGTTCTTTTCCTATTTGCATCAAACCCTGGATACCATTCTATCAATCTAAGAGCTTGTTGTTCAACAATCCAAGTATCATCACAGAAAACCCTATTTTTATCCTCTTAAGAAAATAATTTGATAATAAAGAAACCACGGTTCATTGGTATGAACTGAACCCTATTTTCTCCTAATTTCCATTTCCGCAATAATTTTTGCTTAACATCAGTGAAGCTAAGACCTTTAGAATCCATCCTCCTAATAAGGCTATAACGCCAGATCTCACATCCTTCTTTGAAAAAATCTTCAGGTATTTAAATCGCTGGTTTCCCCTCTTTAATAGAAGGGTTTGGCAGAGAACTTAAATCCACCAAAGGTTGTAAACAATGGAGAAAACGTGAAAAACCAAAATCATGATGATATGGCCGAGTTGGTCTAAGGAACCAGCTTAAGGCGCTGGTACGGAAGGGCGTGGGTTCAAATCCCACTGTCAACAAGTTATTTTTGAAGTGAAGGTTCGAATCCTCCCACTGTCCTCATGATCATACGCAAACAATTAATCTTCGATTGGAAGGTTCTCACCATTAAATTTAGCCTCATAATAAGAAACCACTTGGTCACCAAGTTGATCCGGCTCATTGATAGTTGAACCATCCTCAGCCACCAGCTCCGATACAGTATTGGCACTCCTAAAAATGTTAATAGTACTATGGAAATAAGAAGTATTACTAGAACCCTCCAATAACCATTTATTGCGGGATTTTTGTTTGAGCATAATATGATGTTGCATACGAACATCTTGGACAACAACCAAAGCATCCTTCATTACATTCAGTTTAGAAGCATTAAAGGGATCGTCATCAGAATTTCGACTAGCCACTTCAAACTTAAATTGCGCCTGTTTGAGCCGTGCATTAATATTGGCAAACACCTGCTGGTTCCACAACTTCATAGCTTCCTTCAACCGCTTCAATTTGAAAGGAGAAATAAAATATCGATTACCATACACCGGAGCATTCCAAGAGACCTCAACCATTCTAAAAAAATCAGGATGTGTAAACCACATTTTCTGAATTCGGAAAGGAGCACGCCTTGGCCTCGGAGCAATAACAGGAAAACTAATAAGGGTTGAATGGTCGGAAACTTCTCTAGGTAGATCTTTACAACGCCAATTCGAAAACTTAACTAACCAAGGCTCATTAATAATAGCACGATCCAGATTGCTGAGAATTCTACCAACACCCACTTGACCATTAGTCAAAGTGAACTTAGATCCCAAAGAGTCCGCTTCAAAAAAATCATTCTCCTCCATCCAGTCATTGATACAAGAAGTACGTGGTTCTCTCCCCCTTCTTTTCATCCCCACGAAGAACACAATTAAAATCTCCCATAACCAACCAAGGAGTCGTAGAATCTACCGCTGAGAGTTGACTCCATAATCTCCTTCTAAAAACTTGTATATAACTAGCATGAACAAAAGAGATCAAGCCCCCTCAGTTTTCACCGTAATGGCCTGCCTAGTCATATTAATCACCACCAGATCTTCAATATCTTCACTCTAAAGAATCCAGAGATTACCCAAAGAGCTTGAAGAAGAATTATGAATTTCCTTTTTAGTAAAACCAACTAAATTTAACCTTAGCATAACACTGTCAGAGTAATGAATTTTCGGATCAGCAATACAAAGTATCACCTTCTTATACTCATGCACCAAATCACGTAACTTCATACTAGCCTCCACCTTCGCCACCCCATTGACATTCTAAAAGAGCACACGCATTAGGAAACTATTTTTGTAGGCTTATTTATAGCTTTTGAATTATGGGATGAATTCCTTCTTTCAAGAATTGGAGAGACTCCTTTCCGAACCTTGATTCCTAACTCATTTATTTCCGTTTCCGAGTCTGACTTGGATTCCGAAAAAATATTAGTTTGCTGGCTCTTAGAAACCCGTACACGGCCAGGCTTCCTTTTTTCCCTTCGGTTTACCTTGTTCATCTTGGATTTCACTCCACTTTGAACCCTTGACACCTGAAGTAGCTTGATCCGGTGTTATGTCATCATCTGAACTCTCTTCAGCTTGGTCAATCGAGTGTTGCGCAGAATCTGTCAAACCCAGTTCGTCACTTAAGACATTGAACTTGTTTGGTGAAATAACCAACGTTGTTTCTGTAACTGCATTGTAAATTGGATTTGGCGATATATTATCCACCACAGTGTCAGACTGTTGAAAATCATTACCATCAGTTGCTTCATGAGTAGAAGAAGATCTAGCATTAATCCTATCTGTTTGAGTGATTAGTTCTTGTCAATTCATCACTCGTAACTGACTTGACATTTGAGGTTGTATTTCCACTAACAACCTGCTAGATAATGTTGTTTTCAAAGCCAAAGCATGTTTATCTTTCTCAAAAGCCTCGGACGCTGCTCGAAATTGAGCTTCAGAAGAAGCTAACTGCTTCTCAAGCTGAGTGGTTTCCTCCACACCATTAGCATTCTCCTCAACTGTTAATGGTTTATCGGCACCACCAACACCATTTAAATTTGCAGGAACATGAACATTCCTACCCTTACGCTGTTTTTTGTTCTTTGTTGTTTGCCAACCCTAGGAAGAGTCTCCTTTAGCTGAAGCATCAACCTTGGTCGACTGCTCATCTTGCTTAGATTGTTTCCTGCATTCTTTATCAGTGCGCCCAATGATGCTGCACTTCATACAGAACTTAGGAGGTTTCGGTATATCAAGGTACTACCAGAAAGTATGTCCACCAGCAATAAGCCGAATCCTCTTAGGTATGTGTTTCACAAACTCCAATATCAACAAGGACAAACGCAAAATTCCCAACTTCCAAATTTAGGGTTCTATGATCAACCACTATTGGACTTCCCAGAAATTTTCCCATTAATAACAAAGACTTCTCCGTCCATAACTCTGCATGAAGGCCTCGAAAGTGAACCGATACATCTGCATGGGATGTTTTCTGGCGTTCCGGATCAAAACCAGGGTACCAATCCATGAGTTTGAGTTCATGTTGATTTATGTACCACTTTGTATGTCGAATTCTCTCTTTTGTTTCTGCATCATGTAGCATGATGACGAAAAACCCTTTGTTCATAGTCATAAACCTAACAAAATTAGGGTTTAGCTGCCATTGAGAAACCAAACTCTTTTTCACCTCCACAAACTTTAAACCTGTGAAGTTTAAACGAGCAACAAAGATATATTCAAATGGTTTGCATCCTTCTTGGTAGAAATTCGTAGGAATAATCAAAGATGGTTCTCCATCTGTTAATGTTGGGTTTGGTAAACTGTTAACATCCACATCCGTAGGCTGCAAATTTTGTCCTGCCTTAACCTTTTCCGCAAAAGATTGAGCATTTTTGTTGCCATTCGTGAGAAGTAAGATTTGTTCTTCAGGCATCATTAATCAAAGATCAATAATTGATGAAGAAATTTGAAAAAACACAAAAACCCTAGAGAGAGCGCCAGACTTTCTCTTTCCTCATTTTAGCGCGTTGGATGCTCAAAGCAAGGTCACTCATGTTGTTCTCTTGGGAATGACATTTAACGTGGGAGAGTTCTTAAATGAACTTGTGCTTAATTGCTATATCTTTGTGGGAAGTGTTGTTGTGGTATTTTAAAGGGGATGCTTGTATCTTTTTAATCTCCTAGGATGGGCGCTAAGTATTAATTACTATTAGATATCATCTAAATAAGTTGACATGAGGAGTTGTATTTTAACTATGTTATTATGTAGTATCTCTATCTTCCTTAAAACTTGAGATATCTTTTGGTTGTACTCATTTTGATCTGTACCTTTGTTAATTTTATTGACAAAAAGGGGGAGAATTATTTAGTAGTTTCATACTACATACATATGGTTTACGGATCATTATGTAAATGGGAGTGAATCATTAAACTATAGGTTTAATCTATTATACAAAAGATGTAAGTATTGATTAAGGTGTAAAAACATATCATTGTAATAAAACTTCAGAGTTGAGATACAATTGTGTTAGAGCATAGCTCGGTTGAACCCACCAAGCGTTGGTATGTCAAGTTTGGTTGTCATATTTTAGTGAACCAAAACTCATCTAAGAGTCGCCTGATTATGTACTAGAGACAACTTCGTATAGGTTAGACTAGAAAGTCTAGGAATATGAGACATACAAGTGTTAATCGAAGACCTGAAGAATGTGAAGAAGTAACAAGCTGCAACGACGACATCATCCTTCATCTTGAGGTTAGTAATATTCCTAACGTATCTTTCAAGTCGTATTATATTGAAAACATAATTGTGAGTCTGTGAATGGTTATTTTACTCTAGTAGTTAGACATGATCATACGATCATAGTATTAAGGAATTAGACAACGAAGCATAACGTTTATCTTTTGAACTTCGTAGATATGACATTGAATGAGACCTTCAATTCAAGTCAGAAATAGTGAAATGATGGCTTGTAACAAAGATTACAGCCAATGGAACAATATCTTATAAAATGATCCAAAAAATATTTTGCTTCATTTTTGCGGATACAAAGCGAGTACCGTCACCTTTGAATTTTGGTAGAAACTCACTTTTGCGAATGAGACCTTCAATCCAAGTCAGAATCAGTGAAATGATGGTTTGTTACAAAGCTTAACAGTCAATGGAACAGTATTTTGACTTTAACTTTTTTTTCCTCTCTCATAAAATCTCTTTGGAAATTTTGGGTTTTTTCTTTTCAAAACTTTCTGGCGCTCAAATCTTTGATCATCTTTGGTGATTAAGGATGGGGGAACAATCTGTGGGTGATGCAATCATCCAAAACTCACTTTTGCTGAACTTGTTATGGGAAAAAATAAAAAAAAACCACGTTTTTACTTCTATTGATATTAGTTCTTTACCAAACGCTACTATCAAAGATGGTAATCCAGCTTAGTGATCCCTCAAGATTACTATGAAGAAGGTTGTCAGATATGGCGTTTTAGTCTCATTGGAAGACTGGATCTCAAAGGTGTTAAACTAAACGATATCAAGGTTAACTTGGAACAACAATGGATCCTTGGAGAAGCTAGGGTTCAGTTTATTCCCATGAACCGTGGTTTCTTCATTATCAAACTGTTATCTCAAGAGGACAAGGAGAAGGTTTATAGGGATGGTAACAAGGATCCATGGATAGTGAATGAACAACCATTGCGACTGACATAGTGGTATCCAGGGTTTGATGCAGACAAACAATGTACCTCTCATTCTACCGTATGGGTCAAGTTTCCCGGTCTCCCTGTTGAAATGTGGGTGGAGAAGACGTTGTTAGCTTTAGGGAAATCTCTTGGAACTCCTATTGTGGTGGACAAGCGAACTCTAAATCATGAATATGGTCATTGTGCTTCAGTTTTGGTAAATTATGACGGCTTGTTACAAAGCTTACAATCAATGGAAGAATATCTTATAAAATGATCCAAAAAAAATTTTTGCCTCATTTTTGCGGGTATTAAGCATGTACCATCGCCTCTGAATTTTGGTAGACACTCACTTTTGCGAATGAGACATTCAATTCAAGTGAGAACTAGTGAAATGATGGGTTGTTACAAAGCTTACAGTCAATGGAACAATATCTTAAAAAATGATCCAAAAATTATTTTGCCTCATTTTTGTGGATAAAAATCGTGTAACACGGCCTGAGAAAAACTCAATTTTGATAATGAGTCCATCAATTCTATTCAGAACTAGTGAAATGATTGCTTCTTACAAAGCTCACTGTAAATGGAACAGTATCTTATAAAATGATCCAAAAAATATACTGCCTCATTTTTGTGGATATAAATCGTGTAACGCCGCCTTTGTATTTTGAGAAAAACTCGATTTTGATAATGAGACCATCAATTTAATTCAGAACTAGAGAAATGATGGCTTGTTACAAAGCTTACAATCAATGGAAGAATATCTTATAAAATGATCCAAAAAATATTTTGCCTCATTTTTGCGGATACAAAGAGTGTACCGTCGCCTTTGAATTTTGGTAGAATCTCAATTTTGTGAATGAGACCTTCAATTCAAGTCAAAACTAGAGAAAAATATTACAATCAATGGAAGAATATCTTATAAAATGATCCAAAAAATATTTTGCCTCATTTTTGTGGAAACAAAACGTGTAACGCGGCCTTTGTATTTTGAGAAAAACTCAATTTGGATAAAGAGTCCATCAATTCAATTCAGAACTAGAGAAATGATTTCTTCTTGCAAAACTTACAGTCAATGGAACAATATCTTATAAAATGATCCAAAAAATATTTTGCCTCATTTTTGCGGATACAAAGCATGTACCGTCACATTTGAATTTTGGTAGAAACTCACTTTTGCGAATGAGACCTTCAATTCAAGTCAAAACTAGAGAAATGATTGCTTGTTACAAATCTTACAATCAATGGAAGAATATCTTATAAAATGATCCAAAAAATATTTTGCCTCATTTTTGCGGATACAAAGAGTGTACCGTTGCCTTTGAATTTTGGTAGAAACTCAATTTGTGAATGAGACCTTCAATTCAAGCTAAACTAGAGAAATGATAGCTTGTTACAAAGATTACAATCAATGGAATAATATCTTATAAAATGATCCAAAATATATTTTGCCTCATTTTTGTGGATACCAATCGTGTAACGCCTCCTTTGTATTTTGAGAAAAACTCGATTTTGATAATGGGACCATCAATTTAATTCAAAACTAGAGAAATGATGGCTTGTTACAAATCTTACAATCAATGGAAGAATATCTTATCAAATGATCCAAAAAATATTTTTCCTCATTTTTGCGGATATTAAGCATGTACCATCGCCTCTGAATTTTGGTAGAAACTCACTTTTGCGAATGAGACCTTCAATTCAAGTGAGAACTAGTGAAATGATGGCTTGTTACAAATCTTACAGTCAATGGAACAATATCTTGTAAAATGATCCAAAAATTATTTTGCCTCATTTTTGTGGATAAAAATCGTGTAACGCGGCCTTTGTATTTTGAGAAAAACTCAATTTTGATAATGAGTCCATCAATTCTATTCAGAATTAGAGAAATGATTGCTTGTTGCAAAGCTCATAGTCAATGGAACAGTATCTTATAAAATGGTCTAAAAAATATTTTGCCTCTTTTCGCGGATACAAAGCGTGTACCGTCGCATTTGAATTTTGGTAGAAACTCACTTTTGCGAATGAGACCTTCAATTCAAGTCAAAACTAGAGAAATTATTGCTTGTTACAAAGCTTACAATCAATGGAAGAATATCTTATAAACTGATCTAAAAAACATTTTGCCTCATTTTGCGGATACAAAGAGTGTACCATCGCCTTTGAATTTTGATAGAAACTCACTTTTGCGAATGATACATTCAATTCAAGTCAAAACTAAAGAAATGATGGCTTGTTACAAAGCTTACAATCAATGGAAGAATATATTATAAAATGATCCAAAAAATATTTTGCCTCATTTTTGCGGATACAAAGAGTGTACCGTCGCCTTTGAATTTTGGTAGAATCTCAATTTTGTGAATGAGACCTTCAATTCAAGTCAAAACTAGAGAAAAAGATTACAATCAATGGAAGAATATCTTATAAAATGATCCAAAAAATATTTTGCCTCATATTTGTGGAAACAAAACGTGTAACGCGGCCATTGTATTTTGAGAAAAACTCAATTTGGATAAAGAGTCCATCAATTCAATTCAGAACTAGAGAAATGATTTCTTCTTACAAAACTTACAGTCAATGGAACAATATCTTATAAAATGATCCAAAAAATATTTTTCCTCATTTTTGCGGATACAAAGCATGTACCGTCACATTTGAATTTTGGTAGAAACTCACTTTTGCGAATGAGACCTTCAATTCAAGTCAATACTAGAGAAATGATTGCTTGTTACAAATCTTACAATCAATGGAAGAATATCTTATAAAATGATCCAAAAAAAATTTTGCCTCATTTTTGCGGATACAAAGAGTGTACCGTTGCCTTTGAATTTTGGTAGAAACTCAATTTGCGAATGAGACCTTCAATTCAAGCTAAACTAGAGAAATGATAGCTTGTTACAAAGATTACAATCAATGGAATAATATCTTATAAAATGATCAAAAATATATTTTGCCTCATTTTTGTGGATACCAATCGTGTAACGCCGCCTTTGTATTTTGAGAAAAACTCGATTTTGATAATGGGACCATCTATTTAATTCAAAACTAGAGAAATGATGGCTTGTTACAAATCTTACAATCAATGGAAGAATATCTTATCAAATGATCCAAAAAATATTTTGCCTCATTTTTGCGGATATTAAGCATGTACCATCGCCTCTGAATTTCGGTAGAAACTCACTTTTGCGAATGAGACCTTCAATTCAAGTGAGAACTAGTGAAATGATGGCTTGTTACAAATCTTACAGTCAATGGAACAATATCTTGTAAAATGATCCAAAAATTATTTTGCCTCATTTTTGTGGATAAAAATCGTGTAACGCGGCCTTTGTATTTTGAGAAAAACTCAATTTTGATAATGAGTCCATCAATTCTATTCAGAATTAGAGAAATGATTGCTTGTTGCAAAGCTCATAGTCAATGGAACAGTATCTTATAAAATGGTCTAAAAAATATTTTGCCTCTTTTCGCGGATACAAAGCGTGTACCGTCGCATTTGAATTTTGGTAGAAACTCACTTTTGCGAATGAGACCTTCAATTCAAGTCAAAACTAGAGAAATTATTGCTTGTTACAAAGCTTACAATCAATGGAAGAATATCTTATAAACTGATCTAAAAAACATTTTGCCTCATTTTGCGGATACAAAGAGTGTACCATCGCCTTTGAATTTTGATAGAAACTCACTTTTGCGAATGATACATTCAATTCAAGTCAAAACTAAAGAAATAATGGCTTGTTACAAATCTTACAATCAATGGAGGAATATCTTATAAAATGTTCCAAAAAATATTTTGCCTCATTTTTGTGGAAACAAAACGTGTAACGCGGCCTTTGTATTTTGAGAAAAACTCAATTTGGATAAAGAGTCCATCAATTCAATTCAGAACTAGAGAAATGATTTCTTCTTGCAAAACTTACAGTCAATGGAACAATATCTTATAAAATGATCCAAAAAATATTTTGCCTCATTTTTGCGGATACAAAGCATGTACCGTCACATTTGAATTTTGGTAGAAACTCACTTTTGCGAATGAGACCTTCAATTCAAGTCAAAACTAGAGAAATGATTGCTTGTTACAAATCTTACAATCAATGGAAGAATATCTTATAAAATGATCCAAAAAATATTTTGCCTCATTTTTGCGGATACAAAGAGTGTACCGTTGCCTTTGAATTTTGGTAGAAACTCAATTTGTGAATGAGACCTTCAATTCAAGCTAAACTAGAGAAATGATAGCTTGTTACAAAGATTACAATCAATGGAATAATATCTTATAAAATGATCCAAAATATATTTTGCCTCATTTTTGTGGATACCAATCGTGTAACGCCTCCTTTGTATTTTGAGAAAAACTCGATTTTGATAATGGGACCATCAATTTAATTCAAAACTAGAGAAATGATGGCTTGTTACAAATCTTACAATCAATGGAAGAATATCTTATCAAATGATCCAAAAAATATTTTTCCTCATTTTTGCGGATATTAAGCATGTACCATCGCCTCTGAATTTTGGTAGAAACTCACTTTTGCGAATGAGACCTTCAATTCAAGTGAGAACTAGTGAAATGATGGCTTGTTACAAATCTTACAGTCAATGGAACAATATCTTGTAAAATGATCCAAAAATTATTTTGCCTCATTTTTGTGGATAAAAATCGTGTAACGCGGCCTTTGTATTTTGAGAAAAACTCAATTTTGATAATGAGTCCATCAATTCTATTCAGAATTAGAGAAATGATTGCTTGTTGTAAAGCTCATAGTCAATGGAACAGTATCTTATAAAATGGTCTAAAAAATATTTTGCCTCTTTTCGCGGATACAAAGCGTGTACCGTCGCATTTGAATTTTGGTAGAAACTCACTTTTGCGAATGAGACCTTCAATTCAAGTCAAAACTAGAGAAATGATTGCTTGTTACAAAGCTTACAATCAATGGAAGAATATCTTATAAACTGATCTAAAAAACATTTTGCCTCATTTTGCGGATACAAAGAGTGTACCATCGCCTTTGAATTTTGATAGAAACTCACTTTTGCGAATGATACATTCAATTCAAGTCAAAACTAAAGAAATAATGGCTTGTTACAAATCTTACAATCAATGGAGGAATATCTTATAAAATGTTCCAAAAAATATTTTGCCTCATTTTTGTGGAAACAAAACGTGTAACGCGGCCTTTGTATTTTGAGAAAAACTCAATTTGGATAAAGAGTCCATCAATTCAATTCAGAACTAGAGAAATGATTTCTTCTTGCAAAACTTACAGTCAATGGAACAATATCTTATAAAATGATCCAAAAAATATTTTGCCTCATTTTTGCGGATACAAAGCATGTACCGTCACATTTGAATTTTGGTAGAAACTCACTTTTGCGAATGAGACCTTCAATTCAAGTCAAAACTAGAGAAATGATTGCTTGTTACAAATCTTACAATCAATGGAAGAATATCTTATAAAATGATCCAAAAAATATTTTGCCTCATTTTTGCGGATACAAAGAGTGTACCGTTGCCTTTGAATTTTGGTAGAAACTCAATTTGTGAATGAGACCTTCAATTCAAGCTAAACTAGAGAAATGATAGCTTGTTACAAAGATTACAATCAATGGAATAATATCTTATAAAATGATCCAAAATATATTTTGCCTCATTTTTGTGGATACCAATCGTGTAACGCCTCCTTTGTATTTTGAGAAAAACTCGATTTTGATAATGGGACCATCAATTTAATTCAAAACTAGAGAAATGATGGCTTGTTACAAATCTTACAATCAATGGAAGAATATCTTATCAAATGATCCAAAAAATATTTTTCCTCATTTTTGCGGATATTAAGCATGTACCATCGCCTCTGAATTTTGGCAGAAACTCACTTTTGCGAATGAGACCTTCAATTCAAGTGAGAACTAGTGAAATGATGGCTTGTTACAAATCTTACAGTCAATGGAACAATATCTTGTAAAATGATCCAAAAATTATTTTGCCTCATTTTTGTGGATAAAAATCGTGTAACGCGGCCTTTGTATTTTGAGAAAAACTCAATTTTTATAATGAGTCCATCAATTCTATTCAGAATTAGAGAAATGATTGCTTGTTGCAAAGCTCATAGTCAATGGAACAGTATCTTATAAAATGGTCTAAAAAATATTTTGCCTCTTTTCGCGGATACAAAGCGTGTACCGTCGCATTTGAATTTTGGTAGAAACTCACTTTTGCGAATGAGACCTTCAATTCAAGTCAAAACTAGAGAAATTATTGCTTGTTACAAAGCTTACAATCAATGGAAGAATATCTTATAAACTGATCTAAAAAACATTTTGCCTCATTTTGCGGATACAAAGAGTGTACCATCGCCTTTGAATTTTGATAGAAACTCACTTTTGCGAATGATACATTCAATTCAAGTCAAAACTAAAGAAATAATGGCTTGTTACAAATCTTACAATCAATGGAGGAATATCTTATAAAATGTTCCAAAAAATATTTTGCCTCATTTTTGCGGATACAAAGTGTGTAACGCCGCCTTTGAATTTTGGTAGAAACTCACTTTTGCGAATGAGACTTTCACTTCAAGTCAGAACTAGTGAAATGATGGCTTGTTACAAAGCTTACAGTCAATGGAACAATATCTTATAAAATGATCCAAAAAATATTTTGCCTCATTTTTGTGGATACAAATCGTGTAACGCCGCCTTTGTATTTGGAGAAAAAACTCGATTTTGATAATGGGACTCAATTTAATTCAGAACTAGAGAAATGATGGCTTGTTACAAAGCTTACAATCAATGGAAGAATATCTTATATAATGATCCGAAAAATATTTTGCCTCATTTTTGCGAATGAGACTTTCAATTCAAGTCAGAACTGGACAAATGATGGCTTGTTATAAATCTTACAATCAATGGAAGAATATCTTATTCAATGATCTAAAAAAAAACATTTTGCCTCATTTTTGCGGATACAAAGCATGTACCGTCGCATTTGAATTCTGGTAGAAACTCACTTTTGCGAATGGGACCTTCAATTCAAGTCAAAACTAGAGAAATGATTGCTTGTTATAAAGCTTACAATCACTGGAAGAATATCTTATAAAATGATCCAAAAAATATTTTGCCTCGTTTTTGCGGAAACAAAGCGTGTATCGTCGCCTTTGAATGTTGGTAGAAACTAACTTTTGCGAATGATACCTTAAATTCAAGTCAGAACTAGTGAAATGATGGCTTGTTACAAAGCTTACATTCAATGGAACAGTATCTTATAAAATGATCCAAAAAATATTTTGCCTCATTTTTGTGGATACAAATTGTGTCACGCAGCCTCATTTGTACCTCATTTGTATTATATTTTTTTTGGCTAATATGGCTAATTTACTTATCAAAAAAAAAAACGATTTTGAGTTTTCTAAAAAAAAATTACATTTAGGGTTAACTTTTAACGTTTTTGATCATCTAAATCAACTACGGTTGTTTTTATGATGATTGAATCATCTCAGCATGTTGCTACATCATCTAAGAACGTTACCATTAATGGAAATCAGGGTTCTTTTGCTGATATTATTAAAGGAAAGAAAACCCTAGTTCCGATATCTGTTGATCTTTCCAAGTTACCTAATCCAACTCTAAAAGAGGGTGAACCAGCGTTAGAAATCCCTTTAGAATTCTTTCAAGAGGGTTGCAAAATATTTCAACACAGTTTCATAGCTAGGTTGGATTTCACGGGTTTGAAGTTTTCAGAAGTTAAGAAACAATTGTTAGAACAATGGAAACTTGACCGCATAAAATTTCTTCCAATGGCTAAAGGTTTCTTCATTGTTATGCTTTCATGTGCTGAGGATAAAGAGAAGATTCTTAATGGTCTAGCTGCAACTGTTAATAATCACTTGTTAAAGATTCAAGATTGGTATCCATGCGTCAATCCTAATAGACAAGGTACATCTCATGCTGCAGTTTGAGTTATGTTTCCAGAATTACCTATTGAGCTTTGGACTGAAAATTCTTTGCTTTCAATGGGGGAAATTCTTGGAAATCCAATTGTGGTTGATGAGAAAACTCTACAACTTGATTATGGATTTTATGTTTCAGTTTTAATAGACATTGATTTTGCTAAACATATCCCAGAAAGAATTCATCTAACTGCAGGTGGAAAAGAGTTTTGGCAGTATATTGATATAGAAAAGTATCCTAAGTTTTTTTCAAAGTGTAATATTATTGGTCACTTGGATGCTGAATGCAAAAAACAGTCATCTAGAACTGAATTGAACAAGGAAAAACAACCACAAATAGTCACGGGTGAGAAGAATTTCAGGTTATCATCCAAATGCTCGTAAGAAGTGGAAAACCAAAGTACTAGAAGTTAGTGTGGGTGTTGATGGAAATCAGGTGAGTTTGGTGAATACCAAGCAAATTGAACAAGATAATGAGAAGCATAAGGTTGTTATTGCCCATGCAGCTCATGCAAATCAGGGGAACATAATTTTTGCTTCAGATTCAAGTAGTAAAGATGATAGTGCAGCTAAGAATAATAATATTTCCGTAGTTTCAACACAAAAAAGCAATGAACAGTTGGAGCAAGAGCTTGCTAGCTCTGAAATTGAGTTTCGTGAAGCTCAGATGAAGCTAATTAGGTGTAAGAATGCTATTGCAACTCAAAAGGCTATTGAAGCTCAAACAACTCTTGTTGCACGTAAAGATGGTATGTCCGTGACTGAGAATGCTACAGAAAACGTTTTAGAAGGTAATTTCGTGCAAAACCAAAATTCTAAAATCAAGTCCAACCCAAACTTCAAGGCCGTGTCCAAGCCAAACTCTATTTTGGAAGGTACGCCTGGGGCTAATTTGGAAGGCATGGCAAAGCTAAAACCAAATTTGGCAAGAGTGCATAATTCTGATTTGGAAGAGTCCGTGAACAAACTAAACTCTAATATAGTAGAAAACGTTCAAATTATGGATTTAAAAAAGTCCGTGACCAAGCCAACCGATTTGGAAAAGTCTGTGGACAAGCTAAACCCTGATTTGAACGTGCAAACTATTTTGGGTGGCAAGTCCGTTTCTAAAGAAGTTTGGACATCAGTAAAGGGTAAGAAATCCACTAATAAAGGTACTTCTTTTAAATTTACTCCTTTTGTGGATGATCTATTAAGAACTGAAGTACTGGTTAATAACAAGTATGTAGTTCTATCTTCTGAGTTGGGCCTTGCTAATATTAGTGAGGTAATGGAGGAGGAGGAGGAGAAACAAGTTTTAGAGAAATCAAGTGACTCAGATGGTAGTATGGGCTCGAAATAATGGGGTGAATTTGATGCAGATATTCTAGCGAGGAAACAAGGTAGAAAAGTGGCCAAGTAAGCTGCAAAATCAAGGCTACCAATTCCAAGTCCAATGAAGAAACTCTAAGCCGTGACACTGATCATAACAAGGAAATTCAAGCCGGGTTGGAGGAAACTGTTTTTGATATGAATAATATTTTGTCTAAGGAGGAACTAGAGGAGGCAAGCACCATTCAGAATGATGAAGTGCGTGCTAATTTCATTAGAAATCCATCCTTTAGACAAGACTATTTCAAGGAAAAAAAAGGAGCTAATGGATAAAATGTCAACTAAGAAACAAGATCAATCTCCTAATAAGTTTTCTCCTATTAAGCTTGTTCCTGGTAATTATGCTTCGGAAGAAGATGAATATGATGATGCTTATGAAGAGTGTGAAGATTATAGAGACCCTGATTTGACTCAAATAATTGCTGGTCTTTTACCCAAGAGGAAGAATTTTAAAGTTGGAAATAAGGGACTTAAACGTTTTTAATATTTTCTAGTTTTCCTCCTTTGCTATTAATTTGCTTTTAGAAGCTTGTTTTTTGAACTTCTAGTGTTATTTTGTTGCTATTTATTTCACCCCTTTGTTTTATGGGGGTGGAAGGCCCCGAGCATCCCTTTTTGTAATTCTTATAATAACGTTTTTTTGCTTCAATAAACCTTTTTGACCTAGCAAAAAAAAGCCTTTGTATTTTGAGAAAAACTCGATTTGGATAATGACACCATCAATTCATTTCAGAAGTAGAGAAATGATGGCATGTTATAAAGCTTACAATCAATGGAAGAATATCTTATAAAATGATCCAAAAAACATTTCGCTCATTTTTGCGGATACAAAGCGTGTACCGTCGCATTTGAATTTTGGTAGAAACTCACTTTTGCGAATGAGACCTTCAATTCAAGTCAAAACTAGAGAAATGATTGCTTGTTATAAAGCTTTCAATCAATGGAAGAATATCTTATAAAATGATTCAAAAAATATTTTGCCTCATTTTTGCGGATAAAAAGCGTGTACCTTAAATTTTGGTAGAAACTCATTTTTGCGAATGATACCTTAAATTCAAGTCAGAACTAGTGAAATAATGGCTTGTTACAAAGCTTACCGTCAATGGAACGGTATCTTATAAAATGATCAAAAAAATATTTTGCCTCATTTTTGTGGATACAAATCATGTAACGCCGCCTTTGTATTTTCAGAAAAACTCAATTTTGATAATGGGACCATCAATTGAATTTAGAACTAGAGAAATGATGGTTTGTTACAAAGCTTACAATCAATGTAAGAATATCTAATAAAATGATCCAAAAAATATTATGCCTCACTTTTGCGGATACAAAGCATGTACCATCGCCTTTGAATTTTGGTAGAAACTCACTTTTGCGAATGAGACCTTCAATTCAAGTCAGAACTAGTGAAATGATGGCTTGTTACAAAGCTTATAGTCAATGAGACAGTATCTTATAAAATGATCCAAAAAATATTGTGCCTCGTTTTTGTGGATAAAAATCGTATAACGCCACCTTTCTATTTTGAGAAAAACTCAATTTTGATAATGAGACCATGAATTCAATTCATAACTAGAGAACTGATGGCTTGTTACAAAGCTTACAGTCAATGGAACAATATCTTATAAAATGATCCAAAAAACATTTTGCCTCATTTTTGCAGATACAAAGCGTGTACCCCGCATTTGAATTTTGGTAGAAACTCACTTTTGCGAATGAGACCTTCAATTCAAGTCAAAACTAGAGAAATGATTGCTTGTTACAAAGCTTACAATCAATGGAAGAATATCTTATAAAATGATCCAAAAAATATTTTGCCTCATTTTTGCGGATACAAAGAGAGTACCGTCGCCTTTGAATTTTGGTAGAAACTCACTTTTGCGAATGAGACCTTCAATTCAAGTCAAAACTATAGAAATGATGGCTTGTTACAAAGCTTACAATCAATGTAAGAATGTCTTATAAAATGATCCAAAAAATATTTTGCCTCATTTTTGCGGGTACAAAGCGTGTGGTATCGCCTTTGAATTTTGGTAGAAACTCACTTTTGCGAATGAGACCTTCAATTAAAGTCAGAACTAGTGAAATGATGTCTTGTTACAAAGCTTACAGTCAATGGAACAATATCTTATAAAATGATCCAAAAAATATTTTGCCTCATTTTTGTGGATACAAATCATGTTACGCAGCCTTTGTATTTTGAGAAAAACTCGATTTTGATAATGATACCATCAATTCAATTCAGAACTAATGAAATGATGGCTAATCATAAAGCTTACAGTCAAAGGAACAATATCTTATAAAATGATCCAATAAATATTTTGCCTCATTTTTGCGGATACAAACGTGTTTTGCATTTTGTGAAAACTAGTTTTTAATAATGAGACCTTCAATTCGAGTCTTTTTTTTTTTGGTAAATATAATTGTATTAATAAATAACTTATTTGCAAAAAATCTTAGTTGAAAGAAAAGAGGTTAGGAAACCCCAAAAACTTTCAAACTATTTAAAATGAAAATAAGAAACATTTGGATATTCCACAAAAATTAAGAAATCTGGTCTACCCTCATAATACATCCCCTCCTCATTTGGTAATAAGAAACATTTTTTGGCCATAGTATCCGCTGCAAAATTTGCCTCCCAATACATATGCTCAAAACGAATAGAAAGATAATTACCTTTAATGGCCTGCCAACGCTGTCTTGTAAACCATTTCAATCTATCCAAATTGAAAGCTTGAACTGTACTTTGAGAATCATACAGGATGCATACCCGATCAAAACCCCACTTCACATGCCATTCTAAACAAATAATGACTCCATAAATCTCAGCCAAACAGTTTATAGTCACTCCCAAACCGGTACTCATAGCACCAAGAACATTGGCCTCACTATCTCTAGCAATCATCCCCGCACCTGCAACACCTGGATTGCCTTTAGCCGCACCATCACAACATAACAAAAGTTCATGTCGATTTAGCACACTCCAAAAACATTCCACTGGTTCATGAGTTTTAACATGCATGTGCGTTACTTTAAAAAAGAAGTACGAATTACTGTTTAATCCATTTTTTCATGACCCAGTTAAAGCTATTCCACCTGTGAAAAATATTTACTCGCTGGTCCAAAAACATGTTTTTGGACCAGATTATTTACTCGTTAGTCCAAAAACTTTGTAGAGATTATAAAGTGTGTTTTCTAAATGCCTAAGACACCCTTCCAGATCTAATTAGTATCAACACATGTAAATGTTACTAGTAGTATGGTACTACATACTAGTAGTATCAATATGGTGATACTACATATTAATATGTACTATATGTACTATATTAGTAGTAACAAAAATATGTTACTAGTAAATTAGGTAACTACTTTACTATACTAGTAGTAACATATGTACTAGTAAACTAGTATACTGGTATTAACTAGTACTACTAGTACTATACTAGTAACACATATGTAGTATAACATAACAGTATTAATATGTAGTATCAATACATAACATAACAATATTGATATGTAGTACATAACATATTGATACTACATATTCATATGTAGTATCAATACATAACATAACAGTATTTATTTATATGTAGTACATAACATATATATAGTATCAATACATAACATAACAGTATTTATTTATATGTAGTACATAACATATTGATACATAACATAACGGTATTATATGTAGTATGTAGTAACATACATAGTATTATATGTTAGGGTTAGTATAGTAATTTTACTCTTTTCAAAACTTTTTTGGACTAGCGAGTAAATATATTTTCCCGCTGGACTAGCCATTAACCCGGGTCGGGTTTAGTGGACTAAACAACAAAGTTCTCAAAAAAGAAAGCACATTCAAGTCACTAACTGAATTATACATGTAGGAAATACCATATGGTCTTAGGAATAATATACTAGAGAGAGTCTAGTCCAGTTGACTCAGTTATGTGTCTGTTTGGTCCTTTTTGGGAAAATATATTATAGTTTGGTCATAGAAATTATGGTTTGGTCCTAGGGTGACGTCATGGATGATGTAATTGTCATCTTGTAGTGGCAGAAATACCCTTTTGGGACCACATAAAATATACACTCAATTATTAAGAGAGAGGAAATCATTTTCAGATTTACTTTCACTCACCTCCATATTTTCAGATCTAGTTTCTCTCTCTCTTTTTTTTCTTCTTCTGTTGCTGCATAAACAATGAAGATTTGTGTGAGTTCTAGGGTTCTGATTTTTGCAGAGATGATGAAAACGATTTTGCAGAGATGATAAACACGATGAGTATATAAAGATGATGAACACTTTGCGACGAAGATTTCTTTTTTTCTTCTCTGTTTTGATGTTGCTACGATAGAAGATGATGATGAACATGAGGAAGATGCTGAAGACGATGATCTTTGTTTGCTGCTTGTGTTGAAGATCTTGTTTTTTGATGTTGAAGATCTTTATTTTGATGATGATCTTATTTTTTGATGTTTCTACTGGTGTTGAATGATGAAGACGACGAAGATCTCGTTTTTGATGTTTTTGCTGCTCGTGTTAAAGCTGATGATGAACATGACGAAGATGATGAAGACGATGAAGATGATGAAGAAGATGATGTTGCAGTTCATTCCATAAATGAACTCTGTTTTTTTTTAGGTTTTATATGGAGTTCATTTTCTGGAATGAACTCTGTTTTTTTAGCTTTTTTTATATGGAGTTCATTTCTGGAATGAACTTTATTCTTTTTAGGTTTTTATATGGAGTTCATTTCTGGAATGAACTCTGTTTTTTTAGGTTTTTATATGGAGTTCATTTCTGGAATGAACTCTGTTTTTTTAGCTTTTTATATGGAGTTCGTTTCTGGAATGAACTCTGGTTTTTTAGGTTTTTATATGGAGTTCATTTCTGGAATGAACTCTGTTTTTTTAGGTTTTTATATGGAGTTCATTTCTGGAATGAACTCTGTTTTTTTAGGTTTTTATATGGAGTTCATTTCTGGAATGAACTCTGTTTTTTTAGGTTTTATATGGAATGAACTCTGGTTTTTTTAGATGATTTCTGAAAAAATAAGTAGAAATAAACATGAGTTCATTTTGAAGAATGAACTACTACAAAAACATAAGTAGAAATTAACACGGAAGGGTAATTTTGTCTGTTTTATATTTTTAAATTATTATGGACCAAATAGTAAAGACGTTTTCCCAAAGGACTAAACAGACATGGGACCACCTAAAAAGGACCAAACGATATTTTTACCCACATAGAACCTCTTAGTCTTCTAGAGTATTCATGTACTTGGTTAAGCACCCGTTTTTGGAATAAACACCAACTAATCTTCTTGTTCTCATAAACCAAACTGTTCCTCGTCATCCAAATTTCAGACTGAATCACCAAAATTGCAAGTAACCAAATATCCTTAACCATTCTACTACACCTCTTAGCTGCTGTGTACGCCCTGGTAATATTGAGATGAGCCTTCAAACCAAAAACCCCTCCAATCCAGCTCCAAGCTCTCTTAGCAAAATCACAATGCCACAGCAAGTGATCCAGAGATTCCTCATCCACATTACACATACAAAACTTATTAACAACCTGAATTTTAAATCGACTACGAACCTTATCAAGTGTCGCACAAGCGCCCCTCAACAACTTCCAATTACGAGCCGCCAAAGATGGATGTACAGACGTCCACCAAAGCAGCTGAGCTCCTTCTAAACGAACATACTTCTTACGCACCAATTCTCTTGCTGAACTGACAGTAAAACTCCCATCCAAGTTCGGTTTCCAGACCCTACTAACTTTTTTTTTTTGTTAAGTCAAAAAATATATTAAGCCAAAATAAAATATGTACAAAAGATAGTGTTCGAGAAAAGAGGTCACAGCAACCCCAAAAACTCAAAATAACTATTTAAATCTAAAATAATAAACATTTGGAGATTCTACTGAAGTAAGAAAAATTGGACGACCCTCATAGTTCATCCCTTGTTCTTCACCAAAATTACAACCCTGTTTAGCTAGCGATTCCGCTGAAAAGTTCGCTTCTCTATAAATATGCTCAAAACGAATATTATCATAATTAGCAAAAATGTGTCTCCAACGACTTCTCACAAACCAAGGCATTGTACCTGTATCTAAAGCATCCATAGCACTCTTCGAATCTGTCCTAATTAAGACTCTATTGGTGTTCCATTTGACAGCCCACTCCAAACCAACCACAATACCATAAATTTCAGCTAGATAATTTGTTGTTGTTCCTAGTCCAATAGAAATTGCTCCAAGAACTTCACAAATATCATTTCGTGCAATAACTCCAGCCCCGGCAGTACTTGGACTCCCTCTAGCCGCTCCATCACAACATAAAAGCAATTCTCCCTCCGCCGGTGGTGTCCAAACACACTCTATAGGAACATGCTGTTTTATTCTTCTATGCCTTACACGAAAATACTCTAAAATACGAACATCGCCACAAGTATTCTTCATGTCTCCCTTCAAATGCACCGAGTACTGTTGAATCTGGTATAAAACACGCTTGAAAAACAAAGGCCAGTTTGGCTTCTTATTCTCAAACGCCTTCTTGTTTCTAGTGTACCACAGCTCTGACCGAACAACAAGAATGGAAATCAACCATAAATCCTTTTTCATCCTACTACAGCCCTTTGCAGCTTTATAAGCAGTCATCAAGTTGGCGTGAGGAAGAAGATCAAAAACATCAGCTAGCCAAGACCAAGCCTTTGCAGCAAAACTACAGCTCCAAAAAATATGTTCCATCGATTCCTCCGCGGAAGAACACAAATAACATTTAGTCGGCATTTCCATTTTAAAATGTTTACGTACCTGATCCTGTGTTGCACAAGCTCCACGTAAAATCTTCCAATTTTGAGGTGCAAGTGTTGGGTGAATACACTTTCTCCAAATTAAATTGGTGCCTTCAAAAGGTGCATAATAGACCTGATAATCTCCCTTGCCGAGCTGACCGTAAAAACGCCTTTATAATCAGGCATCCATACACAACAGTCATCACCCCCCTGTGGCCATTGCAAATTTTGCAAATCTACTCCAGCAGCTTCCATACGCAGTCTATGCAGGTCGTCAATAATCCAACTCCCATCGACCATCAGATCACTCACCATTATGTTCCTGTCAAAATCATTTCGACCAAGAATGCTAGCAATACAATACTTATATCTGCACACCAAATATCAAAGTATAGAGAAGTAGATCGATCATCGCCAACTAAAACTTTAATATTATCTTCAACCTGTTGATAGACCAAACGAATACCCGGCAGAATAGTTAATTTAATCCCATGCTTTAAAACGCCATTTCTATCAAAAAAATTTGCCATAAAAAATCTAGCCCAAGCCTTCTTTGAAGTCCGAATCTGCCACCAAAACTTCATGAGAAGAGCTTTATTCATGACTGCCATACGAGTAATTCCCAAACCACCTTCCGCATAGGGAGTGCAGATTTTGTCATAACCAACCACAAAAGATTTACTTATTGTAGAATCCCTAGTCCAAATAAAATTAGGGATGGCTCTTTCACATTGATCTATAAATTTTCTAGACCATTTATAAACACCCATATTATGAATAGAGTAGCCAGCAATGACCGATTTGACAAGGACAATTCACTCTTGAAAAGAAAGATTACGGCCCTTCCAGCCCCGCCAATTGATTTTTAATCCTGTCCACAACAGTACTTATATGTTTGTATCTAACCGTACCTGGCATGATTTGAACACCAAGGTAACGATCCGGGAAAGTAGCTACAGACCCTACTATCACTGCCACCTAATGGAATGGGCAAATCCTCCAAGTCCAGGCCCGCAGTAAGTAACGTATTCCTGCACTCTTCAGTCCACTCCCATCTTCCATCAACCAAAAAATCACCAATCATAACTTTACGGTCAAAACTCCGGTCCCCAATGATGTCTGCCACAGACTCTTTCCCACACCAGACGTCATAATATAAGGAGGTCTTTTGTCCATCCCCAATAAGCACTTTTGAATTTTCTTCCACCAAAGCATGGACCCACTTAACTCCAGGCAAGATAGAAGACTTAATGTAACCCACTAATTGTCCGTTGTTCATGAAAAATTTTGCACGCAAATAACGAGCCCAGGTCTTGTCTGAATTTTTAATTTTCCACCACAGCATCATTAGAAGTGCCTTATTCATAACACGCAATTGAGTTAATCTAGACCACCTTCTTCATAAGGCGAACAGATTTTATCAAAAGCAACCACAAACGATCTACTAATCCTCGAATATTCAGACCAAAGAAAATTGTGAATAGCAACTTCACGTTGATGTATAAATTTTTGTGGCCACTTATAAACTGCCATATTATGGATAGCAAAACTAGCAATCACCGATTTCGCCAAAACCATTCTGTCTTGAAAAGATAATAACTTACCCTTCCACCCAGCAAGCTGATTTTTAATTTTTTTTCAACCACATTGCTAATGTGAACATACCTTACCATACCTAGCATTAATTGCACCCCCAAATAATGATCCGGAAAAGTGGCTACTGACATTCCCAGAAAATCAGCGATAGTTTTTGCTAGGTCAAAATGGTTTATTAAAGCAAAAAAACGTAATTACAAGAATTACAAAATGGGAGGCTCGTGGCCTCCCCACCCCCATAAACCAAAAGGGCAGAAAATAGCAACAAAATAACGCTAAAAGCTCATAAAATAAGCTCATAAACACAAATAAATAACAAAAAGAGGAGATATAGGAATATTAATATCGTTTGCGCCCCTTATTTCCAACTCTAAAATTCCTCTTCTTGGGAAGAATACCAGCAATTATTTGTGTCAAATCAAGGTCTCCAAAAGGATCCTTGTATTCATCTTCATAAATATCCTCATATTCATATTCATCTTCTTCTGAAGCATAATTACCACCAGGCACAAACTTAATAGGAGATTGAGCTTTTTTCTTCGTCCACCAAATTCCTCCTCCAAAATAGATTTACTCTTTTGACGACTAGTTGTTTGCCCGGAAGCTCTTTGATATTTACCTAGTAAGTCCACCAAATTCCTCAAGCTTTTCATATTTCCTTTACAAAAGAACATGATATCATCCGCAAAGAATAAATGAGTAGGCGCTACACCCTTTCTGGAAACCATGTGAGTCATTCGACCCTCCTTAAAAAGATTTGAGATATTTCTACTCAAAACATCTTCAATAAGAACAAAAATCAAAGGAGAAAGTGGATCACCTTGACGCAAGCCTCTGTCAATCTTGAAGAAACCCTCTGGACTACCATTCACCAAAACGGAAATTCTAGCAGAATTCAAGATATTATAAATCCATGTGCACCAAGAGTTTGAGAAACCATACTGTTAGAGCATAGCTCGTTTGAACCCACCAAGCGTTGGTATGTCAAGTTTGGCTGTCATATTTTAGTGAACCAAAACCATTTAAAGAGTCGCTTGATTATTACTAGAGTCAACTTCGTATAGGTTACCTTGAAAGTATCAGGATATGAGACATTACAAGTATTACGTGAAGACTTGAAGAATGTGAAGAAGTAAGGAGCTACAATGACGACATCATCCTTCCACTTGAGGTTAGCAATATTTGACTTGAACTGTTTCATTCCCTAACGTATCTTTCAAGTCGTACATATTGAAAACATAACTGTGAAGCTGTGAATGTTTATACTCTAGTTAGACATAGTATTAAGGAATACAATACGAAGCATAACGCTTATCTTTTGAACTTCATCTATAATACATCGACATAATCGTATGAATGTTATTATGATTATGTATGGGTATGAGTGAAGATTTCGTCCTAGGAAACAATGTTTTACATTCGTTTAAAGGAAGTACAATTCATAAACTTGTTTTATGAATCGAAAGGGAAATCACTAGGCTTATTGGTATTGTTATTCATTGCAAATCTTTGGATTACCAATATGTGTGTTTAGTATAACCGCTCATAATTTGTTTATGTATCTTGGTAAAACTATTCACATGGCCTGAATTTTGTATTGGTATGACTTTTATTAGTGAAACCGATCTTAAGTAATCACCTAAGATGGTATGATCGATTAGTTGTAATTGGTATGACCAACTCTAGACATTGGGGGACCGATCCTAGTAAGAGGTGAAACCGATCACAAAAGGGGAATCGATCCTTGTAAGAGGTGCAACAAGATTTTAGTTATTAGGGAACCGATCCTATGAACATTGGCAACAAATACAAGTTAGATACCATATATATGTGGGAACCGAATTTAGTATCTAGTCAACCAAGTTTTGGTAACTAGCGTGACTAATTCTAGTACCCACATGGAGGTAGAACCGAAACTTGTTTTGGTAGAACCGTGAAACCCATGATTTGTGATTTGATAGGATAATCAATCACATAGTTCTTGGAAGTCAGATGAACCAATTCTAAAATTGTTTGGAAGTGTGGCAAATTGGTTCCAAGATTGTAAATATGAAAAGGATTTACAAAGTAAAGATGTCGACATACTTTGAACATGTGCAGTAACTCTTATCTTTTATTTTTCAAAGATATTCCTTAATATCTAAAGGAGAATCCCAGATCGAAATAAATTGAGAACCTTTTAATTAAGGTTTTTAGTTTTATATGTTTTCAGTTTCCAGCAATTAAAATGCATATCTTTAGAAAATAAAAATTAGTAATGTGCATTTACTAGTTGGAGATTTTCTACTGAGATTTTGGTCATTAATTGGACAAAGCATTTTTCAGGAATTATGAAAACCGTTTTTGGATTTATTGCATATCTTTGAGAATATTCGGTTTTGGAAATTCCTTGGTGTCCAAACTTCCTTGGTCTATAAATATTGAAGTTTTCATTTCAAGCAAACCAATCCTCAGATCCAGCAAAACTGCCTAGTTGTGTTGTTACTGGTGAGGCCGTCTATTCGGGGAGGAAAGTACCCTAATTAGGCGAAATCTCTTACGACCGCTCGTTTTGAAGACTTCTTTGGGATTGGGAAGCTCTACGGGTACCGTCGGTGGGAAACTAGATAATTGCAGTTTATTATTAGTTTTGACTAACGGTTGTTGAACTTTGATTGCACCTAGTTTGTTTATGCTTGAGAATCTTCTCTTCCTATATAATATTCACTCAAACTAGATCGAAGTTTCGACGGGGATCTTTAGACTGTTTGTAGTTCTAAAGACGTCTTGTGATAATCCATTGTTAGCAGACTCCGTTCTGTGTGTGTTGATCACAAGAGATTCAAGTTGTTTGTGTGCAGGTGTTTATTGAAGATCAAAGAAGAGTTGAAGACAAAGAAGATACCTGGGTTCATAATCTTTGGTGTGCACAAAACTTGTTTCGGCTGGAAAAGGATCCAATTATAATCGGCTTATCTTTGTGATAGATTGGATTCATTAGTTGAGTAGATCGACATCAATACAATTCTTTGTGATTCAAACTATTGATTGCATAATCTTAACAATTACTTTGGTAGTTGTTGAAAAGATAGATCTAAGGACCCGACAAAGGAGTTTATTAGGATAAACCGAAGAGCCTCTTGTCAAACCCATATCACGTTGATTGAAAAGAGTTGTTACCAAACAGATTTGTTGTTCCTTTACTGTTTGGAATACGAACCAAAGGAATTGTTCCAAGTGCGTGACTTATTGCAAGTTGGAGGCGCAGGGATACAGATGGAACTAGGTGAACTATAGGTTTAGTTGCTTGGTCTCAACTATACGAAGTTTGTTTAGATTTTGTATAGCAGCTTAATCCTGAGAGTATTCAATTCTGGAGAAGGTCCCTGGGTTTTTCTGCATTTGCGGTTTTCCTTTAACAAAATCTTGTTGTGTCATTTACATTTATTTTCCGCAATTATAATTGTTGTTATTATAATTTAAAGTAAATTACACAAAAGTTAATTCCTATTTACTTGATAGCAATCCTATTGTGTTTGGTTAAGTCCGAACATTTTATCAAGTAAACATATTTCGATGCTGTGTTATCTCGATCTTGTATTCATAGTCAATCACACAAGTTATATTGTTGTCGTGTTGTCTCGATCTCGTATCCATAGACGATCACACGAAGTGTGAACCGATTAGTTGTACTGTCTCGACTCAGTCCATAGACAATCACTTTTGGAGAAAGGACTTATAGGTGGAAAGTTTTAGATTGAGGTATATTTGGGTACCCTCATCTTTTCACATACCTCTTAAAAACCTCCAGAACAAAACTCCAACTTACATTGTTAAAAGCTTGAGTGATGTCCAATTCTTAAGAGAATTTGCACCACGTACCTTCGGAAGAAGCCTAAGTAAACTGGAGTTCACTCCATGGGGAAGGATGGTTGTTACAAAGCTTACAGTCAATAGACAATATCTTAAAAAATGATCCAGAAAATATTTTTCCTAATTTTTGTGGATGTAAGCGTGTACCGACGCCTTTGCATTTTGTGAAAACTAGTTTTTAATAATGAGACCTTCAATTCAAGTCAGAACTAGATAAATGATGGGTTGTTGCAAAGCTTACAGTCAATGGAAAAATATCTTATAGAATGATCCAATAAATATTTTGCCTTATTTTTGCGGATAAAAAGCGTGTACCACCGCCTTTGCATTTTTGTAGAAGCCCACTTTTGCAAATAATATCTTCAATCCGGGTCAGAATTAGAGAAATGATGGCTAATTACAAAACTTACAGTTAAAGGAACAATATCTTATAAAATGATCCCAAAACAATTTGCCTCATTTTTGCAAATATAAAGCTTGTACCACCACCTTTGCATTTTGTGAAAAACTAGATTTAGATAATGAGACCTTCAAATCAAGTCCGAACTAGAGAAACGAATTGCGGATATTTTGCGCCCGCCTTTGAATTTTGTGAAAACTAGATTTTTATAATGAGACCTTCAATTCAAGTTAGAACTAGAGAAATGATGGGTTATTACAAAACTTACAGTCAATGGAACAATATCTTACAAAATAATCCAAAAATTATTTTGCCTCATTTTTGCGAATACAAGCGTGTACTGCCACCTTTGCATTTTGTGAAAACTATTTTTTGATAATCAGACCTTCAATTCAAGTCAGAACTAGAGAAATGATGGTTGTTACAAAGCTTAGAGTCAATGGAATAATATCTTACAAAATGATCAAAAAAATATTTTGCCTCATTTTTGCGGAAACAAGCGTGTACCGCCGCCCTTGCATTTCGTGAAAACTAGTTTTTAATAATGAGACCTTCAATCAAGTCAGAATTAGAGAAATGATGGTTGTTACAAAGCTTAGAGTCAATGGAACAATATCTTATAAAATGATCCAAAAATTATTTTGCCTTATTTTTGCGGATAAAAAGCGTGTACCGCGGCCTTTGCATTCTTGTAGAAACCCACTTTTGCAAATGAGATCTTCAATTCAGGTCAGAACTAGAGAAATTATGGCTAATTACAAAGCTTATAGTTAAAGGAACAATATCTTGTAAAATGATCCAAAAAATATTTTGTTGTTGTAGGGCTTTCGCCCATGGATGTGCGGCCCAATATTGTATTTATGGCTATATTCTTATTGTATATAAAGGACTGTATCCATGTAACACAGATGACCTCTAATATATAGAATCTCCTTCTCTTTGTACCTCTTTATCTTTCCCATCCACTAAAACACGTTATCATGCATGATGTTATACCACGGAGCTATATCAGATTGATTGATTTTTTTTTCCTACACGGATTAACGTCAAGCTAATGCGGAAACTGTTGGAATCAAATCAGATAAGTTGGATCTATTTTGCGCTATATATATATATATATATATATATATATATATATTTTTTCTTTTCCCTAATTTTTTGATTTCATTTTTGGAATCTGCCCTGTTTTGTGATTTCAATTTTGGATATATTAAATCAGTAGCGAAAATTGGTTTAATCAGGAATTAGGGATTATTTTGATTAATCGTTTCTAATCATGAATTATTTTGATTTATTATTTTTGGTACTGTTCATGACTTTGATTAATCAGGTTACTAATCAGGAATTACTTTGATTCTAACTAATAGTTTGTAATTTGGGATTAATCCTAATCCTTAATCATCGTTTTTTTTTATAATCAGCTAAAGGGGTGTTTTCTGTTCGTGACCTTATACATTCTTCTTCGGAGGAAGAAATTTTGTGGTCGTGACCAGAAATTTTCTGTTCGCGATCCAACCAGGACCCGATCCAACCAGGTCAAGATCCACCAGGTCCCGATCCAACCAGGCCCTACCCAACCCCGTCCAACTCTGTCCTGTTCCAGCTTCCAGCTTGGTTCCTGGCTATCCCCTGTTCCTATTTGGTTTTTGGCTGCGCGGGATCAAGTCAGTTCTGGTTCTGTGTATGTAAAGCGGGAACCAAAATCTGAGGTATGTAACTATAATGTGGGTTTTACATTGAGTATTTGTTAGGCCTATTTATTTATTTTTAGAACATGCCTAGTTTTGTTTATGTTGTCTTAGGATAAGTCCACATTATATAAATGGTCAATTTGAATTATGATTACTAATCTTGATCATTAAGAATTTTGGTCCTAATGCTATTTTGTTCTCTTGAAAATTGTACTGGCTATGTTGAATCATGTCTTTTGTTCAATTGGTTGTACCAACTCAATTCCAATGTATTTATTTGGGGTTTAGAAGTACTTGAGCTCCATTATTGTGTACTTGATATTTTCTTCCCAAATTTGAAATGTTCCGTGGGATGCAATTCACTGGATCGACTATTAAGAGTCGGTATTTTCAAAAGATACGTTGCAAATAAAATCACATGTATTCCAATTTTTATGGAAGAACTCACAAAAGGTGATATGAGTTAGAAAATTTCAATTTATCTACTTCATTTATAATACTAACGAGCCGGTATATGTTGAAGTATGAAGACAAGAGAATTAATTATTTTTAGTAATATATTCAACCTAAAGTAAGTGGTTGACATTTGTAGTGAGATTCTCTTGGCCTATTGAGATAAAGAAATTTATCAAATAAAGCTAAATGTAGCAAAATTGAAAATGAAAAGTACCCCGAAGTAATAAGGGTTAGACGTAATGACTCATATAAAGCGTGTGAAAAGGGACTTATATATCATGAGACAAAAATGTATTTTTTTTGTTTTTTTCCCCAGCAGTAATGACACCAAAGTATAGGTATCAATTGAACATGAGATCAGTTAAAATGTAATGCTAGCTCCCATCATAAACAAAAGAGTTGGAAATGCACCTGGTCATAGCTGTTGGTATATACAATGTAATGTGTACGTGTATCATAGTAGCAACCAATTTTCACATCAACTTTAATGGGAACAAGAGTTTTGCCTCCCCAATTGACTATCTTATCGAGCGCAGCACTGCTCATTTTTTCAAGATAGAACAAAGACGTCGGAAAATCTCTAGATGTACCAAGAGATAATCACACCTTGTTAAATTCCCAAGTAATCCGTGCAAATGGATATCATGTGGAACATCAAAATGATGAGAATGTAATTGATTGCATCTTTTATAGTCTCTAATATATTTTGAAGGAAATATATTTTAAAGAAATGAATGAGTCAATCTAGTGCAATATAATTCACTATAATATTTGGATTATTGAATCCATATTGACTCTGATAATGAAATGTTGGAAACTGACTCATACAGGCTTTGGGTATAACCATAAAGAAACTTTGGTTGTGACATGATGATTGTTTTCAAAGAACTCATACAAATATCACTTTATTTGAGTGAAAGAAAATAGAAAAAGATTGACAGAATGCAAAGTGACGGCATATCTCTCAATAAGTGTTTTCTAAATTACTAGATGCACAACCCCCCTTCCCATTATGCTTTTAGGTAAGAAAGCATATCACTCATTTTTACAAAGTCTTCAGTAAAACAGGATCGAGACCATCCTAAGATGTAAATGGTATAAATTCCATATTACAAAGAAAACAAGGTGAAATTTAGAAAAATATTCATGCAGAATGCGGACCATAAAAGTAACTTATGGCTCTGGTGAATGTTTTGACATTTTGGACTAGTTACAGTTCCCAAGAAATTTGCGTTTGGAAAACTACTAGAACATATTTTACATGTAAGGGATCACCACCCCTTGTAAATGCGAGTGAATGTACATAAAAAGGACTTGATGGTTATTGCATGTTTAATAGGATCAATGCAGAGCATCCTATACCCCATGGTCTCGCAAAGGCTATCATTAAAGGTTACAGATGGTGCCTAAGGCATGGTTATGCGTACAAACCTACCTTTAATAGCTTGGGGAATATGCAATATTAACGCTTCTTTACTTAATTCATTTTAGAACCCAATATTAGTCAACCTTTTATGTGTACCAGTTGGTAACTGGATATAAGCCTGACATTTTGTGTTCTTACGCATTTTTGGTTGCACTATATATGTGCCCTTTCCACATCGTACTATGATGGGTCATCAAAATGATTAAATGATTATGTTGGACAAGAATTTCCAACAATTATCCGCATTTTAAAACCTTTGGCAGGAGATCTCTTACCACTAGATTTGTCGGTTATCATTTTAATGAGATAATCTTCCCGTCGTTAGGGGGAGATAAGAAAAAGTATTTTCTTAGGGAACGCCAGGAATTTTCGTGGTGTGTTCCCACTGTGTCTCATATTGATTCTTGTACTCCACAAATGTAAATATGAAGTGACAAAGAATAATCGAATTTCAGAATGTACACTGATGTCGCTAAAGTGATGAGATCACACATACCAACTGCAAACCTACCTGCAAGGTTACGAATCCCCAATAAGGGTTATACACCATAGACTAAGGTGTTGCAACTACACTTAGTGGAAGCGTGGTTGAGTCCATGGCTCCATAAAGGAATATGGAGAGACCACCAGGTTCGATCAATGCTCACCTAGAATGGAAGTAGATGAGTAAGGCACAACCTAGTTTGTATCATTAATGAAATCATCTCATTTGATTGTCTCTGAATATGTCCGTGAATCAAACTGGAGGATGCTCCGAAGTTTTAAATGATTCTAGAGAACAATGAAATCCTGGCGGATTATGAGAATGCACATGAGTTAATCGAAGGATCATGCGTGCATAGTGATGATATAATCCATAAATAGTTGCTCCAGAAGTAGCGCACAATGAGATCGAACCATGCTTTATTTTGATTAATTTCAAATAAATAGCATATTTGACCTATACAATCCAGGTAGAACTTAGTTCTTTGGCAAATATACGGGTATTTGGTGTGGTAGTGCTAACCAACCAAGTGTAAAGCCTATTGGACATACATAATTAATTTGTCACAAAGCAAAATGAGAAGAAAGTAGTCTTAAAGTACAAAGAATCGCCTTGTGGCGCGAGGTTTCTCACAAAGCCCTGGAATTGTTATCTTGTAATGAACGTTATAGAGTTTCGCTACTTAGTTAGCTTGGTAATTTCAAAAGGATTTGAAATGCAGCATATGTATGTGGTTGTTACGTATCTCTGAAAGAATCAAGAGATAGAAGATATTTACAAAAGTACTTAATAGAATTTTGTTGCCCAAATCAAATGACTCTAAACCACAGAGTGCGTGTACAGTTAGATAGAACGCTCACTTATAGATTCAAGCAATCAGGAGGATGTGGTATACCCGTCTAAGTGGCTATTTGATTTGGAGTGGATAAACAAGTAAGTTATTCTTCCTTGCGTATTCATAAGAAAGTTCCTGATTTGGAATTGTAGCTATTTATGTTGATGGTACAAACATGATGTGTACTCTTGATGTAATAAGAGACCTTAAAAGTTATTTAAAATCCGAATTTGAGATGAAAAATCTAGGGAAAGCTCGATCGAGTACTGAGCTTGTGGTGTATTACTCCACCAGTTTACATATGTCTAAAATTGTCAGGAAATTTAACAAAGACATGCATCCTGATAGCACTCCCATGATTAGTCGAGGTTCAAATGTAAGTAAGTGACCATTTCGTCAAAAGGAAGATGACGAATATGTGTTGGGAGATGAAATTCCCATATCTAAGTACAATAGACGCATTTTTGTACTTAGTATAATAATGTACTCAATTAAATTTTACATCCTCAGTGAACTTGTTAGCTAGATATAGCTCAGCGCCAACGCAACGTCATTGGAATGGTATAGTGAATGTAATCATGTACTTAAAAGTAACCATTGACATAAATTTGTATTATCCCTACAAAGACATTAAAAGGAATGCTAATGAAAGTGCAATCCAAAAGTTGTTGATTATGAAGGAATAATAATCTCTTCTCCAACGAAAGTAATTATAGGGACATATGGTAGATTATTTTCTAGGTTATACCGATATTCAGTGTCGAAAAGTACATGACTAAAGGAACTATGTGGAATAACTCTGAAATTAATCAGGGGGAGATGCCGACATCAGGGGGAGGATCCAAGAATATGATGTCGACATGTTTTTACTTCGAAATTGAAGTTGTGTTGTACTCTTTTTCCCTTCCATCGAGAATAGCTTTTCCCAAAGGGTTTTGTTACTCGACAAGGTTTTTAGCGAGACAACACTTAGAAACATCAAGTATGTTGAACGTTGAAGACATAAAGATCGCGTTGATATTATTGAAAATATCTAAATCAAAAAAATTATGGCGATAGTTTGTTAAGCAACGTAACTTCCAGAATCAACAACAAGGTCTTATAAACATTCAAGTCATCAAAGTAATGTGTGATCAACTCCTTTTGACTGCAGTAGACTAATGAAAATTGTCTGACATCAAGGGGAGAATCTAATGGTGTGTTGAACTCTTTTCCTTCACCGAGGTTACTTTTTCCCGCAGGGTTTTGTTACTCGGCAAGGTTTTTAATGAGACAACAACAAATACCGGGAATACAATTTCCCATCTAAGGCTATTGTCTCTCTCACGAGGATTTTCTTCCTTAAGAGTTGTGAAGCAACTAGTCAACATAAATGGAGCAAAGTGATTATCTGCAACATATCACCTTTACTTGCATCTTCCACGTTGTACTCTTTTCCCTTCGTCAAGGTTTTATCCCACTGGGTTTTCCTTGTTAAGGTTTTAATGAGGCAACGTATACGCATCCAACTATGTTCTAAGTTTAATTAATATTGTACTCTTTTTCTTTAGTTCAGGTTTTGTCCCTCAGGGGTTTTATTGACGAAGTTTTAACGAGGCAATTAACTTAGACTCATCGATCTTTGAAGATTGTATTGCATGTGATGAACTACATGTAAAATACAAGACAACATGTGAAGTACCACATGTGAAGAGATGTACCAAGGTATTTTCCCACTGGGTTTTTCCTTGTTAAAGTTTTGATGGAGCAATTGTCTTCGACACAATAGTCATCAAGAAGAGAACTACATTTGAAGACCTACATCCGGAGCAATGTATGTGAAGTACTGAATATGAAGTTCTATTGAACCGCACAAGGGGGAGTGTTGTAGGGCTTTCGCCCATGGATGTGCGGACCAATATTGTATCTATGGCTATATTCTTATTGTATATAAAGGACTGTATCCATGTAACACAGATGATCTCTAATGTATAGAATCTCCTTCTCTTTGTACCTCTTTATCTTTCCCATCCACTAAAACATTTGCCTCATTTTTGCAAATACAAAGTTTGTACCACCACCTTTGCATTTTGTGAAAAACTAGATTTAGATAATGAGACCTTCAAATCAAGTCAGAACTAGAGAAATGATGGCTTGTTACAAAATTTACAGTCAATGGAACAATATCTTACAAAATAATTCAAAAGATACTTTGCCTCGTTTTTGCGGATATAAGTGTGTGCCACCTTTGTGAAAACTAGTTTTTAATAATGAGACCTTCAATTCAAGTCAGAACTAGAGAAATGATGGTTGTTACAAAGCTTACAGTCAATGGAAAAATATCTTACCAAATGATCCAAAAAATATTTTGCCTCATTTTCGCGGATACAAGCGTGTACCGCCGCCTTTGCATTTTGTGAAAACTAGTTTTTAATAATGAGACCTTCAATTCAAGTCAGAATTAGATGAATGATGGGTTGTTACAAAGTTTACAATCAATGGAACAATATCTTATAAAATGATCCAAAATATATTTTTCCTTATTTTTTTCGGATAAAAAGAATGTACCGCGGCCTTTGAATTTTTGTAAAAACTCACTTTTGCGAATGAGATCTTCAATTCAGATCTAGAGAAATGTCTTTTTTGACTTCAGAAGAGACACTTGTTGGAGGATTGAGTGTCATGAAAATGATAATTCTGAACGGTCTTGCTTCTAAGGATCTTGTAAATATGAGAAACTTGATGATTACCCGTGAAATTTTTTGCTTTCAATGTGAGGTAGTCGTGAGAGCCGCTGGATTCTGTTGGAACTGTCTTGAACAAGCTAAACTCCATTCTCTGTTTCTTAGAGAGGCCCTTATGTAAGAGATACCGGTGGCTGAGGAGACATGAAGGAAAGGATATGAAGGCCTTAAAGAAGAAGAGACAGTTTTCTTCCCGAGAGGTAAAGGCCACTGCTGCTTGATGATTTCCGTAAGTGTTGGTAATTTCCCCTCTAGACCTTTTATATGTGCATTTGGTAAAGGAAGGGGACCATCATGAGTTTTAATTAGTGCAAAACCTAGTATGATCCATTGCGTATGCGAGTAGGTGAAAACCCGAATCTAAATTCGTAAAAAAAAGTCCTTCTTTGCGCGATCATGACTCGAGAGGCTGTAAAAACTTTGTTTGATGTCCGATTTCAGTGGTTGACACCAACTATAGAACAGAAAAGACCCAACCTTCAGCTATCGGAGAAAAATTAGGATTTGGAGCTTGTTTTTCCGGTGATATGTCCATACGAAGTTAAACTCGGAATCCCGATTTATTTAACAACAATTCCTTCAAGTGTTTTGATGATATTTCTTGGATCGTGTATTGAAACATCATGCCCTTTTAACTCATGGTATGAGAGACGTAGACGAATATTTTTTATCAAGGTCGCATTATCAAGTTGGATGGATGAAGTATGAGGCAGTTTTTGAGCGAAAATAAGCCACGAACTCTTTTTGGCCCACTGCAAACCCTACTTCGTCTCAGCCGTGAATCTTGAGCAGAGAAACGATTCTAACGCGTTGGGGTAATCTAGGTACATGCTTCCTTTATGAAATCCTTATACGGGGTTTTGTAAAACTTAGCTTGCTTGATCGTGATGGAAACCCTAGATGGGTGAGTCCTTCTCTGGATGCGACAAAACCTGATTTGACTTGTAGAAGTATTTAGGCATCTCTGTCATGGGATTGAGTTCATTCCCGTGAGATAGCATCCAACAATTCTTTGTTTGATATCAAGGATTGAAGCGCTTGTGCCTGAGGGTTGACCGTGGGAGCTGAGGATCAGATAGGATATCTGATTCTCGTTCATACACCTCTAGTGAGAAGTCTCTAACTTGAAGCATTCTGAATTCTACCAATTTGTTTTGCACCCGGAATCTCTGGGTTAATGGTGTAAGAGTCTTTCATCTAGGAGTTGGATGTTTGAGCCCCCTCATGTTACTCACAAAGATGCATGGTGCATGGTTCTTCGTCAGTCTCCAGTTTGTTGTATGAATAGGGATTTTCATTGACTCGGGATGCTTGGAAAATTAAATAAGACCCTTGTAGCGTATGAGATTGAGTCTTCAAGGTGGGAAAGCGATACTCTATGAGTTGGAGACGTCTATGGAGAATCATATCGAGGTTGCGGCCGCATGTTTCTTCCTGCACAAGATGAAGTTGTTGTTCGGCCTCTACTAGGTGTGTTGACAAGGATTCATGCAAACTTATGTATCTGACTCATCTATCGAGATCTGTATTTCTTTTGGGAGATGGTAAACCAAAATTAAGAACAGTGTACGCCTTCTAGGAATGGCAGAACTATAGATGTGGCTGAAAAATTGATTTGTGGTAACTTTGTTGATGGGATAGTTCTCTGGAAATCTTCTAGGCATTTCTTCACGCGGTAGAATCGTGTTTTGGCCTGAGGAAGTTGTAACTGATCGTCATATCTTGTCCTTTACTCATCACATATGACTGTGACTTATGGTATAGCCTGTCGAACACATCTTTTTGAGAGAGGAGGCTTTTACTGACAGAACTGTAAGCAGCATGTGGCTTGGAGCTAAGGTCTTGGATCCTTCCCCTGTTTACTTCAGTCATAATATTTGGTTGTAGCTATATGTCGAGTAATTAAGTTCTATCTGAATTATTGGCCTTGTGAGTATCACTTCATATTTCTTTTCCCTTGATAGATTTGGCTGCAAAGATATTATCCTTGTCCGTCTTGGGTGAACTGAGGTTCATCGGAAAATGAAATGTGATAGCTTCTGGTAAAGCAGAACTGGAGGCTCATCGAGGCTTGGCCGTAACTCTTAGGTCTAGTTTCTCTTCTTTCTGACATAATGGGTGTTGAGGTAGCATATCGACTCGCAGATTTGCGTCTTTGGATAAGGTGAGTTTCGGTTGAGCCTCGTCTTCGGATCTAGTTTCTCTTCATACTTTGTCGCGTTCTTGTCATGATTCTCTGAAGCATAAAGGGCGACAAGATGTATCTTTGTTAGATATTTATGACCCTATGTGGCTCTGCAACACTTTTGAGTAGGTCACGAATTTTTTGGAGCCTTTCCAAGTTTCCGTTAAGTTTATCCTGTAGACGATGAAAAGACAAATCTGACAGAAAACGAACTAGGTCAATCGGATACAGAATGAAAGAGTTATAAGTAAAATAGTAAAGTGATGTAAACTTCCTGAGTCCCTTGTGATCAGGTTGAGGGCCCTTGACCTAAACGAATTTTGGAGCAAATATTCGTCAGAATCTCCAAGTTTATAGCGTCATCTGGTCCTTGAGAGTGATAAGGTCGGATGGATGGGTGCTCCTTTGCTCTGCCGCGTTCGTGATGAACTTTATCTTCCCCGATGAGGTCGGTTGCAGGCAAGATCCTGTCAGTGCTATTCTCAGCAGTTTTAGTACTCCTTCTTTAGGAAACGTGTGCTCAATCTATATTTGTTGGATCTATCCCTACTGGTGACTCTAAAGGCGTTTTCAGATAAGTCTGAATGTCGATCCGAGATATTGCAAGACTCTGTTGAGTCCCCGGGAGTTTTCTTTGGTCATTATCCAACGTTTTCAAGGATTAGCAGTAGATTTTTATGAGAATATGTTACTAGGGCGTTTTTTTATGCAGGAAGAGATACATGTGATCCGGGACGCACTAACCTATTCACTAAGCTCAAACTCGAAAGAGAGAGAAAGTGTTGGTAGGGATAACTCTCTTGGATAAGTCTGTAATGGATTTACAAAGACTGAATCAATGGAAAATTTTTGTGTTTGGATTGGTGAATCGTCTTCTTTCCTAAGAGACCATAATTGATATATGTAACTGAGTGAACATCCTCCCACTGTGGTCGCAAAAATGTAGTTACCTAAAATCTGAGTGAGGTTAGAAGTGGGATTCTAGGGTTTCTGAAAGTGAGTTACGGGAGGTTGAGCACGAACAGTCTCTGCCTAAACAACGCACATTGGCCGTTCAAAGGATGCTTCAGTCACATGGAAGAGGTTTCAGGCTGGTCTTGGGGAGGGAAGCAGACGAAGAGAGAGATCAGAGAATTCTATGGTTTGAAGAAGAATTTCTCTGAGAGGTTATGAGAAATATGATAGTAGCTTGGAGAAATAGATGACCTATTTATAGTTGAATTCTTTAATCTTAGGTCGGTCAAGATAAGGGTTTCTTTTCGTGTCGTGTGGAGAAATTCTCTTGTCTCTTCAGGAATAGATAAAGATACACTAGGTTGAGTTCATCTCATTATTCCACCACCTTTACTCTCTTCTGTGGTGAGAAATAAGTCGGGTATTTCTGACACGCGCCATAGACCACCAGACCAAAACCCTAATTGGTATCCCCCATTTGTGTGAAGCTGAGTCATCCTTTGTGATGATGCGTAAAGAGAGAGAAATATTCTCTTTAGCCGAGTTGGCCAAGATAGAGAGATATTCTCCGATCTGTAAGAATGACTAGGATGAGTCACGTGAAAAGGCATGAGATGCCTCAGGGTTCGTGTGGAGAGTCTGAAAAGGAGATTCGATTCCTACATGAGGCTCGTGCCTATCATGAGGAATATTCAGCCTTGTCTGATATTTTCCTGAGAGATTTGAATCTCTCCGAGATTTTGCGGAGAGATGTGAATCTCTCCGAGGTTTTGCGGAGAGATGTGAATCTCTCCGAGATTTTAAGAACGGATCAAAATCTCTACGAAGATTTTCTTAACGGATCTGAATCTCTCTGTGGTCAGCTGGGACTCGTCCTGTTGAGAAAGAATAGGCTTTGTACGCCCGATTAATGTCACTGCGATACTTTGGCTCACTTATCTTTGACTAGCGTATCTTGCATATATGTTCTAGGAATCAATTGTGTGCATATTTATGGGGCCTACATGACCAATGTATCTCGGAAGGATAGTCTAGGAGTCTGTCGAAAGAGACCAGAGGCAAAATAACCAGTGTATCTCGTGGGGATGTCCTAGGAATTATTCGGAAACCTCAGTAAGTCGAGTTGGAGCCTAGAGTAGACATGACCAGTGTATCTCACGATGATGTAATAGGAATCAGTATTTGATCTCAAATAGGATGAGTCGTGCTTACAGGAGACATGCGTCTCTCCGCTCTGGGTCATAAGTCCGCCGAGGACGTTTTTAATCATCACCAGAGCCTACATTACCAGCAGTATCTCGTCGAGGATGTATACTAGGAATCATGGCATCACAATCAGCTGCGTCTCGCGAAAACATGCTGGAATTGTGGTAGTTCTGGTTCATAAGTTTGTCGGGGACGTTTTACACTCTACGGAACCTACGTGACCAGCAATATATCTCGTCGAGGATGTTCGCTAGGAGTCACTGCATCACGACCATCAGTGTCTCGTCGGGGACGTATACTAGAAACGTGATTATGAGTGCCTTGAGGACCAAGGCTTAATCTCTCCCGTAAGAGTTGAATTTTGTCAATGGTCTTGAAATGACACTTTTATCCCTATCCAAATTTCACCATCTACAGTATGCTTAACGTATTTATAGTTTTATTAGATGATGTACATACATTTTACTTGTTTCATACATAATACATGTATACATCTAGGAATTTGTTAGGTTATAAGGGAGTTTTTGAACTATCAACTCAAAATCTCATCCAATACTAGGAAAAGAACTTATACGAATGATAAAATTTGTGTAGCAAGATCTATATTTCTTCGATATATCTTGAAGACCGGACTAAGAAAAACTATCAATATTAAAATGCAGAGGTTGTTAACCATTAACTAGATTGGTGCTCGTGCCTGTTTTTTCTTTTAAATGGGTGTGCGCGGGACTTCGCTCCGCACCGTGGCAATGCATTTTCGATTTGATGTGCAAGGGGCTTCGCCCCTCCCCGTGGCTGATGCATTTTGGATTTGGTGTGGAGATGTATTTTTGATTTGGTGTGGCGGGGAAAATACATTAAATAGGTGGAGAATATGTGCAGATTGTATATATTTTTCTCTTTAACTTGGTGCGCGCGAGGCTTCGCCCCGCCCTTTCGCAGTGAATTTTTGATTTGGTGTGTGAGGGGCTTCGCCCCGCCCCGTGACGATGTATTTTTGATTTGGTGTAGCGGGAAAATATATTAAATAGGTGGAGAATATGCGGAGATTTTATTGATTTTTTCTTTTTATTTTCGCAGAAAATTTGTGGATTTTTTTTCCATTTATATACTCACTCTGTTTCAAAAAGACTGTCCTCTATTCCATTTTCATCTGTTTCAAAATTATGTCCAGCTTCTATTTATATTCATATATTTTCATTGAACTCTCTAATATACCCTTAAATTTTTTATACTCATAAATTTATTTTTAACGGGACCCGATCTAAAATATTAAAGAAAATTGTATAACTACGAAATCAAATATATCCTTCGTTCATTTTAAGAGAATATATATTTACATCCAAAAATTAAAGTCCTTACAAAGTTTATACTTCATAAACTCGGTATCTTTTAATTTTTCCTTTTAGGTAGTTTTTATCGCTAACATTTTTATTACACTTAAATAGGTAAGTATCTAAGGTAGTCAAGTAAAATACCATGGACTCCTTAATATTTTGACAAAGTCAAAGCGGAGGGTCTTTTTGAAATGGATGGAGTATTAATTTGGAAAAAAGAGTCCTAATATAGTAGTTACTCTATTTCCAAATTGAATCTGGACTTCCATACAATTCCAAACATGGTAAGTTAGGTTTTCCTTTTAAGTTTGTAATTTTTAAACCAATCATACGTTGCCAAGTGTCCTCACCTAAATATTGAATTTGGTTTCCTTTTTTTAATCTTTTTCTATTCTTTTTAAATCAATCATGCGTTGTCAAGTGTCCTCACCAAAACGCTCGTTTCACTAAACTCAAAAAAGGTTTATTTCGGCTAATAAGAAGCGAGGGTTTCCTTACCGTTCAACATGGGAGCTTTACTTCTCTAGGCCTTCAAGTCTTTAGATATTAAAATTCAGAGGTTGTTATTATCATTTAGAACTGACCCAAGTTGGGACCATAATTTTTTATTAATATCTAAAGGTTATCGATATCAAAATCTCATCCAATGCTAGGAAAAGAACTTCTATGAATGATAAAATTTTAGTTGTCTAGACCTTCAAGTCTTTAGATATTAAAATTCAGAGGTTGTTATTATTATTTAGAACTGACCCAAGTTGGGACCATAATTTTTTATTAATATCTAGAGGTTATCGATATCTAAATCTCATCCAATGCTAGGAAAAGAACTTCTATGAATGATAAAATTTGCGTAGCAAGATCTAAATTTCTTCAATATATTGTTAATTATTGTGGAGGTAAATTCCTTAAGACCAGACTAGAAAAAAAACCATTAATATTAAAATGTAGAGGTTGTTATTACTGTTTAGAGCTGACCCAAGTTGGAACCATAGTTTTTATTAATATCCATAGGTTATCGATATATGGAGGTTCTACTGTATCATTTTCAAAAAAAAGTTGATTATGAACTGAAATTCTAACCTTTTTTTTTTTTTTTTTTGCTAGGTCAATATGGTTTATTAAAGCAAAAAAACGTAATTACAAGAATTACAAAATGGGAGGCACTAGGCCTTCCCACCCCATGAACCAAAGGGGCAAAAAAAAAACTCTAAAAAGAACTCATAAAATAAGCTCCTAAACACTAAAATAAAAGCATAAAGAAGAAAAATAGAACATTAAAAACGTTTTCTCCCCTTTCCAAGCCTAAAATTCTTCTTCTTGGGAATGAGGCCAGCAATTATTTGAGTCAAATCATAGTCTCCATAAGTCTCCTTGTATTCATCCTCATAATCATCATAGCCATAATCCTCTTCATTTTCATCTGAAGCATAATTACCACCCGGAACAAGCTTAATAGGAGATTGAGCTTTCTTCTTAGTTGACATTCTATCCATTTGCTCCTTTTTTTCTTTGAAATATTCTTTTCTTAAAACTGGATCTCTAATGAAATTAGCACGCACTTCATCAATATGAATAGTACTTGCCTCCTCTAGTTCCTCTGTAGACAAAATATGATCCATATCAAAAACATGTTCCTCCAACCCTGCTTGAGTATCCTTGTTTTGCTCACGGCTTGGAATTTCCTCATTAGACTTTGAATTCATAGCCATGATCTTAGCAGCTTTCTTGTTTTGCTAGAATATCTGCATCAACTTCACCCTAATCTTTCGAACCCATACTAATATCTGAGTCACTTGAATCAACTTGTTCCTCCTCCACCAAAGCCTCACTAGAATCATTATCAAGGCCTAACTCAGAAACTAGAGCACCATACTTGTTATTCACCACTAGTTCAGTTTGAAAAAGCTCAGTTACCAGGGAGGAACACTTGTGATTCAGGATTTAAAGACGGAGGGAATAATACAATCTGTTGCTAGAGAAGACTTGATACAAAGCATTATCTATAAGCTGGATAAACAACTAGCAAATTATATGATATTTTATTTTTCTGTTATTACATGACAAACTTGTGAACATCTGACTATTCACTCATCAAACGAATATTTGAAAAGAAGACGGATATCAGCAGTTTTCGGTGTCCTTCCCTCATTTTTTCAGTTAAATAAGCTAAGAATAAAACACATCTGATCCGCCATTGTCCATTTAGTACACACTCAAAACAAGAACCATGACTGGTTTCTGTAACAAGAAAAATAATATAATGCAAAGAGATGCATGGAATTCAGTTCTACAAGGTCATAGCTCAACCACAACATTGCTACAAAATATCCGGAGGAATTTGAATTTACTGCAGCTCTTAAAAGTTTGGATCATCATTGCATGTGGAAGATTAAGCCGATCCCTGTACTTAGTCAAGCTTGACGTTCGAATAAAGAAGGGTATCTCTTGTGATTGGCATATTGAATAGAAAGAACGTCTACAAAAGAAAACACGGCAGAAATATCAATATCCTGTTCGTAGTAACATCAGAAATATAAACTTATCACTTCAGTAGGAGCTAAAAAGGAGCTTTGCTAGTTTTCAAGGAAATTACTGTATAAAGATCATGAAACCCTGTCAATAATTAAGTATATAAATATAGATGTCCATCTATGGTGGTATGCAATCTCACCCCAAGAAGAGTTGATATTAACAGAATAATTCCTGTGATCCAAGCAAGTGTCCGTCTAACCAGAAGAATCTCCACAATAAGAGTTGGACTAGCTGTGGGGGCTCTCTCTTCCAACAACCTGGAGGTATGGGAAGTAGATTTCACATTTAAAAATGCTTCAGATTCCGGAAGAGATACGCCAGTGAAGAGGATGACTCCTACAATTTGACCTGTCCAGATGATACATTGCACGTATTGCTGAGCTACAACGGAAGGGCGTGATGGAAAAAATATACAAGGAACAACGGAAGGAAACAATTCAATCTCTTTCAAAACACCTTAACTTAAAAAATAATCCTGCTAATCAAGGGTGGTCATCTCAAAACACCTTGAAGGCATCAAAGGTAGGATCAGAAAAGGAACGGCATTTTTCAAATAATTATAACGAATTTCAAGAATTAAAGCAGTTATTGACCTTGGTACGCCCCTTGTAATGGATCAAATATCATTTCTAGCATCATCTGGAAGAGCTCCATTCCTTGTTGAGCAACACCATCAGGTCCATATTGCTCTTGCAAAGCCTATAATATAGTAAGATAATTTATCCATGAGATTTTCCAACAGGACTGCATGGAGGGATAAGAAAGAAAGAGTTCTATAAACAAATTAAACCTGAAGCAGTCATCAATTCAAATTAATTGACACCTTAAACATGAAACATCACACAAAATAACTAACAATCCAGTTAAAGTTTCTATAGAGATCCGCCAATTGCCTACGCATGAGAAGTTCGTGGCTTGCCACTTCTATTGCAATCAGTGCATAAGGTCGATAGCTGAAGTATCTACTAATCCAATCACATAGGCACACACCTTCAAAAGTTGAAGATATAGAGGGTTCTTGCTATAGAACTGTTTGGGAAAGCAAATACAATGGCAACACAAGTCAATAAATGCCAACTCTGTGAGCTATTTCTCAACTCGGCACTTGCCTATAAAGAACAAGCAATTGCCTACACATAAAAAATCCATGCTTTTATTTCCAATTGCTATCAGTGCAGAAGGTCAATATGCTAAGTATCTACCCACAACAATTCCCTTCATGCAGAAACAAATCAGACAGTTTAAGATGCGGAGAATCCATTCTGTCAATAGATTATTTCGAAAATATGTAGTAACACCATGACACAATAAATTCCATGCACAACATCAACACTAAGCAGCTGTTTTTCAACCCTGAACTTAATTTTTTCTATCTCAACTTTCTAGGAGTTGTTTTGCAGGAAACGACAAAGAGGACGACATATATTACCTTAATGCCAACGAAACGACCTTTTATTAACTCAGCCTGATTCTTCATCCTTCCATCTAAATCCCTGTGTATCTCCATCGCACCTCTGATATCTCGAACAAGAGAAACAAGTTTTACTGTGAACTCCCTGTCTGCTTTCTGTAGAACAAGTCAACTCTTCCATTAAGGAACCAAAAGGTAAAATCTTGCGATCGTGCATAAAAAATTCTTGCTCACAAGACAATAATTTGGAATTCATATGATAAGCAAATAGGAAATCTGAATAAGCAAACACCTTTGCCATATGCAGATTCAAACGAGTACCACTGGCCAAATCAATAGTCAACTCATCATCAACATATGAACCACCCAACTTAGCTGCCTGCCAACAAATCATAACAAAATTTATAAACTCTATGCTTCAAAAAGAAGATATTAGTAAAAAAGTTACAAAGAGAAAGTGGGAGTATCATAGATGACCGTATCGTGCAGTTCTTTTTCCATGCATGCTGCATTGCATTCAGAACCTTCAGATTCACCCACCGATATCATCGAGACTTCATCCCTCTCTGCAGCAAGCTCAAACCTTGAGAAAATTGCTTTTACACCCAGACAAAAATAACTAAAAAGGGTTACAAGTCACAGGGTTACAACAGTTCAAGTACCTGGAAGTTGGACATCAGCTTTAACTGAATCGAGTACAACAGTGCTCTGAATGTAGCTGCCAAATTTCACCCCAGCTGGGATCTGATCTGCTAGTACGAAAAAATTACTCTAAGTAAATCCTTTGAAAGTTATAAGATCCATTGTAAAGATCAATTATCCAACCTCTAGTTCCACTAACTTCAAGCATAAGAACAGCACGAGGCCTGCCGAATGGGTTTGGTGATAGAATTTCATTCAGCTGCAAGTATAAAAACCATGAGTAAAGAATTCAAGAGCAAAACACCTAAAGCACATGAACTGTTGATTCAAGTGAAGTATCATAATTCCTCTAACCTTAATTGAACTTTCAGCTGTAAGTGAAGCAGGTGGCGCAAAACCAAGCAAGATCAACACGGCTGCCGTTACATCGGAAAGTAGCATTGACCCACTCTATAAAAACACCAAAGTTACTCAAAATATATCCCATGAGAAGCACAAATTCAGACATTGAAATCAACACTACTCAACAGAACGTCCCAGAGGATTCATTGCCTCGAAATAGGGAGATAAAAAAAATCTAGATCTCATAATCCAGCAAAACACAACTAAGTTTGGTGCATTAAATTAATTGGGAGAACAATTAGAATAAAATTGAATACCTGAGAGGTGAGATCTGATGAACGCAGAAATCTCTGACTAGTACTATCAATGAAGAACACCGATCCAGTATTACCTTCTTCAGCCTATAATTGAAACAAACAAGAATTCAATATAGATTCAGAAGAGAGGCTATACAAAGAAGGAGATAAGGAGATAAAGAAACAAACCCTAATTCGTAGACAAAGAAGGGATATGAAGATGAAAAGATTAAGGGCGTTTGAGAGACGAGAAGCCATTGCTTTGATTGAGGACCTAAATAATCCTAAATCATCGTCTCCACGATTTATAAAGGAGATACCATTGTTTTTAGTTGTTTTTTTTATTTGGAAAATTATCGTTTGGTCCGTTTTTAGGTGGTCCCAAGCCTAGTTAGCAATTCGGGATTCGGCAAACGTACGGAACGGTAAACGTACGATTATTATACGGTTTTGTAAAATTCAGATTCGGTCCAAAATTCGGTCAACGGGACGTGATTCGTCATTAATTCGGAACGACATACGTACGTGTATAATTCGATTTATAAATGTGAGTTCGGCTTTGAAAATTCGGTATCTATATATAACAAATAATTTGTATTTATAAGGTCATAGACCAATTTTTATGCATATGTGTGAGTTATTTAAGGAAAAAATAAACTCAATATGATGATATTAATAATATATACAACATTAGTTATCCAAGAGGACGTCGTATGGTGGTTTAGATGCTTGGTTAGTGAGTTTGAGATCTCTCTCACCTTCACCTTCAAATCACTTCAGTCGTTTTTGTTTCATAAAAATTACAACACGTCTAATATTCGGTCGTGTATGCTCGGGAGGCAGTAAAGCCCAAAAAGTGGAGTCTTTGAAAAGTAAAAGCTAAAGAATTTATGGCGAATTAAGCGGACGTATCATTCGGGATACATAAAATTCGTGAACGATTCGCGAATAATCCGGGAATGCCACATAATACGCGACTTGGGTTCGGAGTTGCAAACGTACGCGAATAAGACGGTAAAATTCGTGATACGGAAAAATTCGCGAATGATTCGCGAACTTACTAACTAGGGTCCCAAGACTATTCGGCCAAGCGAAAACAAAGTGTTTCCTGTTTGGTCCATAATTATTTATACAAATATAAAATGGACAAAAATATCTTTCCGTACTAGTTTAGCATTAATTTCCGTAACTTTTCAATTTTTTTCATACAAAACTAGTCATAAAAATCCAAGGTGACCAAACTTGTGGTACAAAAACCCCACTCAAATGTTGGGATCCATTAAAACTCCATCGTAAACAAAATTGATACAAAAACCCCAAATTTTTAAAAATTAATACAAAAACCCCAAATTTAAATGTTGGTTTCATCAAATTTTATTTTGACAACATTTAAATTTGGGGTTTTTCTGTTAATTTTGTTTTGATGGGGTTTTTGTGTTACTTTTGTTTTGATGGGTATTTTGTGGAAGGATGGTGACACCTCTGGGGTTATAACTCGCGGACCGTTTTTCATAAGTATTTGAGTTCATGCTCTCTGATGAACTTTGAACTTCCTACTTATTTTCTTGTGAGAGTTCATTCCGTTTGATGAACTATCAAGTGTTTGATAATGCTTTTTATAGTTTCGAATTCATTCTTAAAATGAATACACAACAAAAAAATCATTATTATGAACAAAAAAACAGAGTTTATTCGTCAAAATGAACACCCAATCAAAGTTCATTATTATGAACAGAAAATCAGAGTTCATTCGTCAATTGAACGAACACCTATCAAAAACAAACTAATTCAAACCTAGAATAGAGTTCATTCTTTAAATTGAACACACACAAAAAACAGAGTTCATTCTTTCAAATGAACACCTAATAATTCAACATCCAAAACAGAGTTCATTATTTAAGATGAACATACAACAAAAAAATCCATAAAAAACAAAGTTCATTCTCTCGAATGAACACCTAATAATTCAAGATCTAAAACAGAGTTCATCCTTTAACATGAACACACAACAAAAATCAGAGTTCATTTTTTCGAATGAACACCTAATAAAAAGATCTAAAAATAGATTTCATTCTTTAAATCTTCATCGTCTTCATCATCTTCAACAACAACAACAACAGTAGCAGAGAAAAATAACACAAATTTTTTTTATAGTTCATCATCGTCTTCATCGTCAAAAACCTAGAAAAAACGGAAGAAGAAGAATTTTTTTCATCATCGTCTTCATCATCATCAACAAAAACATCGTCGTCTTCATCATCATCTTCAACATCTTCATAAGCAAAAGGAAGAAGAAGAAGAAGAAGAAAAAAAAAAGAGATAAAATAAATCTAAAAAAAAAGAGGAGAGAGAAACAAATCTCAAAATGATTTCCTTATCTCTTAATTATTGAGTATATATATGGTCCCAAAAGGGTATTTCTGTCACTATAAAAAGACAATTATATCATTCATGACGTCATCCCGCGTGGGTATTGTCCACTTTAAGACCAAACAATAATTTTTATGACCAAACAACAATATATATTTTTAAAAAGGACCAAACACATAGTTGATTAGGTCGACGGGACCAAACTAACTCTAATATATTATTTCTAGGACCATATGGTAGTTTCTACCTTGTTCTTTTGTTTTTTTGTTGTTTTTTTTGTATGGGGGTGGGGGGTTGAGGCCATTATGACCGTCAGATCACTCAAATGGGATTAGCGGATCATTATCACTCCGTCAAAAGAAGGTGAGGATCTCCAAAAGATGGTGATGATCTTTACTAGTATATAACCCGTGCTACATATCGCGGCCGATGGAAATTGTTGATTTGGTGTGGCGGGGTTTCGCCCCATACCCGTCGCCCAGGTGCATTACAACATTTTCAAAAAAACCTGATTAGCCTTTTTTTTTTTTGGTGGATAGGAAAAGTATATCCTATAGTTATCAAACTCGACATAGTTTAGAAAGACTTGACATGGAAAAAATATGAGTGAAATTTTAACTCATCTACTAAAGAACTTTGTGTTAGAAATCCTAGAACCGCAATGTCTTGATATGTTTATTTTGTACCCACTTGACAAATAGCAACTAAAAGCATAAACCAAAATTTTGAATTATGTTATAGCCAAAATTTTGTTTGAATTCTGACCAATCAATTGGTGAGAAGATTATCCAAATGTTGTTGGTTAATCAAAATATGTGAATTTTGACGTCCTATGGACCTCTGACTCTTAGCAAGGCGCACCTTTTCCATGGTCGGAAGTTTTGTTGTCGTACATTATTAATACCGAGTGTAAATAACAGTTCCTTTTACTCATGACTGATTATGCTCCTTGAATATAAATAAACTGATAAGCTTCAGATATAAGGATGTATTTACTTGCAACCAAAGGTGGAGCCCAGAAATGAAAGAAAAAAGTATAACCAAATGCACCCAAGGCTAATCAGACATAACAGTCTCCCAATTATTCAAGGCCACTGGTACATCACCCGTGCTACACACCGGCGTATGACAGGAAATCCCCCAAATTTTGTGAGGCGGGACTTCGCCCAGCACCCGTCCACAAGGGTTCCCAATTAACAACGGTGCACTCCAATTACCATTTAGTAAATTAAGTGCTGGAATCAAATTCACCAATTACATCCTGTTTAAAGTTTTGGAGATCAAGAAATCTTCTCAAAGAAAATACTTACAAAAACTTATACCACCAACCTTTGAAATCAGTAAATAGTTTTTGACATTGCCAACATCAGTACTCTAAATTAATTGGTAAGGCTAGATTTGAAGACTGTTACTCAAAGTAGCACTACAACTACAATAGTCTGCTACTCAAAGTAGCACTACAACTACCCTTAGTCTTGCTAGATTTTAGAATACGCAATTCTCGATTAATCAAATTTTGCAACTAAGTAAAGAAACCAAGTCATAATAATTCTCTACCCCAAAACCCAATAATGGCATCCAGTTCAGCCAAATCTTGTTTTGTACTTCATTCGCTATACAATTCCCACCTACCTTACGTTCCATATCATATAGTTGAGTTAAGGATCAAGCGGTCATCTCAACTGCTCCTTCAGTCTCCAACTCGCATTAATAAAATAAAAATCGCACTCACTATATAGTTGTATCAATAGTTGATATTAGAGACATTAAGGAATGGCGATATTAATATAAAATATATTGTAAACTCTAAATAGTGCAAAGCATATGAAGTGCTTCTTGTCGAACATAATGTAATCAAGATAATGTGATGATATATATTTTCTCATAAATCATATACTTGCATTAAGAATTAAGCGTCCAACTTAATTGCTCCTCCAGACTCCAACTTCCCATAGGTGATGAAAAATGACACTTATTACATAGTTGTATTAATATACGATATTAGACACACTAAAAGAAACACTAAATTAATTATTTTTTTTTTAAAGATTGTCAACTATAAATAGTGCAAAGCATATGGAGTGCTTCCCGTCGGAGAAGATGTAATCAAGAAAATGCACAGATATATTTTTCATCGGAAATCACATACTTGCATTAAGAATTAAACGGCCAACTGAACTGCTCCTCCAAGGTCCAATTCCCCATAGTTAAAAAATCACACTGACTTTATAGTGGTATTTGATATTAAAGACATTAAAAAAATAGATTAGTATAAAATACATTATCAACTCTAAATTGTGCTAAGCATATGAAGTGTTTCCCGTCGAATACGATGTAATCCAGGAAATGCGATGATGTACCTTTTTTCAAAAATCATATATTTGTGTCAATCAAGCGACCAACTCAATTTCTCCTCCAGGCTCCAACTCCTTATGATAAAATGAAAAAGCACACTCACTGCATAGTTGTATCAATATTTAATATTCGAGACACTAAAAAAGAATGATATTAATATAAATTGATTGTGAACTCTCTAAATAATGCAAAAAATATGAAGTTCTTCCCGTTAAAGATGATGTAATCAAGAAAATGCATTGATATATCTTTTTTCATGAAGTGCGGCCAACTCAATAGCTCTTCCGAGCTCCAACTCCCAGTAGTTGAATGAAAAATCATACCACTATATAGTTATATCAATATTTGGTATTAGATACACTAAAAAATACGATATTAATATAAAATAGATTGCTAACTCGAAATAGTGCGAAGCATATGAAGAGCTTCCCGTCAAAGAAGATTTAATCAAGGAAATGCAGTTATATTTTTTCCTTCTAAAACCAATTAATTCCCATCTTATTTGAATTGACAAACCTTCGTACTAACACTTTTAATTTGATGAGAACTCCGACCCTAATTTATGTTTGACTTGAATTGAGAAACCACTACCTACGAAATTTAAAAAGAAAAAAAAAAGAATGAAATTAGTAACAAATAGGGGAGCTTTTTTATTTTCAGCCTACTCTTTCTTGATCTTCTATTTGATCATATGGGTAAAAATCACCAATTCTCCCAGGGGACCCACCATCCAGGATTACACCAAACAAATTCAGAATAACAAAAACAATTTTCGTGGGATGGATCAGACCAGAATCAGATTGGATTAAAATAAACACTGATGGAGCTGCTCGAGGACACCCAGGGATGGCAGGAGCATGGATCATTTGCAGGAACTCAGACGCAAACATTTTGATAGATGTTGCACAACCTTTAGGTATAACGGATGCAATCACAGCAGAAACGTGGGCGACTGTACTGGAAACTAGAACGGCGATGGAAAGACAGTGGAACAAGGTGTTGTTTGAGACGGACTCGGAAAATCTCATGCGATTCATAAAGACCCCAACAGAAGCACCTTGGTATATTGCATAAATGAATGCCGAAATAAAACAACATATGCACCAAATCCCCTGTTGCGATATCCAACACTCGTATAGGGAAGGAAACCAAGCGACAGACGATCTAGCAAACTTCGCGGCGGACGGAAGCCAAGAAAGAAACTTATCGACTACGATATGGGACCGTGCAATCCCACCTTGCATCAATCAAATTATTTTAAGTGACTCTAGGGGATCCAATTTCCTCGTGTAATAACAATTTAAGTCTTATATTTATTGTATGCTTCAAAAAAAATATGGGTAAAAATCAATAAAATGTAACCCAAATGAGTGAATGCGGCAAGTAGACAGTATGCATATTGTGCTATCGTGCATAGTAATAGTGACGATAAAACTTTCAAGAAAATGAATAGAGAATATTAAAAAAAAAAAGTAAAGATAGATTAGGGAGATGCTATAGATATCATGCTAGGAGACATAAGTCTGTTGGTTCTTTCGTGCTTGGCTTAAGCCTAATTTGGTGTTGTAGCTATGCTAAGAGTCAAAATAAAATAAAATAAATAAATAAGCAATGCCTCTTGTTTCTCCATTGTTGTTCTTGACGAATGATTCATACCTTAAGCAGAAGTTAATCAAAAATATAAGAAACAAGAACAACTTGTTTCATGAAAAGTTAATTCTTCTTTTTGATTTTCCAAGCTAACTTCAAGCTCAACATTTAAGTGTATCCAAACATCTTCACTCATGGTACATGCAAAAGGAAAGACTTATTGGGGTACATGATGGATCCAAAATTAAGCTAATTTATATATGTGGATGGGTCGTTATTATTTGCAGGTTTAAGTTTCAACACGTTCACTTCCATATTCGACGTTGCATGGTTGCATCCCGCACTTTTATAAAGGAGAAATTTGTCGATTACTTAAGCCGCACCAGCTGTACACAACTCCTATACTAAATTAAACTGAAAAATATAACAATTTGGTGGTTTTAACCATGGTGAAATTGAAGAATTCATCAGCAGATAAACTAATGAGAACTTGAGTAATTCTCATTTTGAGAGAGAAGTTTCTAGAGAAGTGTTCCTACCTGATGCATACAGGTAGCAATTGCATACAATGATGCCAACAACTATGCCCTGCATGAAAAATATCATACATGAGATAGCCAAGCGAACCAAATGAATAACTAAGACACCAGTACAACTATAAACAACTAAAAAAAACAAACTATCAAACCGGCCCATTATAGTCGAAACAAGTACAATAAAGTTGTTCGGAACCTTCTGTTTCGTGTTAAATAGGGGTGTGCAACGGACGGACGGTTGCGGATTAGGGGTCACCCGTAACCAAACCGTCAAAGTTGCGGATTTGAAAAATTGAACCGTGACCGGCCCAATTATCCGCGGATTTGACCTTTGCGGATCAGCGGATTGTAGGGACCGGTTGCGGATTAACCGCGGATTATGGGTAAAAAAAAAAACACTGTCAAAATGCCAAGTGCCAACACCTCACTGTCCACTGCTTGAGTCACTAATCAATAATCATGGCTATCACCGATGCAACAGCAGCTTCTTGGTCTACAGATCTATTCGAGGTCCAGAAGGAATAGCCCATGTTAAGGCTATAACGTTATAGGTCCACTGTGACTATTTGAGCCCTCCAAAGTCCAAATAGCTACACTCAAACAATGCTGGGCTTAGTGACCCAAATGCGGTGCGGTTGAATCCGCGGTTTTCAATATTCAACCGCACCCAAACCGCTAAAACGTGCGGGTTTGAGAATCCCATCTGTGTCCTGCCCATACGTCTTGCGGTTTGGGTGAAATCCGCAATTTTGCGGACGGATACAGGTCAAATCCGCGGTTCCGGTTTTTATGCTCACCCCTAATGTTAAAGGAATTGAGATTTATTTGAATTCCATCTGTTGTTGTAGGATCTGTGAGTACCCAGCTACCACCGCAACTTTCACATCAACCTTGAAAAGATCTGAAACATTGTACGGTTTTATCGGTAATAATCATTATAGTTGAACTTTTTTTTGGTAAATCCAAATTGTATTAAAAATATCAAAGATATACAAAAAAATAAGCTACAAGAAAAGAGGTCAGACAGATCCCAAAAACTTGAAGCCTAATTGAAACGAAAATAAGTTACATTTGGATACTCAACAGAATTAAGAAAATCCGGTCTTCCAGTGTAGTGTCTACCTTCCTCATTTGAAAGTTGAAAACCTCTTTTTGCCGTGTTATCCGCTGCAAAATTTGCTTCTCTAAATGAATGCTCAAACCGAATAGCTTCAAAATTTGAAGAAACTTCACTCCAACGTTGTCTTGCAAACCACTGAAGAGAAGAAGAAGAAAAGGCCATAATTGCACTCTTTGAGTCTGAACCGATGCAAACTCTCAAAAAATCCCATTGTATCTCCCATTCCAGCCCAATAATAATGCCATAAATTTCAGCTAGGTAATTTGTAGTAATACCCAAGCCTATGCTCATTGCTCCCACAATCATTATAGTTGAACATTCGGTAAGATACTTTACCTTTAACTCGCTCAATAGCTAGGAGGAAGTGTGATGAACCAACTTCTAGATCTCACGTCAACAACAAAAACACTAGAAGCTGTGTTATATTCCGCTTCAAGGCGAGCAAACACAGCTGGTCACCGGGTTGATAAAACTACAGCTGGATCTGTATTTTCAAACTAGAATGATACTATTTTTGCTGGTGTCACTTGACCCTGCATTGGGTACTGTCATCGCCCAAAACTATCTTGTTATATCGATCGTAGGAAAGTTGGTGTCAGCAATATTCTGGTAGCGGTGGCAGTTGAAACGAAGACATTAACAGTCTGCAAAATTAACCGCAAAATTAATTTGGAAAACAGATAAACATGATGGTGCAACATGAAAATGTTAGAAAAGTTTATACAAGGTGTCAACAGCAGCGTTAAATGGGAATGTAGAGCAATTCTTCATTCTGCATCTCAAATTTTGGCAGAGTGTGAAAACTTTTTACGGTTTCAGTTTTATACATAAATCAGGAAACAAAGCAGCTAATGCTTTGCCAAAAAAATGAAGAATTAGTTGCAATAGGCAACTCTGGTCGAATACTTTCCTTCTTTTGTTATTAAGTTTGTCGTGGTAGAAAAATCTAATGTAGCTAAGGCTACATTGAAACATTTACTTATTTTGTATCAGTTTCTGTAAGAGTGGTGGGGTAACAGATAGAGGCATATTGAAAGAAAGAGGCCTAGGTGGGTTTGGCAGAGCGATTTTGGGGCGAATTTTCTCACGACGTTGACTTAGTCAAATTTGAAATTTTCTTTGATTTCTAGTTCCTTCCTGGATCTTAATCTTCAATCCATTGCTAGTAGCATGTTCTTCATTTAATTCTGTTTTGTTTTCATATACCTTTCTGTTATAATGAACCTTATTCAAACCTACTGATTTTCTCTAATTTTTAACCTAATTTTGAGTTCGACCTAATTTTGAGTTCGACCTGATTCCAATCTTTTCTTTTCTCTAGGTTTTAATCATGATGATTCTTATTGTCCAGTAATTTGATTCTCTTTTTGTTCTAATCATCTAACAATTGTTATTGTTGCAGTTTTCTATCTTTTCTTTCTATCTTAGGTCATGAGCTAATGGAGGTGAAGTCATAGAGTTGCAGCGGCATCATCATGAGATTAAAAATATCAAAAGTAAATACTGTGAAGATGGGGTTTTGCATTAAAGGGTATGGTTCATTGATTATTTTCTATCTCTTATTACCACAATAAAAGGATTAGGAAATAGTTCTTGAAGAAATGGTGGAAGTTTAGTCATTTTGAGATTTTTGGGTGATTGAGATCCTGCTGTTGGTAGGGATTTGATTATATTCTTATCTATTAAATATTCTTATTCCCTTACAAGTTCTGAGAATTGGGTTTAGCTTGGTGTCTTAAGTCCTATGTTAATGGTGGTCTTGGTATGATGAATCGGTGGGATTTTATCCTTTAATCGACCGGAGGTTTCTTGTTGGAATTAAATTGCAGCTTCTTTGCATTAAAAGTTGTTTTCTCATTTTGTTATGGGTATCCAGAATTTGTTTGTTGTGTTGTTTAAGAGAAGTCAAGATAAGGAGTTGGCTTATGCTGCTAGGCCTTCCTTATTATTTGGCAAACTTTTTGCAGTTCAGAATTTAGGTGATCTAGAGTCTATATTTGATTTGGTCTGGGATTCTACACTATTGACAGTTCAAATAACCATTCCTACAGATCTTGTGAATCAAGGAAAAGCTAGCGAAGTTCTGGATCAAATAGGAACCTTTGTTACTGTGGATACTCCTGCTGGAAATCAATATGAAGCCAAACTCATGGTCCCTCTGAACTCTCCACTGGCAAGAAAGGTAGTTCTTAACACTAAAAGAAAAACTTACTACATGACTTATTTTTACCCAAAGCTTCCGTTTTGTGCTTGCAAGAAGTGTTTTTGTCCTTTATCATGATGTTGAAAAATGTAAGGAGATTCAGTCGAAGTATTTTGGTGGTTTGAGATTTTCCCCTAGTCTGTGTTCGTCTGATAATAATATTTTTTGGGCCTCTTCAAGTTCTTCTTTTTTTAAGACTGTTGTAGCATCATCCAGTTTTATGTTTAGTTCTACCTCAGAAATGAACTATTCCTTAGAAGTTTTTATGCCTCTAAGTTCAGAGAGTGAATTTATGAATGTCCCTTCTCAGAATGATGAATTTAAGGATTCTATCATACTTGAACCTTTGCCATTAGCTACTCTTCCTCCGGAACCGGTTATCACTGATGAGGATTTTGTAAAGGAAGTTGATCTCATGATGATGGACCCAGACTCTATGGCTGCTGAACCTTCATTGGCTCATGACCTTGTAAGTCCCCCTTCTGATTATTTATCGCTTTTGGTTTTCTCCTGCTATTTATTTATTATTATTTGTTTGCGCCTTTGTTCTGTAATTGATTATACATTATGAAGTTCTTAAGTTGGAATATTAATGGGTGTTGTTCAGACAAAAAATGGAGACATTTGTTTAGTCTTTTTAGGAAATACAAACTAGATGGTATTTGCCTTTTAGAAACTATGGTTGATGCTGATACAGTTAGGAAATTTACACATCATTTACTTTTTGATTCTTGGGTCATTATTCCTGCTGCTGGTAAATCGGGTGGTTTGGCTTTTGGGTACTTTGAAAAATCAAATATTGAAGTGTTAGGTTATTCTCTGAATATGATTCATATTCTGTGTGATATTTCGCCTACTATTAAGAATTGTGTGATCTCTTTTATTTATGGCTCTTTAAATCTGGTTGGTATGAGAAACCAATGGAATTTTCTTAGTAACATGAATGACAATAATAGTAACCCTTGGCTTTTAGTTGGAGATTTTAATTTTATCCTGCATAGTTCGGAAAAACAAGGTGGTAACCCTAACAGTTCCTTCCCTCCCAATTTTGTTAGAGATAATTTGTTAAAGTTGAGTATGAATGAAGTCTTCTTCTATGGTAACCCTTTTACTTGGTGTAATAGAAGATTTAAAAATCCGATTGAGTTGATTTTTGAAAAGTTGGATAGGGCTTTTATGAATGACAAGTGGGTCACAATTCCTTCCCTCAAACAGTTCCTTCCCTCCCAATTTTGTTAGAGATAATTTGTTAAAGTTGAGTATGAATGAAGTCTTCTTCTATGGTAACCCTTTTACTTGGTGTAATAGAAGATTTAAAAATCCGATTGAGTTGATTTTTGAAAAGTTGGATAGGGCTTTTATGAATGACAAGTGGGTCACAATTCTTCCTCAAACTAGAGTCACTAATTTAGGGAGGATCTACTCAGATCACAGTCCTGTTTTGGTTAAATGCTTTCACTGGGAACGAAACATTAATATTTCGTACAACTTCTTCAAATGCTGGCAACTAAACCCTGAATTCAAAAATATTTTGAATAATTCTTGGTCTAAAAAGGTAAATGAGTCTCCTGGTTTTGTAGTGGTTAATAAACTCAAGAATGTGAAATTTGAATTGGTTAAATGGAACATTAATTCTTTTGGGCATATTAAAACTACAATTGGTAGGCTTAATTCTGAGTTAGAGAAGCTTCAAGCTTTGCCCTATTCTTCTTCGACTGTAGAATATATCTTGAACTATTCTAAACAGTTGGGTTACTAGTATGAAATTGAGCATAGTTTCTATATGCAGAAATCTAGAATTAACTACTTTATGCAGTATGATAGGAATACACAATTTTTTCATAACTTTGTCAAAATTAGAAATATGAATAATACCATTCACACTATTAGAGATGAGCAAGGGAATTGGTTAGAGGACAGAGAACAAGTGGTTCAGTTGCTCTCTAAACATTTTAAGAAAATTTATACTACTTCAAATCCAGGGAACAATGACATTGAAGAAGCCTTAAGGTTTGTGAATCCCATAATCTCTGGTGATGTCAACTCTTTCTTGATTACGATCCCCTCAGCTTAGTAAATCAGAGATACATTTAATAACTTGGCCTCTTGGAGCTCTCCGGGGCCTGATGGTTTCCAGGCGGGTTTTTTCCAGGATAATTGGGATATAGTCCACTCTGAAGTGGTCTCTCATGTGCAGAGTTTCTTTTGAAATAGATTTCTGCTTAAGCAAACTAATTTCTCTTTTATATCTTTAATACCCAAAATCAAAAATCTTGTTTCTCCTTTTGACTTCAGGCCTATTAGTTTGTCTAATTTTGTATATAAAATCATTTCGAAAATTTTAACTAATCGTCTGAAACCTCTTATGGATACTTTAGTTTCGCCTTTTCAGTCGGCTTTTGTTGCTAATCGTCAGATACATGATAATATTGCAATCACTCATGAAATTCTGCACTCTTTTAAAAGGAAGAAGAAGAATTCTAAAAATGGGCACTTAGCTATTAAACTCGATCTTTCAAAAGCTTTTGATATATTAAAGTGGTCCTTTATTCTTGTTGTTTTTAAAAAACTTGGTTTCTCTGAAGAATTGTGTCAAATGATTCAACAGTGTATAAGTACGGTCTCATATTCAGTATTAGTGAATGGTTCTCCCGGTGAAACCTTCCATCCTTCTCGGGGCATCAGACAAGGTGATTGTCTTTCGCCTTATATTTTCATTCTTTGCATGGAAGTCTTGTCTCAGTTGCTCTTAAAAGCTGATGAAGGCGAATTGATACAAGGCTTCAAGTTCAAAAAGAATAGTCCATCTATTTGTCATCTATTTTTCGCCGATGATTGCATGTTGTTTGTCAAGGCTTCTGTCACTTATGCTAGGAATCTGCTTAAAATTATTAATGTTTTTGCTAATGCTTCAGGTCAGGCAATTAATTATTTTGAAAAATCAGGGTTTATAACTAGTGGTAAGATGCATCATAAACACATAAAAATTCTATCTAAAACCCTCAAAATAAAATTTCTTAGTAATTCAGAAAAATATTTAGGTACTCCCCTTTTTATTGGTAAGGATAAAACTACTTCATTTAATTTTCTTATTGAAAATCTGTATTCTAGATTGGGCTCCTCTAGGAAGTCCAATCTCAATGAGGCTGGGAGAACAGTAGTCACTAAGCATGTTGTCTAGTATGTATGTTTATCATATGGCATGTTTCCCTCTTCCGAAAACTGTCACTTCTAAAATTGATTCCATTCAGCGTGCTTTCTGGTGGTAAAAAAAAATTTCAAAGAGCGCTGCGTATTTTCGATCTTGGGGTGATATATGTAAATCTAAACTAAATGGTGGTTTAGGTATTAGGAACACATATACTACTAATAGAGTCTTTATCTGCAAGCTTGGTTGGAGGATTTTGAACAATCCGAGTATCTTACTTTCTTCTTTTATGAAAGACAAATACTTTCCTAATCAAAATTTGTTAGAAATCGATAAAGCTGCTAATTCCTCCTCTTGGATCTGGAAAGGTATTGTTAATGGATTACATTTCATTAAATCCAACTTTGTGGTCAAAATTAATAATGGAGTTTCTTCTCGTATTTGGTATTCTAATTGGATACCCGAAAAATTAAATCCTCCGGTGCCCAGACATCCTTCTCATATTAACTATGTTTTTGTTAGTGAGCTTTTTGATATTCAGAATGGTTGTTGGAATGTCAGTCTGTTATCAACTTTGTTCTTACCGGAGGATGTAACTAGGATTAGGTCATATCGAATCAACCGTAATATGAGTGATAAGTTTATGTGGTCTCATACTAGGAATGGTAAGTTTAATATTAAATCAGCTTACAGAATCTATATGAATGACATTGCTCCCTTAGATGACTCTGCCTTTTGGAGGAAAGTTTGGAGTATCGACTGTTTGCCCAAGATTAAATTTTTCTTATGGAAATTTTTTGCGTATATGATTCCGTTTAATTCAATGTTACAGTTTTATAACCCTGATGTGGATGTGATTTGCCCTCTCTGTCACTGTCATGAAGAAACAGTTCTACACTTGTTCAAAAAATGTACAGTTGCAAGACACATTTGGTTTGGAGTTTCTTTACTTCATTTAATATCCCCGGATTTGGATTGGATCGATGACTACTTTCTGTATTGGCATAATTCTGATCTGGGTGAATCTCCCTTTAATGTTTCTTGGCCTAGCATAGGTACTATTACTATGTGGTGTATTTGGAAGTTTCGGTGTGATGTGATCTTTAGAAATGCTTCTATTGATCTGAATAAGGTCATCTTGGATACTAAGAGAATAACACTTACATTTCTCGTCGCATTCGTCCTGCTGATGTGCATAGTGATATTAAGATCCCTATTGCTGAAGTGGATCATTTTATGTTTGTTGATGGCTCTTTTAAAGACTTTAATATGGGTTTGGGTGTTATTTGGTGTGATGTTGCAGGAAATGTAAGAAGTTCTCGTTCGGACTATGGTTTGATTCCAGATGCAGTAGGTGCTGAAGCTGCTGCTCTAACTTTGGCTATCTCTTGGGCAGAAGAGATGAATCTTTCCAGAATCGTCTTTGTTAGTGATTGTCTTCAACTTGTGCACTTCATAAATGGAGTCAATTGTAATACTGCTTGGAGAAGTAGTGACTTACTAGATCAATGTCGGAGTTTAATTTCCAGTTCAGTTTCATTTAAAATCATGTACATTAAGCGTGTGAAAAATCTTCTAGCTGACCGGCTTGCACATCGGGCTAGAAAACTTAGTCTTTCGGGTCTATGGGTCTCCCTTCTTTTTTGAACTCTCTTATTAGGAAAGAGAACCTGAATGTTGTTTGTAATTCTCTTCTTTCTTAATTTATGGATGTGTTTCTTAGCCAAAAATAAACACACAGATAGAGGCATATCATGTCTAGGGTAATCTCGACTCAACCCGCCTAAATCACTTGACCGTGTTCTAATATAATCACTTGACCGCTTTTTAATATACATCTACTTATAGTACATATATTAGACAGGGTGGAAAACGCACAGTGTAGGTGCGGTCCTTTTGTGGAGAGCAGCTAGCTGATGGTTCTACCGTTATCAGTATCCAAAATCTCAATGGGTGCTTTGCTAGGTACCTTCCTTTGGGTCACTGATCTCAAGCACCCATTTCCCCCTGTACACTGCCGAATTCCATGATATTAATTCTTCATTTATTAAACCAATATAGTGACAAACAATAAATGCTTCAGTCGAGAACAAATAATTGGTACGTAAGCCTTATAATTGATTTATAAAATTCTAACTAAATGATTTCTATACAACAAGTATAGGGTGAACAATTCCATCTATGAATTTAAAAAATCTGAGTTGGGATCCGAGAGTTGTAACATGAAATGAATAGAGATTGAATCATAAAGCTTTCTGGTAAACAGAGATTGAATCTATATGTATGAGAATTAATTGTCACAATCTGTTATACTTTTAATATTTCAGCTTTTTTGTTGTTGTTAATATAGATTGAATCTATAGATGAGAATTAATTACCTTCTACCGCAACTATGCACATCCATACCCAGCCTTCAATGGAACCCATAAGTAAAATTAGTATATGTAGGAGAAATAAACATAAGTTTAGTAAAATTAGTATATGTCAGTTTAAGAACCAGCAAAACCACATTAATTTTAAACCCCAACCTATTTACAGACAATAGAAGATTGATTAAATAATAAGTCATGGATCCAAAAGAATTAATGAATACCATAAGCATCCTCACAAATGCTATTTCGCCTCCTACGCAACCACAGAATTGAAATAAGCTTCACCCAGGAAACACATGAAATCGATGTAGTAGTAATAGATAAATCAAAAAATGAAGTTCACATTAAAAATCTAACTTGAAGCCACCCGAAAAATATACAATTGGCAACTACTACCTCCGTTTCAAAAAAATAGGTTGGTTTGTGTGTAAATTTACATACAAACAAGCCTAATATTTAGAAATAGAGGGAGTATCTCTTTCCTAAAAATATTATTAAAATATTGATATTCTCATTCAAAAATATTGCCTAAGCTATTCTAAGTATTTATTTTTCTCAATCACAATACAGTAACTATATATAAAAAATATCAATCACAATACCATAATCAACAATTTTTATCTTTTCTGAAATTTCACAATTAAAACAACAACCCTCGTAATGAAAGGCACCCGAAGGTATAAAAATTTAGAATTTGAAAAGGTCATTAACATTGAAAAAGCGGGGGTATAACAACCACACCCAATAATTCGTTCGGAAATCTGTATGGACTAACTCCAATATAATTCCGAGAGCACCAACTTAAAAGCGATTTTTTTTTTGCTAAGTCCAAAAGTTTATTAAAGCAAAAAACGTAATTACAAGAATAAAAACTATTTTGTAGTTGCAGAGATTCGAACGCCCGATTCTCAGGGATATATCAAAGAGCTTAATCTCAATTTCTCAATACAATCTGCAATCGAACAGACATAAATTTGTGATCCCGATTGATATAAGAAATAACTTGGACGGTACCAAAGACCAATACCCAAGTGCCAGATTTAAACACCACACTGTATTAAGCCGCTACAAACACCAGCCTAATACAAGTTAACTTCGGACTGGAATGTAGTTGGGCCTTAACCAAGTCTCACACCGATTAAGGTAAGTCGGGTTTCTTACGCCTATAGAACCACGCCGGATTCTGCACACTTGATTCCCTTAGCTGATCTCACGCACAATTAAGAGTTCTACGACCCAAAGTCGAAGACATATAAACAAATCTGTCTCCCACAGATAAGTCTATTCTGATAGATAAATCTGCCTCCCACAGAAGTACCTATGAAGTTTTGTTCCGTCTTATGATAAATCAAGGTGAACAGGAACCAACTGATAATCTGGTCTTATACTCCCGAAGAGCACCCTAGAAATATCAATCACCTCACAATAACTTAACTATATGGTAGTAGAACAAGTTACTGTGGAACCACAAAGTCTGAGACGGAGAACTTTGTGACTACTTTTTATATCTTACCTATCGGAGATAAATCTCGAGCAAATCTTAGAGAAGATAGTATTGAATATGATAGAAGAAGTAAGATCAGAATACGCAACTACAGAGAAAATATTTGGACTTAGCTTCATAAATCCCAAATGAAGTCTTCAAGTCGTTAACCTAATAGGATTTTGGGAAAACCTAGGTCAAAGGAGAATCAACTCTAGTTTGCAACTAGGACACAGGAAAGTGTCGGGATTAGGTTTTCCAGTTGCTAGATTTTTTTTATACAGTCTTTCAAATTAGGGTTTGCTTATGGTCAAAGCTAAGATAGATTAGTAACAAAGCATTCAATATTCACTATTAGATGAAATCCCGATTTAAGATTCAAGCTAAGTATGCTTATAATTAAAGCAATCAATCTCTTTTTTGGACTTAGCAAAAAAATAAAAATATATAAAAAAAAATCAATCTCCACCATTAGATGGTCTTACCTTGTTACTCACAAATGAAATATACCTTCATTTAGATATGGGTAACCGTACCTAAACGTGTATATTAAGTTGGATCAATAACAGTTAACCGAAATTAGCCATATGAACACTTTTGTCTTAATCATATTCATCTTACACCTCTAGATCAAGTATGATGATCAATCAATCATGAAAGATAATCAAATGAATCTAATTTTTTTTCAAATAGAGTTGTTCAATTGTTCACTATCTCATAGAATTATATATGAACCAATTGAAAAAAAATCGGATTGATTCGTAATTGTACAAAGTACTTATACAGGAATCAATTAATGCACATTAAGCCACGATTTGCAAAGATTGCATTCCTTAATTCATAAATGTTTTAGTTCATGAGTATGAGAATCATACTTAACCGATTATAGAACTTAACCATTGTGTTCGCTAACCAGGTACGCAAACAACATCTTCGGACCTTGGACTTGTCCAACAGTTCGCATACCAGGTACGCGACCAGCGGTCCCGGACCCAACTCAGGTGAAACCGTTCGCATACTAGGTATGCAAACAAGGTTCCCAGACCTTGACAGTTAAAACCGTTCTCATACTGGGTAAGCAAACAAAGTTTCCGGACCTGAATCACTACAAAACAGTTCGCATACTAGGTATGCATACTGTGTTGTATCCAGACATGGTTAATTCTAAACTCCCATTTCAATCATTCAAACATCCTTAGAAGACGACAATAACTGTCTCACACAAACTACTAGGTTCAAGTAATTTTCAAGTGATCGAATGATCAATACGAAACTTTCCAAGTCGACATCAAATGATTTTCTCACACAAATCATGTAAGATGTTTCAAGGCGATTTCCACATGATCATCTTTTGACTTAACATTTAGTTTCCAACAAATAAATTGTTTCCAACTAAATTCGTCAAGAATAATGATGAACATAGTTAAAGCAAAAAGCTTTCAACTCGTATTTCGAGAAATAGATAAGCGAGATAAACTCGGCTGGAAATATCAAATGTGTATAATATAAAAGTCTATATAGATATACGACTTAGTCTTGTTAGGAGATAAGATAGACTTTTGAGTGATAGATAAGTTTCAGTCTCCACATACATTGTTGATGAAGTTCCTCCAAGCTTACTCAGATCTTCGTCTTCAATCGTTGAACGTCGTGAAGTCTAAAGCTCAACTACACATTCTATCCTAATCCGAGATATAGCTATAAGTAGATTAGAAATCAAGACTATAGTTTTGATCAACTAAACTTGACAAACAAGCTTGAGATAGCAACGCTTGCGAGTTCGACCGAGCAGTGCTCTAACAAACATATTTCTGACCAAAGAAAATTTTGAGAATGAAAATAGAATGTAGATCCTTTTGAGTTGTCCTAGAGACGATTGCAGTGAAACGACAACTTGAACAACTATCGTATCTGTTTCTGAAATTACAACACATTAAGAAGGAAGAGACGAAATCACCTAAGATGATTTCGAAAGAGATAAGTAGCTCATTCGACTGTATTTTTTATGACCTGCAAAAATAAGCAACAATTACAAATCAAAGGAAAAAAATTCTGCAAGCATAAGCATATGTAGAACAACACCCTAAAAACAGGCAATACTAGGAAAAAAATGAACTTTTTGACTTTTGCTCAAGAGTTTTTATACAAGAGAGTATTGTTTTTGGAATGAATTTCTTATACTGTTTTTGAAGTGTTTGTCAAGAAAACCATAAAGATTTTTCCTCCTATATTCTTATTTTTTAGATTTTTGGAATTAAATTTTACGCTTAGTAAAACAAAAACTATTCTAAAAAGATAAATTTGGTTTATCCATGGATTTACTTTTGGAATATATTTATAATATTATGATTTTTGGCGAATAATATTAAAGATTTTTTTTAATTTACGGAAAATATTTATAATATGATTATGAAGTTATTTAAATACTAACTAGAGATTTTTTTACCTTGGATAAATTAATTCGATCATTTAAGCTTATTAATTCATTTAGATTTTTAAGGTTATATAAATATTAATCTAGAGATTTTTTTACCTTATAACTTTTTATAAATATAACGTGATTAAATATTTTGTTGGATTAATATAGCATTTTTGGTATATTTGGAAAAAACTAAAATTAAAGGTTATGTAGCATTCAAAAAGATTAATGGCAAGGATTTTAAAAAACATGTAAACTCGGTGTAGAAACAAAAATTAAATTGTCAACCATCCAAAACAATCTATCGACCATCCACCGACCAACATAACAGATAATGAGGGTTGTCAGTCGAGGTTTTATCAACCATCTACCCAATCTACACCGCACGTTGCTACATCAACACACAATTAATATAGCACCAAATTTCATCCAACAGACACGAATGATTTTTTTTTTAGCCAATGAGAATGCATGGTTACGCTAAACCACTAATGGGAGGGAGAATAAGCTCCACCAATGTTACTTTTATTCTAGAGTGAGGGATGGTATTGAGTATTTAGGTTGTTGATATCTAATCTCACTCCACTAAATTTTTTTGTTCCTGTACACCAATTGTAGATTAGCACCTTCACATTGTTTATGATTTCTTTCGGAGGCTTATGCTTTTCATTAACACATCTTGAATTTCTCTCCAACCACATAAACCACCGAAACCCGAAAGGTATTATCTCTCAAATTTGTCTCCTTATGTTAGAGCTTGAACCCTTTTTCCCGTTTCATTCCCAAATAGTTTGCCTGATTGGTTCTTGAAAAACCCAACGTGAATTATACCCCTTCAAGAAAAATAGCCAAACATCTCTGGTGGTTTCACATTATAATAAAACATGATGATTTGATGCAGCTTCCTTTTTGCACAATAAACAACCATTGACATGGAATGAATTTTTATATGTATCCATAGTTGGGGCAGCACCATAAGATAAATTTCATACGAGAAAAATTATTTTTTGTGGGACTTTTGATTCCAAAGACACTTGTAAAGAAACATAATCAACCCATCATCCTCCAAAACTTTATAACACTCCGCTACCAAAAAAGACTTACTTCCTTGCAACCAAGCTCTTACGTCACCACCATTTCCAGTTTTAAATGTTGAGATTGGATCTAAAAGATGATCTACATCCTCGACCTCTCTATTTTTTAACTACCTACAAAAAAACTAAGTTCCAATTGGCCCCATTACTCAAGTCAACGCACTCTTCAATAGTTGTGTTTTTGATAAGCACGTCAGTGCGACACTTTTATACCCACATTTATATTAATTAGGTCTTGATATTCTTCTAATAATATATTAATTAATGTATTTTGTAGGTGACACAAACAATTCTGATCACCCGGAAAATAAATAGCTTAATTAGAAGCTATATTGGAGTTGGCGACTCAATGTACCAAAAGCAAAGAGTAAGTGGGCAGCCAAGGCAAATCACCTGCTCATTTATCACACCACTTAGGCCATCTGATGGCTAGAGAGGTTGATTTAACGGAACAAAGAAGTGATTTTCTTTGCCAAACATATGAGAAGCACAAGGGTGTGAAACGTGGATAACTATACACCACATTTTGCTAGTAAGCATCTTCTCTGTTTTCATCTTTTTTTTTTTGCTAAGTCCAATAGTTTATTAAGCAAAAAGACGTAATTACAAGAATTACAAGCCGGAGGCACAAGTCCCCCTACCCCATAAACCAAAGGGATAAAAATAAATAACTACTCTAGAATCCAAATTCATAACTGAATAAAATAGAGAAAAGAAAAAAGAAGACTAAACACCTAATTTTTCTTCACTTTCAACAACGCAAAAGATTTATAGCAAACACTCTTCTCAGAGATGAAATTAAGTTTTTCCATCTCCCTTAGCTTTCTTCTTTGGATTCTTCATTTGTTTTGATTGATCTTGTGTTTCCTTGACATACTCCTGTCGAAAAAATAAATCCTTCAAAAACTTTTGTTGAGTATCAAATTTTGTAATTGTACAAAAAATCTCATGTTCTTCTTTTGATAACCGAATTTTGGTCTGTGCATCCCTATCCATATTTGCAAACCCACTTGTCACTTGCAAACCCAAGTTTGAGTCCACACAAACTTCAGAGTCCATGTATTTTCCAAATTCCTTCCCACGTACAGAATCCAAGTTATGGATTATACTGTCCGTGTCTTCCTTGGACCCTTGTAAAATCTCCTCCTCATGTAGCACACTGAATTTGTTCGGAGAAAAAAATCCCTCCAGAACTAGTTAGATTATTTGACTTAAAAGTTTTATACGCTTGATGGGCTCTTTCCATATTTTCTCGCGCCTTCTGCAGTCTTGCAAAATCTTCTTCCAATTTTTTTGCCAACTCCATAGCAACACGATCCTCATCACTTGCTTCAACTTTTTCATCCTCAGTGTTGCACTACATAAGCACTTTGTTTACAGGGTTTTCCGAACTGGATACAACTGGATTAAACTCATCAGCAATGTGTTGTACATCATCTGCTGGTGTAGGGGTGTCACCAGCATTAGACTTAGAAACCACACCCCCATTTGCACCATTCTTTTTATGTCGCACTTCCGGCCAATTATTACCAGAATCTGCAGCAGTCTCAACTTCTTTGCTAGAAGAATAGAGCTACATACCTTTTTTCATTGTTGTTTTGGAGGTCCAGCCTGTTGTTTATCATTCTTCTTTTTCCTACAATCAACATCCATATGACCAATGATTTTACACTTTGAACAGTATTTTGGATGTTTTGGAATGTCAATAACCTGCCAGAAATCTTCTCTATTTTCATCGCGAAAGAGGAGCAACAGTTCATTTCTTTACCAACCAAAAGGGGATCCGAGCACAAGGTTATGAACCTTGTTGTAGTTCAAATCATGAAAGTTTGATGAAATTCAGGGGTCAAGATGAAGATGCAAGAGATAGTGTAAGTCAATGGATGTGTATGGATCGAATTGGGGCTGTTGTGGGTTAGATTTCAGCCAAGTCAATTGAAATCTCATCTTCTTGTGACTGTACAGACTCAACTGATGAGAGAAGCGAATAGACGTGGTACGAATTGTTCAAGATGGGTTGAATCAGGTGCTGGGAGTGGTGGATTGTTTGTACAGAGTATGGAATTTGTTAGTTTGGGTCTACAATCGAGTTTAATTTTGGGATAATGGAACTGTTTTCTGCTGGTGAAGGAAAGTGCACAAGAGATGGAACTAATTTTCTTTCAAACCAGTGAATATTTGAGTTGTACTTGGTCTTAGTTGGATACCATAAATGTTGGCTGAAATTGAGAAGTAGAGAAAGGTGCTGATATGAATGATTGGCAGCAAAGCTAGGATTCGTTGGTCGAGCTGACTGTAATCAGAGACAGGTGCATAATGGGTTTAGTCTGATGGTGTTGCTCGAGGTATCTAGATATGAGAAATAAGATATATGGCATCAGGGAGAAAGGAAGGTGTTGCTGCCATGTCCATGGCCATGAAGAAGGAAGAGAAGATGAGTGTTGAATGCTAAGTCAGTGGGAAAAACGATAGTTGTATGGAGAGAAAACGACAAAAGATTGGGGGTTTCATTGTGTTCACTATATGGGCAATGTTTGAAGACATGAATGAAGACGAGTTTTGAATGTGGCTGGTGGTTATTGTTGTTAGAGTACTGCTCGGTCGAACTCCCAAGCGTTGCTATGTCAAGCTTGTTTGTCAAGTTTAGTTGCCAAAACTATAAGTCTTGCACTTATAGCTATGTCTCGGATTAGGATAGAGTGTGTAGTTGAGAATTAGACTTCACGACGTTCATCGATTGAAGACGAAGAACAACTGAGGGGAGCTTGTGGAACTTCATTAACAAAAGGTATGTGGAGACTTGAACTCATCTATCACTCAAAAGGCTATTTCTATTATATCTCCTATTGAGACAAAACTCTTATTGCTATAGACTTTACTTTATACACATTTGATATTTCGAGCTGAGTTTAACTCGCTTACATATTTCTCGAAATATGTGTTAGTAAGATTTCGCTTTAACAAAGTTCATCTTTTATTCTTGACGAATGTCAAAAGATTATCATGTGAAAATCGCCTGGTAACATCTTACATGATTTGTGTGAGACAGTCATTTGATGTAGACTCGAAATGTTTCGTATTTATCTATTGATCACTTGAAAATTGCTTTAAAGCTAATAATTTGTGTGAGACAGCTATTCCCGTCTTCTAAGAATGTTTCAATGATTAAAGTGGAGTTTAGAACAATTAACCATTGATTGGATATATCATTTTTTTTGCTAGGTCAAAATGGTTTATTAAAGCAAAAAATCGTAATTACAAGAATTACAAAATGGGAGGCTCTAGGCCTCCCCACCCCCATAAACAAAAAGGGCATAAAACTCTAAAAACTCATAAAATAAGCTCCTAAGCACTTTAAAAAATAGCATAAGAAGAAAACTAGTAAAATTAAAATCGTTTTCGCCCCTTATTTCCAACTCTAAAAATTTTATTCTTGGGAATGAGACCAGCAATTATTTGAGTCAAATCATAAGGCTCCTTGTATTGATCTCCATAATCATCATAAGTTTCATCATAATCATAACCCTCTTCATTTTCATCTGAAGCATAATTACCACCCGGAACAAGCTTAATAGGAGATTGAGCTTTCTTCTTAGTTGACATTCTATCAATTTGCTCATTTTTTCCTTGAAATAGTCTCGTCTAAAAGCTGGATCTCTAATGAAATTAGCACGCACTTCATCAATCTGAATAGTACTTGCCTCCTCTAGTTCCTCCATAGACAGAATATTATCCATATCAAAAACAGTTTCGGCTTGAATATCCATGTTATTATCCTAACGGCTTGGAATTTTCTCATTAGACTTTGAATTCGTAGCCATGATTTTAGCTTGCTTGGCTACTTTTTTAGCTTGTTTCCTTGCTTGAATTTTTTCATCAACTTCACCCCAATCTTTTGATCCCATACTATTATCTGAGTCACTTGATTCATCTTGTTCCTCCTCCACCAAAGCCTCACTAGAATCATTAGTAAGGCCTAACTCAGATTCTAGGGCACCATACTTGTTATTCACAATTAGTTTTGTTCTAAAAATCTCATCCACAAAAGGAGTTTCAAAAGATTTAAACTTAAAAGATGTATCTTTGTTAGGGGAGTTCTTACCCTTAACTGTTTTCCAATCCTCATTCGAGTTGTTAACAAAACTTAGCTTTGATGAAAGAGAAGTAATCTCAGAATTCTTCTTGGTCACGGACTGAGCATTCTTCTTGGGTAGAGACATTTTCAAAATAGAGTTTGCGCTGGACTTGTCTATCCTAACTTTTCCAACAACTTCAGAACTTGCGTTGGCCTGGGAGTTAGCCTGAATAAGACCCGTAGTTTGGTTGGACACGGAAATCTCAGATTTCTTCTTAGTCACGGATGTTTGTTGAATATTCAAACCCTGAGAAATATTCACAGTCTGAATATGGTCTTCTGTAGTTTTGTTTGACACGGACATATTCTCAGAACTACTCTTGTTCACGGAAGATTGATGAATAGCCATATTCTGCTTTGACCGAATAACCACGGACTGAGCTTGCTTGTTTTTCTCAGGCGGAACAACTGCATGAACAAATTCCTTACGTGCAGCTAGATCCTTTTTGGCTGCAATACCATTTTTACATCTTATTAATTTGAGCTGAGCTTCACGATATTCAACAAAAGAGCTATTAAGCTCTTCCTCCAACTGTTATCCTCAGCTAACTCTTTCTCTTGATTTGAAGAAACCCCAACATTTTGGTCAGTGGGTGCTGTAATAACATCAACATCACCGGACTGAATACCCTACTTTGCTGCAATAATGTTGACGTTATCTGCGTGGTTTTCATGGGAAACAATAACTTCAGAATGATATTTTTTTACTTGCTATTCTTTTTTGTTTTTCGGATTGGTAACTACAGTATCCCGTTTTCCATCCATAACTGTACTCCCTAATATCTTACGAGCTGCAAGACAACTCTCAAACTTGTGTCCCATAAATTTGCAATGAGTACAAAATTTTATATTCTCAATATCTTGTATTTCAACATACTGTCATAATTCTCTACCATTAGCTTTTAAACGTATTATTTTAGGAATAACCTTTGCAAGATCAATATCAATCAGCACCGCGGCATAATTACTAACATCATGATCCAAAGTTTTCTGGTCTATCGCAATCAGCCTACCCACAACTCTTGCAATAGATAAAAGAATTTTTTTTGTCCACAGTTCAATGAATAAGCCAGGAAAACTCACCCAAACTGAAGCATGAGAAGTATTCTGCCTTTCTGGATCAAAATTAGGGTAAAAATTCATAACCCTAAGCGTTTGTTGCTGTACCTTCCATGAATCTCCATGCCAGACACGCTCCTTATCCTCCCAAGAAATCAACTTGATGATGAAAAACCCTTTAGTCATAGGAACAAGTTTGCATCTACCATTACCGAAACCCCATTGTTCTTCCGAACTTTTTTGTACATCACTGAGTTTCAACCCTTTAAAGTTCAGTCTACCAATAAGACTAAACTGAAAAATATCACGACCCTCTTGAGTAAGTTCTATTGGTAAACCAACCAATGGTTCATCAAGATAATAAGAAGCTTCAGGGAGGGATAATAAATCTGAATCCGTTAACACATAGGGTTTTTTACTCTTAACTAAATCAGCAAAAGACATATTTTTAATCCCATGAGGATTCGTAAATGAATCAGACGTTTCCCCCATCTTTAATCATCAAAAAAGATGATCAAAGATGAAGAAATCACGTGAAAAAAATAGGAAAACCCTAAAGGAAAAAAAAAACAATTTCCTTAATTTTGTAGTAGGCTTATTATCAATATTGGATATAGCACATTATGTGTACTTGTATGCTAATTGTTGCAAGTTACTCCAAGTCCGGGAACCATAGTATGCATACCCGTATGCGTACTGTTTTAACAGTTGAAGTCTGGGAACTTAGTATGTATACCCGTATGCGTACTTGCTTAACAGTTCAGGTTCGGGAATTTAGTATGCATTCCCGTTTGCATACTAATTCAAATGAGTTCGGTCGTGAACGACGGTATGCGTACCCGTTCGCATACTGGCAAACAGACCAAGTCCAAAACTCTAATTATGCGTACCTGTTTGCATACTTGAGTGGGTTAAGTTCTAAAATCGGTTTATTCGTGAACAAATACATTTATATAATAAGGAATGCAATCTTTGCAAACCGTGGCTATAATGTTCATAAATTGATTCGAGTGAATCAAAATCGATTTTGTTTCAATTGTGTCTTGTACACTTCTATGAGAATCTAAACAATTGAACAACTCTATAACTAGTTTCATTTGAGTCATTTGAACTAGTTGTGATAAAGATGAACAAGGTTGATATGAAAGTATTCATATGGTTAACTTCGGTTAACTGTTGTTGAGCCAACCATGTGTACACGTTTAGGTACGGTTACCCATATCTAAATGAAGGTACATTTCATTTGTGTATAACAAGCTAAGTTCAATCTAACGGTTGAAAGATATGAGCTTGAATCTAATCAGTTTTTCATCTAACGGTGAATATTGAATGCTTTATTACCAATGTAGCATTGATTGCAAACCTTGATTTGAAGACTATATAAGGGAGAACTCTAGCAACTGGGAAACCTAATCCCTACATCTCTTGTGTTATACTAGTTGCGACTAGAGTCGATTCTCCTTTAACCTAGGTTTTTCTAAAACTATTATAGGTTAACCACTTAAAGACTTCATTGGGATTCTGAAGCCACACCCAACTATTTTGCGTGTTCTGATCTTACTTTGTTCTATCGTATTGACTATTATTTTCTCTAAGATTTGCTCGAGATTCAATCTCCGATAGGCAAGATAAAAAGTAGTCACAAACATCTTCGTCTCATCGTTTGTGATTCCATAATATCTTGTTCCGGTAACATACGGTTAAGATCATTGTGAGGTGATTGATATTACTAGGCTGTTCTTCGGAAATATAACTAGGCTGTTCTTCGGAAATATAAGTTCAATGTATCAATTGGTTCCTGTTCACCTTGATTTATCAAAAGACGAAACAAAAACTCGTAGGTATCTCTGTGGGAGACAAATTTATCTATTCAATAGACTTTTCTGTGTGAGACGGATTTTTTTATCAAGTCTTCGACTTTGGGTCGTAGCAACTCTTAGTGGTGGGTGAGATCAGCTAAGGGAACCAAGTGCGTAGAGTCCTGCTGGGATTCAGAGGCGTAAGAAACACGACTATCCTTAATCAGTGGGAGATTGGTTAGTGATCAACTATATTCCAGTCCGAAGTTAACTTGTAGTAGGCTAGATTCTGTAGCGGCTTAATATAGTGTGGTGTTCAAATCTGGACTAGGTCCCGAGGTTTTTCTGCATTTGCGGTTTTCTCGTTAACAAAATTTCTGGTGTCTGTGTTATTTCTTTTCTGCATTTTTTTTTCTATATAATTGAAATATCACAGGTTTTGCGTAGTTCAATCGATTGGTGAATCCAACCTTTGGCTGTTGATTGAAATTGATTGACGCTTTGATATTTCTCTTTGGTACCATCCAAGTTATTTCTCATATTAATCCGTCCCACATATTTCTATTCGTTCGATTGCAGATTGATTTGAGAAAATGAGATATAACTCTCGGATGTATTTTCCTTGATTGAGTCTGACTGTCTAGTCGATTCTCTTGTAAATATATGAGAGTTAGTCCATACATATTTCCTAAACGAAATATTAGGTGCGGTTGTTAGACCCCCGCTTTTTCAATTGGTATCAGAACAGGAAAACACGTTTAAGACCTTATAAGTCTGTGTTTTTAGCAATCTCACTCGATGGACAGAAACGCTATCTCTATAAACGTACCACCAGTCTTTGATGGCTCGAATTATCTATGGTGTAAAATTGCTATGTGTGCCTTTCTTCAATCGCGTGATTTTCAATCACGGGTTCGTGTAATTAATGGCCGTGATCCTCCGGTTGTTGCAGAAGGCGATGTAACTGTTCCGAAGGATATTGGTGCTTATGATCCTGCCGAGATTCTTGCTGCAAAGAAAATTTTTGATGGATTAAATGTTATCATCCATGTCATTACCCCAGATCTTCAGCACCATGTGACTACCTGCACTAAGTCCAAAGAAGCATGTGATATCTTAGAAACCTTATTTGAAGGAAATTCCTCTGAGAAAGAAGCTAGGCTTCATAACCTAAATTCTGATTGGGAAAACCTTCGTATGGCTGATGAAGATTCATTTGATGAGTTTAATCACAAAGTGTCTGAAATTGTTAATGCATCTTTTGCATTGGGTAAGACTATTCCTGAAAAGGATATTGTGATGAAAATTCTCAAATCGTTGCCATCCAAATATGATTCTAAGAAGCATGCCATCGTTGAAGGAAATAACCTTGATACTCTTGTTGGAAAGCTAAAGATTTTGGATTTTGAACTGAGTAAAAGAGAAAAACTCTTCATGTCTTGCAATCCTGTTGCTACATCTGAAGTAAAGCCTCGTTGTCATGAATTGATTGATACAAAGGATGAGAATTGCTTTAATTCAACTCTCTTATTGTTTGTACAACAGTTAAAGAAAACTCTAAGACAAAGAAAAAGAAAGTCTCAAAAGATTTTGTCTTCAATCAATGAAAAGGATAGAAAAGTTCACAAAAACTATGATTATGGAACCTGTTCCATGTGCTTTGGTCATTCTAATAAGGAGGTTAGTGAGTTAAACAAAGCATGGATGACAACTCTTGACTACTGTCCAGAGAAAGAAACCTGTGAATGTTCTCTCACATACTTTGCTTATAATCACACTTGTCCCTCAAACAGCTCTAATTGTTCCATGATAAACGATCTATCTTCCCCAGAAAAGAAAATTGATCTTTTAACTAAAGATTTGTACTCAATGAAGAGTATGTTTCATCTGGAGAAGGAAGCTTGGATTAAAAGGATTGAAAATCTGGAGAGTCAACTGAAAAATTGAGACAAGAGAAAGTGACATCTTGCAATCGTGATTTCAAGAAGAAGAATTGATTAACTTTGATAAACTCTCTCAAACTAAATCAGAATATTATTCCTAAAAACATGTATATTCAAATCTCTCTTGTAATGAGAAAAACATAAAATACAATAGCATAACAAATCAATTGTGTCTCTTGTATAAAGACCAGGATCACCCGATATGGTGTGCACAAAGGTTTTTAATAACTCTTCTTCCAGTAATTCTTGTTATTAGAAGGAGAGAAGAAAATCTCATAAGAAATCTGTATTAATTTCTAAAGAGATAATCAAAACCATTCATAGTTTTCGGAAATCAATAAATAGGGCTTTGCGAACATTGCATGAAAGGAAGACGTCTACCTTTGATCGTCTCCCTATAAAAATATATCAGAAACAAGGAATAAAAAAATCTTCCTCTTCTCATAAGAATCCACCCGATCCTTTATTGGATGGGAGAAATTACAATATGTAATAGGTTCTGAGATTGTTCTTGTTTTCCCTTGAACAAGGACTATAATCTTCAAGAGGGATGTGAAAATATTTATGTTATTTTTATTGTCTTGTATCTGTACCTTCTTTTTCCTGGTATTGTATTTTCTGTGTCAAGAACCGTTCATGTGCTTAAACATTTTCCTAATAAAGTCCTTTTCTTGTGGATACCCAAAATTCTGTTAGGGTTTTGGTCAAAGGTCTTTTTAGGAATTTGTTCCATATATTCTTCTTTTTAAGTTGAAAGATTTCATTCCCTTAAGCAAGCATTTTATTTTCTGTATCCTATCATGTCATCTTCAAGTCTTTCCAGTAAAGAAGATGATGTATGGACTGTTCTTTTTCCCTCTAAGAAAGTTCATTTTGGTTCTTCCGATAATGAGATGTGTCAAGACAAACGTGATTCCTCGTCTGATGTGAATCCTACCGTGTCTCATTTTGAAAAACTCTCATTTACTATGAATCTTGTCTTGGAACAAGTACGTGCTTTGAAGAGTGAACTCGAATCTTCTACCAAAAGACTTGAGGAAAAGATGGATAATCTCGTATCCAGGGTTGATCTAATCGAAGACGAGTTTGATGAATATAGGGAATATGAGAAGAGTCTTCAAAGTAAGTGAAATGATTTTCTACTTCTTGCTTAAATAATGTATAGGAAACTTCTTATGAGAATTTATTCTTGTGTTTTAAGAAGGATAACTAGGGTTTGGAATAGCCTATATTGTGATTACACATTGCTATTGCCAATGATTTTCATCTTGCAATGTTTTTAGATTTACTTATTTAAACTCTAAAGTTTATTTGGAAGATGATTTTGCAGTATTAATGTTTATTGGTTTTATATATTGCAAATAATTTTATGGGATATTTGTGTGTTGCGTCTGTGAACTATAATTGTCCCATATATGTCTAAAGTTAAAGTCTATTATGTCGTTATGCAAATATTTATGGAAAATAGAATGAACTTTTGAAGTCAAAGATTAAGTCGATTGTGTCATTATGAAAATATTGATGAGAAATAGAATGAATCTTTGTATATTCTGCAGTATTGATCTTTCCCTGATCCACTTCTATGTGAAAGTACTGTATGGCTCCGTATTTGGGTTCCTTGCATTTTGGGATTAAAAAAAGAAAAGTTTTATTTAATTCAGGGTTTAACTCTTTTGTTTCCCAGAACTGCTGAATTAAACCTACCAACTGATCTCCCACCAAAGACCAGTTGTGTTTGAAAAAAGACACCGGGAATCCATCTGGTCCTGGTGATTTGGGTTTCATGCTTCTGACCACCTCCCAAATTTCCTCATAAGAGGTAGAAGCCATCAAGGTTTTGTTATCTTCTGCTGTAATGCCTTGAGAAAGATAAGAAAAAATGTCTTCATTCGACTCAGTTTGAGTTGCCTTAAAAAGATTTTCAAAATAGTTTTTTAGTTCTAAAGCTATTTCTGTTTATCTTTTAACTCTTTGGCATCAGAGTTTATGAGACAATCTATTTTGTTTCTTTTTCTTCTTTTCATTGTTTTTAAGTGGAAATACCTTGTATTTCTTTCCCCTAGGTTAACTATATTGTCTCTCGAGAGTTGTTTTGCTATTTATTCTTCACTATCGTAAAGTTTTTCCAAATTTAGCAATTTAGAGTTAATCAGCTGTTGCGAAGCTGCATTAACTTTTGCCTTATTCAAATTTTCTAATTCCTTAAGAAGTTTCCTAATTTTCTTAGTTGGTAGCCCAAAAACATTTTTCCTCCAAAAGGATAGTTGATCTCCTAGATTATTTATATTAAAAATTAAAGAATCAGTTGGGTTAGAACTCTCTTTGATCCAACATTGGTGTATTAGATCGATACATGATTGATCTTTTAACCATGTATCAAAGAATTTAAAAGAAAATTCCGATTTTGTTTTTTCAAGCCCCTCCATATTGACCAGTAAAGGGCAGTGATCAGATCCAACTGATACCAGAACATTTAGAGTGGATTTTAAGAATTGGTTTTGACATTCTACATTGACAAAGCCCTTATCCAATCTTTCCTGTATATTTTCACTGCCTTCTCTATGGTTATTCCAAGTGTATTTAGCTCCTTGGAAACCAAAATCCTCAAAAGCGGCTCTAACAGGGAGTCTTTTGAAAGGTTCTGCTTCACTTTCAATAAATGGTACACCTCCTTGTTTGTTCTCTTTGTTTAGGATTTGGTTCCAATCTCCTATAAACATCCAAGCCAATTTACCAATAGTTGACTCTAATTGAGATCTCTTCTAAGAAATTCCAAGACCCTAGCTTGGATGGCTTATAGGGAGAGCCGTAAAATCCCGTTAACAACCATTCTTTATCAGAGAAGTTGGTTTTAACTAGGACATTGATCATGTTAACACTAGAGTGGACTATATCAAAATTAAAACCTCTAACCATGCCATAGCTAAACGTCCTGCTATGCCCACTGGGTCTACAATAAACACATTTGGAAAATGAGATAGAAATTGTCTTACAAATGATCTTTTCTTTTTTTGTTTCAGATAAAAAGACCACATCAGGGTTCTCAGATTCATCAAAAAATCAAAATGTTATTTTGTTTTCTTAGAATCACAACCTTGGGCATTCCAAGCTAGGATTTTCATAATGAAGATTGGCCTAAAGCAAAATTTTCCAATCAAAAACTTATTTTTAATATTATGTACTTCTCTTTCTAAGAGATAACTCAGTTTTCTAATAAGCCTAGTGATGAAGAAAAAACAAAAAACAAAATTGAAACCAAGGACTTCAGAATTAGGTACTAAACTAAATCCTAACAAAGGACAATTGAATATTAATCCTAACAAATCCTACTGGTATTTAAATTAACACATTGAAATTTCTTGTCATACTAAAAAGGATTTTGAATTTGAAAGATTAATAGTTAAAAGTTACCTGGATTCCCTTCTTATTGTTGTCAGTATCCCCATTTTGAGGCATCAACTATTGGTTCTTTGTTTAGATTTGATTCATCGAGCACTGAATTAAATGTTGATTCCCATTCCTCTATGATGTCCGAACCCATGAAAGAACCAAACTGATCTATCTTAGTCTTAGATTGAGCATCCTCTACGATATCTACTGAGTTAGAACCTAGAGAGCTAATGGATTCAATTGGATCTGGTGAATTAAGGGACATTCTAAAAGCCGCCTTGACTGTTATCAATCTCTAATTCCCTATATGGTGTGAAATACTCTTCTTCTTCTTCCGACGGATCTTTAGAAAAAGAGTAGTGGGCATCAGCCGTTTCGAAATTAAACTCAGGTCTTTCCTGGTAAGATGATAATCTTTGGTTCACCACCACTTGGAGCAGACCCGATTCCGGAGGGAAGTTAGTATGATCTGGAGAAATTTCAGAGAACAACCTTTTCCTAAGAGCCACATTTTCTTGTGAATCAGATACATAATCTTTACTCCCATTTTCTGCAGTGTTAAGATGAGAGTTTCCTGATGAAATCACATCCAAAAAAATATCCTCCCTATTTAGTACAGTTATAGGCGAGATATTTACGGGTGATGCCATTCTAACATCAGAAACCAACTCCTCATCAATTTGGTTCCCAAACAACACTTTATATTCATGTTCCCAGCTTTGAGACTCAGTCACATCTGGCTCAGTATTTTCATTGACATCATAAATCCCTTCTAATTCTCTATTGTTCAGTAATGCACATGCTTCTACTAAATGACCTAATCTGAAACAGTTGTTGCAGATTCTAAAAGGGATGTTTTGATAGTATAGGTAAATCATAGATTCGGGATTAGATCCCACTTTGACTCTCAAAACAAATTTCAATGGTCTTTCTATATTTAAGTAAATTTCAGCCAAAATAGGTGTATCTCCAACCGGCGTTGCGTTAGCAGGCCTAATTGCTAAAACCATGCCTAAATGATGAGCTATTTGCCCCATTACAGCCTCATTATGATGAAAAGTTTTGAGATTTAGAAATTGCACCCAAACCTTAATATGTTTTAATGCACCACTCTCTATTTTCATGCCAGGATAACACTCAGCTAAGGGGAAAGCATTACCAAAAATATGCCATGGATCCATTACTAAGAGGTCAGTAAATGTTAGTTGGAAAACATTTTCAGCAATATTTTTGACTGTAAAGGATACCCTTTTATCCCAGAACCATTTTAATGCTTTGTAAATACTCGTCTGGTCGAAAAATTCTATTGAAAAAATTCTCCCTACCAATGTAACATCATGTTTTCCATGAAAAGTGTCAATGGTAAAGGGAACTAACGGTGCAGATGTAAAATTTTTAGTAGATGCTCTGCTCACAATAGGATTGGAGTAATTGTTTCTTATCCTTGCATTGAAGCGCCTATAGGATTAACGCACGATTCCAAAAAAAAACTTAAAAGGAAAAACAGATGCAGGAGAAGTTAAGAATGAAAGAGACGACTCAAGCTATTTTTAGAATGAGAACAAATGAAGGGAAAGGTAGGAAAAGAAATGAATGCAGTTTGTTTCCTTAAAAAGCTAAAAACTTTTAGGCATGTTTACCCAATGGTTTCTTTACTGCTACTTCCATAGCTTTTTCATCCACACAAATTTGGACAACTTAATAGCACACAAATCAAGATTAGAGAAACTTATGGCTGATAATTGAATCAAAAGACACTGATTGCAGATATTTTTTGGACAGCTGGCTTCTCCAGCCCAGCTAAGACAATTCAAATTTATTCACCAAATTACCGTTGAGAGAACGATTCGAAGTCTGTTAGACTCAGTCAAGATAGAACTCTCAAAAAATGAAGCACTTGCATCATTCATAAACCATTTTAAAAAAACTTCTGTATGAAGATACAGGGTGGGAGATAATATTTATCCCTACAGATTCCAAAGAACATCAAATTTTCTAAAACCACAAGAAAAGATGTTTGATTGCTTCCCTAATTTGAACTATCCACTGTATTACAAAACTCAGTTATGTAACTGCATTCTAATTCATAGATCTTTCCCCCCTTATTTCCTTTTTAAAAATAAAATAAAAATAGATTGATCTCTGTCACCCCAAATGTTATTTTCAATTTGTATTGTTTCCTTTTTTTTATGGGCGTTTGCATTTCAATTGGATGCACAACCCCTTCCAACTCTCGTCTCATTAGATGGTTCTTATCCCTTTGGAACCAAAACCAATGCAGACTCAGCTATAAACAAACCAGTCAGATAAAGTTGCAGGTATTCAAGTGTTTTCATTAGAATTGAGCAATGTTATGCTTTCTCAACCCCTGACCCTCAAAACTGTTCAGGAGGATGATGCAGATGAGCAGGCTATAGCCTATTTGGAGGCTAAAAATCCAAGTGTCGTAATTTAGATCCTTAGGGGTCCATTTCGATGGGAAACAAGCCAAAGAACAGGACAAGGCAATTGATTGCCTTGGTCTTCAGAATTTAGCCAAATTCCATCGTTTAGGGCATCAAACATACGTTTTTGCTATTTTAGGAAAGTTTTTATTTTGTTAATAACTCTTTCGTTAGAAGTCTGTTTGGGCCGCCGTTTGAGGCGAATTGTTTTATTTTATGAGTACTTTCATTATTTTAGGTCGACCAAAATTTGCCAAAAATAGCAAATTAGGGTCTGAGTCGGTTTAGGGGTTTTTTTCATCCTTTCTTGACTAGCAAGTTAGGGTTTTTCCCCAAGTCTATAAAAGAGTCCATCATAAATTGTTTAGGGCAACTTTTTTTTGGAATATATATCTTCTTTATCAAACTTTGTTCAAGTTTAATCGATTTTTATCTAAAGTTGGGAAACCGAAGTCTAGATATTAATCAACGTTCATAGTCGATATTCCTAGGAATATTTGAAGTCTGAACAACACTTCTCTTTTCTCTAGTTTCTCTAATATCCGCTGCATCAGAGGATTGAGCAAAGCCGAAGCTTAAGATTAAAATTCACCCCCAGTAAGTTAGATTTGAAAAAAACCAAGTTAGAAAAGTGAGAATGCATATGCCGAAATTTACCATGAATGTATGATTGCTAAGTAGAATTCCCCTATTCTAAGAATCTATCCTTTGACACTTATGAAAGAAACCATTATAAACATCACTTATTGCCTCTAATCCTGATAATCCAGTGCTCTCCCTTGTTTTGAAAAAAAAAAGTTGTTTAGAATCCTTTATAGTTGCTGCCATGGTAGATGATGATTATTTACTTGAAGGGGATCCCAGGATGAGTAGTTACTCTATAATCAAAAGTTTTGAAAAAAAATTGGAAAGGGAAAAATTACTGTTTGAGAGAATCTCTTTCCTCGAGTTGAAAAGGGAAATTTTTTGTCAAATTCAAACTTGGGCACGTTAAATTGAATCTTGGGCATGGGCATGAAAGAACAAGCCTACGGTGTTGGGCATCTCAAAATTGATCCTAGGCATGTCAAATTTAAACTTGGGCATGGGAATTAAAGCACAACCCTACGGCCTTGGGCATCTCAAAATTTATCCTAGGCATGTCAAATTTAAACTTGGGCATATGAAGTTTAATCTTGGGCATGGGCATGAAAGCACAACCCTACGGTCTTTAACATCTCAAAATTGATCCTAGGCATGTCAAATTTAAACTTGGGCATGTCAAATTGAATCTTGGGCATGGGCATGAAAGCACAAGCCTACGGTCTTAGGGATCTCAAAATTGATCCTAGGCATGTCAAATTTAAACTTGGGCATGTCAAATTTAATCATGGGCATGGGCATGGGCATGAAAGTACAAGCCTACGGTATTGGGCATCTCAAAATTGATCCTAGGCATGTCAAATTTAAACTTGGGGATATCAAATTGAATGTTGGGCATGGACATGAAAGCACAACCTTACGATCTTGGACATCTCAAAATTGATCATAGGCATGTCAAATTTAAACTTGGGAATACCAATTTTAATCTTGGGTATGGGCATGAAAGCACAAGCATACGGTCTTGGGCATCTCAAAATTGATCCCAGACATGTCAAATTTAAACTTGGGAATGTCAAATAAAATCTTGGGCATGGGCATGAAAGCACAAGCCTACGGTCTTGGGCATCTCAAAATTGATCCTTAGTATGTCAAATTTAAACTTGGGCATGTCAAATAAAATCTTGGGCATGGGAATGAAAGCACAACCCTACAGTCTTGGGCATCTCAAAATTGATCCTAGGCATGTCAAATTTAAACTTGTGCATATCAAGTTTAATCTTGGGCATGGGCATAAAAGCACAACCCTACGGTGTTGGGCATCTCAAAATTGATCCTATGCATGTCAAATTGAATCTTGGGCATGGGCATGAAAGCACGATCCTAGGCATGTCAAATTTACACTTGGGCATGTCAAATAAAATATTGGGCATGGGAATGAAAGCACAAGCCTACGGTCTTGGGCATTTCAAAATTGATCCTAGGCATGTCAGATTTAAACTTGGGCATGACTTCATGCTAGTTCCGTGCAAGCTACTAGGAGGAATCTTTGGGACCTGATCATTTTTTCGATTTTTTTCTCTCTCCTAATTTTTCTCTGGCAATTTTTAGGTTTCGCACTTTTTTCAAAAAAAATTTCCGCGCTTCATCTTGGATCATCTTTTTTGGTGATTCGAGATGGGAGATGTTTCTCAATTGAGAAGTCTCACTTATGCTGATCAAGTGAAAGGAAAGCAACAACTTCCAACAACATCCGTTGATCTCAGTTCCTTACCTAAACCAACTTTGAAAGATGGAAAACCAGCAGTGGTTCTTCCCGAATCTTTTTACTTAGAGGGTTGTGATATTTGGAAGTTTAGCCTTATTGGGCGTCTGGATTTAAAAGGGATTAATTTCCAAGATGTAAAGAACAACCTTGAACAACAATGGCATCTAGGTCAAGGTGCGGTTCAGTTCATCCCTATGAGTAGGGGTTTCTTCACCATCAAGCTACAATTTCAAGATGCTAAAGACAAGTTGTTACTGAATGCTGAAGCTTGGTTTTTTGGACAACAAAAACTAAACCTAATTGAATGGTTCCCTGGTTTTGACGCTGAAAAACAACGAACCTCTCATGCTTTGGTGTGGGTTACGTTTCCTGGATTGTCGTTAGAATTCTGGACTGAAAAAACTTTGTTGTCCATGGCTAAATCATTAGGTACTCCTATTGTGGTTGACAGGCGTACTCTTGCTCATGAATATGGGCATTTTGCTTCAGTCCTTGTTGATATAGATTTTGCTGAATATGCTACGGATGTTATTCATGTTACGGTAGGGGGATTAGATTTTTGGCAATCTGTTGAAATTCAAAAGATCCCAAAATTCTGTTCGAAGTGCAAGCTTATTGGTCATAATGACCAGGAATGCAGAAAACAACCCAAAGTCAATAATGAGCTACAAACAGTTGTGAACAAGACGCATAATCATGTTGTTCAGCCTCAGGCTGTCGAGGGAAAGACTACACAAAATAACAATTATGGTGGAGAATGGCAGGTTGCTCAGTGTAATAAAAAGGGTAAGAAACCACCTAAAATACCCGTAGTTCATGAAGTTGTAGATAACAGTGCTGATGAAGAAGTTGATTTGGAGTTTGCTGCTAAGCTGGTGAAAGCTCAGCAGTTGGAGGTTGTTATGGCAAAGTCCAAAGCTGATTTTGAAGCTGCCTATGTTGAATTGGCAAGAACTAAACATTCGCAGGCTTCAAAATCAGTTTTAGTTAAGAATGGAAAAGTGGGTGAAACTGATCCATCGACTAAGACAGGTTTGGTTGCAAGTAGGATTCTTAAACCTGTTAGGACTGGTGCTGCTCCTTCGACTCCTCTTTGTGATCAAGGATAGGTGTCTAAAACACCTAATTTTATATCTAGTATTTATTATTTCTTTGCTATTATCTTTGTGAATTGCATCTCTTATGTTTAGTTTTGAGTTATTAGATGCAATGGAGTCATTTGGATCAAAAGTAGGAGAAAACGTCCATTTGGAGCGTAAAGAACAAAAAGGTCAAGTCGCATGCGAAGAATGAGCTGTCAGTTCCCCGCAACTGACAGTTGAGTAGGAAAACAAAATGGGCAGTCAGTTCTCTGGAACTGACAGGCCAACCGGTAACTGGTGGCCCTTATCTAATGATTGGGTGCCTACAGTCACTATGTACCCTTATCTGGCTCACCTGGATGGCTGTATCCACTATTTTCTTACAGCAACCCTAAATTTCAGAGAAGAAATATCATTACTTCCCTCTTTCCTATTCCACCTGAAAACGAGAGAAAAATGGCTGCTGTCAAAGAAGAACTCGATGAGTATTGCTGTGGTTAACTAGATACGGTGGTGGGAAGGATTTTAAGCTAGAATTGATGATCGAAACTGACGCTGTAAAGCTGTGAGAATGGAAGCTGCTTTTGCAGATCTGAGAAGAAATGTAGAGAGGAATTGAAGCAATGAACAACACAGAAGATGGGTTAAGCTCAGATTTGAGTTGGTGTTTTTGAGATGCTGTTGATCTGGGGATGAAATCTGTAACGAGAAGAATCTGGTGATGGGTTTACTTTTGCAGCTGTTGGTGATAAATTAGAAGATGGGTTGATGTCGATTTGAGAAGAAGAGAAGAAACGGAAATGGTGTCACAGATGAACTGAGTATGAGAAGAATAATGGGTTCAGTTGAGATTGATCTGCTGTTGAGGATGAAATTGATTGGTTGCAGTTTTGCTGCCAGATCTAGTGAACATGGTGGAGTTCAGATTGGTGGTTGAACTGGTGAATTTGTGAGAAATAGATGGAGGAAAAGGAATGTGATGCTGTTAGGTTCATTGCAGGCGCTCAGAAGATGTTGGATAAGATGCTGCTGTTGATATTCATGGGTGTTGCAGGCAGTGATGGTGGTGCAGAGAATATGACAGTGAGTTATGGAAGTAATGGAGAAGCTCATTGCTGCCATGAAAATGAAATGGGTTTGTTGGTGTTGAACTGAAGCAGCTAATTGAATTTGTAGCTGGGTTAATTGGTGCTTGCGGGGTGAAGTAATGAGCTGAAATGCAGAGACGAAGGACAAGAAATTGAAGCTGTAATGGAGTTGAATCTACTGAATGCAGTGAGTGGTCTGATGTATTGCAGATGATAATGGAATGGAGATATTGCAGGACTTGAAAAACTCAATGGAGGAGTTGATAGTGCTGGTGTTATTGTGCTAGCTCATTGCAGGTGAATTGAGCTTGAATTGGAGGGTTTCGAGCGAATGGATTTGGTAGAAGGGTTGCAAGCCATGAGCTGAGAAGATTGATGAATTGCAGTGGATATAGGGTTTGAGACAGAATTGTTGGTGCTGCGGAATGATTCGTGGAGCAGTAGCGATGGAAGTGTTGATCTCGAATGGCTAATGGAGATGTAGATATGTGCAGCTGGTGTGATCTTGCTGAGTTGTTAGAGCAGCTGAAGTGGTTTTGCAGTACAGGGAGGTGCTTAGATGAAACGGAATGGATGTGTGGACAGAATGGCTTAGCGGCAAAGAGAACTGCAGGTGTGTGTTCAGGCATTGCAAGGATGAAGAATTTGAGCTGGTGGTCAAGGTGGTGATGAGCTGCAAGTTACAGGGACCATGCTGTTGCAGCAATGTTGGTGACTGGAATGAGGTTGAACTGCAAGTCATGAAATGCTGTGTTGGAAGTGGAATTACAAGAAGAAGTACAACTGATGGTATTATTGGCTGGAGTGTAGTTGTGATGCACCACAATGGTGCAACACAGAGGTTATGGCTCATGCAAGATTGCTTAGGCCTATGCAAAATCACTTTGGCCTGGCTACTAGTCCACTCAGCCAAACAAGACTCCCTGACTCAGTCTGCTTGACCCGAGTTAGCCCAATTGACCCGGTATGACTCATTTGACCGGTAACTGAGTTGATTTCTCTGGTCACCTGAAGATAGGGCTGCACATGGGCGGGTATAAGCTAAAACCAACCTCGCACCCACAGACTGCGGTTTTTTTTTTTTCATAACCAACCCCGCACCCACAAACAGCGGGCGGGTTTTGTTACCCGCCCGCTACGGGTTGGGCGGGTATGGGTTTAAACGGGTTTAAACCCGCTTTATATTCAATTATTTAGAGTAACTTCTATTCTCCTTGATTAAGTGAGAAAAAAAACCAAAACCCCCAAAATATTCATATCTAGGAAGTTCACAGATGAAGATTAAGTGTTGAATCTGTTGATTTTTCGATTGTTGTCGATTTCTGGTGAAGATTCGAAGTTGTTGTTGTCGATTTCTGGTGAAAATTTCTGGTAATTGTCGTTCGTAGGTGAAGAAGAAGAACTGAGGAGGAAGAAGAGGAGAGGCCGAACAGAGAGAAGAGTGTAGAAAGTGAATGAGGGTTATCAGTTATCCTATCTACTAGTATTAGGGTTTCATAATGGACGACTAGGATTAATTTTATCTAATCCTCGCGGGTTTTTTGGGCGGGTATATGCAGGTATTAGCTTAAACCAACCTCGCACCCACAGACAACGGGTTTTTTTTTCATAACCAACCCCGCACCCACAACGGGCGGGTATGGATTAAAAACCCACGGATTTAGCGGGTACGGGTGGGTTTGGGTATCGTGGGCGGGTCTTGTGCAGCCCTACCTGAAGATGACTTTGTTGGCTGATTTCCTGCTAAGTTCCGGCCACTTTAGCAGTTTTCCGCCGATCTCTTTTGGGACATATTTTCACAGGTTTTTCCTCACATATGGGCTTAGTGGAGATCTTGCTATTGGACTTTGGATTTTGGACTTAATTTTAGAAGTTGGATAAAAGCTACAAAAGAGAAAGTCTTCTACTTCTTTTCGGATCATGTATTTTTTTACTTGGAGTTTTGGAGAGCGGCGACTAGGGTTTGCTTTCGTTTATTTTTCGTCTTCTTCATTTCATTTTTTATTATGATTATGATGAACTGAAAAGCTATGAGTAACTAAACTTATATTATTGGTTATGGGATAAAAGTTGATTTCTCAAGCATGATATTTAAATCAACGGATTAGTTTTGTCTCAACTTTATTGTTTATGATTCATTGTTAATATTGTTGCATGATTTGAGTGCTAGTTTGATTGAGTCCGGAATCAATTAAATTGGTCTTCATATCTATTGCTAGATTAGGTTTTATTATACGAAAAAGTGATAAATTCCTGATTACAAGTAGCATAAATGTGAGTAGTGCTTGTAGTGATATATCTTAGTAGTCACATATGAATCATAACCTTGGTTAAATCGAATTAGTGCTTTTACACGTTTGATTGCCTTGATTAGTCTTATTCCATAGAACTAGTGCTTTTAGGGAGATAAACTTAAATGTGCTTTTACACTTTAGGTTGCTTTCTAGGAAGAATTCACATATACATCTTTTAATGTGGTTGTGATGAAATCAGGGAATTAACGGGATATACTTGCGATCAAGGTATCCTAGGACTTTTAGTAAATGAGAGATTAAAATATGAATTCTAGTCATTGATGAAAATACATGTTTGTAAATGATACTATCCCCTGACCAATATCTTTTTTCATTAATTATTCCAATTATTTCTTTATTGCTTTCAATTACTTTTGTTGCTTTGATAAAAACAAAATCCCCCCTTGGTTATTAAGAAACTGAAATTTTTATAACAACAAAAGCCTCTCTGTGGGAATGAACTCTTTCTTACCACATACTTCATTTATTTTAGTTGAGTGAGAAAGTGAAATTATGTTTGACGCATACGACAACGATCAATCAACTGACGGCTGGTGAGTATTTGCTGCAGAGAAACAAATGTTTGATGCTCTCAATATATTCCCAGATGTGGCAGAAAGTTCCGCTGATGCCAAGTTCAGGGCTGAACAAGAGGCTAAGAGGGCACGCATGCAAACCATGCACAAGCTGGTAAATTCTACGGTTGGTAAAGTTTCACCTCTGGAAGCAATTTCTGAATCCATTTCCTTGGATTTGGAAGATTCAAACCTTAGAAACCGTGTAGTAAAAGGAAGCTCGCCAAGAATAAATTCTGGCGCATCTTCTCAGCTAGCGAATAACTCTTCCAATCATAGTTTTTAATGCGTGTTCTATATTGGAACATAAATGACATTGCACGTGATGAAGTCAGATGAAAGTTACAAGAGTTGCTTAAAGAATTTAAGCCGGATAGTTTTTGTCTTGCAGAGCCTAAGGTACATTGTATTGTTAATTTTTTGCAAGGTTTATACGTAAATGGGTATAAGAAAGAAGTTATTCATAATGTTGTTGGTTTGTGTAAAGGAAACATTTGGATTTTTTGGTCCATTGACATGGCTACGCCTGTAGTTGTGAATTCTAGTAGACAAGCTATTACTATTGAAACGGAGGGTGTGTTGGTATCCTTTGTTCATGCTAGTTGTTTTCAGGTCACTCGAAGAAGGTTATGGCAGCAACTTTCTTCAGTTGATATTGATACTCCGTGGTTAGTTATGGGTGACTTTAATTGTGTTTTACGTAATGAGGAGAAAAAAGGAGGCCGTGAACCACGAACTTCAGTCATTAATGAATTTAGTGATTGGATGGACGATAATGATCTCTTTGAAGCGGATTTCTTGGGTTCTAAATACACTTGGGCTAATGATCAATCGGGAGTTCGTAGAATCCTTTGCAAGATGGATAGAGCTTTGATTGATGAAGTTTGGCTTAACAAGTTTGAAAATTGGAGGTGTAAAGCTCTTCCCCGTGAAGTTTCATACCATTCTACTCTTATTGGTTTTCCTTTTGTTAATTCAAGACCGAGAAGAGCCCCGTTTAGAGTGCAGAAGATGTGGTTTGCTCACCCTGATTTTATGCGCATGGTTATTGAGAGTTGGAATGCTCCTGTTTCTGGCTCTCCTGCTTTTATTTTTCCTTACAAGCTCAAACGACTAAAGGCTTCCATGAAGGAATGAAATCTATGGGTTTTTGGCAATGTATATGCAAAGCTCAAACATGCTAAATTGACTATGGAAGTTGCACTTCGCATTTTAGATGAGGATCCAGAAGATATTACGAAGCTGAATTCTGCCAAAGAAGCTTCGGTTACTCTTCAGGAAATTCATGCTCAACAATCCATTATGTTGAAGCAAAAGTCAAGAAATAAATGGTTGACGGAGGGAGCTAGCAATACTTCTTTTTTTCATGCCAATATTCGAACTCGTAGGAGCAATAATACGATTTAGGAATTTGTGTATGATAATGGGAATGTTCTCACTAATTGTGATCAGATTAGAGACTATGCGGTTTCTTTTTTTGAGTCTAAATTTAATGGTGTTGAACTGCCTATAGATGAGGAATTATTTCATTATGATCATAACATTATTTCTGTTGAAGATAGTCAGAGAATGGATGAAATTCCTACTATTGAAGAGATGAAGACAATTGTTTTTGATCTTGCCGCTGATAGTGCACCGGGCCCTGATGGGTTTTCTGGTTGCTTCTATAGACATTGTTAGGATGTGATTCAACAAGATCTCTACAATGTTATTTCTTATTGCTGGCAGCAACAAATGATTCCTCAAGGTACTAATTCTAGTCTTTTGATTTTATTAGCCAAGGTAAGAGGAGCCAACACTCTTCTGGTCTTAGTAATTTTTTCTTTAAAATTTTTACTAACATCTTAGCTACAAGACTAGGTAGTGTACTTGATAATCTTGTTTCAGAGGAACAAGTTGCTTTTATGAAGGGGAGAAACATTCATGAGAACATCAGCGTGGCGTCGGAGATGGTGAATGATTTAAAAACCAAGCGTAAAGATGGCAATGTGGGTCTAAAGCTAGATATTACTCAAGCTTTTGAAACGGTTAGCTGGTCTTTTGTCTTAGAGTTTTTTCGTAGGTATGGTTTTTCTTAGAATTGGTTTTCTTGGATTCACTCGATTCTTAGTTTGGCTCGTATTTCTATCCTTTTTAATGGCAGTCCAGAGGGTTTCTTTAAGATTAATAGAGGATTAAGGCAAGGTGACCCTTTATCTCCTTGTTGATGGTGGTTTTTAGCTTAGGGTTAAAATTATAAAACCTTACATCTGATGTGACGTCACTCTGTAAGGAAACGGTGCCGTGAGTGCTAACTTCTCCGCCGACATATTTATTGAGCCGTTCAATATACTTACATGAAATTTATCCAGACTGGCGAATGTAGCAACCATCCCAGATGTTCTGTAAATTTCGGCGCCTCGCCTATATTCACTTAATATAAGTTCCTTTAAATGTCTTCTATGCTATGTTCTCCGGATGAACCCTTAATATTGATATGGCATGAGGGTTTGTGTTCACTCGCAGCAGAGTAGCACGAATTTCCAAGTATCAAGGATAAGGTCTTTGCATAAGGTATTCAATCAGAAAAAGCATGCTGCTCTCTGGCAATGAACTTAAAAGAATTCTATGTCAACACAAAGAATTCAATCCATTGACCTGACTAACTTGCAGAAGTTAGGGTTTTGCGCCTCGCGCAGTATATCAGACCTTGCTTGTCGAAATTAAACCTAGGCAAACTAGGTAATTAATCCGCCATGGATTAGTAGGTGCAAAACCTTGCTCAGAATCGGAAAACAGGGAGATGCAAAAACAAAGGGAGGCGTGGCCATGCCTTAGGCCAACTAGCGCCACTTGACATTGGCCACACCCCTTCCTAAACCGGCCCTATCTCTCTCGACCAATCGTGTCGCCTCAAATTAGCCACGCGCACATAAGTTGTGGTTGGGCCCATATTTGCCGACCCCACTTGCCATCGACCAATCAGGTTGCTCTAAAGCCTCCACACTCTTACCAGAAGTGTAGCCACGCCCATGCTTGGCCGACCCTCTTTTAATCGACCAATCAGGTCGCTCTAAAGCCGCCACACTCTCACCAGAAGTATAGCTGCGCCTTATTTTTGGCCGCCTCCTTTTCTTGGCAAATCAAGATGTTCTAAACTTGCCACCATACATTAAAGGCCAAATGCACCCTGCCGCGCCACAATACTAACTGGCAAGCCAAACGCGCCTTACCACAACAACATATTGATCGGCATGCCAACATGCCACTCTGCCGCGGTAGCATGGCACTTTAGCCTTGGCCACGCCGCTAAGCCCTAATTCTTACCACGGCGCAAAATCCTAGCCTTGGCCACGCCGCCAAGCCCTAATTATTACCACGGCGCCAAATCCTAGCCTTGGCCATGCCTCCAAGCCCTAATTCTTACCATGACGCCAAAACCTAGCCTTGGCCAGGCCGCCAAGCCCTAATTCTTATCACGATGCCAAATCCCAGTCTTGGCCACGCCGCCAAGCCCTAATTCTTACCACGACGCCAAATCCTAGCCTTGGCCAAATCTTAGCCTTGGTCGTGAAGCCCTAATTATCACCACGGCGCCAAAACCTAGCCTTGGCCATGCCGCCAAACCCTAGTTCTTACCACGACGCCAAATCCTAGCCTTAGCCATGCCGCCAAGACCTAATTTTGGCCACGACGCCAAGCCCTAATTCTTACCACGGTACCAAAACCTATCCTTGGCGACGCCGCCAAGCCCTAATTCTTACCACTACTCCAAATCCTAGCCTTGGCCACGCCACCAAGCCCTAATTTTGGCCACAAAGCCAAACCTTAGCTTTGGCCACGCCACAACGCCACTGGCATGCCGCATGCCATGCCACTGGCATTGCCGCTATGCCACGGCTACTAGCATGCCGTTATGCCACGGCTACGCCATTAGCATCCCTCTACGCCACGGCTACGCCAGGCGCCACTATGCTAATGGCACCACTTTGTTACACAACAAAGATGTGGACATAATCAATGGCTACCCTTCCTCATGAGATGTAATCTCAGCCATTCAAGTTCGCCACTGATGAGTCCTAAAAAGTGCATATTTCAATATATTTTCTTGGCATTTAACTCATCTTTTGTGCGTTAATTCTACATTTTATCCCATATTCTGTATTTTCTTTGTTTTCAAGAATAAATACTTTTCTTAATTAATTTTGTATTTTTAGGTTCTAAATAAAGTTTGGATGGAATTACGGAGCGAAAAGAGCAGAAAAGTGGTGGAAGCCGAGAGGAATTACGCAAGGAAGCCGCGAGGAATGTTGTGCACAAGACCAAAAGGCTAGAAATGGGCTTAACAAGGAAGAATTGTTATTAAAGAAGATATGGGCTTGGCATACCCAAGGCTCCAAACCCTTACCCAAACCTATTTCCAATATCCATACCCGTTTCCCTTTTCAGACGTCAGATTGGATCATCTCAGCATCCAACGGTCGCATCATCTTCGTGCATCGAAATCTGAAGCTCCTGTCAAACACTATAGCACCTAACTCCATCTTGAGACGTCAGTTTCGTTGTACTTCTGCATCCAACGGTCTCTTTAAGCTTCCTTCCATCTCGCCGTTAGATCGATCCATCACCTCCACATCCAACGTCTCATCCTCGCTGTACATCCAACTTGTTGTCCACGCTCAACACCCGAGCACCTAACACCTATACCCGTCAGCCAAACAGACCTTACCCAATTTTCCATCGACCACCTTCTTCTCCATCTTCTCCCCCATCCCTCTGCAACAGATCCACCAACTCCATCGCCACCACACCCTCGTCTCTGCCAGCCACCAAATTCCACCGAAACATCACAACCACTCCAACCACTAAAACCCATCACCCCCCCTTTCCATCTAGCTCCCTATTCCATCACTCTCTCACGTTTCTCTCCCTGAAACCCTAAGCGTGGGAGATTTATGAAGTAGGTAACCTAGAGCTGAAATAGACGCATGTAGGAAGTCTAGGAGAGGCAGACGCAAGTGGGTAGAAGCGTATGAGTGAAATTCGAGAAGTATGGGTAATATTTCGAAACCCTAACTGCCCTGATTTGGGGGAATTTGGGGATTTTTTTGTAGGAACCCTAATTGATTAATTTGGGTATAAATAGAAGGTGTTTTGTGCTGTTATGGGTATGCCTGGATTAGCCAGAGCACCATTTGGAGGCCTGGATTAGCCAGTGCTCTCCACTGTTAGGTTTTGTAATTTTCTGTTTTAATTCTAATTCTAAATTTCAATTTCAATTACTCTTTATGTTTATCATGTTCTAATTTCATGTGCTAGGGTTTAGATGAAACTCTTGATTGTATGTTAAGATAGTTAGTAATCATGTCATTGTTCTTGTAGTGCTAAAAATGAGTTAGGACTGCTAGTATCCATTTGAACAAGCAAGCCTGTGATCATCTGTGCTGTAGAAAGACAGCTGATGCTAGGGGTAAGTGAGTGATAATGGTTAAGAATTCAGCCCATTAGAAGGATTGTGCTCAAATGCATTAGGATTGATAGATTAATTGGTTGTTACAAGTAAGCATGTGATCAGATGTGCTGTAGAAAGACAGCTGATGCTAGGGGTATGCTAGTAAAATTAGTTGATAAATCACCCATTATAGTATTTCCTGAGATGAAACAAGATATGATTCGATTAGATGCTGCCTTAGCTTAGGACCAAGAAGTGGATTCAATGCCTTAGTAACTTCACACAGTTCTGCATCTTTTTCATTCACTGCACTAGTTCACTGCCTTAGGCTCTCTGCCTTTGTTTAACTTCCACTGTCACTATCACTGCCACTGTCACAATCATTGATTCATTAGTTCACTGCCACTGCTTAGCTTAGAGAACTAGCTTAGATTAGGAAAGCTTCAACTCACACCCAAGTCCCTATGGAAATGACCCGTATTTGCCCTGTATACAATCGACACCGTGCACTTGCGGTTAACAAGTAGGCTTCTTCATTGTCTTATTTTCTTACACTCTTAAAAGCCTACCAGCCACCAAACTGACGGACTTGTGGCAAGTTTTATGCGGCTGACCAAGGCAAGCCTAATAGCATCACATGCTATTTTCCTATGGCAAAGTCTACTGACTTTGACTTGCCACACATAGCAACCTACTACACGTTTTCCACGAAAACACTCGAGAAATCAAACATGTCACAAACTGGGGGATACTCATCAGGGTATTGGTCTGGCGGTTTACATCGTGCGGCGTGCAATGCACCCATTAGAAGAAAGTGTCATGAAGTAGGACAATTAGTGGTGGTGAAAAGTAACGGTGTAAAAAATTCATTTCCTTCATCATCGAAGCGTAATGACTGACGGTTACACGAATTCACTTCCCTCATCATGGAAGCATAACGTCTGACGGTTACACGTTACTCTATTCTTCTACCACTCAATCGTTTCCACTTTCTACGAGACCAGGGTACGTTTCAATATGACTTGTATAAATAGGCTTCACCTATTTTCACCAAACAACAAGTTTGGGTCGGCAACAACACAGTATCTAGAAATCACCTGGTAGCTTTCCATTCTGCTAGCCAGTTCTACTTTCAGATACGAGTCATAAACAACCACACCTTCAGAATCAACTATTCTGGTCTCAACACTCTCTTCGCTTCCCTCCCTAAGGCCAACCCTTCTCCTTCACTTTGTGACCGAAGCAAGCCTGGAACGACCATTTCTTGGTTTAGGCCAGGATTTTACAGATTGATCTCTCGAATCAAAAGTACCCCCGTGCAGTGCATTGTTTAGGGTTTAGATTCGTTTCTCGTCCACACACCCAAATTTACCAAAATCAGCAGAAACGGTTTTCACCCATAAATAATTGGCGACCACAGTGGGAGATGAATCTCTCGTTTGCAATACCAATTCCCAAATTTCCAATTTCATTTTTTCAATCCCGATCTAAAGATAGTAGAACTCAGGTCCGGATCAACAACAAACCCTGAAAACAGTAGCGCTGAGATTACTCTTGTTATTAACATTTCTTCCAGTGACATTAATACGCCACCTAACAACACCAGCGGCGCGGAAAACGTTCCTTCAGGCGTTACACCTCCAGTCACCAGAGCAAGAGCCGCTGCCGCCACCACCAACGTTTCTTCAAGTGTGACACCTCCAACAGTCACCAGAGCCGCTGCTACTCCACCATCAGGACGGGAGACTGGGGATCCAGAGGAAGACAATCCCTTATTACCATTGCTGATTTGATGGAAATACAAGAAATTTTCTCAGACAGACATGCCACAACTCAAAAGGAGCGAAACAATGAATATCCGAATAATTAGTCAAGGGATTCAGAATTCGGGCGTTAGATTGTCATAAACCAAATGTGACCGAACATCAATTGGTGGAGTTATGCATTAATGTTTTCTGGGGACTCTGTTCACAAAACCATGTAATCTATGACGGAGCATGTGTGTGAGACTTTTTATTTCTCCAAGGTGCAGCGCCGAGATATATTTTCAAGCTCTCATCCGTGTTGCGTTGGCACTTTGCTCCAGGAGCCGCTTCTACTTTTCGCTCCAGAAGCCTCTTCTACTTTTCGCTCCCGAAGCCGCTTCTACTTTTCGCTCCAGAAGCCGCTCCGCTTCAACGTTCTCTACAGAAGCCGCTCCGCTTCAACGTTTCACTCCAGGAGCCGCTTCAACGTCTCACCTCCAGAAGCCGCTCCTCTTCAACGTTTCTCTCCAAGAGCCGCTCCGCTTCAATGCTTCTCTCCAAGAGCCGCTCCGCTTCAACATTTTCTCCAGAAGTCGACACTCCTCCCTGTCATGGATCGTGATTACATCCAGCCAAGGTTCATAGTTGTGGCCACTTTTTGATCCATCCCACCAAACCTCGTGGCTGTGGGAAGTTTACTCGCTTACGCATCCATCCAATCCCTTTGCTTCCATGGACGCCCATGCAATTTCAGCCAACCTATTTTGGTTCCCGCGACGATGTAGTCTCTTCCGATCACATCTGCTGCCAAGAACTGTTGTTGCTCGTTTGTCAGATTTTTACCATAGCAACAACCACTACAAAGGTAATCCATACTTCTCCATGTTTTAGTTTCACGTGGAAGAAGTAATATATTCACCAGTACGGATGTAAGATGATGTCTTTATCATGGTCAACTCACCGACCATACAAGATAGAAACATGTAAACCACACTTGGGTGAGGCTCTACACGAGACCCCTTCACTGTCAAAGCTCAGAAGACATGGCCAACCAAAAATCATAGCCACGACAAGGTCATCCACCCTTCAAAGGAGTAACGTAAGAATATCATCACCTCTTTATCTAGAAGGAGCCTGCAACACTTTACGAGGCCGCGACGGATCCCAAGCCTACTCAGAGAAAACAACTTCAGTAACCAAAGAGAAGTGCGAATGGGGACTACTCATCACGGTCCATCCCCGACAACAATCAAGCATTCATGAGATAACCCCAGAGACGCGGCTGAAACATTTTTCTTGAAGAGACTGAGGGAGCCACGATTAACGACATAACTCCCTCACTTCTACCTCTTCGCTATCCAGAATGTTTTGTCCATGTGATATTCCAAGCATCCCAACATCATATCCAGGAGAATATGATAAGATTGTATCAGATCCTATAGGTGTGGATTCAAGGAGATGCAATCAAAGTAGGCTACACTTGGGGACTGAAGCCTCCTTCATGTTTAGAAGCTTAAACGCAGTCACCACCTTACCAGTGAATGCAGCAGAAACACATCTTCCACGAGAAAATAGGTTCAGGATAATTACACATGGGGACTACCAGAATGGGATGCCTTCACTGCCCTCAACCAGGTTATTTCCGATTTCAACATCATCACTGTCAAAGTTTTACGAGCCGCAAGAATTTCTCAACATGAACACGCGCATCAAAGACCCCAAAAGTACGTCAGAGAGATACATTCACATATCCGGCTACGCCATCAGATCTAACAGAAGTATAACTGGGGACTGCCCACCGCATCCCGTTCCATGCAATAGTCCAAGATTCAGAAGATGGTTCAAAGGATGTCGCTTGGAACGAAGTCCTTAAAGACTTGATAGCAGCACATCGGCACCAGAACGCTCTCAGCTCATCTACTTTACCCAATGTCTCCAGAAGATTTCGACCATGCGAGCATCCACAACATATCGTCATCGCAATAAGAAAGTCCAGGCACCAAATAACCTAAAATCAAGGATGGACCAACAACGCAACCACAATCTCCAAGATTAGCCCTGACATGATCATTGCCGAGCATATATTTCATCCATCTATCCCAAGATCGCAATAGAGTTCGGTAAATTTTGAAATCCACTGGAGAGGTTAGATACTCATTCTTCTGGAGTCAGAGCCTTATTACACATTCTGGAGAAGATCGATGGTAATGTTGGGTGGATACATGCGAGAGCACCTACCTTGAGTTCTCCTGGATTGCCTTGCCGTTGATTATAACTATTGGAGATTGCTTTGTTGCCATTAATGCTCGCTCTACCACCGCTAACAAATGACGAAGAGGAGCCAGATGCTGCGGATGAAAGCACGAAGCCGGACAAACAACAAAAACAGAAGAGGGTCGATACCCCTTTTCGTACGAATGCAGTTTCTAGAGTTTGTGCGACTCAAGACAAGATCAGAAGCAAACTCAAAATTGAGCTTTCCAATAGATGTTACTTATGCAAGTCGGCTGAAGAGTCCTTGGAGCACATTTTATCAAGCTGCCCGTTTGCAACACAAATCTGGCAGTGGTGTTCAGGTTTGTTTAATCTTCGGCCTCTTTATGATGTTGTGACTTCGTATAAGGAAGCTAAAGGACGGAGTCGAATCATCAAAGATTTGTGGTTGTTAGCAAACCTGGTCATTCAATCGGAGTTGTGGCAGGCAAGGAATATGGCATGTTTTCAAAACGCGACAATTAGCTTACATTTCTTTAAGCAGCGGGTCTTCCATTTGATCCATGAGTATTCTGTTCGTTTGAAGAGTTTTGTGCACAATAATTCAGCTGATTTGGAGATTTTTAATTGCTTCCGTGTTATACATAGAAAGGTAAAGCAATTTCAACTGATGGAATGCTTTTGGAAACCTCCGAATAGAGATGAACTTTTACTTTATTGCGATGGTGCTGCCAAGGGTAATCTTAGTATTGCGGGTGCTGGGGTTGAGGTGCGTGATTCAGATTCCAATTTTATTGGGGCAATGAGCATTGGCTTGGGAAGTACTAACAACTTCTTGGCTGAACTATATGGATTATTGTTGGATTAGAATAGGCTTTGAAGTGGGCTGTTAGGAAAGTTTTAGTTCGCTCGGATTCTATAGGTGCTGTTATGGCTTTGACAAGTTCGAATGTGCCATGGTTCGTGAGATACAGGTGGAGATTGATTCAAAACAACTATGATTCCATTCGTTTCGTTCATACATATCGTGAGGCTAATTTTGCGGCAGACACCATGGCAAAGAGAGGATGCTCTCTAAGAAATGGTGAAGGGTTGAATTATGATGAGTGACCTTATTTTCTAAGTTCATTAGAATATCCATATGTCTCTTATTTCAGATTTAAGTAGTTTGTAAGTTTTTGGCGTCTACGAACCTCTTTTATTGTAAACACTTTGTACATATTTGCTATTCATCAATACAATTTTGGACTTACCAAAAAAAATTAAACTTGGGCATGTCAAATAAAATCCTGGGAATGGTCATGAAAGCATAACCTTACGGTCTTGGGCATCTCAAAATTGATCATAGGCATGTCAAATTTAAACTTGGGCATGGGCATGAAAGCACAACCCTACGGTATTGGGCATCTCAAAATTGATCATATGCATGTCAAAATTGAATCTTGGGCATGGGCATGAAAGCACAAGCCGACGGTCTTAGGAATCTCAAAATTGATCCTAGGAATTTCAAATTCAAACTTGGGCATGTTAAATTGAATCTTGGGCATGGGAATGAAAGCAAAACCCTACGGACTTGGGCATCTCAAAATTTATCATAGGTATGTCAAATTTAAACTTGGGCATATGAAGTTTAATATTGGGCATGGGCATGAAAGCACAACCCTACGGTCTTTGGCATCTCAAAATTGATCCTAGGCATGTCAAATTTATACTTTGGAATATTAAGTTTAATCTTGGGCATGGGCATGAAAGTACAACCCTTCGGTCTTGGGCATCTCAATATTTATCCTAGGCATGTCATTTTTTTGGTAAGTCCAAAATTTTATTGATGAATATCAAATATTTACAAAGAGTTTACAAGAAAAGAGGTCCTAAGACCCCAAAAACTTACAAATATTTAAATCTGAAATAAGAGACATGTGGATATTCTAAAGAGTTTAGAAAATAAGGTCTCGCATCATAATTCAGCCCTTCACCATTCCTTAGTAAACAACCTCTTTTTTCCATTGAATCTGCCGCAAAGTTAGCTTCACGATATGTATGCACAAAACGAATCGAATCATAATTATCTTGGATCCTTCTCCACCATTTCCTAGAAAACCAGGGCACATTAGAATCCAAAAAATTCGAAATCGCGCCAACAGAATCAACCAAAACTCTTCGAACAACCCACTTCGTAGCCCACTCTATGCCAACAATCACACCATACAATTCTGGACTCTACTAGCCTGAATTTGGAAGTCATGGTCTGTACTTTGATTGGGTTTCAACTAGGATTTGTTTGGTCCAGTACGGAGTCTCCGCAACACCTTTATAATCAGTTGAGCAGACTCAAGAGAGGAGTCGAATACAGGTAGTCAACAACTGATTTCAGTTATCTTTAGGCACAAACAAGAGGAAGATCAAATGAAGAGATGAATACGGGTTGGTTCAGGTCTTTTTGGCATGAAGATATGACTAATTTGTTGATATAGAAGTCAGAGAAGAAGTCAAGTTGTTTCTGTATAAAAGGAGAAGAAGAACCAACCAAGAAGGTAGGCTGGAATACTGCAATCTAAATTTTCTTTTGCTTTCTATTTTAGTTCAGTTCTTTTTAGTCCTCTTGTGTGTTAGAGTTTTTGATTCAATACTTTTAATGGCTATCTACACAACAATGAGAAGCTAAACCCCTCTCTGCCAAGACAAGAGGGGAATCTTAATGGTTATAGTATTCTTTACAGTGATAATAAATGAATTTCATGTTTTAGTCCATTTCTTTGTCTTCGTTTGATTGCATTTTTGTGTTGATGATGTCTACAAACTTCTTAGATTCATTGTGATTTCCGGATACATTGAATGCTAGGGAATCCCTGTGACATTTCTCAATTGAGCTTTATTTTAGAAACAATAATCAATCAGTCATGATATGGTATTTGTTTTAGTTACTTTAAAATCCCAATTTGCTATATCTTCCGGGTAGAACGAATCATTATTCAGTTCCGTTCGAGTTATAATTTGATCACATAATACTTGAATACATTAGGTGGAACCTCAAAGTCTTGGTAGAGACAACAATCACTTATTCCTTTCTTTTACAAATGTTGTTCTCTGCTTTCTCAATTACAAATCAAAATTATATTATTGCTTTGCTAAACAATCCTCCTGGGCACCAACAATCTCTGTGGTTCGAACACAACTATATTACACTTCTTTATCTTTGATACTCTCAAAAGAGTGATCAGTAACGCTCAACATTTGGCATAATTAATATTAAAATCGGTAAAACTGGCTTTTCGATAGCATATTATTGAATTTGACTAAAATCTAAACACCATTTCCCATCAAAATAGATCCCTCCTTAGTTTTTTTTACTAATCCCGGGTCATTGGTTTCAAACATGATATTTTCCTAGTTTATATGAACTACACTTGAAAGTGCTCTGGAACTAGAAAACGACCTTGAAGAGCTGATAAACCTCAAAATCTTGGTTGAAAACTGAGTACCATGTGACGTACTGACATCGTTGGCCCTTTACCCATCTCCTCTGGAGTTGTTTACGAAACTCAAAGTGTTGTAACGCTCAACATTTGGCATAATTACTATTAAAACTGGCTTTCGATAGCATATTATGGAATTTTCCTAAAATATAAACACCATTTCCCATCAAAATATATCCCTCCTTAGTTTTTTTACTAATCCGGGGTCATTAGTTTCAAACATGATATTTTCCTAGTATATATGAACTACCCTTGAAAGAGCGCTCTGGAACTAGAAATCGACCTTTAAGAACTGATAAACCTTAAAATCTTTGTTGAAAACTGAGGACCATGTGACGTACTGCCATCGTTTTCCCTTTTCCCATCCAAATACTCTCCTCTTGAGTTATTTACGAAACTCAAAGTGCTGTAACACTCAACATTTGGCATGATTATTATTAAAATCGGTAAAACTGGCTTTTCGATAGCATATTATGGAATTTGCCTAAAATCTAAACACCATTTCCCATCAAAATAGATCCCTCCTTAGTTTTTTTACTAATCCCGGTCATTGGTTTCAAACATGATATTTTCCTAGTATCTATGAACTACCCTTGAAAGAGCGTTCTGGAACTAGAAAACGACCTTTAAGAGCTGATAAACCTTAAAATCTTTGTTGAAAACTGAGGTCCATGTGACGTACTGACATCGTTGTCCCTTTTCCCATCCAAATACTCTCCTCTGGAGTTGTTTACGAAACTCAAAGTGCTGTAACGATCAACATTTGGCAAGATTACTTTTAAAATCGGTAAAACTGGCTTTTCGATAACATATTATGGAATTTTCCTAAAATCTAAACACCATTTCCCATCAAAATAGATCCCTCCTTAGTTTTTTTACTAATCCCGGGTCATTGGTTTCAAACAGGATATTTTCCTAGCATATATGAACTACCCTTGAAAGCGCTCTGGAATTAGAAAACGACCTTTAAGAGCTGATAAACCTTAAAATCTTTGTTGAAAACCGAGAACCATGTGACGTACTGTCATCGTTTGCCCTTTTCCCATCCAAATACTCTCCTCTTGAGTTGTTTACGAAACTCAAAGTGCTGTAACGCTCAAAATTTGGCATAATTACTATAAAGTCGGTAAAACTGGCTTTTTGATAGCATATTATGAAATTTGCCTAAAATCTAAACACCATTTCCCATCAAAATAGATCCCTGCTTAGTTTTTTTTTACTAATCCTGGGTCATTGGTTTCAAACAGTTAATTTTCCTAGTATATATGAACTACCCTTGAAAGCGCTCGGGAACTAGATAAAGACCTTTAAGAGCTGATAAACCTTAAAATATTGGTTGAAAACTGAGGACCATGTGACGTATTGACATCGTTGGACCTTTTCCAATCCAAATACTCTCCTCTTGAGTTGTTTACGAAACTCAAAGTGCTATAACGCTCAACATTTGGCATAATTACTATTAAAATCGGTAAAACTGGCTTTTCGATAGCATATTATGTAATTTTACTAAACTATAAACACCATTTCCCATCAAAATAGATCCCTCCTTAGTTTTTTTACTAATCCGGGTCATTGGTTTCAAACATGATATTTTCCTAGTATATATGAACTACCCTTGAAAGCGCTCTGGAAATAGAATACGACCTTTAAGAGCTGATAAACCTTAAAATCTTGGTTGAAAACTGAGGACCATGTGACGTACTGACATCGTTGGCCTTTCTCCATCCTTGAGTTGTTTACGACACTCAAAGTGCTGTAGCGCTCAACCTTTGGCATAATTATTATTAAAATCGGTAAAACTGGCTTTTTGATAGCATATTATGGAAATTGCCTAAAATCTAAACACCATTTCCCATCAAAATATATCCCTCCTTAGTTTCTTTACTAATCCGGGTCATTGGTTTCAATAAGGTGTTTTTGTAGTATATATGAACTACCCTTGAAAGCGCTCTGAAAGCGCTCTGGAACTAGAAAACGACCTTTAAGAGCTGATAAACCTTAAAATCTTGGTTGAATACTGAGGACCATGTGACGTACTGACATCGTTGGCCCTTTTCCTATCCAAATACTCTCCTCTTGAGTTGTTTACGAAACTCAAAGTGCTGTAACGCTCAACATTTGGCATAATTAATATTAAAATCGGTAAAACTGTCTTTTCGATAGCATATAATGGAATTTGCATAAAATATAAACACCATTTCCCATCAAAATAGATACCTCCTTAGTTTTTTTACTAATCTCGGGCCATTGGTTTCAAACAGGATATTTTCCTAGTATATATGAACTACCCTTGAAAGCGCTCTGGAACTAGAAAAGGACCTTTAAGACCTGATAAACCTTAACATATTGGTTGAAAATTGAGGACCATGTGATGCACTGACATTGTTCTCCATTTTCCCATCCACATACTCTCCTCTTGAGTTATTTACGAAACTCAAAGTGCTATAACTCTCAACATTTGGCCTAATTACTATTAAAATCGGTAAAACTTGCATTTCGATAGCATATTATGGAATTTTCCTAAACTATAAACACCATTTCCCATCAAAATAGATTCCTCCTTAGTTTTTTTTACTAATCCCGAGTCATTGGTTTCAAACAGTTAATTTTCGTATTATATATGAACTACCCTTGTAAGCGCTCTGAAACTAGAAAACGACATTTAAGAGCTGATAAACTTTAAATCTTGGTTGAAAACTGAGTACCATGTGACGTACTGACACCATTGGCCCTTTTCCTATCCAAATACGCTCCTCTTGAGTTTTTTACGAAATCAAAGTGCTGTAACGCTCAACATTTGGCATAATTACTATTAAAATCGGTAAAGCTGGCTTTTCGATAAAATATTATGGAATTTTCCTAAAATCTAAACACCATTTCCCATCAAAATAGATCCCTCCTTAGTTTTTTTACTAATCCGGGTCATTGGTTTCAAACAGGATATTTTCCTAGTATATATGAACTACCCTTGAAAGCGCTTTGGAACTAGAAAACTACCTTTAAGAGCTGATAAACCTTAAAATCTTTGTTGAAAACCGAGGACCATGTGACGTACTGACATCGTTGGTCCTTTTCCCATCCAAATACTCTCCTCTTAAGTTGTTTACGACTCTCAAATTGCTTTAATGCTCAACATTTGGCATAATTACTGTTAAATTCGGTAAAACTGGCCTTTTGATAACATATTATGGAATTTTTCCTAAAATATAAACACCATTTCCCATCAAAATAGATCCCTCCTTAGTTTTTTTACTAATCCGGGTCATTGGTTTCATACAGGATATTTTCCTGGTATATATGAACTACCCATGAAAGGTTCTGGAACTAGAAAACGACCTTTAAGAGCTGATAAACCATAAAATCTTGGTAAAAAACTGAGGACCATGTGACGTACTGACATCGTTGGCCCTTTTACCATCCAAATACTCTCCCCTTGAGTTTTTTACGAAACTCAAAGTGCTGTAACGCTCAACATTTGGCTTAATTAATATTAAAATCAGTAAAACTGGATTTTCGATAGCATATTAAGGAATTTGCCTAAATTATAAACACCATTTCCCATCAAAACAGATCTCTCATTCGTTTTTTTACTAATCCCGGGTCATTGGTTTCAAACAGGATATTTTCCTAATATATATGAACTACCCTTGAAAGTGCTTTGGAATTAGAAAACGACCTTTAAAAGCTGAACCTTAACATATTTGTTGCAAACCGAGGACCATGTGACGTACTGTCATCGTTGGCCCTTTTCCCGTCAAAATACTCTCCTCTTGAGTTGTTTACGACACTCAAAGTGCTGTAATGCTCAACATTTGGCATAATTACTATAAAATCGGTAAAACTGGATTTTCGATAGCATATTATGGAATTTTTCCTAATTTCTAAACACCATTTCCCATCAAAATAGATCCGTCCTTAATTGTATTTACTAATCCGGCTCATTGGTTTCATATAGGATATTTTCCTAATATATATGAACTATCCTTGAAAGGCTATGGAACTAGAAAACGACCTTTAAGAGCTGATAAACCTTAAAATCTTGGTTGAAAACTGAAGACCATGTGACGTAATGACATCTTTGTCCCTTTTCCCATCCAAATACTCTCCTCTTGAGTTGTTTACGAAACTCAAAGTGCTATAACGCTAAACATTTAGATTAATTAATATTAAAATCGGTAAAACTGGCTTTTCGATAGCATATTAAGGAATTTGACTAAATTCTAAACACCATTTTCCATCAAAATAGATCCCTTCTTAGTTTTTTTACAAATCCCGGGTCACTGGTTTCAAATAGGATATTTTCCTAGTATATATGAACTACCCTTGAAAGTGCTCTATAACTAGAAAACGACCTTTAAGAGCTGATAAAACTTAACATCTTTGTTGAAAACCGAGGACCATGTGACGTACTGTCATTGTTTGCCCTTTTCCCGTCCAAATACTCTCCTCTTGAGTTGTTTACGAAATTCAAAGTGCTGTAACGCTCAACATTTGGCATAATTACTATAAAATCGGTAAAACTGGCTTTTCGATAGCATATTATGGAATTTGCCTAATATCTAAACACCATTTTCCATCAAAATAGATCCCTCCTTTGTTTTTTTACTAATCCTGGGTCATTGGTTTCAAACAGGATATTTTCCTAGTATATATGAACTACCCTAGAAAGCGCTCTGAAAGCGCTCTGGAATTAGAAAATGACCTTTAAGAGCTGATAAACCGTAAAATCTTGGTTGAAAACTGAGGTCCATGTGACGTAATGACATTGTTGTCCCTTTTCCCATCAAAATACTCTCCTCTTGAGTTGTTTACGAAATTCAAAGTGCTTTAACGCTCAACATTTGGCATGATTACCATTTAAATCGGTAAAACTGGCTTTTCGATAGCATATTATGGAATTTTCCAAAAATAAACACCATTTCCCATCAAAATAGATCCTTCCTTAGTTTTTTTACTAATCCCGGGTCATTGGTTTGAAACAGGATATTTTCCTAGCATATATGAACTACCCTTGAAAGCGCCCTGAAAGTGCTCTGGAACTAGAAAACGACCTTTAAGAGCTAATAAACCTTAAAATCTTTGTTGAAAACTGAGGACCATGTGACGTACTGTCATCGTTGGCCCTTTTCCAATCCAAATAATCTCCTCTTGAGTAGTTTACGAAATTCAAAGTGTTGTAACGCTCAACATTTGGAATAATTACTATAAAATCGGTAAAACTGGCTTTTCGATAGCATATTATGGAATTTGACTAAAATCTAAACACCATTAGCCATCAAAATAGATCCCTCAGTTTTTTTTACTAATCGCGAGACACTGGTTTCAAACAGGATATTTTCCTAGTATATATGAACTACCCTTGAAAGCGCTCTGAAACTAGAAAACGACGTTTAAGAGCTGATAAACCTTAACATTTTTGTTGAAAAACGAGGACCATGTGACGTACTGACATCGTTGGCCCTTTTCCCATACAAATACTCTACTCTTGAGTTTTTTACGACACTCAAAGTGCTGTAATGCTTAACATTTGGCATAATTACTGTTAAAATCGGTAAAACTGGCTTTTCGATTGCATATTATGGAATTTTTCCTAAAATCTAAACACCATTTCCCATCAAAATAGATCCATCCTTAGTTGTATTAACTAATACGGCTCATTGGTTTCATATATGATATTTTCCTAATATATATGAACTATCATTGAAAGGCTCTGGACTAGAAAACGACCATTAAGAGCTGATAAACCTTAAAATCTTGGTTGAAAACTGAGGACCATGTGACGTACTGACATCGTTGTCCCTTTTCCCATCCAAATACTCTCCCCTTGAGTTGTTTACGAAACTCAATGTGCTGTAACGCTCAACATTTAGATTAATTAATATTAAAATCGGTAAAACTGGCTTTTCGATAGCATATTAAGGAATTTGTCTAAATTCTAAACACCATTTCCCATCAAAATAGATCCCTCCTTAGATTTTTTTACTAATCCCGGGTCACTGGTTTCAAACAGGATATTTTCCTGGTATATATGAACTACCCTTGAAAGTGCTCTATAACTAGAAAACTACCTTTAAGAGCTGATAAACCTTAACATATTTGTTGAAAACCGAGGACCATGTGACGTACTGTTATCTTTTTCCCTTTTCCCGTCCAAATACTCTCCTCCTGAGTTGTTTACGAAATTCAAAGTGCTGTAACGCTCAACATTTGGCATAATTACTATAAAATCGGTAAAACTAGCTTTTCGATAGCATATTATGGAATTTTCCTAAAATATAAACACCATTTGCCATCAAAATAGAACCCTCCTTAGTTTTTTTACTAATCCCGGGTCATTGGTTTCAAATAGGATATTTTCCTAGTATATATGAACTACCCTAGAAAGCGCTCTGGAACTAGAAAACGACCTTTAAGAGCTGATAAACCGTAAAATCTTGGTTGAAAACTGAGGTCCATGTGACGTAATGACATCGTTGTCCCTTTTCCCATCCAAATACTCTCCTCTTGAGTTGTTTACGAAACTCAAAGTGCTGTAACACTCAACCTTTGGCATGATTACCATTTAAATCGGTAAAACTGGCTTTTCGATAGCATATTATGGAATTTGTCTAAAATAAACACCATTTCCCATCAAAATATATCCGTCATTAGTTTTTTTACTAATCCCGGGTCATTGGTTTGAAACAGGATATTTTCCTAGCATATATGAACTACCCTTGAAAGCGCTCTGAAAGTGCTCTGGAACTAGAAAACGACCTTTAAGAGCTAATAAACCTTAAAATATTTGTTGAAAACTGAGGACCATGTGACGTACTGTCATCGTTGGCCCTTTTCCAATCCAAATAATCTCCTCTTGAGTAGTTTACGAAACTCAAAGTGCTGTAACACTCAACCTTTGGCATGATTACCATTTAAATCGGTAAAACTGGCTCTTCGATAGCATATTATGGAATTTGTCTAAAATAAACACCATTTCCCATCAAAATATATCCGTCATTAGTTTTTTTACTAATCCCGGGTCATTGGTTTGAAACAGGATATTTTCCTAGCATATATGAACTACCCTTGAAAGCGCTCTGAAAGTGCTCTGGAACTAGAAAACGACCTTTAAGAGCTAATAAACCTTAAAATATTTGTTGAAAACTGAGCACCATGTGACGTACTGTCATCGTTGGCCCTTTTCCAATCCAAATAATCTCCTCTTGAGTAGTTTACGAAATTCAAAGTGTTGTAACACTCAACATTTGGAATAATTACTATAAAATCGGTAAAACTGGCTTTTCGATAGCATATTATGGAATTTGCCTAAAATCTAAACACCATTTGCTATCAAAATAGATCCCTCAGTTTTTTTACCAATCCCGGGTCATTGGTTTCAAACATGATATTTTCCTAGTATATATGAACTACCATTGAAAGCGCTCTGAAACTAGAAAACGACCTTTAAGAGCTGATAAACCTTAACATCTTTGTTGAAAAACGAGGACCATGTGATGTACTGACATCGTTGGCCCTTTTCCGATCCAAATACTCTCCTCTTGAGTTGTTTACGACACTCAAAGTGCTGTAATGCTCAACATTTGGCATAATTACTGTTAAAATCGGTAAAACTGGCTTTTCGATAGCATATTATGGAATTTTTCCTAAAATATAAACACCATTTCCCATCAAAATAGATCCGTCCTTAGTTGTATTTACTAATCCGGCTCATTGGTTTCATATAGGATATTTTCCTAATATATATGAACTATCCTTGAAAGGCTCCGGAACTAGAAAAAGACCTTTAAGAGCTGATAAACCTTAAAATCTTGGTTGAAAACTGAGGACCATGTGACGTACTGACATCGTTGTCCCTTTTCCCATCCAAATACTCCCCCCTTGAGTTGTTTACGAAACTCAAAGTGCTGTAACGCTCAACATTTAGATTAATTAATATTAAAATCGGTAAAACTGGTTTTTCGATAGCATATTAAGGAATTTGTCTAAATTATAAACACCATTTCCCATCAAAATAGATCCCTCCTTAGATTTTTTTACTAATCCCGGGTCACTGGTTTCAAACAGGATATTTTCCTAGTATATATGAACTACCCTTGAAAGTGCTCTATAACTAGAAAACGACCTTTAAGAGCTGATAAACCTTAACATATTTGTTGAAAACCGAGGACCATGTGACGTACTGTCATCGTTTCCCTTTTCCCGTACAAATACTCTCCTCTTGAGTTGTTTACGAAAGTCAAAGTGCTGTAACGCTCAACATTTGGCATAATTACTATAAAATCGATAAAACTAGCTTTTCGATAGCATATTATGGAATTTGCCTAAAATCTAAACACCATTTAACATCAAAATAGATCCCTCCTTAGTTTTTTTTACTAATCCCGGGTCATTGGTTTCAAACAGGATATTTTCCTAGTATATATGAACTACCCTAGAAAGCGCTCTGAAAGCGCTCTGGAACTAGAAAACGACCTTTAAGAGCTGATAAACCGTAAAATCTTGGTTGAAAACTGAGGTCCATGTGACGTAATGACATCGTTGTCCCTTTTCCCATCCAAATACTCTCCTCTTGAGTATTTTTACGAAACTCAAAGTGCTGTAACGCTCAACATTTGGCATGATTACCATTTAAATCGGTAAAACTGGCTTTTCGATAGCATATTATGGAATTTGCCTAAAATAAACACCATTTTCCATCAAAATAGATCCGTCCTTAGTTTTTTTACTAATCCCGGGTCATTGGTCTGAAACAAGATATTTTCCTAGCATATATGAACTACCCTTGAAAGCGCTCTGAAAGTGCTTTGGAACTAGAAAACGACCTTTAAGAGCTAATAAACCTTAAAATCTTTGTTGAAAACTGAGGACCATGTGACGTACTGTCATCGTTGGCCCTTTTCCAATCCAAATACTCTCCTCTTGAGTTGTTTACGAAATTCAAAGTGCTGTAACGCTCAACATTTGGCATAATTATTATTACAATCCGCAAAACTAGCTTTTCGATAGCATATTATGGAATTTTCCTAAAATCTAAACACCATTTCCCGTCAAAATAGATCCCTCCTTAGTTTTTTTTTACTAATCTCTGGTCATTGGTTTCAAACAGGATATTTTCCTAGTATATATGAACTACCCTTGAAAGCGCTCTGGAACTAGAAAACGACCTTTAAGAGATGATAAACCTTAACATCTTGGTTGAAAATTTAGTACCATGTGATGTACTGACGTTGTTGTCCCATTTCCCATCCAAATACTCTCCTCTTGAGTTGTTTACGAAACTCAAAGTGCTATAACTCTCAACATTTGGCATAATTACTATTAAAATCGATAAAACTAGCTTTTCGGTAGCATATTATGGAATTTTCCTAAAATCTAAACACCATTTCCCATCAAAATAAATCCCTCCTTAGTTTTTTTTACTAATCCCGGGTTATTGGTTTCAAACAGTTATATTTCCTAGTATATATGAACTACCCTTGAAAGCGCTCTGAAACTAGAAAACGACCTTTAAGAGTTGATAAACCTTAACATCTTGATTGAAAACTGAGTACCATTTGACGTACTGACATCGTTGACCCTTTTCCTATACAAATACTCTCCTCTTGAGTTGTGTACGAAACTCAAAGTGCTGTAACGCTCAACATTTGGCATAATTACTATAAAATCGGTAAAACTGGATTTTCGATAGCATATTATGGAATTTGCATAAAATCTAAAAACCATTTCCCATCAAAATAGATCCCTCCTTAGTTTTTTGACTAATCACGGGTCATTAGTTTCAAACAGGATATTTTCCTAGTATATATGAACTACCCTTGAAATCGCTCTGAAAGCGCTCTGGAACTAGAAAACGACCTTTAAGAGCTGATAAACCTTAAAATCTTGGTTGAAAACTGAGGACCATGTGATGTACTGACATCGTTGGCCCTTTTTCCAACCAAATACTCTCCTCTTGAGTTGTTTACGAAACTCAAAGTGTTGTAACGCTCAACATTTGGCTTAATTAATATTAAAATCGGTAAAACTGGCTTTTCGATAACATATTATGGAATTTACCTAATCCCGGGTCATTGGTTTCAAACATGATATTTTCCTAGTATATATGAACTACCCTTGAAAGCGCTCTGAAACTAGAAAACGACCTTTAAGAGCTGATAAACCTTAACATCTTTATTGAAACCCGAGGACCATGTGACGTACTGACATCGTTGGCCCTTTTCCCATCCAAATACTCTTCTCTTAAGTTGTTTACGACACTCAAAGTGCTGTAATGCTCAACATTTGGCATAATTACTGTTAAAATCGGTAAAACTGGCTTTTCGATAGCATATTATGGAATTTTTCCTAAAATTTAAACACCATTTCCCATCAAAATAGATCCGTCCTTAGTTGTTTTTACTAATCCGGCTCATTGGGTTCATATAGGATATTTTCCTACTATATATGAACTATCCTTGAAAGGCTCTGTAACTAGAAAACGACCTTTAAGAGCTGATAAACCTTAAAATCTTGGTTGAAAATTGAGGACCATGTGATGTACTGACATCGTTGTCCCTTTTCCCATCCAAATACTCTCACATTGAGTTGTTTATGAAACTCAAAGTGCTGTAACCCTCAACATTTAGCTTAATTAATATTAAAATCGGTAAAACTGGCTTTTCGATAGCATATTAAGGAATTTGCCTAAATTTTAAACACCATTTCCCATCAAAATAGATCCCTCCTTAGTTTTTTTACTAATCACGGGTCACTGGTTTCGAACAGGATATTTTCCTAGTATATATAAACTACCCTTGAAAGTGCCATATAACTAGAAAACGACCTTTAAGAGCTGATAACTCTTAACATCTTTGTTGAAAACCGAGGACCATGTGACGTACTGTCATCGTTTGCCATTTTCCCGTCCAAATACTCTCCTCTTGAGTTGTTTACGAAATTCAAAGTGCTGTAACGCTCAACATTTGGCATAATTACTATAAAATCGGTAAAACTGGCTTTTCGATAGCATATTATGGAATTTTCCCAAAATATAAACACCATTTTCCATCAAAATAGATCCCTCCTTAGTTTTTTTACTAATCCCCGGTCATTGGTTTCAAACAGGATATTTTCCTAGTATATATGAACTACCCTTGAAAGCGCTCTGGAACTAGAAAGCGACCTTTAAGAGCTGATAAACCGTAAAATCTTGGTTGAAAACTGAGGTCTATATGACGTACTGACATCGTTGTCCCTTTTCCCATCCAAATACTCTCCTCCTGAGTTGTTTACGAAACTCAAAGTGTTGTAACGCTCAACATTTGGCATAATTACTATAAAATCGGTAAAACTGGCTTTTCGATAGCATATTATGGAATTTGCCTAAAATCTAAACACCATTTCCCATCAAAATAGATCCCTCCTTAGTTTTTTTACTAATCCCGGGTCATTGGTTTCAAATAGAATATTTTCCTTGTATATAAGAACTACCCTTATAAGCTCTCTGGAACTAGAAAACGACTTTTAAGAGCTCATAAAACATAAAATCTTGGTTGAAAACTGAGGTCCATGTGACGTACTGACATCGTTGTCCCTTTTCCCATCCAAATATTCTCCTCTTGAGTTGTTTACGAAACTCAAAATGCTGTAACGCTCAATATTTGGCATGATTATCATTAAAATAGGTAAACATAGTGCGTCAGAATATGGTGTGCCATAAAATGATATGTCCAGAACAAGGTGTGCTTGAATATGGTGTGACTTGGTGTTCCCTAAGATTGTGTGTCATAACGTGGTGTGCCACAACATAGTGCGTTCGGAATATGGTATGCCATAACATGATATGTCCATAACAAGGTGTGCTTGAATATGGTGTGACTTGGTGTGCCATAATATTTTGTGTCAGAACGTGGTGTGCCATAACATAGTGCGTCAGAATATGGTGTTCCATAACATGATATGTCCAGAACAAGGTGTGCTTCAATATGTGTGACTTGGTGTGCTATAAGATTTTATGTCAGAACGTTGTGTGCCATAACATAGTGCGTCGGAATAGGGTGTGCCATAACATGATATGTCCAGAACAAGGTGTGCTTGAATATAGTGTGACTTGGTGAGCCATAAGATTGTGTGTAGAATGTGGTGCACTATAACATAGTGCATCAGAATATGGTGTGCCATAACATGATATGTACAGAACAAGGTGTGCTTGAATATGTTGTGACTTAGTGTGCCATAAGAGTGTGTGTCAGAACGTGGCGTGCCATAACATAGTGCGTCGGAATATGGTGTGCCATAACATGATATGCCCCGAACAAGGTGTGGTTGAATATTGTGTGACTTGGTGAGCCATAAGATTGTGCATTAGAACGTGGTGTGCGATAACATAGAGCCTCGGAATATGGTGTGCCATAACATGATATGTCCAGAACAAGGTGTGCTTCAATATGGTGTGACTTGGTGAGCCATAGGATTGTGCGTCAGAACGTGGTGTGCCATAACATAGTGCGTCGGAATATGGTGTGCTATTACATGATATGTCTAGAACAAGGTTTGCTTGAATATGGTGTGACTTGGTGTGCCATAAGATTGTGCGTCAGAACGTGGTGTGCCATAACAAAGTGCGTCGGAATATGGTGTGCCTTAACATGATATGTCCAGAACAAGCTGTGCTTGAAAATGGTGTGACTCTGTGTGCCATAAGATTTTGCGTCAGAACGTGGTGTGCCATAATATAATGCGTCGGAATATGGTGTGCCATAACATGATATGTCCAGAACAATGTGTGCTTGAATATGGTATGACTTGGTGTGCCATAAGTTCGTGCATCAGAACGTGGTGTCCCATAAAATGATATTCCAGAACAAGGTATGCTTGAATATGATGTGGCTTGGGGTGCCATAAGATTCTGCGTCAGAACGTGGTGTGCCATAACATAGTGCGTCGGAATATGGTGTGCCATAACATGATATGTTCAGAACAAGGTGTGCTTAAATATGGTGTGACTTTGTGTGCCATAAGATTGTGTGTGAGAACGTGGTGTGCCATAAGGTAGAGCCTCAGAATATGATTTGCCGTAACATGATATGTCCAGAACAAGGTGTGGTTGAATATTTTGTGACTTGGTGCGCCATAAGATTGTGTGTCAGAACGTGGTTTTCCATAACATGAAGCCTAGGAATATGGTTTTCCATAACATTATATGTCCAGAACAAGGTGTGCTTGAATATGGTGTGACTTGGTGATCCATAAGATTGCGCGTCAGAACGTGGTGTGCCATAACATAATGCGTCAGAATATGGTGTGCCATAGCATGATATGTCAAGAACAAGGTGTGACTTGGTGTGCCATAAGATTGTGCGTCAGAACGTGGTGTGTCATAACAAAGTGCGTCGGAATATGGTGTGCCTTAACATGATATGTCCAGAAAAAGGTGTGCTTGAATATGGTGTGACTCTGTGTGCCATAAGATTTTGCGTTAGAACGTGGTGTGCCAAAACATAGTGCGTCGGAATATGGTGTTCCATAATATGATATGTCCAGAAAAAGGGGTGCTTGAATATGATATGACTTGGTGTGCCATAAGATCGTGCGTCAGAACGAGGTGTGCCTTAAGATCGTGCGTCAGAACGTGGTGTGCCATAACATGATATTCAAGAACAAGGTATGCTTGAATATGGTGTGACTTGGTGTGCCATAATATTTTGCATCAGAACGTGGTGTGCCATAACATAGTGCGTCGGAATATGGTGTGCTATAAGATGATATGTCCAGAACAAGGTGTTGTTGAATATTGTGTGACTTGGTCTGCCATAAGATTGTGTGTCAGAACGTGGTATGCCATAACATAGTGCATCGGAATATGATATGCCACATAATATGATATGTCCAGAACAAAGTGTGGTTCAATATTGCGTGACTTGGTGTGCCATAAGATTGTGTGTTAGAACGTGGTGTGCCATAACATAGAGCATCGGAATATGGTTTTCCATACCATGATATGTCCAGAACAAGGTGTGCTTTAATATGGTGTGACTTGGTGAGCCATAAGATTGTGCGTCACAAGGTGGTGTGCGATAACATAGTGTGTCGGAATATGGTGTGCCATAACATGATATGTCCAGAACAAGGTGTGCTTGAATATGGTGTGACTTGGTGAGCCGTAAGATTGTGTTTCAGAACGTGGTGTGCGATAACATAGTGCCTCAGAATATGGTGTGTCATAACATGATATGTCCATAACAAGGTGTTCTTGAATATGGTGTGACTTGGTTTGCCATAAGATTGTGTGTCAGAACGTGGTGTGCCATAACATAGTGCGTCGGAATATGGTGTTTTTTTTTTTGCTAGGTCAAAATGGTTTATTAAAGAAAAAAAAACATAATTACAAGAATTACAAAATGGGAGGCTCAAGGCCTCCCCACCCCCATAAACCAAAAGGGAGGAAAAATAACCTCAAAAAATTGTAAAAGCTCATGAAGAGCTCCTAAACACAAATAACTAACCAAAAGAAGGAAAAACAGAGCTTAATAACGTTTTCGCGCCTTTCCCACCCTGAAATTCTTCTTTTTAGGTTGGAGACCAGCTAGTAATTCTGCCAAAACATCAGGGTCACCATAAACTCATTATACTCATCATCATATTCAACTTCATCTGAAGCATAATTACCTCCAGGAACAAGCTTAATTGGAGTTTGGGGTTTTTTCTTCGAGACTCTCTCCAACAACTCCTTTGTTTCCTTAAAATACTCCTTTCTATAGGATGGATTTCTAATAAAGTTAGCCCTAACCTCATCATTATTAATTTTTCCTACCTCTTCAAGTTCTTCTTGAGTGAGGATATTTTCCTCCATTTGTTGTCTTATTGTCTTTAATCTGTCAAGAAAAGCTTCCTTCTTTGATGCATCAATTGAAGTCACCTTGCTATTGTTGTTTTTATTGTCATCCACAATTGTACCCCACTCTTTTGAGTTTTTAACTTCATCTGCCAAAACATTTGCATCCAAAACAGTATTTCCCTCCTCTTTAGAAACACATTGTTGAACTTCATTATCATTATCATTATCATCTCTCAAACCCAATTCTGAGTTTAGAGAGGCATATTTGTCTGTGCACGCAATTTCAGAAGAACTGAACACAACATCAGTCAAGGGAGTAAAAGTGAATTTGGTTGGAGAGTTTTTACCCTTAACTTTTGTCCAATACTCCTTAGAAGTAACATTAGCTACAGACTTTCAATTAACTTCCACAGCCTTAGTCACGGTCTTGGAAACCAAATCATAAGCGGACTTGTCCTCCAAGATAGAGTTTTTACTACTCACGGACATGCTGTTGTTTTGCACGGACTTCTCCTTTGACACGGAAAATGGTTGTATCTCCAAATTCTTCACGGACGTTTGCTTTACCACTGTCGGAACAGTTGCATGGTCTGCAAGAGCATATTTTTTTACGTGTAGCAAGATCTGGTTTAGCTGCAATTACATTCTTGCATCTAATCAGTTTGAGATGTGCTTCCCTATATTAAGTAAAATAGTTATTCAGCCCTTCCTCTAACTTTTTATCCTCAGCACTTGGAGTATCATATTTCTTTTCATCATTCATCGACGCACCAGCATTGCCATTTTTTTCCATAGCATCCATATTATTATTTTTTCTTATCCAAATTTGTATTCCCAACATGTGCGTGTTTTTCAATAACAACTGCATGAGAACTCCCAGCAACATCACTTTCATCTATGACCGGAATAACTGGAGCTTGCTTACCCGTATTTTTATTTCCCGCAACTTGCCACTCCATGCCTGGCGGAATATCATTCCTCATTCTAGGAAATTGTTCAGCTGCAACCACCTGAAGTTGATTATTTTTTGTTTTGTTGCTTGATTTTTTCTACAATCCTGCTCACAATGACCAATAATGCTGCACTTTGTACAAAATTGAGGACGTTTATGAATATCCATATATTGCCAGAATTCCCTCCCATTAGCTTTTAACAAAATTCTTTCAGGGATGTGCTTTGAGAAATCAATATCAACAAGAACTGATGCAAAATAGACATACTCCAACCTTAGGGTTTTTTCATCAACAACACTTCGAGTGCCAAAACTCTTACCGATTGATAATATGGATTTTTCAGTCCGTAACTCCATTGAAAATTCAGGAAACATGACCCATACAACAACATGAGAAGTACGCTGCTTATTAGGGTTAAAATTAGGATACCAATCCTGCAGTTGAAGAACTTGATTTTTGATGATGGTTTTAGGACCATTACAAGTCCTTTCTTTTTCTTCAGTTATTGATAACATAATTATGAAAAATCCTTTACGCATGGGAAGAAACCTAACATCATGTCCAAGTTTCCATTGTTCAACTAATGAGTGTTTAACTTCAGAAAACTTCACGCCTGTGAAGTCTAACTGAGCTATGAAACTATATTTTAATGGTTTACATCCTTCTTGAAAAAAATCCAAAGGGATTTCCAAAGCTGGCTCACTCTCTTTGAGAACTGGTCATATTCAGGCGATTTTTTCTCTATCCTAAAACTGCTCTGGCGATTTTAGGGTTTCTTGGTTTTTTTTCAAAATTTTTTGCCGCACCTATTCTCTTGATCATCTTTTGGTGATCAGGGATGGGGGATCAATCTTTGGGTGATTCTAGTCATCCTAAACTAACTTTTGCTGAACTGGTGATGGGAAAAAACAAAAAAAATCATGTATCTACTGCTATTGATATTAGTTCTTTAACAAACCCTACTATGAAAGATGGTAAGCCGGCTATTGTGATCCCTCAGGATTACTACGAAGAAGGCTGTCAAATAAGGCGTTTTAGTCTTATTGGTAGACTGGATCTCAAAGGTGTTAAACTGAATGATATTAAGGTTAACTTGGAACAACAATGGAGTCTTGGAGAAACTAGGGTTCAGTTTATTCCTATGAACCGTGGTTTTTTCATCATCAAGTTATTATCTCAGGAAGACAAAGACAAGGTTTATAGAGAAGGTAACAAGGATCCGTGGATTGTGAATGAACAACCATTACGATTGATTGACTGGTATCCAGGATTTGATGCTGACAAACAATGCACATCACACTCTACCATATGGGTCAAGTTTCCCGGTCTCCCTGTTGAGATGTGGGTTGAAAAAACGTTGTTATCGCTTGGTAAATCCTTGGGTACTCCTATAATGGTGGATAAGCGAACCCTGAATCATGAATATGGGCATTTTGCTTCAGTTTTGATTGACATTGATTTTTCAAAACTCAATTCTGATTCTGTCCATGTTGAAGCTGGTGGGCGGAATTTCTTGCAACCTTTTGAAATTTTAAAGAGACCTAAATACTGCTCTAAGTGTAAGATAGTTGGGCATCAAGACTCTGAATGTAGGAAGAAGCATACTCCTTTAAATTCTGAGGTTCAACACCCAGTTTCTACCAATGGTACACAACAGCAATCTAGTGCGCTTTTTATTCAGCAGGGTAATTCAACTTGAAAAGTTGCATCAAATAAGAAGAATGGTAAGAGAAATCGTAAAGGACCAGCACAAAATTTACAACCTACAACTGTGAGCGTTAATGGAACTGTTGAGTTGGAACAACAAATTCAAGATGATTTAGCGATATCCGAAGCTGTTTTGCGAAGTGCCACAGCTGAGTTTGAAAAATCCAAACAGGCTGCACATGCGCATACAGTTTTAGTTAAGAAAGCCAAGTCGGTGAGCACTTCGGTTTTGAATACTAAGCCAGGTGGGAATGTTGAATTGGCAAGAACTAAACTTCCGAATCCTGGTAGGATTCCTATATCTTCTTTGCCTACACTGGTGTGTGACGCTCTTGAACAACATTCTGAATATGTTTCGCACAACAAATTTAATATCTTGGGCACAAATTTTGTTGGTGAATCTTCAAACAGTCAGTTGCATGATATTAATAGGATTGATGAAGCTGCAAGACGTGCTAAACAACAGCAACTATTAGCACTTCAAGCAAGAATTGATGCATTGCGAGATAATGATAATATGTCTGATTTGGAAGAAGAATCTGAGCTTGGAATCCGAGCTCGGAATGGATCCTCTCCAAGACTCAAAGCCTCCTCCAATACTGCCAGTACGGTAAATCTATCTAAAACTCAAAATCCTAGGGTTTAATATGCGGGTTCTTTTTTGGAACATTAATGGAGTTGCACGTGATGCAGCTCAGTGTAAACTTAGGGAGTTAATAAGAGAATTCAAGCCAGATGTTTTCTGTCTTGCGGAACCAAAAGTTTATTGCTCGGTTGCCTTTGGCAATAGACTTCAACTGAAAGATTATTCTTCTCTTGTTATTCATAATGCTACTGCTAATAGTATAGCTAATCTTTGGGTTTGTTACTTGGATTCAATAAGGCCTTCTATTCTTAATAGAAGCAAACATGCCATTTCTATTGAGGTTGATGGGGTTCATATTTCTTTTGTTCATGCTAGTTATGTTCAATTTAATAGGAGAAGACTTTGGAAGCAACTCAATCTCCAAGATGATTCTATTCCTTGGCTTGTTATGGGTGATTTCAATTGTATTCTTAGACTTGATGAGAAAAAGGGGGGTTTTGAACCAAGAACTTCATCTATAAATGAGTTCTCAGATTGGTTAAATGATAATAATCTTTTTGAGGCTGATTCTTCGGGTACTAAATTCACTTGGACAAATAGTCAGTCGGGTACTAATAGAATCATTATTAAACTTTATCGGGCTGTTATTAATGCTGCTTGGCTTGCGAAATTTGAGAATTGACGGTGTAAAGCTCTTCCTAGAGAAGTTTCCGACCATTCTACTCTCCTGGGTTATCCTTTTGCTGTTCAAAGGCCGAAGAGAGCTCAGTTTCGCATTCAGAAGATGTGGTTTTTACATGCTGATTTTCTTCGTATGGTTACTGAGAGTTGGAATATGCCGGCTCATGGTTCTCTTGATTTCATATTTACTTATAAACACAAGAGACTTAAAGGGGTGATCAAGGAGTGAAATCTTCTGGTTTTTGGTAATGTTCATTCTCGGTTGAAGAAAGATCAATTGAGGTTTGAATCTGCTGCTCTTTGTTCGGATGAGGATCCAAATGATGTTACCAAATTTAATGTTATGAAAGATGCTATGGCTAGGCTTAGTGAGACTCGGCTTCAACACAACACTATGCTTAAGAAAAAGGCAAGAAATCAGTGGCTTGTGGAGGGTTCAAGCAATTCTACTTTCTTCCATAATAGCATTCGTATTCGTAGAAGTTCTAATACTATTTCTGAATTAGTAGATAGTGATGGCAATACTATCTCTGACTATGATCTTTTACGGGACCATATTGTGCACTTCTATGAAGAGAAATTTAACGGCCATGAGTCAGATATTGATGCTAGATTATTTGATTATGAGCATGTTAGTATTTCTTCAGAACAAAGTCTTGCCATGGACAGAATTCCTACTCCTGATGAAATTAAACAAGCAGTTTTTGACCTTGGCGCTGATTGATAAGAACGTATGTGCTACATTTTGTACCCATATTTATATTAGCTAGGACTCGATATTGTTTCTAATAATACTATTTTAATGCTTTTGTAGAAAGTAGAAGTAAATCCAATCATCCAAGAATAAATGACGAAATGTGAAGCTAAAACAGTGCTTGCCACAAAAAAAAACAGCAAGGTTACTCGAGACACCAAAGCCAGACAGAGAAGGGATGATACACAAGGGGGACGGTATAATTAAAAACAAGGAGGTCAAGCAGGTACACATTCTTTCCCCTGAATCATGGTTTTTTGGGGCTCATAAGAACAGTCGTGTGATTTTCATGCAAGCAGAAAACATTATAGGGGTTATTATGCCATGTGTCGTTGCACATATGCATAGTTTTGGGAAGTTGGAAAGGAAAGCCTGTTAGGTAGTGGAATATTGGAACAAATAAATGGGTCGACGTGAATATCTTGTTGGAGGGAGAAAAATGAATTAAAAAGATTTTGCTTTCCCACCAGTGGGATTCTTTTTAAGTCTACCAAATATGCATGCAAGCAAAATGAAGAAGAATATATATATGGGGAGATCACATTGATGACCACCATGCAAGTTTCAATTAAGGCTAATTAAGAGAATGACGACATACCTTTATTTGGTATATATTTTCTGTATTGTGAAGAAGAAAAAGGGGGGGTTCTGAGGCCGGTTTTGGGAGACGAATAGAAGGGAGGCGGATACAGAGCCGTGAAGGAGAGACGGAGAAGGGTTTGCGTTCTTCCATTTTTCCAATTCCATTTCGATTAGCTAGTGAATATCTAATATATTTATTTATGGCTTTTGAGAAAGCGATGGCTTGCTAATTACTTTGTAACTAGGGTTTTTATGGTTGAAACTACATGGGTATTATGCCATTTTTGATTGATTGGATTATATAGCAATAAACCATTTTGAATTGAATAAATAATTCCATGATTTTAATATTGATTTAATGATAATATGATTTGTTTCTTCACCGGTTTTGTATAACCTTTGTGCATAATTGTTAGGATCAAAAATATATTTGTCTACTTATTTGATATATCATGCTTGGGTTAAATCCTTTGATGGGGTATGCTTAGAATAGCCAGGTATTATTTGAGAACCTGTATTTAGTTTCGTATAAATTTCTCGCTAATGAAATTTGATGGTGCATGCTTTGGTTTAGTCTTTTGATGTGCCATGCTTAGGGAGTCCCAGTGATATTTGCGACTCTAATATATATAATAGGTGATGTCAATAGAACGAACAATAAATAATTCATGAATTATGTTTCATTTCAGTATTTGAATAGAAATAGTGGTGGATACATTAAACCGTAGTTACCAACTCTCCCATTTGATTCGTTTTGTTACTTGAGTTTATTCTTCTCATTGTCTTTATTCTTTAAAAAATCCAAAAACATCTTCATTTGTTAGTCCATTAGAGATATTGATTACGTATTTCCACCGCTCCTCGTGGGAACGACATGCACTTGCCATTGTTCTACTAGTTAGACACCGTGCAATTGCGGTTTCTATAAATAGGTATCTCCGGATCCTATCACTGATATTGCACCGGGGCCTGATGGTTTTTCTAGTTGTTTCTATCAGCATTGTTGGGATATTATCCAGGAAGACTTGATCAAGGCTGTTACTTATTGTTGGAGTACTGGTCATATTTCAGATGTAGTTAATTCAAGTCTTATCATTTTACTTCCTAAGGTAAGAGGTGCTAATACTCTTCGTAACTTTAGACCCATTAGCCTTAGTAATTTTTTCTTTAAATTTTTTACTAAGATCCTTGCTACTAGGCTTAGTAGTATTTTGGATAATCTTGTTTCTGAGGAACATGTAGCCTTTATGAAGGGTCGTAATATCCATGAAAACATCAGCTTAGCTTCTGAGATAGTTAATGAGCTTCAAATCAAGCGCAAGGATGGCTACATTGGCCTTAAGCTTGATATTTCTCAGGCATTTGACAAAGTGAGTTGGTCTTTTGTGTTGGAAGTTTTTCACCAGTATGGTTTCTCTGATCAATGGTGCACTTGGATTCTTAATATCTTGAATTCTGCTAGAATCTCTCTATTCTTTTGAATGGCAGTCCGGAGGGTTATTTCAAAATTAATAGAGGTTTATGTCAAGGAGACCCCCTTTCTCCTTTGATTTTTGTCTTAATTGAAGATGTTCTTAGAAGAAATATTTCAAAGCTCTTTATGGAAAAAAAGATGTGTCATATGGTTACAAGAGGTGGTATCTCCCCTACTCACCTTTTCTTTGCTGATGATATTATGATTTTTTGCAAGGGAAATCTCAAGAGTCTTCATAACCTTGTGGGTTTGTTGGGTAAATATCAAACAGCTTCCGGCCAAACGGTATTTAGACATAAAAGCAAGATTTATTATGGTGGTGGTTCTTTGAGTAGACGGACTTATCTTGCTGATTACTTGGGTATGAGTGTTGCCACTTTTCCTGACCGGTATTTGGGAGTTCAAATTATGCCAAGCACGGTTAGATATCATCATATTTCTAGAGTTGTTGAAAAGATTAAAGCACAACTTGCTGGTTGGAAGGGTTTTTTTATTATCTTTTCATGACCGTATTGTGCTTGTTAAATCTGTTATTACTAGTTATTCTATTCACAATATGGCTATTTACAAATGGCCTAGCAAATTTATTTTGCAATGTTAAAGAGCAATTAGGAACTTTATTTGGACCGGGGATTCTAATGTGAGTCGTACTGTGGTTGTAGCTTTTGATAAAGTCTGTTGCCCTTTTGAGGAGGGGGGTTTGGGCTTAACTCGTATGGCTACTATGAACAATGCTCTTCTCATGAAGCTTTGGTGGAAAATTCGCACTTCTAAGAAGAAATGGGTTGGATTTCTTTGTGCAAGGATTTTTGGTAGGAATGGTTGCATCAAGGTGAATGGTTTGAAATCTTCTATTCTTCCCGGTATTAAAAAAGTGTACAAGATTGTTGAATCTAACACTAAAGTGCTTCTAGGACATGACAGGGATACTTCTCTATATTATGATGCATGTGCTTCAAATAGATGTATTGCTGACATCCTAGATGATTATTCCTTGGATAGAACTTTCTTGATTAGTGCTATTTTAATTGATGGGCGCTGGGAGATCCCTGTGGAGCATTTGGAGCGCATGTCAGCTGCTGGTCTTGATGTTGCTCAATTGCCTACTCCTTTGGCTGGTGCAGATTCAAGGATTTGGATGCCAGACCTCAAAGGAAACTTCACTGTTAGCTCATCTAGAGAGTTAATTCTTCCGAAATATAACATGTTTGCAGGCGCGAATCTTTTATGGAGGAAGGAAGTTCACCATACCTTAGATGCCCAGAACTGGAAATTTCTTCGTGGTGCTTGCGCTACTTACGACATTATCCAAAACAGGTTTAAGATTCAACTTGCCAACCGTTGCAGCTTGTGTGGTGTTGCAGATGAAACGCTTGAGCATGTTCTATTCCGTTGCAGCTTTGCTGGCTCGGCGTGGAATTGGATTGCTGATATCTTTGATTTAATTCCTAATGCTAACCTTGTAGTGTCTTGCAAAACAGCTAAAGGGAGGAGCACAATGATACGTAACCTGTGGCTTATTGCTAATCTCGTCATAAGATCAGAACTGTGGGTTGTGCGTAATAAGGCTGTGTTTCAACATCAACAACCAAACTGGAGTATTTTCTTCAAGCGTGTGTTGAAATTGATCCAAGGGTTTGTTGTTCGGCTCAAAGGCTTCATGCGAAACAATGCTGAAGATGTAATAATTCTTGACTATTTCCATGTTAATCATAGAAGGGTGAAATTTCTTCAACCAACTGAATGTTTTTGGGAACCTCCGGAGGAGAATGAGATTCAACTTTGTTGTGATGGGGCGGCGAGAGGGAATCCCGGTGTTGCGGGAGCTGGTGTGGTGGCAAGAAATGCGCGTTGTTTAGTTCTTGGTGCTATGTCTATAGGCCTGGGAGTTACAACTAATTATTTGGCAGAAATTTATGGTATTTTGGTGGGTATGGAATGGGCTGTAAAATGGGGAGTTAGGCGAATTTGCATTCGGTCTGATTCTTATAGTGTTATTGAAGCTTTTAAGAGCACCAATATTCTTTGGTTTGCTAAGAAAAGGTGGGTAGCAGTTTGTAGAAACTATGATACAATAAGGTTTATTCATACCTATAGGGAGGCGAACTTCTCTGTGGATGCTATGGTTAAACGGTGATGTCTTCTCAATGAGGAGGAAGGTTTACATTATGATGGAAGACCTGATTTTTTGATTTCAGTTGAATATCCAAATGTTGCTTATTATAGATTCAAGTAGTTTACAAGTTTTTGGGGTTACTGTGACCTCTTTTCTTGTGAACTCTTCTTTGTAAATTTGTTATCTATTAATACAAATTTTTGACTTATCAAAAAAAAGTCACCCTCTTTGAGAGTTGGATTTGGAAGAGAGGAAAGATCAATAGAAATAGGGTTTAAAGTTTTTTTTCCTTTGAGAATACCCACAAACGAACAAGGTTTTGCTGCACCAACTGATGTGGTCCTAGAATCCGTGATATTAGAAGTTGAATAATTCTTTTCTCCCATTGACAATCATCCAAAGATGATTAAACAAGGGAGAAAACGTGAAGAAAATAAAAAAAAAAATCCTAAAAACTCAAGAAAAAATCGCCAGCGTCGGAATATGGTGTTCTGGACATATCATGTTAAGGTCAGAATATGGTGTGCCTTAACATGATATGTCAAGAACAAGGTGTGCTTGAATATAGTGTGACTCTGTGTGCCATAAGATTGTGCGTCAGAACGTGGTTTGCCATAACATAATGCATCGGAATATGGTGTGCCTTAACATGATATGTCAAGAACAATGTGTGCTTGAATATGGTATGACTTTAGTGTGCCGCAAGATCGTGCGTCAGAACGTGGTGTGCCATAACATGATATTCTAGAAAAAGGTGTGCTTGTATATGGTGTGACTTGGTGTGCCCCAAGATTGTGCGTCAGAATATGGTGAGCCATAACATAGTGTGTCGGAATATAGTGTGCCATAACATGATATATCCAAAACAAGGTATTGTTGAATATTGTGTGACTTGGTGTGCCATAAGATTGTGTGTCAGAACGTGGTGTGCCATAACATAATGCGTCGGAATATGGTATGCCATCACATGATATGTCCAGAACAAAGTGTGGTTGAATAATGTGTGACTTGGTGTGCCATAAGATTGTGTGTCAGAACGTGGTGTGCCATAAGATAAAGCCTCAGAATATGGTTTTCCATAACATGATATGTCCAGAACAAGGTGTGCTTGAATATGGTGTGACTCTATATGCCATAAGATTTTGCGTCAGAACGTGGTGTGCCATAACATAGTGCGTCAGAATATGGTGTGCCATAACATGATATGTCCAGAACAAGGTGTGCTTGAATATGGTATGACTTGGTGTGCCATAATATCGTGCGTCAGAACGTGGTGTGCCATAACATGATACTCCAGAACAAGGTATGCTTGAATATGGTGTGACTTGGTGTGCCATAAGAATGTGCGTCTGAACGTGGTGTGCCATAACACAGTGCGTCGGAATATGGTGTTCAATAACATGATATTTCCAGAACAAGGTGTGGTTGAATATTGTGTGACCTGGTGTGCCATAAGATTGTGTGTCAGAACGTGGTGTGCCATAACATAGGGCCTCAGAATATGGTTTGGCATAATATGATATGTCCAGAACAAGGTGTGCATGAATATGGTGTGACTTGGTGAGTCATAAGATTGTGCGTCAAAACATGGTGTGCTATAACATAGTTCTTTGGAATATGGTGTTCCATAACATGATATGTCCAGAACAAGGTGTGCTTGAATATGGTGTGACTTGGTGTGCCATAAGATTGTGTGTTATAACTTGGTGTGGCATATTATAGTGCGTCGAAATATGGTATACCATAACATGATATGTCTAGAACAAGGTGTGGTTGAATATTGTGTGAATTGGTTTGCCAAAATATTGTGTGTTAGAACATGGTGTGCCATAACATAGAGACTCGGAATATAGTTTTCCATAACATGATATGTCCGGAATAAGGTGTGTTTGAATATGGTGTGACTAGGTGAGCCATAAGATTGTGCGTCAGAATGTGGTGTGCGATAACGTAGTGCGTCGGAATATGGTTTGCCATAACATGATATGTCCAGAACAAGGTGTGCTTGAATATGGTGTGACTTGGTGTGCCATAAGATTGTGTGTCAGAAAGTGGTGTGCCATAACATAGTGCATCGGAATATGGTATGACATACCATGATATGTCCAGAACAAGGTGTGCTTGAATATGGTGTTCCTTGGTTTTCCATAAAACTTTGTGTCCAAACGTGGTGTGCCATAACATAGTGGTCAGAATATGGTGTGCCATAACACGATATGTCTAGAGCAAGGTGTGCTTGAATATGGTGTGACTTTGTGTGCCATAAGATTGTGTGTGAGAACGTGGTGTGCCATAAGGTAGATCCTCAGAATATGATTTGCCGTAACATGATATGTCCAGAACAAGGTGTGATTGAATATTTTGTGACTTGGTGCGCCATAAGATTGTGTGTCTGAACGTGGTGCTCCATAACATAGTGTGTCAAAATATGGTGTGCCATAACATGATATGTCCAGAACAAGGTGTACTTGAATATGGTGTGACTTGGTGTTCCATCAGAGTGTGTGTTAGAACGTGGTGTGCCATAACATTGTGCGTTGGAATATGGTGTTCCATAACATGATATGCCCCGAACAAGGTAGGGTTGAATATTGTGTGACTTGCTGAGCCATAAGATTATGCGTCAGAACGTGGTGTGCGATAACATTGAGCCTCAGAATATAAGAATATGGTATTCCATAACATGATAAGTCAAGAACAAGGTATGCTTGAACATGGTGTGACTTGGTGATCCATATTATTGTGCGTCAGAACGTGGTGTCCCGTAAGATCATGCTTCAGAACGTGGTGTGCCATAACATGACATTCCAAAATAAGGCATGTTTGAGTATGGTGTGACTTGGTGTGCCATAATATTGTGCGTCATAACGTGGTGTGCCATAACATAGAGCCTCGGAATATGGTTTTCCATAAAATGATATGTCCAGAACAAGGTGTGCTTGAATATGGTGTGACTTGATGAGCCATAATATTGTGCTTTAGAAGATGTGTGCGATAACATAGTGCGTCGGAATATGGTGTGCCATAACATGATATGTCGAGAACAAGGTATACTTGAATATGGTGTGAGTTGGTGTGCCACAAGATTGTGTGTCAGAACGTGGTGTGCCATAACATAGTGCGTCGGAATATGGTGTGTCATAACATGATAGGTCCAGAACAAGGTTTGCTTGTATATGGTGTGACTTGGTGTGCCATAAAATTTTGTGTCAGAACGTGGTGTGCCATAACATAGTACGTCGGAATATGGTGTGCCATAACATGATATATCCAGAACAAGGTATGATTGAATATGGTGTGACTTGGTGAGCCATAAGATTCCGCGTCAGAACGTGGTGCGCCATAACATAGTGCGTCAGAATATGGTGTGCCATAACATGATATGTCCATAACAAGGTGTACTTGAATATGGTGTGACTTGGTGTGCCATAAGAGTGTGTTTTAGAACGTGGTGTGCCATAACATGATATGCCCCGAACAAGGTGTGGTTGAATATTGTGTGACTTGGTGATCCATAAAATTATGAGTCAGAACGTGGTGCACGATAACATAGAGCCTCAGAATATGGTGTGCCATAACATGATATGTCCAAAACAAGGTGTGCTTGAATATGGTGTGACTTGGTGTGCCATAAGATTTTATGTCAGAACATTGTGTGCGGTAAAATAGTGCGTCGGAATATGGTGTGCCATAACATGATATGTCCAGAACAAGGTGCGTTTGAATATGGTGTCTCTTGATGAGCCGTAAGATTGTGCATCCGAAAGTGGTGATCCATAACATAGTGCGTCGAAATATGGTGTGCCATAATATGATATGTTTAAAACAAGGTGTGCTTGAATATGGTGTGACTTGGTGTGCCATAAGATTGTGGGTCAAAACATGGTGTGACATAACATAGTGCGTCGGAATATGGTGTGCCTTAACATGATAAGTACAGAACAAGGTGTGCTTAAATATGGTGTGACTCTGTATGCCATAAGATTGTGCGTTAGAACGTGGATTTCCATAATATAGTACGTCGGAATATGGTGTGCCATAAAATGATATGTCCAGAATAAGGTGTGCTTGAATATGGTATGACTTGGTGTGCCATAATATCGTGCGTCAGAACTTGGTGTGCCATAACATGATATAATACAAATCAAGGTATACTTGAATATGGTGTGACTTGGTGTGCCACAAGATTGTGCGTCAGAACGTGGTGTGCCATAACATAGTGCGTCGGAATATGGTATACCATAACATGATATATCTGGAACGAGATGTTGTTTAATATTGTGTGACTTGGTGTGCCAAAAGATTATGCGTCAGAACGTGGTGTGCGATAAAATAGTGCGTCGGAATATGGTGTGCCATAACATGATATGTCTAGAACAAGGTGTGCTTGAATATGGTGTGACTTGGTGTTCCATAAGACTGTGTGTCAGAACGTAGTGTGCCATAACATAGTGCGTCGGAATATGGTATGCCATAACATGATATGTCCAGAACAAGGTGTGCTTGAATATGGTGTGACTTGGTTTGCCATAAAATTTTGTGTCAGAACGTGGTGTGCCATAACATAGTGCGTCGGAATATGGTGTGCCATAACATGATATGTCCAGAACAAGGTGTGCTTGAATATGTGTGACTTGGAGTGCCATAAGATTTTATGTCAGAACGTTGTGTGCCATAACATAGTGCATCGGAAATGGTGTGCCATAACATGATATGTCCAGAACAAGGTCTGCTTGAATACAGTGTGACTTGGTGAGCCATAAGTTTGTGCGTTAAAACGTGGTGCACCATAACATAGTGCATCAGAATATGGTGTGCCATAACATGATATGTCCAGAACAAGGTGTGATTGAATATGGTATGACTTGGTGTGTGTTGTATTCTTACAACAATTTGTAAAACAGGTAATGAGATAGATTGGTGATGAAATCACCTCCTGAATCGAAACTGAGGTCAAATTCTGTGCTCAAATAGCGCATCCAAATAAGTAACTTCATTAAATTTCAGATGGATAGGGTAGGTATTCTTACAGGACTTTAAATACCAATCAACAACCATAGCTAAGACCCAATGGATGCGACACACGTGTCGACATCCGATACCTCCAACCAACAAGGATTTAAGCACACAACATAATTACTAATAGAAGACCCTAGAGTAACTACTTAACTACTGAGAAGTAAGACTCTAACTGTCACACTGTGACATTACCTTCCCCTGAAAAGGATCCTTGTCCTCAAGGATAAAATTAGGGTAGTGAGCTCTGACATGTGAAGCATCCTCCCAGGTAGCATTTTCAGGCGATGAATTAGTCCATTGAATCAAAACTTGTCGAACCAATTGCTTTCCCCTTAATATGGTGCGGCTGCGCAAGACTTGTTGAGGAACCATTATAATTGCACCTTCATGATCCACAATTGGCAGAGTGATGGATGGAGTGTGCTTGAGTCCAATATGTTGCTTAAGCTGAGATACATGGAATACAGGGTGAATGCGCGCATGAGAAGGAAGCTCCAGTTTGTAATCCACTGGTCCAATTCGCCGCAACACCTGAAATGGTCCATAGAACTTGGAGGAAAGTTTAAAGTTCTTGCGCAAGGCGAGAGAGGCTTGCATGTAAGGCTGGAGCTTTAAATATACCATATCTCCCACTTCGAAGGATCTGTCTTTTTTGGAATGGTCAGCATATAGCTTCATTCTCTCCTGAGCCTTATGAAGAGATTCTTTGAGGACATCAAGACAAGCTGCTCTCTCTTTAAGGTAAACTTCAACTGCTTCTACTGAAGTAGTGATCTGAGAGAGAAAATCTAAGTGTGGAGGTACATACCCATAAAGTGCTTGGAATGGAGAAATCTTCAAGCTGGTATTGTACCACCATTCAGCTAGAGCCATCCACTCACTCCATTTGCTAGGCTTGTGACCTTTGAGGCACCTTAAGTAATTTTCTAAGTAAGCATTCACCCTCTCAGTTTGGCCATCTGTCTGAGGGTGATAAGCTGTGCTTAGGTTAAGGCTTGTCCCTAGTGCCTTGAATAAGTCTTTCCAAAAATGGCTAGTGAAGACTTTGTCCCTTTCAGACACAATGGATGAAGGCAGCCCATGTAACTTAAATACTTGAGTGAGAAAAGCTTTTGCCACAGTGGCAGCTGTGTATGGATGTTGAAGAGCTACAAAATGTGCATATTTAGTTAACCTATCTACAACCACCATGATGACACTTTTCTTGTTGCTGATAGGGAGGCCCTCTATGAAGTACATAGTTATATGCTGCCATGCTTGGTCAGGAATAGGAAGAGGGTGAAGCAATCCAGCAGAATTAGTAATGTCACTTTTGTTCCTCTGACAGACTTCACATTTAGAAACAAAAAGCACAATATCTCTATGCATGCCTCTCCAATAGAAATGACTTCTAGCTCTAAAAGAAGTTACTTGAATACCTGAGTGGCCACCAATTGCAGATGCATGAAGTGAAGTAAGAAGGTTGTTTCTGATGTTGCTTCCCATGCCAATGTAGAGCTTATCCTTGTATCTCAGAACACCATCTTTATAAGTAAAATGTGGAACACCATTAAGATTGAGGAGGAGGTGGGAAATGAGTTGTTGTGCCTTATCATCATTGGTATAGCTGTTGGTAACCTCTTGAACCCATGCTGGTGTAGAGAGAACCAAAGAATGGCAAGTAGAAGGATCAGCAGGACTTCTTGACAGAGCATCAACTACAACAATTTCAGCTCCTTTTTTGTGTTCAATACTATAATCAAAACCGAAAAGCTTGATCAACCATGTTTGCTGTAAGGGAGTAGTTATCTTTTGCTCAAGAAAATACTTCAAGCTCTGGTGATCTGTTCTGATGATGAATTTGGTGCCTTGTATGTACTGTCTCCATCTTTGCATAACCATGACAATGGCAAGAAATTCTTTCTCATAAGTAGAAAGTGCTTGAGCTCTTGGACCCAAAGGTTTGCTGAAAAAAGCAATTGGTCTGCCTTCTTGGAGTAGTACTGCACCTAAACATGTGTCACTTGCATCATTTTCCATAACAAAAGGCTTAGTGAAGTCCGGAAAAGCCAAAATGAGACTATTGGTCATTTCTTGTTTTAGCTTTTCAAATGCAGTGGTTGCAGCTGGACTCCACATGAAAGAATTCTTCTTGAGAAGAGTTGTTAATGGTTTACTAATTAAGCCATACCCTTGAACAAATTTCCTATAGTAACCAGTAAGTCCCAAAAACCCTCTCAATTTTTTGATGGTCTTGGGTATTGGCCAATTCTGCATACATTCAATCTTAGATGGGTCAGCACACACACCATTAGCTGAAATGATGTGACCAAGATACTCCATGGAAGGTTGGCCAAAGCATCACTTGGACAACTTAGCAAAAAGTTGATGTTGTCTAAGGAGGGAAAAAACAATCTTCAAATGCTCCAAATGTTCCTCCATACTTGGGTTGTAAACAAGGATGTCATCAAAGAAAACAAGAACAAATTTCCTCAAGTAAAGCTAAAAAATGTCATTCATTAACGCCTGGAAGGTAGCAGGTGCATTTGTCAAGCCAAATGGCATGACTTTGAACTCATAATGCCTTTGATGAGTTCTAAAAGATATCTTGAATATGTCTAAATCATGAACTCTAATATGATGATATCCAGCTCTAAGATCAATCTTAGTGAAGATAAATGCACCCTTCAATTCATCCAATAACTCATCCACAATTGGAATGGGGAATTTATCTTTAATGGTGATGTTTTTGAGTTTTCTGTAATCAACACAGAACCTCCAAGAGTTATCTTTCTTTTTGACTAATAAAATTGGGGAAGCAAAGGGATTGTGGCTAGGTTTAATTATACCAGACTGAAGCATTTCTTTCATAAGTTTATCAACTGTAGCCTTTTGAATATATGGTCATTTATAAGCTCATTGGTTAACTGGTATTGAAAGTGGTTGCAATGGGATTTTGTGATCCAAACTTCTTTGAGGTGGAAGTTTGGTGGGTTCCTGAAATATGTCATGGAACTCCTGTAGTAATGGTGAAATAGCTGCAGGGGGTGTAGGAGGAGTAAGTAGTGGTAGAGATAGAGAATAAGTGACCTATAACTCCATGAGTAGTTTTGGAAATGAACTTTTTGACAGCTGAGCCACTCATCATGAGAACATAAGTGTTGGGTGGAGTACCTTGTAATGTAATCTTATTGTTATGGTGCTTGAAAGAAATACTCAGCTTAAAGAAGTTAAATAGTACATCACCCAATTTCCTGAGCCAGTCAGCTCCCAGCACAATATCACACCCCCCTAGGGGCAAGATTCTCAGATCTTCAGTAAATTTATGGCCCTGCATACTCCATTGTAGTTGTGGGCATACACCAGTACTCACAGTCTTATCACCATTTGCTACAGTCACTATCATATGAGCAGTTTGACTGATAGTGCAATGAATCTTAGCAACTAAACTACTGTCTATAAAGCTAGTTGTGCTACCTGAATCAATTAAAATGGACACCTTATGCTTGTGAAGAATTCCAGGAATCATGATTGTGTCCCCTATAACAGTGCCTATTAGAGCATGTAAGGAAATCTCCATGTCAGATTGGACTGGTGATTCCACGGCCTCTTCAAATACATCATCCTCTTCCTCAGTCTCTTGGGAATCAGAAGGCTCCATTTGTAGCATGAATATCTTTTGTTTCCCTTTGCACAGGTGGTCTGTCTTATAAACCACATCGCAATTATAGCAAAATCCTAAATCTCTTCTCCTTTGCATCTCCTCAGGAGTTACTCTTTTAATTGTGGCACTTGTAGTGGTAGGTTTATTCTGAGGGGTGAAAAAAGATTTGGGTGTTTGAGGTGTGGACTTTGGTGAAGTTAAAATGGGTTTAGGTGGGAAGGAGGGTGATGCATATTGTCTACTAGAAGAATATGAGTTATTGAAAGATCTATTGAATTTTCTGGGAGTGGTATTTGCAAGGTTGACTTTCTGCTCTTGTAGTCTAGCTAGTGAAAAAGCATCAGTAAGTGTTTCAGGCTGAAACATGGACACAGACTTACCGAGTTCTTCTTTAAGACCACTCAGAAAATTCATAACGAAATAATCTTCAGTAAGAGTAGGATTCATGTTCAACATTAATGCTTTTAAGGACTCAAATGCTTCATAATAATCATCCACAGTGGAAAGTTGAACCAATTTATTGAAGCTACCCACAAAATTCTCCTCAATTGGATTTTCAAATCAAATGAGTAGCTAAATATGGCCATGTAATACGATTTATATTGAATTGAAAATTTAAAAACCACTTTTCATCTTTACCTTCTAAGTAAATAGCAACAATATTTACCTTCAGATGGTCTTCAATTCCATTGAGTTTGAAATAGCGTTCTCTTTTTTGGATCCATCCCCACGGTTTATCACCATCAAATCGTGGGAAATCGAGTTTAGGAATTCGGAATTGAGGAGCAGTGTATGGTGGATGTGTGAAGGAATGAGTCTCGTTACCTCCTGAGTGAGATCCATCTTCTTTCTCAGGGGTATGCTGTGGTTTCTCCAGGAACTTGAGGAGAGTATCGAACTGTTTAGATAGTTTATCAACAACCCCACGAACATCAGACATCTCTGTAGTGAGTTTATCATAAGATCCCTTGAGTTTTTCAACACCTGATTCAACATCTTTCAAAGTCATGGTGTTTTTTTTTTTGGTGATTTGAGTGAAATGGAACGGCTCTGATGCCAAATGTTGTATTGTTACAACAATTTGTCAAAAAAATAATGAGATTAAGATAGATTGGTGATGAAATCACCTCCTGAATTGAAACTCAGGACATATTCTGTGCTCAAATAGCGCAGCCAAAGAAGTAAAACTTCATTAAAGTTCAGATGGATAAGGTAGGTATTCTTACAGGACTTTAAATACCAATCAGCAACCCTAGCTAAGACTCAATGGACGCGACACACGTGTTGACATCCGATACCTCCAACCAACAAGGACTTAAGCACACAACAGAATTACTAACAACAGACCCTAGAGTAACTACTTAACTATTGAGCAGTAAGACTCTAACTGTCACACTGTGACAGTGTGCCATAAGAGTGTGTGTCAGAACGTGGTGTGCCATAACATAGTGCGTAAAAATATGGTGTTCCATAACATGATATGCCCCGAAAAAGGTGTGGTTGAATATTGTATGACTTCGTGAGCCATAAGATTGTGCGTCATAACGTGGTGTGCGATAACAAAGAGCCTTAGAATATGGTGTGCCATAACATGATATGTCCAGAACAAGGTGTGCTTGAATATGTGTGACTTGGTGAGCCATAAGATTGTACGTCAAAACGTGGTGTGCCATAACAAATGCATCGGAATATGGTGTTCCATAACATGATATGTCTAAAACAAGGTGTGCTTGAATATGGTGTGACTTGGTGTGCCATAAGATTGTGCATCAGAACATGGTGTGCCATAACAAAGTGCGTCAGAATATGGTGTGCCTTAACATGATATGTCCAGAACAAGGTGTGCTTGAATATGGTGTGGCTCTGTGTGCCATAATATTTTGCGTCAGGGTGGTGTGCCATAACATGATATGTCCAGAAAAAGGTGTACTTGAATATGGTATGACTTGGTGTTCCATAAGATCGTGTGTGAGAACATGGTGTGCCATAACATGATATTCCAAAACAAGGTATGCTTGAATATGGTGTGATTTGGTGTGCCATAACATAGTGCGTCGGAATATGGCGTGTCATAACATGATATGTCCAGAACAAGATGTGCTTGAATATGGTGTGACTTGGTGAACAATAATATTGTGTGTCAGAACGTGGTGTGCCATAACATAGAGCCTCGGAATATGGTTTGCCATCACATGATATGTCAATAACAAGGTGTGCTTGAATATGGTGTGACTTAGTGAGCCATAAGATTGTGCGTCAGAACGTGGTATGCCATAACATAGTGCCTCGGAATATGGTGTGCCATAACATGATATGTCCAGAACAAGGTGTGCTTGAATATGATGTGACTCGGTGTGCCATAAGATTATGTGTCAGAACGTGGTGTGCCATAACATAGTGCGTCAGAATATGGTATGCCATAACATGATATGTCCAGAACAAGGTATGGTTGAATATTGTGTGATTTGGTGTACCATAAGATTGTGTGTCAGAACATGGTATGACATAAAAAAGAGCCTCGGAATATGGTTTGCCATAACATGTTATGTCCAGAACAAGGTGTGTTTAAATATGGTGTGACTTGGTGAACCAAAAGATTGTGCGTCATAACGTGGTGTGCGATAACATAGTACGTCGGAATATGGTGTGCCATAATATGATATGTCTAGAAAAATGTGTGCTTGAATATGGTGCGACTTGGTGTGCCATAATATTGTGTGTCAGAACGTGGTGTGCCATAACATAGTGTATCGGAATATGCTATGCCATAACATGATATGTCCAGAACAAGGTGTGCTTGAATATGGTGTGACTTGGTGTGCCATAAGATTGTGTGTCAGGACGTGGTGTTCCATAACATAGTGCATCGGAATATGGTATGCCATAACATGATATGTCCAGAACAAGGTGTGCTTGAATATGGTGTGACTTGGTGTGCCATAAAATTTTGTGCCAGAACGTGGTGTGCCACAACATGATATTTCCAGAACAAGGTGTGCTTGAATATGTCTGACTTAGTGTGCCATAAGATTTTATTTCAGAACGTTGTGTGCCATAACATAGTGCATCGGAATATGGTGTGCCATAACATGATATGTCCATAACAAGGTGTGCTTGAATATGGTGTGACTTGGTGAGCCATAAGATCGTCCGTCAGAACGTGGTGCGCCATAACATAATGCGTCAGAATATGGTGTGCCATAACATGATATGTCCAGAACAAGGTGTACTTGAATATGGTGTGACTTGGTATGCCATAAGACTGTGTCTCAGAACGTGGTGTGCCATAAAATAGTGCGTTGGAATATGATGTGCCATAACATGATATGCCCAGAACAAGGTGTGGTTGAATATTGTGTGACTTGGTGATCCATAAGATTATGCGTCAGAACGTAGTGTACGATAACATAGAGCCTCAGAATATGGTGTGCCATAACTTGATATGTACAGAACAAGGTGTGCTTGAATATGGTGTGACTTGGCGAGCCATAAGACTGTGCGTCAGAATGTGGTGTTCCATAACATAGTGCGTCGGAATATGGTGTGCCATAACATGATATGTCTAGAAAAAGGTGTGCTTGAATATGGTGATACTTGGTGTGCCATAAGATTGTGCGTCAGAACGTGGTGATCCATAACATAGTGCGTCGGAATATGGTGTGCTTTAACATGATATGTCAAGAACAAGGTGTGCTTGAATCTGGTGTGACTCTATGTGACATAAGATTGTGCGTCAGAACGTGGTGTGCAATAACATAGTGCGTCGGAATATGATGTGCCATAACATGATATGTCCTGAACAAGGTGTGGTTGAATATTGTGTGACTTGGTGTGCCATAAGATTGTGTGTCAGAACGTGGTGTGCCATAACATAGAGCCTCGAAATATGGTTTACCATAACATGATATGTCCAGAACAAAGTGTGCTTGAATATGGTGTGACTTGGTGAGCCATAAGATTGTGCGTCAGAACGTGGTATGCCATAACATAGTGCCTCGGAATATGGTGTGCCATAACGTTATATGTCAAGAACAAGGTGTGCTTGAATATGGTGTGACTCTGTGTGACATAAGATTGTGCGTCAGAACGTGGTGTGCCATAACATAGTGCGTCGGAATATGATGTGCCATAACATGATATGTCCAGAACAAGGTGTGGTTGAATATTGTGTGATTTGGTGTTCCATAAGATTGTGTGTCAGAACATCGTGTGACATAACAAAGTGCCTCGGAATATGGTTTACCATAACATGGTATGTGCAGAATAAGGTGTGTTTGAATATGGTGTGACTTGATGAGCCATAAGATTGTGCGTCATAACGTGGTGTGCGATAACAAAGTACGTCGGAATATGGTGTGCCATAACATGATATGTCTAGAACAAGGTGTGCTTGAATATGGTGCGTCTTGGTGTGCCATAAGATTGTTTATCAGAACATGGTGTGCCATAACATAGTGTATCGGAATATATGGTACGCCATAACATGATATGTTCAGAACAAGGTGTGCTTGAATATGGTGTGACTTGGTGTGCCATAAGATTGTGTGTCAGAACGTGGTGTGCCATAACATAGTTCATCGGAATATGGTATGCCATAACATGATATGTCCGGAACAAGGTGTGCTTGAATATGGTGTGACTTGGTGTGCCATAAAATTTTGTGTCAGAACGTGGTGTGCCATAACCTGATATGTCCAGAACAAGGTGTGCTTGAATATGTCTGACTTGGTGGGCCATAGTATTTTATGTCAGAACATTGTGTGCCATATCATAGTGCATCGGAATATGGTGTGCCATAACATGGTATGTCCAGAACAAGGTGTGCTTGAATATGGTGTGACTTGGTGAACCATAAGATTTTCCTTCAGAACGTGGTGCGCAATAACATAATGCGTCAGAATATGGTGTGCCATAACATGATATTTCCAGAAAAAGGTGTACTTGAATATGGTGTGACTTGGTGTACCATAAGAGTGTGTTTCAGAACGTGGTGTGCCATAACATAGTGCGTTGGAATATGATGTTCCATAACATGATATGCCCCGAATAAGGTGTGGTTGAATATTGTGTGACTTGGTGAGCCATAAGATTATACGTTAGAACGTGGTGTGCGATAACATAGAGCCTCGGAATATGGTGTGCCATAACTTGATATGTCCAGAACAAGGTGTGCTTGAATATGGTGTGACTTGGCGAGCCGTAAAAATGTGCGTCAGAACGTGGTGTTCCATAACATAGTTCGTCGGAATATGGTGTGCCATAATATTATATGTCTAGAACAAGGTGTGCTTGAATATGGTGTGACTTGGTGTGCCATAACATAGTGCGTCGTAATATGGTGTGCCTTAACATGATATGTTCAGAACATGGTGTGCTTGAATATGGTGTGACTTGGTGTGCCATAAAATTTTGTGTTAGAACTTGGTGTGCCATAACATGATATTTCCAGAACAAGGTTTGCTTGAATATGTCTGACTTGGTGTGCCATAAGATTTTATGTCAGAACGTTGTGTGCCATATCATAGTGCATCAGAATATGGTGTGCCATAACATGATATGTCCAGAACAAGGTGTGCTTGAATATGGTGTGACTCTATATGCCATAAAATTGTGCGTCAGAACGTGGTGTGCCATAACATAGTGTGTTGGAATATGATGTGCTATAACATGATGTGTCCAGAAAAAGGTGTGGTTGAATATTGTTTGACTTTCTGTGCCATAAGATTGGGTGTCAGAACGTGGTGTGCCATAACATAGAGCCTCGTAATATGATTTGCCAAAACATGATATGTCCAGAACAAGCTGTGCTTGAATATGGTGTGACTTGGTGAACCATAAGACTGTGCGTCAGAACGTGGTGTGCCATAACAGAATACCTCGGAATATGGTGTGCCATAAAATGATATTTCCAGAACAAGGTGTGCTTGAATATGGTGTGACTTGGTGTGCCATAATATTGTGTGTCAGAACGTGGTGTGCCATATCATAGTGCGTCGGAATATGTTATGCCATAAAATGATATATCCAGAACAAGGTGTGGTTGAATATTGTGTGAATTGGTGTGCCATAAGATTGTGTGTCAGAATGTGGTGTGCTATAACATAGAGCCTCGGAATATGGTTTGCAATAATATGATATGTCCAGAACAAGGTGTGCTTGAATATGGTGTGACTTGGTGAGCCATAAGATTGTGCGTCAGAACGTGGTGTGCGATAACATATTGCGTCGGAATATGATGTTCCATTACATGATATGTCAGAACAAGGTGTACTTGAATATTGTGTGACTTGGTGTGCCATAAGATTGTGTGTCAGAACGTGGTGTACCATAACATAGTGCGTCAAAAATATGGTATGCCATAACATGATATGTCCAGAACAAGGCGCGGTTGAATATTGTGTGACTTGGTGTGCCATAACATAGAGCCTCGGAATATGGTTTGCCATAACATGATATGTCCAGAATAATGTGTGCTTGAATATTGTGTAACTTGGTGAGCCATAAGATTGTGCGTCAGAACGTGGTATGCGATAACATAGTGCGTCGGAATATGGTGTGCCATAACATGATATGTCCAGAATAAGGTGTGCTTGAATATGGTATGACTTGGGGTGCCATAATATTTTTTTTCAGAACGTGGTATTCCATAACATAGTACGTCGGAATATGGTATGCCATAACATGATATGTCCAGAACAAGGTGTGCTTGAATATGGTGTGACTTGGTGAACCATAAGATTGTGAGTCAGAACGTGGTGTGCCATAACAGAATACCTCGGAATATGGTGTGCCATAAAATGATATCTCCAGAACAAGGTGTGCTTGAATATGGTGTGACTTGGTTTGACATAAGATTGTGTGTCAGAACGTGGTGTGCCATATCATAGTGCGTCGGAATATGTTATGCCATAAAATGATATATCCAGAACAAGGTGTGGTTGAATATTGTGTGACTTGTTGTGCCATAAGATTGTGTGTCAGAATGTGGTGTGCTATAACATAGATCCTCGGAATATGGTTTGCCATAATATGATATGTCCAGAACAAAGTGTGCTTGAATATGGTGTGACTTGGTGAGCCATAAGATTGTGCGTCAGAACGTGGTGTGTGATAACATATTGCGTCAGAATATGATGTGCCATTACATGATATGCAGAACAAGGTGTACTTGAGTATGGTGTGACTTGGTGTGCCATAAGATTGTGCGTCAGAACGTGGTATGCGATAACATAGTGCGTCGGAATATGGTGTGCCATAACATGATATGTCCAGAATAAAGTGTGCTTGAATATGGTATGACTTGGTGTGCCATAAGATTGTGTGTCAGAACGTGGTATGCCATAACATAGTACGTCGGAATATGGTGTGCTATAACATGATATATCCAGAACGTGGTGTGCCATAACATAGTGCGTCGGAATATTGTGTGCCACAACATGATATGTTTAGAATATGGTGTGACTTGGTGTGCCATAAGATTGTGTGTCAGAACGTGGTGTGCCATAACATAGAGCCTTGGAATATTGTTTGCCATAACATGATATGTTCAGAACAAGGTGTGCATGAATATGGGGTGACTTGGTGAGCCATAACATTTTGCGTCAGAACATGGTGTGCGAAAACATACTGCGTCGGAATATGGTGTGCCATATCATGATATGTCGAGAATAAGGTGTGCTTGAATATGGTATGACTTGGTGTCCCATAAGATTGTATGTCAGAACGTGGTGTGCCATAACATAGTGCGTCGGAATATGGTGTGCCATAATATGATATGTCTAGAACAAGGTGTGCTTGAATATGGTGTGACTTGGTGTGCCATAACATAGTGCGTCGGAATATGGTGTGCCTTAACATGATATGTCCAGAACAAGGTGTGCTTGAATATGGTGTGACTCTTTGTGCCATAAGATTGTGCTTCAGAACGTGGGGTGCCATAACATAGTGTGTTGGAATATGATGTGCCATAACATGATATGTCCAGAACAAGGTGTGGTTGAATATTGTTTGACTTTGTGTGCCATAAGATTGGGTGTCAGAACGTGGTTTGCCATAACATAGAGCCTCGTAATATGGTTTGCCAAAACATGATATGTCCAGAACAAGCTGTGCTTGAATATGGTGTGACTTGGTGAACCATAAGATTGTGCGTCAGAACGTGGTGTGCCATAACATAGTACCTCGGAATATGGTGTTCCATAAAGTGATATGTCCAGAACAAGGTGTGCTTGAATATGGTGTGCCATAAGATTGTGTGTCAGAACGTGGTATGCCATATCATTGCGTCGGAATATGTTATGCCATAAAATGATATGTCCAGAACAAGGTGTGGTTGAATAATGTGTGACTTGGTGTGCCATAATATTGTGTGTCATAATGTGGTGTGCTATAACATAGAGCCTCGGAATATGGTTTGCCATAATATGATATGTCCAGAACAAGGTGTGCTTGAATATAGTGTGACTTGGTGAGCCATAAGATTGTGCATCAGAACGTGGTGTGCGATAACATATTGCGTCGGAATATGATGTGCCATTACATGATATGTCAGAATAAGGTGTACTTGAATATGGTGTGACTTGGTGTGCCATAAGATTGTGTGTCAGAACGTGGTGTGCCATAACATAGTGCGTCGGAATATGGTATGCCATAACATGATATGTACAGAACAAGGTGCAGTTGAATATTGTGTGACTTGGTGTGCCATAACATAGAGCCTCGGAATATGGTTTTCCATAACATGATATGTCCAGAACAAGGTGTGCTTGAATATGGTGTAACTTGGTGAGCCATAAGATTGTTCGTCAGAAAGTGGTATGCGATAACATAGTGCGTCGGAATATGGTGTGCCATAACATGCTATGTCCAGAATAAGGGTGCTTGAATATGGTATGCCTTGGTGTGTCATAAGATTTTGTATCATAACGTGGAATGCCATAACATAGTACGTCGGAATATGGTATGCCATAACATGATATGTCCAGAACAAGGTGTGCGTGAATATGGTGTGACTTAGTGTGCTATAAAATTTTGTGTGATAACGTGGTGTGCCATAACATAGTGTGTCGGAATATGGTCTGCCACAACATGATATGTACAGAACAAGGTGTGCTTGAATATGGTATGACTTAGTGTGCTATAAGATTGTATGTCAGAACGTGGTGTGCCATAACATAGTGCGTCGGAATATGGTGTGCCATAACATGATATGTCAGAACAAGGTGTACTTGAATATTGTGTGACTTGGTGTGCCATAAGATTGTGTGTCAGAACGTGGTGTACCATAACATAGTGCGTCAAAAATATGGTATGCCATAACATGATATGTCCAGAACAAGGCGCGGTTGAATATTGTGTGACTTGGTGTGCCATAACATAGAGCCTCGGAATATGGTTTGCCATAACATGATATGTCCAGAATAATGTGTGCTTGAATATTGTGTAACTTGGTGAGCCATAAGATTGTGCGTCAGAACGTGGTATGCGATAACATAGTGCGTCGGAATATGGTGTGCCATAACATGATATGTCCAGAATAAGGTGTGCTTGAATATGGTATGACTTGGGGTGCCATAATATTTTTTTTCAGAACGTGGTATGCCATAACATAGTACGTCGGAATGTGGTATGCCATAACATGATATGTCCAGAACAAGGTGTGCTTGAATATGGTGTGACTTGGTGAACCATAAGATTGTGAGTCAGAACGTGGTGTGCCATAACAGAATACCTCGGAATATGGTGTGCCATAAAATGATATCTCCAGAACAAGGTGTGCTTGAATATGGTGTGACTTGGTTTGACATAAGATTGTGTGTCAGAACGTGGTGTGCCATATCATAGTGCGTCGGAATATGTTATGCCATAAAATGATATATCCAGAACAAGGTGTGGTTGAATATTGTGTGACTTGTTGTGCCATAAGATTGTGTGTCAGAATGTGGTGTGCTATAACATAGATCCTCGGAATATGGTTTGCCATAATATGATATGTCCAGAACAAAGTGTGCTTGAATATGGTGTGACTTGGTGAGCCATAAGATTGTGCGTCAGAACGTGGTGTGTGATAACATATTGCGTCAGAATATGATGTGCCATTACATGATATGCAGAACAAGGTGTACTTGAGTATGGTGTGACTTGGTGTGCCATAAGATTGTGCGTCAGAACGTGGTATGCGATAACATAGTGCGTCGGAATATGGTGTGCCATAACATGATATGTCCAGAATAAAGTGTGCTTGAATATGGTATGACTTGGTGTGCCATAAGATTGTGTGTCAGAACGTGGTATGCCATAACATAGTACGTCGGAATATGGTGTGCTATAACATGATATATCCAGAACGTGGTGTGCCATAACATAGTGCGTCGGAATATTGTGTGCCACAACATGATATGTTTAGAATATGGTGTGACTTGGTGTGCCATAAGATTGTGTGTCAGAACGTGGTGTGCCATAACATAGAGCCTTGGAATATTGTTTGCCATAACATGATATGTTCAGAACAAGGTGTGCATGAATATGGGGTGACTTGGTGAGCCATAAGATTTTGCGTCAGAACATGGTGTGCGAAAACATACTGCGTCGGAATATGGTGTGCCATAACATGATATGTCGAGAATAAGGTGTGCTTGAATATGGTATGACTTGGTGTCCCATAAGATTGTATGTCAGAACGTGGTGTGCCATAACATAGTGCGTCGGAATATGGTGTGCCATAATATGATATGTCTAGAACAAGGTGTGCTTGAATATGGTGTGACTTGGTGTGCCATAACATAGTGCGTCGGAATATGGTGTGCCTTAACATGATATGTCCAGAACAAGGTGTGCTTGAATATGGTGTGACTCTTTGTGCCGTAAGATTGTGCTTCAGAACGTGGGGTGCCATAACATAGTGTGTCGGAATATGATGTGCCATAACATGATATGTCCAGAACAAGGTGTGGTTGAATATTGTTTGACTTTGTGTGCCATAAGATTGGGTGTCAGAACGTGGTTTGCCATAACATAGAGCCTCGTAATATGGTTTGCCAAAACATGATATGTCCAGAACAAGCTGTGCTTGAATATGGTGTGACTTGGTGAACCATAAGATTGTGCGTCAGAACGTGGTGTGCCATAACATAGTACCTCGGAATATGGTGTTCCATAAAGTGATATGTCCAGAACAAGGTGTTCTTGAATATGGTGTGACTTGGTGTGCCATAAGATTGTGTGTCAGAACGTGGTATGCCATATCATAGTGCGTCGGAATATGTTATGCCATAAAATGATATGTCCAGAACAAGGTGTGGTTGAATAATGTGTGACTTGGTGTTCCATAATATTGTGTGTCATAATGTGGTGTGCTATAACATAGAGCCTCGGAATATGGTTTGCCATAATATGATATGTCCAGAACAAGGTGTGCTTGAATATAGTGTGACTTGGTGAGCCATAAGATTGTGCATCAGAACGTGGTGTGCGATAACATATTGCGTCGGAATATGATGTGCCATTACATGATATGTCAGAATAAGGTGTACTTGAATATGGTTTGACTTGGTGTGCCATAAGATTGTGTGTCAGAACGTGGTGTGCCATAACATAGTGCGTCGGAATATGGTATGCCATAACATGATATGTACAGAACAAGGTGCAGTTGAATATTGTGTGACTTGGTGTGCCATAACATAGAGCCTCGGAATATGGTTTTCCATAACATGATATGTCCAGAACAAGGTGTGCTTGAATATGGTGAACTTGGTGAGCCATAAGATTGTTCGTCAGAAAGTGGTATACGATAACATAGTGCGTCGGAATATGGTGTGCCATAACATGCTATGTCCAGAATAAGGGTGCTTGAATATGGTATGCCTTGGTGTGTCATAAGATTTTGTATCATAACGTGGAATGCCATAACATAGTACGTCGGAATATGGTATGCCATAACATGATATGTCCAGAACAAGGTGTGCGTGAATATGGTGTGACTTAGTGTGCTATAAAATTTTGTGTGATAACGTGGTGTGCCATAACATAGTGTGTCGGAATATGGTCTGCCACAACATGATATGTACAGAACAAGGTGTGCTTGAATATGGTATGACTTAGTGTGCTATAAGATTGTATGTCAGAACGTGGTGTGCCATAACATAGTGCGTCGGAATATGGTGTGCCATAACATGATATGTCAGAACAAGGTGTACTTGAATATTGTGTGACTTGGTGTGCCATAAGATTGTGTGTCAGAACGTGGTGTACCATAACATAGTGCGTCAAAATATGGTATGCCATAACATGATATGTCCAGAACAAGGCGCGGTTGAATATTGTGTGACTTGGTGTGCCATAACATAGAGCCTCGGAATATGGTTTGCCATAACATGATATGTCCAGAATAATGTGTGCTTGAATATTGTGTAACTTGGTGAGCCATAAGATTGTGCGTCAGAACGTGGTATGCGATAACATAGTGCGTCGGAATATGGTGTGCCATAACATGATATGTCCAGAATAAGGTGTGCTTGAATATGGTATGACTTGGGGTGCCATAATATTTTTTTCAGAACGTGGTATGCCATAACATAGTACGTCGGAATGTGGTATGCCATAACATGATATGTCCAGAACAAGGTGTGCTTGAATATGGTTGACTTGGTGAACCATAAGATTGTGAGTCAGAACGTGGTGTGCCATAACAGAATACCTCGGAATATGGTGTGCCATAAAATGATATTTCCAGAACAAGGTGTGCTTGAATATGGTGTGACTTGGTTTGACATAAGATTGTGTGTCAGAACGTGGTGTGCCATATCATAGTGCGTCGGAATATGTTATGCCATAAAATGATATATCCAGAACAAGGTGTGGTTGAATATTGTGTGACTTGTTGTGCCATAAGATTGTGTGTCAGAATGTGGTGTGCTATAACATAGATCCTCGGAATATGGTTTGCCATAATATGATATGTCCAGAACAAAAGTGTGCTTGAATATGGTGACTTGGGTGAGCCATAAGATTGTGCGTCAGAACGTGGTGTGTTAACATATTGCGTCAGAATATGATGTGCCATTACATGAATATGCAGAACAAGGTGTACTTGAGTATGGTGTGACTTGGTGTGCCATAAGATTGTGCGTCAGAACGTGGTATGCGATAATAGTGCGTCGGAATATGGTGTGCCATAACATGATATGTCCGAAATAAGTGTGCTTGAATATGGATGACTTGGTGTGCCATAAATTGTGTGTCAGAACGTGGTATGCCATAACATATACGTCGGAATATGGTGTGCTATAACATGATATATCCAGAACGTGGTGTGCCATAACATAGTGCGTCGGAATATTGTGTGCCACAACATGATATGTTTAGAATATGGTGTGACTTGGTGTGCCATAAGATTGTGTGTCAGAACGTGGTGTGCCATAACATAGAGCCTTGGAATATTGTTTGCCATAACATGATATGTTCAGAACAAGGTGTGCATGAATATGGGGTGACTTGGTGAGCCATAAGATTTTGCGTCAGAACATGTGTGGAAAACATACTGCGTCGGAATATGGTGTGCCATAACATGATATGTCGAGATATGTGCTTGAATATGGTATGACTTGGTGTCCCATAAGATTGTATGTCAGAACGTGGTGTGCCATAACATAGTGCGTCGAAATATGGTGTGCCATAAGATGAATGTCTAGAACAAGGTGTGCTTGAATATGGTGTGACTTGGTGTGCCATAACATAGTGCGTCGGAATATGGTGTGCCTTAACATGATATGTCCAGAAAAAGGTGTGCTTGAATATGGTGTGGCTCTTTGTGCCATAAGATTGTGCTTCAGAACGTGGGGTGCCATAACATAGTGTGTCGGAATATGATGTGCCATAACATGATATGTCCAGAACAAGGTGTGGTTGAATATTGTTTGACTTTGTGTGCCATAAGATTGGGTGTCAGAACGTGGTTTTCCATAAATAGCCTCGTAATATGGTTTGCCAAAACATGATATGTCCAGAACAAGCTGTGCTTGAATATGGTGTGACTTGGTGAACCATAAGATTGTGCGTCAGAACGTGGTGTGCCATAACATAGTACCAATATTGGTGTTTCCATAAAGTGATATGTCCAGAACAAGGTGTGCTTGAATATGGTGTGCCATAAGATTGTGTGTCAGAACGTGGTATGCCATATCATAGTGCGTCGGAATATGTTATGCCATAAAATGATATGTCTAGAACAAGGTGTGGTTGAATAATGTGTGACTTGGTGTGCCATAATATTGTGTGTCATAATGTGGTGTGCTATAACATAGAGCCTCGGAATATGGTTTGCCATAATATGATATGTCCAGAACAAGGTGTGCTTGAATATAGTGTGACTTGGTGAGCCATAAGATTGTGCATCAGAACGTGGTGTGCGATAACATATTGCGTCGGAATATGATGTGCCATTACATGATATGTCAGAATAAGGTGTACTTGAATATGGTGTGACTTGGTGTGCCATAAGATTGTGTGTCAGAACGTGGTGTGCCATAACATAGTGCGTCGGAATATGGTATGCCATAACATGCTATGTCCAGAATAAGGGTGCTTGAATATGGTATGCCTTGGTGTGTCATAAGATTTTGTATCATAACGTGGAATGCCATAACATAGTACGTCGGAATATGGTATGCCATAACATGATATGTCCAGAACAAGGTGTGCGTGAATATGGTGTGACTTAGTGTGCTATAAAATTTTGTGTGATAACGTGGTGTGCCATAACATAGTGTGTCGGAATATGGTCTGCCACAACATGATATGTACAGAACAAGGTGTGCTTGAATATGGTATGACTTAGTGTGCTATAAGATTGTATGTCAGAACGTGGTGTGCCATAACATAGTGCGTCGGAATATGGTGTGCCATAACATGATATGTCAGAACAAGGTGTACTTGAATATTGTGTGACTTGGTGTGCCATAAGATTGTGTGTCAGAACGTGGTGTACCATAACATAGTGCGTCAAAAATATGGTATGCCATAACATGATATGTCCAGAACAAGGCGCGGTTGAATATTGTGTGACTTGGTGTGCCATAACATAGAGCCTCGGAATATGGTTTGCCATAACATGATATGTCCAGAATAATGTGTGCTTGAATATTGTGTAACTTGGTGAGCCATAAGATTGTGCGTCAGAACGTGGTATGCGATAACATAGTGCGTCGGAATATGGTGTGCCATAACATGATATGTCCAGAATAAGGTGTGCTTGAATATGGTATGACTTGGGGTGCCATAATATTTTTTTTCAGAACGTGGTATGCCATAACATAGACGTCGGAATGTGGTATGCCATAACATGATATGTCCAGAACAAGGTGTGCTTGAATATGGTGTGACTTGGTGAACCATAAGATTGTGAGTCAGAACGTGGTGTGCCATAACAGAATACCTCGGAATATGTGTGCCATAAAATGATATTCCAGAAACAAGGTGTGCTTGAATATGGTTGTGACTTGGTTTGACATAAGATTGTGTGTCAGAACGTGGTGTGCCATATCATAGTGCGTCGGAATATGTTATGCCATAAAATGATATATCCAGAACAAGGTGTGGTTGAAATTGTGTGACTTGTTGTGCCATAAGATTGTGTGTCAGAATGTGGTGTGCTATAACATAGATCCTCGGAATATGGTTTGCCATAATATGATATGTCCAGAACAAAGTGTGCTTGAATATGGTGTGACTTGGTGAGCCATAAGATTGTGCGTCAGAACGTGGTGTGTGATAACATATTGCGTCAGAATATGATGTGCCATTACATGATATGAGAACAAGGTGTACTTGAGTATGGTGTGACTTGGTGTGCCATAAGATTGTGCGTCAGAACGTGGTATGCGATAACATAGTGCGTCGGAATATGGTGTGCCATAACATGATATGTCCAGAATAAAGTGTGCTTGAATATGGTATGACTTGGTGTGCCATAAGATTGTGTGTCAGAACGTGGTATGCCATAACATAGTACGTCGGAATATGGTGTGCTAACATGATATATCCAGAACGTGGTGTGCCATAACATAGTGCGTCGGAATATTGTGTGCCACAACATGATATGTTTAGAATATGGTGTGACTTGGTGTGTGCCATAAGATTGTGTGTCAGAACGTGGTGTGCCATAACATAGAGCCTTGGAATATTGTTTGCCATAACATGATATGTTCAGAACAAGGTGTGCATGAATATGGGGTGACTTGGTGAGCCATAAGATTTTGCGTCAGAACATGGTGTGCGAAAACATACTGCGTCGGAATATGGTGTGCCATAACATGATATGTCGAGAATAAGGTGTGCTTGAATATGGTATGACTTGGTGTCCCATAAGATTGTATGTCAGAACGTGGTGTGCCATAACATAGTGCGTCGAAATATGGTGTGCCATAATATGATATGTCTAGAACAAGGTGTGCTTGAATATGGTGTGACTTGGTGTGCCATAACATAGTGCGTCGGAATATGGTGTGCCTTAACATGATATGTCCAGAAAAAGGTGTGCTTGAATATGGTGTGGCTCTTTGTGCCATAAGATTGTGCTTCAGAACGTGGGGTGCCATAACATAGTGTGTCGGAATATGATGTGCCATAACATGATATGTCCAGAACAAGGTGTGGTTGAATATTGTTTGACTTTGTGTGCCATAAGATTGGGTGTCAGAACGTGGTTTTCCATAACATAGAGCCTCGTAATATGGTTTGCCAAAACATGATATGTCCAGAACAAGCTGTGCTTGAATATGGTGTGACTTGGTGAACCATAAGATTGTGCGTCAGAACGTGGTGTGCCATAACATAGTACCTCGGAATATGGTGTTCCATAAAGTGATATGTCCAGAACAAGGTGTGCTTGAATATGGTGTGCCATAAGATTGTGTGTCAGAACGTGGTATGCCATATCATAGTGCGTCGGAATATGTTATGCCATAAAATGATATGTCCAGAACAAGGTGTGGTTGAATAATGTGTGACTTGGTGTGCCATAATATTGTGTGTCATAATGTGGTGTGCTATAACATAGAGCCTCGGAATATGGTTTGCCATAATATGATATGTCCAGAACAAGGTGTGCTTGAATATAGTGTGACTTGGTGAGCCATAAGATTGTGCATCAGAACGTGGTGTGCGATAACATATTGCGTCGGAATATGATGTGCCATTACATGATATGTCAGAATAAGGTGTACTTGAATATGGTGTGACTTGGTGTGCCATAAGATTGTGTGTCAGAACGTGGTGTGCCATAACATAGTGCGTCGGAATATGGTATGCCATAACATGATATGTACAGAACAAGGTGCAGTTGAATATTGTGTGACTTGGTGTGCCATAACATAGAGCCTCGGAATATGGTTTTCCATAACATGATATGTCCAGAACAAGGTGTGCTTGAATATGGTGTAACTTGGTGAGCCATAAGATTGTTCGTCAGAAAGTGGTATGCGATAACATAGTGCGTCGGAATATGGTGTGCCATAACATGCTATGTCCAGAATAAGGGTGCTTGAATATGGTATGCCTTGGTGTGTCATAAGATTTTGTATCATAACGTGGAATGCCATAACATAGTACGTCGGAATATGGTATGCCATAACATGATATGTCCAGAACAAGGTGTGCGTGAATATGGTTGACTTAGTGTGCTATAAATTTGTGTGATAACGTGGTGTGCCAAAACATAGTGTGTCGGAATATGGTCTGCCACAACATGATATGTCCAGAACAAGGTGTGCTTGAATATGGTATGACTTAGTGTGCTATAAGATTGTATGTCAGAACGTGGTGTGCCATAACATAGTGCGTCGGAATATGGTGTGCCATAACATTATATGTCTAGAACAAGGTGTGCTTGAATATGGTGTGACTTGGTGTGCCATAAGATTGTGTATCAGAACGTGGTGTTCCATAACATACTGCTTCGGAATATGGTATGCCATAACATGATATGTCCAGAACAAGGTGTGCTTGAATATGGTTTGACTTGGTGTGCCATAAGATTGTGTGTCAGAACTTGGTGTGCCATAACATACTGCGTCGGAATATGGTATGCCATAACATGATATATCCAGAACAAGGTGCGGTTTAATATTATTTGACTTGGTGTGCTATAACATAGAGCCTCGGAATATGGTTTTCCATAACATGATATGTCCAGAACAAGGTGTGCTTGAATATGGTGTGACTTGGTGAGCCCTAAGATTGTGCGTCATAACGTGGTGTGCGATAACATAGTGCGTCGGAATATGGTGTGCCATAACATGATATGTCCAGAATAAGAAGTGCTTGAATATGGTGTGACTTGGTGTTCCATAATATTGCGTGTCAGAACGTGGTGTGCCATAACATAGTGCGTCGGAATATAGTATGCCATAACATGATATGTCCAGAACAAGGTGTGCTTGAATATGGTGTGACTTGGTGTGCTATAATATTGTGTGTCAGAACGTGGTGTGCCATAACATAGTGCGTCGGAATATGGTATGCCATAACATGATATGTCAGAACAAGGTATGGTCGAATATTGTGTGACTTAGTCTGCCATAATATTATGTGTCAGAACGTGGTGTGCCATAACACGAGCCTCGGAATACGGTTTTTCCATAACATGATATGTCAAAAACATGGTGTGACTTGGTGTTCCTTAAGATTGTGTGTCAGAACGTGGTGTGCCATAACATAGTGCGTCAGAATATGGTGTGCCATAACATGATATGTTAGAATAAGGTGTGGTTGAATATCGTGTGACTTGGTGTGCTATAAGATTGGGTGTCAGAACATGGTCTGCCATAACATAGAGCCCGGAATATGGTTTTTCCATAACACGATATGTCCAGAACAAGGTGTGCTTGAATATGGTGTGACTTAGGATAAGATTGTGCGTCAGAACGTGGTGTGCGATAACATAGTGCGTCGGAATATGGTGTGCCATAACATGATATGTCCAGAATAAGGTGTGCTGGAATATAGTGTGACTTGGTGTGCCATAAGATTGTGTGTCAGAACGTGGTGTGCCATAACATAGTGCGTCGGAATATGGTATGCCATAACATGATATGTCCAGAACAAGGGGTGCTTGAATATGGTGTGACTTGGTGTGCCATAAAATTGTGTGTCAGAACGTGGTGTGCCATAACATAGTGCGTCGAAATATGGTATGCCATAACATGATATGTCCAGAACAAGGTGCGGTTGAATATTGTGTGACTTAGTGTGCCATAACATAGAGCCTCGGAATATGGTTTGCCATAACATGGTATGTCCAGAACAAGGTGTGCTTGAATATGGTGTAACTTGGTGAGCCATAAGATTGCGCGTCAGAACGTGGTATGCGATAACATAGTGCGTCGGAATATGGTATGCCATAACAGATATGTCCAGAATAAGGTGTGCTTGAATATGGTATGACTTAGTGTGACATAAGATGGTGTCAGAACGTGGTATATGGTAAGCCATTACATAGTACGTCGGAATATGGTAAGCCATAACATGATATGTCCAGAACAAGGTGTGCTTGAATATGGTGTGACTTGGTGTGCCATAACATTGTGTGTCAGAACGTGGTGTGCCATAACATAATGTGTCGGAATATGGTATGCCATAGCATGATATCTCATAACAAGGTGTGGTAGAATATTGTGTGACTTGGTCTTCCCTAAGATTGTGTGTTAGAACGTGGTGTGCCATAACATAGTGCGTCGGAATATGGTGTGCCATAACATGATATGTCCAAAACAAGGTGTGGTTGATATTGTTTGACTTTGTGTGCCATAAGATTGGGTGTCAGAACGTGGTGTGCCATAACATAGAGACTCATAATATGGTTTGTCATAACATGATATGTCCAGAACAAGCTGCTTGAATATGGTGTGACTTAGTGTGCCATAAGATTGTGTGTCAGAATGTGGTGTGCCATAACATAGTGCGTCGGAATATGGTATGACATAACATGATATGTCCAGAACAAGGTGCGGTTGAATATTGTGTGACTTGGTGTGCCATAACATGATATGTCCAGAACAAGGTGTGCTTGAATATAGTGTAATTTGGTGAGCCATAATTGTGCGTCAGAACGTGGTATGCGATAACACAGTGCGTCGGAATATGGTGTGCCATAACATAATATGTCCATAATAAGGTGTGCTTGAATATGGTATAACTTGGTGTGCCATAAGATTGTGTGTCAGAACGTGGTATGACATAACATAGTACGTCGGAATATGGTATGCCATAACATGATATGTCCAGAACAAGGTGTGCTTGAATATGGTGTGACTTAGTGTTTAAACTTTTTTGTGAGAACGTGGTGTGCCATAACATAGTGCGTCGGAATATGGTGTGCCACAACATGATATGTCTAGAATAAGGTGTGCTTGAATATGGTGTGACTTGGTGTGCCATAAGATTGTGCCATAAGATTGTGTATCAGAACGTGGTGTTCCATAACATACTGCTTCGGAATATGGTATGCCATAACATGATATGTCCAGAACAAGGTGTGCTTGAATATGGTGTGACTTGGTGTGCCATAAGATTGTGTGTCAGAATGTGGTGTGCCATAACATACTGCGTCGGAATATGGTATGCCATAACATGATATATCAAGAACAAGGTGCGGTTTAATATTATTTGACTTGGTGTGCTATAATATAGAGCCTCGGAATATGGTTTTCCATAACATGATATGTCCAGAACAAGGTGTGCTTGAATATGGTGTGACTTGGTGAGCCCTAAGATTGTGCGTCAGAACGTGGTGTGCGATAACATAGTGCGTCGGAATATGGTGTGCCATAACATGATATGTCCAGAATAAAAGTGCTTGAATATGGTGTGACTTGGTGTGCCATAATTGTGTGTCAGAACGTGGTGTGCCATAACATGCCGTCGGATATAGTATGCCATAACATGATATGTCCAGAACAAAGTGTGTATGAATATGGTGTGACTTGGTGTGCTATAATATGTGTGTCAGAACGTGGTGTGCCATAACATAGTGCGTCGGAATATGGTATGCCATAACATGATATGTCAGAACAAGGTATGGTCGAATATTGTGTGACTTAGTCTGCCATAATATTGTGTGTCAGAACGTGTGTGCCATAACACAAGCCTCGGAATACGGTTTTCAAATAATGGTATGCCAAAAACATGGTGTGACTGGTGTTTCCTTAAGATTGTGGTGTCAGAACGTGGTGTGCCATAACATATGCGTCAGAATATGGTGTGCCATAACATGATTGTTAGAAAAAGGTGTGGTTGAATATCGTGTGTGACTTGGTGTGCTATAAGATTGGGTGTCAGAACATGGTCTGCCATAACATAGATCCCGGAATATGGTTTGCCATAACACGATATGTCCAGAACAAGGTGTGCTTGAATATGGTGTGACTTAGTAAGCCATAAGATTGTGCGTCAGAACGTGGTGTGCGATAACATAGTGCGTCGGAATATGGTGTGCCATAACATGATATGTCCAGAATAAGGTGTGCTGGAATATAGTGTGACTTGGTGTGCCATAAGATTGTGTGTCAGAACGTGGTGTGCCATAACATAGTGCTTCGGAATATGGTATGCCATAACATGATATGTCCAGAACAAGGGGTGCTTGAATATGGTGTGACTTGGTGTGCCATAAAATTGTGTGTCAGAACGTGGTGTGCCATAACATAGTGCGTCGAAATATGGTATGCCATAACATGATATGTCCAGAACAAGGTGCGGTTGAATATTGTGTGACTTAGTGTGCCATAACATAGAGCCTCGGAATATGGTTTGCCATAACATGATATGTCCAGAACAAGGTGTGCTTGAATATGGTGTAACTTGGTGAGCCATAAGATTGCGCGTCAGAACGTGGTATGCGATAACATAGTGCGTCGGAATATGGTATGCCATAACAAGATATGTCCAGAATAAGGTGTGCTTGAATATGGTATGACTTAGTGTGCCATAAGATTGTGTGTCAGAACGTGGTATATGGTAAGCCATAACATAGTACGTCGGAATATGGTAAGCTATAACATGATATGTCCAGAACAAGGTGTGCTTGAATATGGTGTGACTTGGTGTGCCATAACATTGTGTGTCAGAACGTGGTGTGCCATAACATAATGTGTCGGAATATGGTATGCCATAGCATGATATCTCATAACAAGGTGTGGTAGAATATTGTGTGACTTGGTCTTCCCTAAGATTGTGTGTTAGAACGTGGTGTGCCATAACATAGTGCGTCGGAATATGATGTGTCATAACATGATATGTCCAAAACAAGGTGTGGTTGAATATTGTTTGACTTTGTGTACCATAAGATTGTGTGTCAGAACGTGGTGTGCCATAACATAGAGACTAATATGGTTTGTCATAACATGATATGTCCAGAACAAGCCGTGCTTGAATATGGTGTGACTTAGTGTGCCATAAGATTGTGTGTCAGAATGTGGTGTGCCATAACATAGTGCGTCGGAATATGGTATGCCATAACATGATATGTCCAGAACAAGGTGCGGTTGAATATTGTGTGACTTGGTGTGCCATAACATGATATGTCCAGAACAAGGTGTGCTTGAATATGGTGTAATTTGGTGAGCCATAAGATTGTGCGTCAGAACGTGGTATGCGATAACACAGTGCGTCGGAATATGGTGTGCCATAACATAATATGTCCATAATAAGGTGTGCTTGAATATGGTATAACTTGGTGTGCCATAAGATTGTGTGTCAGAACGTGGTATGCCATAACATAGTACGTCGGAATATGGTATGCCATAACATGATATGTCCAGAACAAGGTGTGCTTGAATATGGTGTGACTTAGTGTGTTATAAACGTTTTTGTGAGAACGTGGTGTGCCATAACATAGTGCGTCGGAATATGGTGTGCCACAACATGATATGTCTAGAATAAGGTGTGCTTGAATATGGTGTGACTTGGTGTGCCATAAGATTGTTTGTCAGAACGTGGTGTGCCATAACATAGAGCCTCGGAATATGGTTTTCCATAACATGATATGTTCAGAACAAGGTGTGCATGAATATGGTGTGACTTGGTGAGCCATAAGGTTGTGCGTCAGAACGTGGTATGCGATAACACAGTGCGTCGGAATATGGTGTGCCATAACATAATATGTCCATAATAAAGTGTGCTTGAATATGGTATAACTTGGTGTGTTATAAGATTATGTGTCAGAACGTGGTATGCCATAACATAGTACGTCGGAATATGGTATGCCATAACATGATATGTCCAGAACAAGGTGTGCTTGAATATGGTGTGACTTAGTGTGTTATAAACGTTTTTGTGAGAACGTGGTGTGCCATAACATAGTGCGTCAGAATATGGTGTGCCACAACATGATATGTCTAGAATAAGGTGTGCTTGAATATGGTGTGACTTGGTGAACCATAAGATTGTGAGTCAGAACGTGGTGTGCCATAACAGAATACCTCGGAATATGGTGTGCCATAAAATGATATTTCCAGAACAAGGTGTGCATGAATATGGTGTGACTTGGTTTGACATAAGATTGTGTGTCAGAACGTGGTGTGCCATATCATAGTGCGTCGGAATATGTTATGCCATAAAATGATATATCCAGAACAAGGTGTGGTTGAATATTGTGTGACTTGTTGTGCCATAAGATTGTGTGTCAGAATGTGGTGTGCTATAACATAGATCCTCGGAATATGGTTTGCCATAATATGATATGTCCAGAACAAAGTGTGCTTGAATATGGTGTGACTTGGTGAGCCATAAGATTGTGCGTCAGAACGTGGTGTGTGATAACATATTGCGTCAGAATATGATGTTCCATTACATGATATGCAGAACAAGGTGTACTTGAGTATGGTGTGACTTGGTGTGCCATAAGATTGTGCGTCAGAACGTGGTATGCGATAACATAGTGCGTCGGAATATGGTGTGCCATAACATGATATGTCCAGAATAAAGTGTGCTTGAATATGGTATGACTTGGTGTGCCATAAGATTGTGTGTCAGAACGTGGTATGCCATAACATAGTACGTCGGAATATGGTGTGCTATAACATGATATATCCAGAACGTGGTGTGCCATAACATAGTGCGTCGGAATATTGTGTGCCACAACATGATATGTTTAGAATATGGTGTGACTTGGTGTGCCTAAATTGTGTGTCAGAACGTGGTGTGCCATAACATAGAGCCTTGGAATATTGTTTGCCATAACATGATATTTCAGAACAAGGTGTGCATGAATATGGGGTGACTGGTGAGCCATAAGATTTTGCGTCAGAACATGGTGTGCGAAACATACTGCGTCGGAATATGGTGTGCCATAACATGATGTCGAGAATAAGGTGTGCTTGAATATGGTATGACTTGGTGTCCCATAAGATTGTATGTCAGAACGTGGTGTGCCATAACATAGTGCGTCGGAATATGGTGTGCCATAATATGATATGTCTAGAACAAGGTGCTTGAATATGGTGTGACTTGGTGTGCCATAACATAGTGCGTCGGAATATGTGTGCCTTAACATGATATGTCCAGAACAAGGTGTGCTTGAATATGTGTGACTCTGTGCCGTAAGATTGTGCTTCAGAACGTGGGGTGCCATAACATAGTGTGTCGGAATATGATGTGCCATAACATGATATGTCCAGAACAAGGTGTGGTTGAATATTGTTTGACTTTGTGTGCCATAAGATTGGGTGTCAGAACGTGGTTTGCCATAACATAGAGCCTCGTAATATGGTTTGCCAAAACATGATATGTCCAGAACAAGGTGTGCTTGAATATGGTGTGACTTAGTGAACCATAAGATTGTACGTCAGAACGTGGTGTGCCATAACATATTGCGTCGGAATATGTTATGCCATAAAATGATATGTCCAGAACAAGGTGTGGTTGAATAATGTGTGACTTGGTGTGCCATAATATTGTGTGTCATAATGTGGTGTGCTATAACATAGAGCCTCGGAATATGGTTTGCCATAATATGATATGTCCAGAACAAGGTGTGCTTGAATATAGTGTGACTTGGTGAGCCATAAGATTGTGCATCAGAACGTGGTGTGCGATAACATATTGCGTCGGAATATGATGTGCCATTACATGATATGTCAGAATAAGGTGTACTTGAATATGTGACTTGGTGTGCCATAAGATTGTGTGTCAGAACGTGGTGTGTGCCATAACATAGTGCGTCGGAATATGGTATGCCATAACATGATATGTACAGAACAAGGTGCAGTTGAATATTGTGTGACTTGGTGTGCCATAACATAGAGCCTCGGAATATGGTTTTTCCATAACATGATATGTCCAGAACAAGGTGTGCTTGAATATGGTGTAACTTGGTGAGCCATAAGATTGTTCGTCAGAAAGTGGTATGCGATAACATAGTGCGTCGGAATATGGTGTGCCATAACATGCTATGTCCAGAATAAGGGTGCTTGAATATGGTATGCCTTGGTGTGTCATAAGATTTTGTATCATAACGTGGAATGCCATAACATAGTACGTCGGAATATGGTATGCCATAACATGATATGTCCAGAACAAGGTGTGCGTGAATATGGTGTGACTTAGTGTGCTATAAAATTTTGTGTGATAACGTGGTGTGCCATAACATAGTGTGTCGGAATATGGTCTTCCACAACATGATATGTCCAGAACAAGGTGTGCTTGAATATGGTATGACTTAGTGTGCTATAAGATTGTATGTCAGAACGTGGTGTGCCATAACATAGTGCGTCGGAATATGGTGTGCCATAACATTATATGTCTAGAACAAGGTGTGCTTGAATATGGTGTGACTTGGTGTGCCATAAGATTGTGTATCAGAACGTGGTGTTCCATAACATACTGCTTCGGAATATGGTATGCCATAACATGATATGTCCAGAACAAGGTGTGCTTGAATATGGTTTGACTTGGTGTGCCATAAGATTGTGTGTCAGAACTTGGTGTGCCATAACATACTGCGTCGGAATATGGTATGCCATAACATGATATATCCAGAACAAGGTGCGGTTTAATATTATTTGACCGTGTGTGCTATAACATAGAGCCTCGGAATATGGTTTTCCATAACATGATATGTCCAGAACAAGGTGTGCTTGAATATGGTGTGACTTGGTGAGCCCTAAGATTGTGCGTCATAACGTGGTGTGCGATAACATAGTGCGTCGGAATATGGTGTGCCATAACATGATATGTCCAGAATAAGAAGTGCTTGAATATGGTGTGACTTGGTGTTCCATAATATTGCGTGTCAGAACGTGGTGTGCCATAACATAGTGCGTCGGAATATAGTATGCCATAACATGATATGTCCAGAACAAGGTGTGCTTGAATATGGTGTGACTTGGTGTGCTATAATATTGTGTGTCAGAACGTGGTGTGCCATAACATAGTGCGTCGGAATATGGTATGCCATAACATGATATGTCAGAACAAGGTATGGTCGAATATTGTGTGACTTAGTCTGCCATAATATTGTGTGTCAGAACGTGGTGTGCCATAACACAGAGCCTCGGAATACGGTTTTCCATAACATGATATGTCAAAAACATGGTGTGACTTGGTGTTCCTTAAGATTGTGTGTCAGAACGTGGTGTGCCATAACATAGTGCGTCAGAATATGGTGTGCCATAACATGATATGTTAGAATAAGGTGTGGTTGAATATCGTGTGACTTGGTGTGCTATAAGATTGGGTGTCAGAACATGGTCTGCCATAACATAGAGGCCGGAATATGGTTTGCCATAACACGATATGTCCAGAACAAGGTGTGCTTGAATATGGTGTGACTTAGTGAGCCATAAGATTGTGCGTCAGAACGTGGTGTGCGATAACATAGTGCGTCGGAATATGGTGTGCCATAACATGATATGTCCAGAATAAGGTGTGCTGGAATATAGTGTGACTTGGTGTGCCATAAGATTGTGTGTCAGAACGTGGTGTGCCATAACATAGTGCGTCGGAATATGGTATGCCATAACATGATATGTCCAGAACAAGGGGTGCTTGAATATGGTGTGACTTGGTGTGCCATAAAATTGTGTGTCAGAACGTGGTGTGCCATAACATAGTGCGTCGAAATATGGTATGCCATAACATGATATGTCCAGAACAAGGTGCGGTTGAATATTGTGTGACTTAGTGTGCCATAACATAGAGCCTCGGAATATGGTTTGCCATAACATGGTATGTCCAGAACAAGGTGTGCTTGAATATGGTGTAACTTGGTGAGCCATAAGATTGCGCGTCAGAACGTGGTATGCGATAACATAGTGCGTCGGAATATGGTATGCCATAACAAGATATGTCCAGAATAAGGTGTACTTGAATATGGTATGACTTAGTGTGACATAAGATTGTGTGTCAGAACGTGGTATATTGTAAGCCATTACATAGTACGTCGGAATATGGTAAGCCATAACATGATATGTCCAGAACAAGGTGTGCTTGAATATGGTGTGACTTGGTGTGCCATAACATTGTGTGTCAGAACGTGGTGTGCCATAACATAATGTGTCGGAATATGGTATGCCATAGCATGATATCTCATAACAAGGTGTGGTAGAATATTGTGTGACTTGGTCTTCCCTAAGATTGTGTGTTAGAACGTGGTGTGCCATAACATAGTGCGTCGGAATATGGTGTGCCATAACATGATATGTCCAAAACAAGGTGTGGTTGAATATTGTTTGACTTTGTGTGCCATAAGATTGGGTGTCAGAACGTGGTGTGCCATAACATAGAGACTCATAATATGGTTTGTCATAACATGATATGTCCAGAACAAGCTGTGCTTGAATATGGTGTGACTTAGTGTGCCATAAGATTGTGTGTCAGAATGTGGTGTGCCATAACATAGTGCGTCGGAATATGGTATGACATAACATGATATGTCCAGAACAAGGTGCGGTTGAATATTGTGTGACTTGGTGTGCCATAACATGATATGTCCAGAACAAGGTGTGCTTGAATATAGTGTAATTTGGTGAGCCATAATATTGTGCGTCAGAACGTGGTATGCGATAACACAGTGCGTCGGAATATGGTGTGCCATAACATAATATGTCCATAATAAGGTGTGCTTGAATATGGTATAACTTGGTGTGCCATAAGATTGTGTGTCAGAACGTGGTATGACATAACATAGTACGTCGGAATATGGTATGCCATAACATGATATGTCCAGAACAAGGTGTGCTTGAATATGGTGTGACTTAGTGTGTTATAAAATTTTTTGTGAGAACGTGGTGTGCCATAACATAGTGCGTCGGAATATGGTGTGCCACAACATGATATGTCTAGAATAAGGTGTGCTTGAATATGGTGTGACTTGGTGTTCCATAAGATTTTGCCATAAGATTGTGTATCAGAACGTGGTGTTCCATAACATACTGCTTCGGAATATGGTATGCCATAACATGATATGTCCAGAACAAGGTGTGCTTGAATATGGTGTGACTTGGTGTGCCATAAGATTGTGTGTCAGAACGTGGTGTGCCATAACATACTGCGTCGGAATATGGTATGCCATAACATGATATATCCAGAACAAGGTGCGGTTTAATATTATTTGACTTGGTGTGCTATAATATAGAGCCTCGGAATATGGTTTTCCATAACATGATATGTCCAGAACAAGGTGTGCTTGAATATGGTGTGACTTGGTGAGCCCTAAGATTGTGCGTCAGAACGTGGTGTGCGATAACATAGTGCGTCGGAATATGGTGTGCCATAACATGATATGTCCAGAATAAGAAGTGCTTGAATATGGTGTGACTTGGTGTGCCATAAGATTGTGTGTCAGAACGTGGTGTGCCATAACATAGTGCGTCGGAATATAGTATGCCATAACATGATATGTCCAGAACAAAGTGTGTATGAATATGGTGTGACTTGGTGTGCTATAATATTGTGTGTCAGAACGTGGTGTGCCATAACATAGTGCGTCGGAATATGGTATGCCATAACATGATATGTCAGAACAAGGTATGGTCGAATATTGTGTGACTTAGTCTGCCATAATATTGTGTGTCAGAACGTGGTGTGCCATAACACAGAGCCTCGGAATACGGTTTTCAATAACATGATATGTCAAAAACATGGTGTGACTTGGTGTTCCTTAAGATTGTGTGTCAGAACGTGGTGTGCCATAACATAGTGCGTCAGAATATGGTGTGCCATAACATGATATGTTAGAATAAGGTGTGGTTGAATATCGTGTGACTTGGTGTGCTATAAGATTGGGTGTCAGAACATGGTCTGCCATAACATAGATCCCGGAATATGGTTTGCCATAACACGATATGTCCAGAACAAGGTGTGCTTGAATATGGTGTGACTTAGTAAGCCATAAGATTGTGCGTCAGAACGTGGTGTGCGATAACATAGTGCGTCGGAATATGGTGTGCCATAACATGATATGTCCAGAATAAGGTGTGCTGGAATATAGTGTGACTTGGTGTGCCATAAGATTGTGTGTCAGAACGTGGTGTGCCATAACATAGTGCGTCGGAATATGGTATGCCATAACATGATATGTCCAGAACAAGGGGTGCTTGAATATGGTGTGACTTGGTGTGCCATAAAATTGTGTGTCAGAACGTGGTGTGCCATAACATAGTGCGTCGAAATATGGTATGCCATAACATGATATGTCCAGAACAAGGTGCGGTTGAATATTGTGTGACTTAGTGTGCCATAACATAGAGCCTCGGAATATGGTTTGCCATAACATGGTATGTCCAGAACAAGGTGTGCTTGAATATGGTGTAACTTGGTGAGCCATAAGATTGCGCGTCAGAACGTGGTATGCGATAACATAGTGCGTCGGAATATGGTATGCCATAACAAGATATGTCCAGAATAAGGTGTACTTGAATATGGTATGACTTAGTGTGACATAAGATTGTGTGTCAGAACGTGGTATATTGTAAGCCATTACATAGTACGTCGGAATATGGTAAGCCATAACATGATATGTCCAGAACAAGGTGTGCTTGAATATGGTGTGACTTGGTGTGCCATAACATTGTGTGTCAGAACGTGGTGTGCCATAACATAATGTGTCGGAATATGGTATGCCATAGCATGATATCTCATAACAAGGTGTGGTAGAATATTGTGTGACTTGGTCTTCCCTAAGATTGTGTGTTAGAACGTGGTGTGCCATAACATAGTGCGTCGGAATATGATGTGTCATAACATGATATGTCCAAAACAAGGTGTGGTTGAATATTGTTTGACTTTGTGTACCATAAGATTGTGTGTCAGAACGTGGTGTGCCATAACATAGAGACTCATAATATGGTTTGTCATAACATGATATGTCCAGAACAAGCCGTGCTTGAATATGGTGTGACTTAGTGTGCCATAAGATTGTGTGTCAGAATGTGGTGTGCCATAACATAGTGCGTCGGAATATGGTATGCCATAACATGATATGTCCAGAACAAGGTGCGGTTGAATATTGTGTGACTTGGTGTGCCATAACATGATATGTCCAGAACAAGGTGTGCTTGAATATGGTGTAATTTGGTGAGCCATAAGATTGTGCGTCAGAACGTGGTATGCGATAACACAGTGCGTCGGAATATGGTGTGCCATAACATAATATGTCCATAATAAGGTGTGCTTGAATATGGTATAACTTGGTGTGCCATAAGATTGTGTGTCAGAACGTGGTATGACATAACATAGTACGTCGGAATATGGTATGCCATAACATGATATGTCCAGAACAAGGTGTGCTTGAATATGGTGTGACTTAGTGTGTTATAAAATTTTTTGTGAGAACGTGGTGTGCCATAACATAGTGCGTCGGAATATGGTGTGCCACAACATGATATGTCTAGAATAAGGTGTGCTTGAATATGGTGTGACTTGGTGTTCCATAAGATTTTGCCATAAGATTGTGTATCAGAACGTGGTGTTCCATAACATACTGCTTCGGAATATGGTATGCCATAACATGATATGTCCAGAACAAGGTGTGCTTGAATATGGTGTGACTTGGTGTGCCATAAGATTGTGTGTCAGAACGTGGTGTGCCATAACATACTGCGTCGGAATATGGTATGCCATAACATGATATATCCAGAACAAGGTGCGGTTTAATATTATTTGACTTGGTGTGCTATAATATAGAGCCTCGGAATATGGTTTTCCATAACATGATATGTCCAGAACAAGGTGTGCTTGAATATGGTGTGACTTGGTGAGCCCTAAGATTGTGCGTCAGAACGTGGTGTGCCATAACATAGTGTGTCGGAATATGGTATGCCATAACATGATATGTCCAGAACAAGGTGTGCTTGAATATGGTGTGACTTGGTGTGCTATAAGATTGTGTGTCAGAACGTGGTGTGCCTTAACATAGTGCGTCGGAATATGGTATGCCATAACATGATATGTCAGAACAAGGTGTGATTGAATATTGTGTGACTTGGTCTGCCATAAGATTGTGTGTCAGAACGTGGTGTGCCATAACACAGAGCCTCAGAATATGGTTTTCCATAACATGATATGTCCAAAACATGGTGTGACTTGGTGTTACATAATATTGTGTGTCAGAACGTGGTGTGCCATAACATAGTGCGTCGGAATATGGTGTGCCATAACATGTTATGTTAGAATAAGGTGTGGTTGAATATTGTGTGACTTGGTGTGCCATAAGATTGTGTGTCAGAACATGGTGTGCCATAACATGGAGCCTCGAAAAACGGTTCGCCATGACATGATATGTCCAGAACATGGAGTGACTTGATGTGCCATAAAATATTGTGTCAGAACGTGGTGTGCTATAACATAGTGCGTCGGAATATGGTGTGCCATAACATGATATGTCTGGAACAAGGTTTGTTTGAATATGTGTGACTTGGTGTGCTATAAGATTGTGTGTCAGAACGTGGTGTGCCATAACATAGTGCGTCGGAATATGGTATGCCTTAACATGATATGTCCAGAACAAGGTGCGGTTGAATATTGCTTGATTTGTTGTGCCATAACATAGAGCCCCGGAATATGGTTTGCCATAACACGATATGTCCAGAACAAGGTGTGCTTGAATATGATGTGACTTGGTGAGCCATAAGATTGTGCATCAGAACGTGGTGTGCGATAACATAGTGCGTCGGAATATGGTGTGCCATAACATGATATGTACATAATAAGGTGCGCTTGAATATGGCGTGACTTAGTGTTCAATAAGATTGTGTGTCAGAACGTGGTGTGCCATAACATAGTGCGTCGGAATATGGTATGCCATAACATGATATGTACAGAACAAAGTGTGCTTGAATATGGTGTGACTTGGTGTGCCATAAGATTGTGTGTCAGAACGTGGTGTGCCATAACATAGTGCGTCGAAATATGGTATGCCATAACATGATATGTCCAGAACAAGGTGCGGTTGAATATTGCATGACTTAGTGTGCCATAACATAGAGCCTCAGAATATGGTTTTCCATAACATGATATGTCCAGAACAAGGTGTGCTTGAATATGGTGTAACTTGGTGAGCCTTAAGATTGTGCGTCAGAACGTGGTATGCGATAACATAGTGCGTCGGAATATGGTGTTCCATAACATGATATGTCCAGAATAACGTGTGCTTGAATATGGTTTGACTTGATGTGCCATAAGATTGTGTGTCAAAACGTGGTATGCCATAACATTGTACGTCGGAATATTGTATGCCATAACATGATATTTCCAGAACAATGTGTGCTTGAATATGGTGTGAATTGGTGTGCCATAACATTGTGTGTTAGAACGTGGTGTGCCATAACATAATGTGTCGGAATATGGTATGCCATAACATGATATGTCAGAACAAGGTGTGGTAGAATATTGTGTGACTTGGTCTTCCCTAAGATTGTGTGTTAGAACGTGGTGTTCCATAACATAGTGCGTCGTAATATGGTATGCCATAACATGATATGTCCGGAACAAGGTGTGTTTGAATATGGTGTGACTTAGTGTGCCATAAAATTTTGTGTGAGAACGTGCTGTGCCATAACATAATTCGTCGGAATAATGCGTCGGAATATGGTGTGCCACAACATGATATGTCTAGAATAAGGTGTGCTTGAATATGGTGTGACTTGGTGTGCCATAACATAGAGCCTCGGAATATGGTTTTCCATAACATGATATGTTCAGAACAAGGTGTGCATGAATATGGTGTGACTTGGTGAGCCATAAGGTTGTGCGTCAGAACGTGGTGTGCGAAAACATAGTGCGTCGGAATATGGTGTGCCATAACATGATATGTCCAGAACAAGGTGTGCTTAAATATGGTATGACTTGGTGTGCCATAAGATTGTATGTCAGAACGTGGTGTGCCATAACATAGTGCGTCGGAATATGGTATGCCATAACATGATATGTCCAAAACAAGGTGTGTTATAATATGGTGTGACTTGGTGTGCCATAAGATTGTGTGTCAGAACGTGGTGTGCCATAACATAGTACGTCGGAATATGGTATGCCATAACATCATATGTCCAGAAAAAGGTGTGCTTGAATATGGTGTGACTTGGTGTGCCATAAGATTGTGCGTCAGAACGTGGTGTGCGATAAAATAGTGCGTCGGAATATGGTGTTCCATAACATGATATGTCCAGAACAAGGTGTGCTTGAATATGGTGTGACTTGGTGTGCCATAAGATTGTGTGTCAGAACGTGGTGTGCCATAACATGATATGTCCTGAACAAGGTGTGCTTGAATATGGTGTGACTTGGTCTGCCATAAGATTGTGTGTCAGAACGTGGTGTGCCATAACATAGAGCCTCGGAATATGGTTTTCCATAACATGATATGTTCAGAACAAGGTGTGCATGAATATGGTATGACTTGGTGAGCCATATGGTTGTGCGTCAGAACGTGGTGTGCGAAAACATAGTGCGTCGGAATATGGTGTGCCATAACATGATATGTCCAGAACAAGGTGTGCTTAAATATGGTATGACTTGGTGTGCCATAAGATTGTATGTCAGAACGTGGTGTGCCATAACATAGTGCGTCGGAATATGGTATGCCATAACATGATATGTCCAAAACAAGGTGTGTTATAATATGGTGTGACTTGGTGTGCCATAAGATTGTGTGTCAGAACGTGGTGTGCCATAACATAGTACGTCGGAATATGGTATGCCATAACATCATATGTCCAGAAAAAGGTGTGCTTGAATATGGTGTGACTTGGTGTGCCATAAGATTGTGCGTCAGAACGTGGTGTGCGATAAAATAGTGCGTCGGAATATGGTGTTCCATAACATGATATGTCCAGAACAAGGTGTGCTTGAATATGGTGTGACTTGGTGTGCCATAAGATTGTGTGTCAGAACGTGGTGTTCCATAACATGATATGTCCTGAACAAGGTGTGCTTGAATATGGTGTGACTTGGTCTGCCATAAGATTGTGTGTCAGAACGTGGTGTGCCATAACACAGAGCCTCAGAATATGGTTTTCCATAACATGATATGTCCAAAACATGGTGTGACTTGGTGTTACATAATATTGTGTGTCAGAACGTGGTGTGCCATAACATAGTGCGTCGGAATATGGTGTGCCATAACATGTTATGTTAGAATAAGGTGTGGTTGAATATTGTGTGACTTGGTGTGCCATAAGATTGTGTGTCAGAACATGGTGTGCCATAACATGGAGCCTCGAAAAACGGTTCGCCATGACATGATATGTCCAGAACATGGAGTGACTTGATGTGCCATAAAATATTGTGTCAGAACGTGGTGTGCTATAACATAGTGCGTCGGAATATGGTGTGCCATAACATGATATGTCTGGAACAAGGTTTGTTTGAATATGTGTGACTTGGTGTGCTATAAGATTGTGTGTCAGAACGTGGTGTGCCATAACATAGTGCGTCGGAATATGGTATGCCTTAACATGATATGTCCAGAACAAGGTGCGGTTGAATATTGCTTGATTTGTTGTGCCATAACATAGAGCCCCGGAATATGGTTTGCCATAACACGATATGTCCAGAACAAGGTGTGCTTGAATATGATGTGACTTGGTGAGCCATAAGATTGTGCGTCAGAACGTGGTGTGCGATAACATAGTGCGTCGGAATATGGTGTGCCATAACATGATATGTACATAATAAGGTGCGCTTGAATATGGCGTGACTTAGTGTTCCATAAGATTGTGTGTCAGAACGTGGTGTGCCATAACATAGTGCGTCGGAATATGGTATGCCATAACATGATATGTACAGAACAAAGTGTGCTTGAATATGGTGTGACTTGGTGTGCCATAAGATTGTGTGTCAGAACGTGGTGTGCCATAACATAGTGCGTCGAAATATGGTATGCCATAACATGATATGTCCAGAACAAGGTGCGGTTGAATATTGCATGACTTAGTGTGCCATAACATAGAGCCTCAGAATATGGTTTTCCATAACATGATATGTCCAGAACAAGGTGTGCTTGAATATGGTGTAACTTGGTGAGCCTTAAGATTGTGCGTCAGAACGTGGTATGCGATAACATAGTGCGTCGGAATATGGTGTTCCATAACATGATATGTCCAGAATAACGTGTGCTTGAATATGGTTTGACTTGATGTGCCATAAGATTGTGTGTCAGAACGTGGTATGCCATAACATTGTACGTCGGAATATTGTATGCCATAACATGATATTTCCAGAACAAGGTGTGCTTGAATATGGTGTGACTTGGTGTGCCATAACATTGTGTGTTAGAACGTGGTGTGCCATAACATAATGTGTCGGAATATGGTATGCCATAACATGATATGTCAGAACAAGGTGTGGTAGAATATTGTGTGACTTGGTCTTCCCTAAGATTGTGTGTTAGAACGTGGTGTTCCATAACATAGTGCGTCGTAATATGGTATGCCATAACATGATATGTCCGGAACAAGGTGTGTTTGAATATGGTGTGACTTAGTGTGCCATAAAATTTTGTGTGAGAACGTGCTGTGCCATAACATAATTCGTCGGAATAATGCGTCGGAATATGGTGTGCCACAACATGATATGTCTAGAATAAGGTGTGCTTGAATATGGTGTGACTTGGTGTGCCATAAGATTGTGTGTCAGAACGTGGTGTGCCATAACATAGAGCCTCGGAATATGGTTTTCCATAACATGATATGTTCAGAACAAGGTGTGCATGAATATGGTGTGACTTGCTGAGCCATAAGGTTGTGCGTCAGAACGTGGTGTGCGAAAACATAGTGCGTCGGAATATGGTGTGCCATAACATGATATGTCCAGAACAAGGTGTGCTTAAATATGGTATGACTTGGTGTGCCATAAGATTGTATGTCAGAACGTGGTGTGCCATAACATAGTGCGTCGGAATATGGTATGCCATAACATGATATGTCCAAAACAAGGTGTGTTATAATATGGTGTGACTTGGTGTGCCATAAGATTGTGTGTCAGAACGTGGTGTGCCATAACATAGTACGTCGGAATATGGTATGCCATAACATCATATGTCCAGAAAAAGGTGTGCTTGAATATGGTGTGACTTGGTGTGCCATAAGATTGTGCGTCAGAACGTGGTGTGCGATAAAATAGTGCGTCGGAATATGGTGTTCCATAACATGATATGTCCAGAACAAGGTGTGCTTGAATATGGTGTGACTTGGTGTGCCATAAGATTGTGTGTCAGAATGTGGTGTGCCATAACATGATATGTCCTGAACAAGGTGTGCTTGAATATGGTGTGACTAGGTGAGCCATAAGATTGTGCGTCAGAACGTGGTGTGCGATAACATAGTGCGCCGGAATATGGTGTGTCATAACATGATATGTCCATAATAAGGAGTGCTGGAATATGGTATGACTTGGTGTGCCATAAGATTGTGTGTCAGAACATGGTGTGCCATAAAAAAGAGCCTCGGAATATGGTTTGCCATAACATGGTATGTCCAGAACAAGGTGTGTTTGAATATGGTGTGACTTGGTGACCCATAATATTGTGCGTCATAACATGGTGTGCGATCACATAGTACGTCGGAATATGGTGTGCCATAACATGATATGTCTAGAACAAGGTGTGGTGGAATATGGTGCGACTTTGTGTGCCATAAGATTGTGTGTCCGAACCTGGTGTTCCATAACATAGTGTATCGGAATATGGTATGCCATAACATGATATGTCCAGAACAAGGTGTGCTTGAATATGGTGTGACTTTGTGTGCCATAAGATTGTGTGTCAGAACGTGGTGTGCCATAACTGATGTAGTTTTGAAAGTGGTAGTAAAGTTCGTTCAACTCGGATTGTGTAAAGGTTTGATTTAAGAACTATGAATAAAAATACTAAAAATATATTCACAAGGTTGTCACGAATATCGAGAGGTACTGAGACTTAGGATTTCACCACTAATCACATTCAATTGGTTCATATAATGACTCATAAAAGTTCTAGCTCTTTTGTTGACTCTTTTCTTTGCCAAAAGTAGATTTTATAAAGCACTAGATCTAAATCACAAGCATGACGCATCAAAAGTTCCTAAAACCCAGCATGCGACATCAAACAAAATCACAACTAATCAAGAAAAAACATAAATCGACTAAAACAAATAAAAAAGTCATAAAGAATCAGTTATAGTTACCAAGTGATTGTGAAATAGGGCTTCCTCCATCATCCCAGTGTTGGGGTTTAGCTCCTCATGTGAAAAACACGCTCAAAATATTTAATCATGGCTCAAATAGGTGTTTTTATTGAAGAAGTGAATCTGTAACAGATTTAATTGTTACAGAATCCACTGTTACGGAAGCTGCCCTTAATAGTTGTTGCAAAGATGGTACAAAGGTATTGGATTTGAAAGATTAGGTAACGGTTTCTTGCTAAGTTGCGAAATGTTCTACGACGTTGTTCTTCAGCAGAAAACGTTGTAAACCACTCTATGACGTTGTTCTTCAGCAGCAGAAACGTCTTCTCTGCAACTCTTTATTTTCACCTCTGCAGCTTCACCAAGCCCTCAGCTCGGTCCCCCAAAGTATCGACTCCCTTCTATGAACTCCCAGAAACTTATATATAGCCAACAGAGCGATTTAATCTCCACAAAACTTCTCGAAATCTCTTCTTTTCTTTTCATGGCAGTTACGGCAATAATCTCTTCCCAAAATTGTTTCACGCTTTCTGAGCTTTCCAACTTATCTCAAACTCTTCCTTAGATAGATATGTATCTTTGGGAAGAGTTTCTTGCCTTTAGTCTTCCTAGAATTTCAAAAATAAGTCATACAGAGACCCGTGCAAAACCTGACTTCTATTTCTTTTTCCTGCTATTCTAGCCAATTTGGGTTCAAACAAAAGACTTCACCAGGCCTGTTTAGGCCTAGGGAGTAAACCCAATCAATTTCAGCCGTTGAATCACCCTGGAAATTGATCGAATTCAATCCCCAACTCTGCCAGTTACATGCATATTTTTCCCGCCAAAAAATATAAAACTTGATTCATCTCCTGCGGATTGTCTAGCCAATTCTGGGCAGAAATAAGACCATTACCAGCCCTGTTTAGCCAAGAGGAACAAACCCATTTGATTTCAGCCATTGAATCTCCTAGAACACCTTCAATTCTTCAACCCTAATTTTGTTCTTATTTTCCCTCTAAAATTCAAATTTCAAATGAAGAAGATGACCTCCCCCTTATCCAGCAGAGGTTTCCCTTTAGCAGCTGCCTGAAAATGGATGCCCCTTAGTAATTAGGTTACCCCTTGGTAATTGGTCACCCCTTAGTAATTAGGCTACCCCTTATCCAAAGTGAGACTCCGTATAGTAATTTTCTCCCACGAGCGCAAAAACCACTTTTTTAGCCAATTTCGCCGAAAAAGCTTATTTCTCCAAAAATACCTACAGGGACATAAAAAGCCATCATAAATATAAAATCGAGCACTAATAATATATACAATTGAGATTATATAAGACACAAAAATGTGCCTATCAAATACCCCCAAACTTATTATTTGCTAATCCTCGAGTAAATTAATAAAATAAAATCCTAACTCACTGACGCAGGCATCGTCGATTGCATTTAGCGTAGGCAATAAGCCTTTAAAACCCTAAGTGTCCCTAGTGGCGGAGTGTTGTCTCCGGAGGGCTTACAAGAGATATACCCACAAAACCTTTACACTCCAGACCCTAGCTATCTAGGCAGAACCTTGGAAGGCATTAAAGAATCTCCTTGGTTGGCATACTTATTGACTACAGGAGGAAGTACCCTGATGCGAAATTCCAATTGTTGTACACGAGTTTGCACTCAAGCATACTAAAATTCATATAAAGTGACAGAGCTCTACTCAGATAGTCGCACTATGGACATCAATATCCGGAGTCAAAACTAATCACATGGATAGATCAAGAATATGGATATAGAGAAAAACATAGATGGTTTTGATGTTTACTAAGTGAACGGCGTTTCCCATATCTGTCTAAAGGCCTCCGCCAAAATGAACCTATCCTAATGGATTGAGGTACTAGTTTGACTAATATCAACACACTGGCATATACAAGGGAACCAGTGATCGATAATCCTAATTCTAGTTCGACACATCTGGCATATACAAGGGAACCAGTGGTCGACTTTATTCACTGAATTTTTTTTTCAGCTTTCTTTCTTTCTTTCTTTCTTTTTTTCAACTTTTTCATTTCTTTTTTCATTTTTTTTTTTTGATCCGTTTGGTCTAATTGGTCTGGTCTTTTTTCTTTTCTTAGTAACTCAATCACTCTAATTCACCCTAGCATTGGTAACAACTTGAATCGTGGGCCCCACCTATCACTTAGAGAAACATAGTTTAAAAACAAAATAAAATAAAAATAGAAGTGAAAAGGACTCAACGAGATATGGTGAAACTATCATGTTATTTCTAACACCTGAGCTATATGCTTTTATGAATAGAATCTTCTAGATGTTGCCATCTAATAAGATTGGTTCCTCAAGTCCTACGATCAAAATGCTTCCATCCACTTAGATTAGTTAGTGCAATCCTAAATAGGCATAAATTTCTAAGCTCTGGAGTTTATTTATTCATACTGCAACTAAAAAGTTTCTCCCATACCCCCAAACTTAAATCTAACATTGTCCTTAATGTTCTAAAAATGAAATTAAAAGCATGAACAAGGAGAAACTGTTACCATTTCTTTTTTCAACTTTGTCCCCAAACTACCACATAAGGGATTTGTGTACCATTTGAAGCAAAAGAGATAAGGAAAGATATTACTGTGTCGCATAAATGTTGGGTTACCTCCCAAGAAGTGTTAAGTTTAAAGTCTTCAGCCAGACTAAGAAAGGATTAGTCACCTCATAGAATCATAAAGTAATAGCCGAAATTTCTGTGGGTCATCAAAACCAAATAGAGCTATCACAAATAAAAGAAATCTGCAACCTGTCAAGAAAATAAACAAATAAAGCACACCCTTGTCTAGTTTCCTGTTTAAGACAACTACATCTAGCTGTGGTTCAGGTTCAGGTTCTATAACTGGGTCCAAATAAAATATTTTCATGGGTTGGAATTCCTCAAAGCTAAGATCCGGTTCAGGTATTAGAGTCTGAAGAAACTCAAGTAAAAATTTAAAAGCACATAATAATAACCTGAATAATTGAGGATCCTTAAAGTAAATCAGTTTTGACTCACATAATCGACCATGATGAAACTGGTGGTCAATCTTAAGCAAATGTATCGACCCTAATCTCTTAAAGTAATTAGGTTTAGTCTCAAAACTAAATAATTGACACATCTGAAATTTATACGTTCCCACAATTGGTTGAAAAATATTTGGTGGGAAAACAAAGTCGATCTTGGTATCATAGCCTGGTCTAACCTCATCAACCAGAGGATGGGTTTCTAACAACTGAACTTCCTTATGGACATCACTAGGTTCAGGAAAACGTGTATGAAGATAATCTTGCAAAATGGTTGAGGCACATATGTCAAGTCTGAAGTGAGGGACCTTTCTAAGAGTTAAGGAACATGGAGAATGATAATCACCCCCAAACTTAGAGTTTTGGGTATCTCTAGATAGACTAGCTACAATTTCCTTAATTTATAGATCGTTGGAATCCTGAAAATAGTCAATTGCTTCTTCTAGGTTATACTCAAGTGACGCATCCTCACTCATATTTAATAGCTGTACGAGTTCACTTTCTTCGTCTAAGACCATTGTTTCTAAATCGCTAGACTCTAAAACGGTATTCTCAGAATAAACTCGTTCCTCTAAACCATTATCGACTTCGTAATCAAAAGGAAATACTACATCATCTAAAGAAGTGGTATCTCTAATCAAATCCTCGTCCTTTTGAATAGGTGAATAATCATTAAAATTATCGGGATCTGAACCAGAAATAACACTATCATCATAAAGTTCATTTGGAGTAACAAATTCCTGATCACTATGCCTACATATTTCAAATTCTTCATCAACACTATCTACATCATAATCATCATAATAACATGAAAATGGTTGAACCTCATCTAAACAAGTAGTGTTACCAATTTTATCCTCACCATCTTGATTATGAAAATAACTATCCTCATTTTCAAGGGCACTATTGGAATCATTGTATTGGAAATTAAGATTATTTCGAGAAATTCTTTCGTTCGTCTCAGCTATCAACTTGAAGGATTCCTCTATAGAAAGTTCTCTTTTGTCATAAATTAAGTTATTCATCTCAGCTAACTTACGTGTCGACTCCTCTAATTTCCTGAGGGACTCTTCTAAAGGAGAAATATAAGAATTTTGCTCGTATGACCGGTGCGTGTGTGGATAGTAATTGGGCTCATCAAGGTATGAGCCATAACCTTGAAAAGGCCGATGTTCCCAACCACTATTCACATTATGGTCAAAGTAGTAACGTCCATTTTGAAACTCAGTCGGATATTCGTTGTATTGGCTCTTGTAATACCAGTTCGACATTTTATTGCAGGGGTGTGAGTTGTCACACAAAATAAAACCCACTGACAGGGGATTCGTGGGTGGATAGAGTCTTACCTCCCGTACCATACGGGCGATGAACCGTTGAAGTCGACTCAGGCCACCGACTCCGATGTCAGTGTACGAACCCGAGGGGCCGAGACAGTATCGTGACCGTCGTCCTTCCCTTCAAACAGTTTATATTTAATTTTTAACCCTTCTTTAGGGTTTAAAAATAATGTCTAAGAATGTCCAAAAAGTCCAAAAATAAAAATGTCCAAGAATTAAAAGAAAAATTACAAAAATAACACCCTATTTACAGTTTCTAAAAATAAAACAAAATAACTATATACAAAATCTTCTTCTTCACTCCTTTCGGATTCCTCTTTTCTTTCCTTCTTTGGCGATGCTTTCCTTTTATAACACTTTTTCTTCCCTTGTAGCTTCGCTCCAAATCTGAAAAGAATCGAAAAATAACAAAACGCGTAAAAAAGAACAAAAAATAATAAAAATAAAAAGAAACCTAAAACAAATCTAAATACAAGTCCGCGTCGGCGGCGCCAAAAATTGATGTAGTTTTGAAAGTGGTAGTAAAGTTCGTTCAACTCGGATTGTGTAAAGGTTTGATTTAAGAACTAAGAATAAAAATACTAAAAATATATTCACAAGGTTGTCACGAATATCGAGAGGTACTGAGACTTAGGATTTCACCACTAATCACATTCAATTGGTTCATATAATGACTCATAAAAATTCTAGCTTTTTTGTTGACTCTTTTCTTTGCCAAAAGTAGATTTTATAAAGCATTAGATGTGAATCACAAGCATGACGCATCAAAAGTTCCTAAAACCCAGCATGCGACATCAAACAAAATCACAACTAATCAAGAAAAATCATAAATCGACTAAAACAAGTGCAAAAGTCATAAAGAATCAATTATAGTTACCAGGTGATTGTGAAATAAGGCTTCCTCCATCATCCCAGTGTTGGGGTTTAGCTCCTCATGTGAAAAACACGCTCAAAATATTTAATCATGGCTCAAATAGGTGTTTTTATTGAAGAAGTGAATCTGTAACAGATTTAATTGTTACAAAATCCATTGTTACGGAAGCTGCCCTTACAAATAAATTCTAACAGGAATAGTTGTTGCAAAGCTGTTACAAAGGTATTGGATTTGAAAGATTAGGTAACGGTTTCTTGCTAAGTTGCGAAGTGTTCTACGACGTTGTTCTTCAGCAGAAAACGTTGTAAGCCACTCTATGAAGTTGTTCTTCAGCAGCAGAAACGTCTTTTCTGCAACTCTTGATTTTCACCTCTGCAGCTTCACCAAGACCTCAGCTCGGTCCCCAAAGTATCGACTCCCTTCTATGAACTCCCAGAAACTTATATATAGCCAACAGAGCGATTTAATCTCCCCAAAACTTCTCGAAATCTCTTCTTTTCTTTTCTTGGCAGTTACGGCAATAATCTCTTCCCAAAATTGTTTCACGCGTTTCTGAGCTTTCCAACTTATTTCAAACTCTCCCTTAGATAGATATGTATCTTTGGGAAGAGTTTCTTGCTTTTAGTCTTCCTAGAATTCCAAAAATAAGTCATACAGAGACCCGTGCAAAACCTGACTTCTATTTCTTTTTCCGATTATTCTAGCCAATTTGGGTATAAACAAAAGACTTCACCAGGCCTGTTTAGGCCTAGGGAGTAAACCCAATCAATTTCAGCCATTGAATAACTCTGGAAATCGATCGAATTCAATCCCCAACTCTGCCAGTTGCATGCATATTTTTCCCGCCAAAAACTATAAAACTTGATTCATCTCCTGCGGATTGTCTAGCTAATTCTGGGGAAAAATAAGACCATTACCAAACCTGTTTAGCCAAGAGGAACAAAACCATTTGATTTCAGCCATTGAATCTCCCTAGAACACCTTCAATTCTTCAACCCTAATTTTGTTCTTATTTTCCCTTCAAAATTCAAATTTCAAATGAAGAAGATGACCTCCCCCTTATCCAGCAGAGGTTTCCATTTAGCAGCTGCCTGAAAATGGATGCCCTTAGTAATTAGGATACCCCTTAGTAATTGGTCACCCCTTAGTAATTAGGCTACCCCTTATCCAAAGTGAGAGTCCGTGTAGTAATTTTCTCCCACGAGCGCAAAAACCACTTTTTTAGCCAATTTCGCCGCAAAAGCTTATTTCTCCGAAAATACCTACAGGGACATAAAAAGCCATAATAAAAATCGAGCACTAATAATATATACAATTGAGATTATATAAGACACAAAAATGTGCCTATCAATAACATAGTGCATCGGAATATGGTATGCCATAACATGAAATGTCCAGAACAAGGTGCGCTTGAATATGGTGTGACTTGGTGTGCCATAAAATTTTGTGTCAGAATGTGGTCTGCCATAACATTATATGTCCAGAACAAGGTGTGCTTGAATATGTCTGGCTTTGTGTGCCATAAGTTTTATGTTAGAACGTTGTGTGCCATAACATAGTGCATCGGAATATGGTGTGCGATAACATGATATGTCCAGAACAAGGTGTGCTTGAATATGGTGTGACTTGGTGAGCCATAAGATTGTCCGTCAGAATGTGGTGCGTAATAACATAATGCGTCAGATATGGTGTGCCATAACATGATATGTCCAGAACAAGGTGTACTTGAATATGATGTGACTTGGTGTGCCATAAGATTGTGTCTCAGAACGTGGTGTGCCATAACATAGTGCGTTGGAATATGATGTGCCATAACATGATATTCCCCGAACAAGGTGTGGTTGAATGTTGTTTGACTTGGTGAGCCATAAGATTATACGTCAGAACGTGGTGTGCGATAACATAGAGCCTCGGAATATGATGTGCCATAAATTGATATGTCCAGAACAAGGTGTTCTTGAATATGGTGTAACTTGGTGAGCCATAAGATTGTGTGTCAGAACGTTGTGTGCCATAACATAGTGCGTCGAAATATGGTATGACATAACATGATATTTCCAGAACAAGGTGCGGTTGAATATTGTGTGACTTGGTGTGCCATAACATAGAGCCTCGGAATATGGTTTGCCATAACATGATATGTCCAGAACAAGGTGTGCTTGAATATGGTGTAACTTGGTGAGCCATAAGATTGTGCCTAAGAACGTGGTATGCGATAACATAGTGCGTCGGAATATGGTGTGCCATAACATGATATGTCCAGAATAAGGTGTGCTTGAATATGGTATCACTTGGTGTGCCATAAGATTGTGTGTCAGAACGTGGTATGCCATAACATAGTACGACGGAATATGGTATGCCATAAAATGATATGTCCAGAACAAGGTGTGCTTTAATATGGTGTGACTTGGTGTGCCATAACATTGTGTGTCAGAACGTGGTGTGCCATAACATAATGTGTCGGAATATGGTATGCCATAACATGATATGTCAGAACAGGGTGTGGTAGAATATTGTGTGACTTGGTCTTCCGTAAGATTGTGTGTTAGAACGTGGTGTGCCATAACATAGTGCGTCGTAATATGGTATGCCATAACATGATATGTCTAGAACAATGTGTGCTTGAATATGGTGTGACTTAGTGTGCCATAAAATTTTGTGTGAGAAATTGGTGTGCCATAACATAGTGCGTCGGAATATGGTGTGCCACAACATGATATGTCTAGAATAAGGTGTGCTTGAATATGGTGTGACATGGTGTTCCATAAGATTGTGTGTCAGAACGTGGTGTGCCATAACATAGAGACTCGGAATATAGTTTGCCATAACATGATATGTTTAGAACAAGGTGTGCTTGAATATGGTGTGATTTGTTGAGCCATAAGATTGTGCGTCAGAACGTGGTGTGCGAAAACATAGTGCGTCGGAATATGGTGTGTCGTAACATGATATGTCCTGAACAAGATGTGTTTGAATATTGGTATGACTTGGTGTGCTATAAGATTGTGTGTCAGAACGTGGTGTGCCATAACATAGTGCGTCGGAATATGGTATGCCATAGCATCATATGTCCAGAACAAGGTGTACTTGAATATGGTGTGACTTGGTGTGCCATAAGATTGTGTGTCAGAACGTGGTGTGCAATAAAATAGTGCGTCGGAATATGGTGTGCCATAACATGATATGTCCATAACAAGGTGTGCTTGAATATGGTGTGACTTGGTGTGCCATAATATTGTGTGTCAGAACATGGTGTGCCATAACATAGTGCGTCGGAATATGGTATGCCATAACAACATATGTCCAGAACAAGGTGTGCTTGAATATGGTGTGATTTGGTGTGCCATAAGATTGTGCGTCAGAACGTGGTGTTCCATAACATAGTGCGTCGGAATATGGTATGCCATAACATGATATGTCCAGAACAAGGTGTGCTTGAATATGGTGTAACATAATGTGCCATAAGACTGTGTGTCAGAACGTGGTGTGCCATAACATAGTGCGTCGTAATATGGTATGCCATAACAACATATGTCCAGAACAAGGTGTGCTTGAATATGGTGTGACTTGGTGTGCCATAATATAATGTGTCAGAACGTGGTGTGACATAACATAGTGCGTCGGAATATGGTATGCCATAACATGATATGTCCAGAACAAGGTGTGCTTGAATATTGTGTAACTTAGTGTGCCATAAGATTGTGTGTCAGAACGTGGTGTGCCATAACATAGTGCGTCGAAATATGGTATGCCATAACATCATATGTCCAGAACAAGATGTGCGAATATGGTGTGACTTGGTGTGCCATAAGATTGTGCGTCAGAACGTGGTGTGCGATAAAATAGTGCGTCGGAATATGGTGTGCCATAACATGATATGTCCAGAACAAGGTGTGCTTGAATATGGTGTGACTTGGTGTGCCATAAGATTGTGTGTCAGAACGTGGTGTGCCATAACATGATATGTCCTGAATAAGGTGTGCTTGAATATGGTGTGACTTGGTGAGCCTTAACATTGTGCGTCAGAATATGGTGTGCCATAACATAATGCGTCATAATATGGTATGCCATAACATGATATGTCCAGAACAATGTGTGCTTGAATATGGTGTGACTTAGTGTGCCATAAAATTTTTTGTGTGAACGTGGTGTACCATAACATACTGCGTCGGAATATGGTGTGCCACAACATGATATGTCAAGAATAAGGTGTGCTTGAATATGGTGTGACTTGGTGTGCCATAAGATTGTGTGTCAGAACGTGGTGTGCCATAACATAGAGCCTCGGAATATGGCTTGCCATAGCATGATATGTTTAGAACAAGGTGTGCTTGAATATGGTGTGATTTGTTGAGCCATAAGATTGTGCGTCAGAACGTGGTGTGCGAAAATATAGTGCGTCGGAATATGGTATGCCGTAACATGATATGTCCAGAACAAGGTGTGTTTGAATATTGGTATGACTTGGTGTGCCATAAGATTGTATGTCAGAACGTGGTGTGCCATAACATAGTGCGTCGGAATATAGTATGCCATAACATCATATGTCCAGAACAAGGTGTGCTTGAATATGGTGTGATTTGGTGTGCCATAAGATTGTGCGTCAAAACATGGTGTGCGATAAAATAGTGCGTCGGTATATGGTGTGCCATAACATGATATGTCCAGAACAAGGTGTGCTTGAATATGGTGTGACTTGGTGTGCCATAAGATTGTGTGTCAGAACGTGGTGTGCCATAACATAGTGCGTTGTAATATGGTATGCCATAACATGATATTTCCTGAACAAGGTGTGCTTGAATATGGTGTGACTTGGTGTGCCATAAGATTGTGCGTCAGAACGTGGTGTGCCGTAACATAGTGCATCGGGATATGGTGTGCCGTAACATGATATGTCCAGAACAAGGTGTGCTTGAATATGGTGTAACTTAGTGTGCTATAAGATTGTGTGTCAGAACATGGTGTTCCATAACATAGTGCGTCGGAATATGGTATGCCATAACATGATATGTCCAGAACAAGGTGCGGTTGAATATTGTGTGACTTGTTGTGCCATAACATAGAGCCCAGGAATATGGTTTACCATAACACGATATGTCCAGAATGAGGTGTGCTTGAATATGGTGTGACTTAGTGTGCCATAATATTGTGTGTTAGAACGTGGTGTGCCATAACGTAGTGCATCGGAATATGCTATGCCATAACATGATATGTCCAGAACAATGTGTGCTTGAATATAGTGTGACTTCGTGTGCCATAAAATTTTGTGTGAGAATGTGGTGTGCCATAACATAGTGCGTCAGAATATGGTGTGCCACAACATGATAAGTCTAGAATAAGGTGTGCTTGAATATGCTGTGACTTGGTGTGCCATAAGATTGTGTGTCAGAACGCGGTGTGCCATAACATAGAGCCTTAGAATATGGTTTTCCATAACATGATATGTTCAGAATAAGGTGTGCTTGAATATGGTGTGACTTGGTGAGCCATAATATTGTGCGTCAGAACGTGGTGTGCGAATACATAGTGCGTCGGAATATGGTGTGCCGTAACATGATATGTCCAGAACAAGGTGTGCTAATATGGTATGACTTGGTGTTCTATAAGATTGTATGTCAGAACGTGGTGTGCCATAACATAGTGCGTCGGAATATGGTATTCCATAACATGATATGTCCAGAACCAGGTGTGCTTTAATATGGTGTGACTTGGTGTGCAATAAGATTGTGTGTCAGAACGTGGTGCGCCATAACGTAGTGCGCCGGAATATGGTATGCCATAACATGATATGTCCAGAACAAGGTGTGCCTGAATATGGTGTGACTTGGTGGACCATAAGATTGTGTGTCAGAACGTGGTGTGCCATAACATAGTGCGTCGGAATATGGTATGCCATAACATGATATGTCCAAAACAAGGTGCGGTTGAATATTGTGTGACTTGGTGTGGCATAACATAGAGCCTCGGAATATGGTTTTCCATATCATGATATGTCCTGAACAAGGTATGCTTGAATATGGTGTGACTTGGTGAGCCATAAGATTGTGTCAGAACTTGATGTGCGATAACATAGTGCGTCGGAATATGGTGTGCCATAACATGATATGTACATAATAATGAGTGCTTGAATATGGTGTGACTTGGTGTGCCATAAGATTGTGTGTCAGAACGTGGTGTGCCATAACATAGTGAGTCGTAATATGGTATGCCATAACATGATATGTCCAGAACAAGGTGTGATTGAATAGGGTGTGACTTGGTGTTCCATAAGATTGTGTGTCAGAACGTGGTGTGCCATAACATAGTGCGTCTGAATATGGTATACCATAACATCATATGTCCAGAACAAGGTGTGCTTGAATATGGTGTGACTTGGTGTGCCATAAGATTGTGTGTCAGAACGTGGTGTGCCATAACATAGTGCGTCGGAATATGATATGCCATAACATGATATGTCCAGCACAAGGTGCGGTTGAATATTGTGTGACTTAGTGTGCCATAACATAGAGCCTCGATATATGGTTTGCCATAACATGATATGTCCAGAAAAAGGTGTGCTTGAATATGGTGTAACTTGGTGAGCCATAAGATTGTGTGTCAGAACGTGGTATGCGATAACATAGTGCGTCGGAATATGGTGTGCCATAACTTGATATGTACAGAACAAGGTGTGCTCATATGGTATGACTTGGTGTGCTATAAATTGTATGTCAGAACGTTGTGTGCCATAACATAGTGCGTCAGAATATGGTATTCCATAACATGATATGTCCAGAACCAGGTTTGCTTGAATATGGTGTGACTTGGTGTGCCATAAAATTGTGTGTCAGAACGTGGTGCGCCATAAGGTAGTGCGTCGGAATATGGTATGCCATAACATGATATGTCCAGAACAAGGTGTGCTTGAATATGGTGTGACTTGGTGTGCCATAAGATTGTGTGTCATAACGTGGTGTGCCATAACATAATGCGTCAGAATATGGTATGCCATAACATGCTATGTCCAGAACAAGGTGCGGTTGGATATTGTGTGACTTGGTGTGCCGTAACATAGAGCCTCGGATTATGGTTTGCCATAACATGATATGTCCTGAACAAGGTGTGCTTGAATATGGTGTAACTTGGTAAGACATAAGATTTTGCGTCAGAACGTGGTGTGCGATAACGTAGTGCGTTTGGAATATGGTGTGCCATAACATGATATGTCCAAAATAAGGAGTGCTTGAATATGGTGTGACTTGGTGTGCCATAAGATTGTGTGTCAGAACGTGGTGTGCCATAACATAGTGCGTCGAAATATGGTATGCCATAACATTATATGTCAGAATAAGGTGTGGTTGAATATTGTGTGACCTGATCTGCCATAAGATTGTGTGTCAGAACGTGGTGTACCATAACATAGAGCCTCGGAATATGGCTTTCCATAACATGATATGTCCAGAACATGGTGTGCCTGAGTATGGTGTGACTTGGTGTTCCATAAGATTGTGTGGCAGAACATGGGGTGCCATAACATAGTGCGTCAGAATATGGCGTGCCATAACATGATATGTTAGAATAAGGTGTGGTTGAATATCGTGTGACTTGGTGCGCCATAAGTTGTGTGTCAGAACATGGTGTGCCATAACACGGAGCCTCGAAAAACGGTTCTCCAAGACACGATATGTCAAGAACATGGTGTGCTTGTATATGGTGTGACTTGATGTACCATAAAATTTTGTGTCAGAACGTGGTGTGCCATAACATAGTGCGTCGGAATATGGTGTGCCATAACATGATATGTACGGAACAAGGTGTGCTTGAATATGGTGTAACTTGGTAAGACATAAGATTTTGCGTCAGAACGTGGTGTGCGATAACGTAGTGCGTTTGGAATATGGTGTGCCATAACATGATATGTCCAAAATAAGGAGTGCTTGAATATGGTGTGACTTGGTGTGCCATAAAATTGTGTGTCAGAATGTGGTGTGCCATAACATAGTGCGTCGGAATATGGTATGAAATAACATGATATGTCCAGAACAAGGTGCGGTTGAATATTGTGTGACTTGTTGTTCCATAACATAGAGCCCTTTTTTATTGTTTTCCATAACACGATATGTCCATAATGAGGTGTACTTGAATATGGTGTGAATTAGTGTGCCATAATATTGTGTGTCATAACGTGGTGTGCCATAACATAATGCGTCGGAATATGGTATGCCATAACATGATATGTCCAGAACAAGGTGTGCTTGAATATGGTGTGACTTGGTGTGCCATAAGATTTTGTGCGAGAACGTGGTGTGCCATAACATAATGTGTCGGAATATGGTATGCCATAACATGATATGTCAGAACAAGGTGCGGTTGAATATTTTGTGACTTGGTGTGCCAAAAGATTGTGTGTCAGAACGCGGTGTGCCATAACATAGAGCCTCAGAATATGGTTTGCCATAACATGATATGTTCAGAATAAGGTGTGCTTGAATATGGTGTGACTTGGTGAGCCATAAGATTGTGCGTCAGAACGTGGTGTGCGAATACATAGTGCATCGGAATACGGTGTGCCGTAACATGATATGTCCAGAACAAGGTGTGCTAATATGGTATGACTTGGTGTGCTATAAGATTGTATGTCAGAACGTGGTATGCCATAACATTATATGTCCAAAACAAGGTGCGGTTGAATATTGTGTGACTTGGTGTGCCATAACATAGAGCCTCGGAATATGGTTTGCCATAACATGATATATCCTGAACAAGGTATGCTTGAATATGGTGTGACTTGGTGAGCCATAATATTGTGTCAGAACTTGGTGTGTGATAACATAGTGCGTCGGAATATGGTGTGCCATAACATGATATGTCCAGAATAAGGAGTGCTTGAATATGGTGTGACTTGGTGTGCCATAATATTGTGTGTCAGAACGTGGTGTGCCATAACATAGTGAGTCGGAATATGGTATGCCATAACATGATATGTCCAGAATAGGTGTGATTGAATAGGGTGTGACTTGGTGTGCCATAAGATTGTGCGTCAGAACGTGGTGTGCCATAACATAGTGCGTCGGATTATGGTATGCCATAACATCATATGTACAGAACAAGGTGTGCTTGAATATGGTGTGACTTGGTGTGCCATAAGATTGTGTGTCAGAACGTGGTGTGCCATAACATAGTGCGTCGGAATATGGTGTGCCATAAGATGATATGTCAGAACAAGGTGTGCTTGAATATGGTGTGACTTGGTGTGCCATAAGATTGTGTGTCAGAACGTGGTTTGTCAGAACGTGGTGCGTCGGAATATGGTATGCCATAACATGATATGTCCAGAACAATGTGTGCTAGAATATGGTGTGTCTTAGGGTTCAATAAAATTTTGTGTGAGAACGTGGTGTGCCATAACATAGTGCATCGAAATATGGTGTGCCATAACATGATATGTCTATAATAAGGTGTGCTTGAATATGGTGTGACTTGGTATGCCATAAGATTATGTGTCAGAACGTGGTGTGCCATAAAATAGAGCCTCGAAATATGGTTTGCCATAACATGATATGTTCGGAACAAGGTGTGACTTGGTGAGCCCTAAGATTGTGCGTCAGAACGTGGTGTACGAAAACATAGTGCGTCGGAATATGGTGTGTCCTAACAGTTTATATCCAAAACAAGGTGTGCTTGAATATGGTGTGGCTTGGTGGGCCATAAGATTGTGAGTCAGAATGTGGTGTGCCATAATAAATTGCGTCGAAATATGGTATGCCATAACATGATATGTACAGAACAAGGTGTGACTTGGTGTGCCATAAGATTGTGTGTCAGAACGTGGTGTGACATAACATAGTGCGTCAGAATATGGTATGGCATAACATGATATGTCCAAAACAAGGTGTGCTTGAATATGGTGTGACTTTGTGTGCCATAAGATTGTATGTCAGAACGTGGTGTGCCATAATATAGTGCGTCGGAATATGGTATGCCATAACATTATATGTCCAGAACAAGGTGCGGTTGAATATTGTGTGACTTGGTGTGCCATAACATAGAGCCTCGGAATATGGTTTGCCATAACATGATATGTCCAGAACAAGGTGTACTTGAATATGGTGTGATTTGGTGTGCCATAAGATTGTGCGTCAGAACTTGGTGTGCGATAACATAGTGCGTCGGAATATGGTGTGCTATAACATGATATTTCCAGAATTAGGTATGACTTGGTGTGCCATAAGATTGTGTGTCAGAACGTGGTGTGCGATAACATAGTGCATCGAAATATGGTATGCCATAACATGATATGTCCAAAAAAAGGTGTGCTTGAATATGCTGTGACTTGGTGTGCCATAAGATTGTGTGTCAGAACGTGGTGTGCCATAACATAGTGCGTCGGAATACGGTATGCCATAACATGATATGTCCAGAATATGGTGTGCTTGAATATGGTGTGACTTGGTGTGGCATAAGATTGGTGTGCCATAACATAGAGCGTCGGAATATAGTGTGCCATAACATGTATGTCAGAATAAGGTGTGGTTGAATATCGTCTGACTTGGTGTGCCATAAGATTATGTGTCAGAACGTGGTGTGCCATAACATAGAGCCTCGGAATATGGTTTTCCATGAAATGATATGTCCAGAACATGGTGTGACTTGGTGTGCCATAAATTTTTTTGTCACAAAGTGGTGTGACATAACATAGAGCCTCGGAATATGGTTTGCCATAACATGATATGTATAGAACAAGGTGTGCTCGAATATGGTGTGACTTGGTGTGCCATAAGATTGTGGGTCAGAGCGTGGTGTGCCATAACATAGTGCGTTGGAATATGGTATGCCATAACATGATATGTCCATAACAAGGTGTGCTTGAATGTGGTGTGACTTGGTGTGCCATATGATTGTGTCTCAGAACGTGGTGTGCCATAACATAGTGCGTCGGAATATGGTATGCCATAACATGATATGTCCAGAACAAGGTGCGGTTGAATATTGTGTGACTTGGTGTGCCATAACATAGAGCCTCGGAATATGGTTTGCCATAACATGATATATCCAGAACAAAGTGTGCTTGAATATGGTGTGACTTGGTGAGCCATAAGATTGTACGTCCGAACGTTGTGTGCGATAACGTAGCGCGTCGGAATATGGTGTGCCATAACATGATATGTCCAGAACAAGGTGTGCTTGAATATGGTGTGACTTGGTGTGCTATAAGATTGTGTGTCAGAACGTGGTGTGCCATAACATAGTACGTCGGAATATTGTATGCGATAACAAGATATTTCCAGAACAAGGTCTGCTTCAAGATGGTGTGAATTGGTGTACCATAAGATTGTGTGTCAGAACGTGATGTGGCATAACATAGTGCGTCGGAATATGGTATGCCATAACATGATATGTCAGAACCAGGTGTGGTTGAATATTGTGTGACTTGGTGTGCCATAAGATTGTGTGTCAGAACGTGGTGTGCCATAACATAGAGCCTCGAAATATGGTTTTCCATAACATGATATGTCTAGAACATGGTGTGCTTGAATATGGTGTGACTTGGTGTTCCATAAGATTGTGTGTCAGAACGTGGTGTGCCATAACATAGTGCGTCGGAATATGGTGTGCCATAACATGATATGTCAGAATAAGGTGTGGTTGAATATCGTGTGACTCTGTGTGCCATAAGATTGTGTGTCAGAACGTGGTGTGCCATAACATGATATGTCCTTAACATGTGTGACTTGGTGTGCCATAAGATTGTGTGTCAGAACGTGGTGTGCCATAACATAGTGCGTCGGAATATGGTATTCCATAACATGATATGTCAGAACAAGGTGTGGTCGAATATTTTGTGACTTGGTGTGCCATAAGATCGTGTGTCAGAACGTGGTGTGCCATAACATAGAGCCTCGAAATATGGTTTGCCATAACATGATATGTCCAGAACATGGTATGCTTGAATATGATGTGACTTGGTGTGCCATAAGATTGTGTGTCAGAACGTGGTGTGCCATTACGTAGTGCGTCGGAATATGGTGTGCCATAACATGATATGTCGGAATAAGGTGTGGTTGAATATCGTGTGACTTGGTGTGCCATAAGATTGTGTGTCAGAACGTGGTGTGCCATAACATAGAGCCTCGGAATATGGTTTTCCATGACATGATATGTCCAGTACATGGTGTGTTTGAATATGGTGTAACTTGGTGTGCCATAAAATTTTGTGTTAGAACGTGGTGTGCCATAACATAGAGCCTCGGAATATGGTTTTCCAAACATTATATGTCTAGAACAAGGTGTGCATGAATATGGTGTGACTTGGTGTGACATAAGATTGTGGGTCAGAGCGTGGTGTGCCATAACATAGTGCGTCGGAATATGGTATGCCATAACATGATATGTACAGAACAAGGTGTGATTTAATGTGGTGTGACTTGGTGTTCCATAAGATTGTGTGTCAGAACGTGGTGTGCCATAACATAGTGCGTCGGAATATGGTATTCCATAACATGATATGCCTAGAATAAGGTGCGGTTGAATATTGTGTGACTTGGTGTGCCATAACATAGAGCCTCAGAATATTGTTTTCCATAACATGATATATCCAGAACAAAGTGTGCTTGAATATGGTGTGACTTGGTGAACCATAAGATTGTGCATCAGAACGTGGTGTGCGATAACATAGTGCGTCGGAATATGGTGTGCCATAACATGATATGTCCGGAACAAGGTGTGCTTGAATATGGTGTGACTTGGTGTGCTATAAGATTGTGTGTCATAACGTGGTGTTCCATAACATAGTGCGTCAGAATATGGTATGCCATAACATGATATGTCAGTACAAGGTGTGGTTGAATATTGTGTGACTTGGTGTGTCGTAAGATTGTGTATCAGAACGTGGTGTGCCATAACATAGAGCCTCGGAATATGGTTTGCGATAACATGTTATTTCCAGAACCTGGTGTGCTTGAATATGGTGTGACTTGGTCTGCCATAAGATTGTGTGTCAGAACGTGGTGTGCCATAACATAGTGCGTCGGAATATGGTGTGTCATAACATGATATGTCAGAATAAGGTGTGGTTGAATATCGTGTGACTTGGTGTGCCAGAAGATTGTGTGTCAAAACGTGTTGTGCCATAACATTGAGCCTCGGAATATGGTTTGCCATAACATGATATGTCCATAACATGGTGTGCTTGAATATGGTGTGTAGTTGCAGGAAATCCTACACTACACCCCTCATATGATTTCATTATTAATCAACTCATTTTTAGGTTTACACTCTTAATTTTATTGATCAATCTTTGAATGTTCTTACAAGCAAAGATAAAGAAATCAAGAATCACCTCTGCTCTAGACTTTCTCTCTCCTATTTACTTGTTTCTTACTAAAAAAAGATCTCTCTCCCTTTCTTTACAACTTGAACGACTATTTATAGGGAAATACATAGTGGATGACAGCTAATCTGTCCTTTATTTTCGGGTATGATCTGCGACATTCTCGCAACCTTACAAATATTAATTTCGCAAGCTCTCTAATTTTCGCAGGACTATCACATATTTCTCGTGATCTTAGCCGACGTCATTTATTATATTCTTCCTGAAATTGTTCTGCGACGCTGTTGTATTGTGTTGTTGATAATTTCGCTGAAATATTGTCGTTGCGAGATTCTGATCCTACATCTTTCCTCTTCTCATATCTTTTCTACGTAGTAGAGAATGATGTGAGAAATGCCGCAGTTGTTCTCCTCTTCATATTCTGCATTTATCACACGTATTCTTTCTTCCATTTGTTTCTTAACACGTCTTCTGTAACCGCTGCTTTTCAGCTGCTCACGCCTTTCGTCTTAATGGTGTTTATTTCTTAGAGTAAAAAAAATCTCCTTTATATACTCTTCTTACTCTTATTTCCACTTTTCTTTTTACTTTCTCTTCTATTTTTATTCTCTCATCTTTGCAACTCTGTTATTCTTCTGCAAGTTCTGCTGCTGTAATTTTTCCCCCTTCAATCCTCTTACTTTTTATTCATTCCCATACTCTATATTCAAATATGGCTCCAAGTGGTCATAGACATGAGAAGAGTTTAAAAGATGTCCAAAAGATCTTGCTGATAAAGGTTTCACACTCTCCACCATTCCTGGTAAAAATGCCAAATCAATTCTTTGTGTCAAACTTTTCTCTGATCAGTATTGTGATGATCAATCAATCATAATTTCGCTAGGTCAGATTCTCGCAGGTCTCCCTATTCCTCTTTATAACCCAGATCTTCCTTTATTTTATGAAATTCTCGCTCACTCGGGATTTTCGCGAGCTATCTTCCAACTGAGTGGGGACTGCATCCGTCTGATGGTAGAGTTCGCTAACCGTGGTGCTGGTAGAGGATATTTGTACTCCAAAGAACTTAGGGATCCTAAATTCTCAAACCTAGAGATAATTGCTGAGAAATACATAGTAGCGAGTTTCTTTGAGAACTATGAACTTATCTCCATGAAGAAAGAGAATACTTGCTGGGGTATTCGCTTAAAAAGGAAAGATAACATTGATGAAGCCAAAATTCTCATGAAATATATTGACTGGAATTCTGGTAAAAAAACAACTCCTCGCCAATCCAAAGATGATAAATGGTGTGTTTTTCTTTTAATGCTAAAAGGACCCTACATTGCTGGGTCAAATGTTCTTCCTGCGAATCTCGCTGCTTATCAACCTTGTGTTTTCTCTTGGCCCGAGAAGGAGAAAGAGGTATGTTTCTTCCAATTTAACTCACTTTATATTTCTTTATTGATTTTTATTATTTTGTTCCCTAACTCTTGCGACATTCCGCAGATCCAAAAACTGAAAGATAGTTATAACAGGACTGGGAAAGCTAGTACTCTGTTAGCTCTTCGCTCATACACAGATGAGGTAAGAAATTTTCTCTTATGATTTTAAATTGTATATTGTTGCTTCAATTTCTTATTTCTATCTGTGTGTGAAGATTATTGCTGAAATAGAAGAGCCTGCTGATGTTGCGAAGACTGGTGATAAAGGTAAAGGTGTTCTTCGCAGAGAAAAATCAACTGCTCCTCCTTCAAAGAAAAGGAAAGTTCGTTCTTCTTCTCCTTCAAATATTCCTCCTCAAGAAAATTTCGAAAGTGACAAGGATGATGAGGACAATGATGATCTTGTCGCAAGTGAAGATTTTCCACCTGAATCTTCTATGGCTAAGCTCTCTGGCCTCTTTTCTGATTCTCTGCAAGGAATGGGAGATATCCAATTCGCCAACACCTGCAACGCTCTCTCTACACTTTGCGATGTCCCTTTACTGGATGGTGATAGTTCTCTTCGTGGAGTTTCTAGATTAGTGACTCCCGACTTCTTGCATTCCCTCAATAGTCTGGTATATTTTTATCCCTTTAATTCTTTATTGTCATAACTCAAAATTTCTTTCTATATTAATATTTTTTATATTTTCTCGCAGGCTGGAAAAGCTTCTTTGCTGTTGCCTCAGACCTAGAGAGAAGACACGAAAATCTTGAAAAGAAGAATCTTCAATTTCGCACAAAGAATGAAGAATTGGAAGCTGAAGTTAAAGGTCTTCGCGAGAAAAATAGACAATTAGAAATTGATTCTTCTTCATATAAGAACAAAATCTCTAGCCTTTAGCAAGCTAATAATCAGATTTATGGTATGTTACTTTTCTCTTTTCCCTTCATTCATTCATCCTATTGTTTTATCTTATTCAAATGATCCTTTTTGCAGACATTTATGGTCTTTCTGATGAAGCTACCCTTCTTCGTTCATTTCCTAATGCCTTGGATAATGATACCCTTCTTGAGCGTCTTAACAATTCCTTAAATAGCTTCTCAAATGATAGAATTTCATCTCTTTCTCTAAATGAGCTTAGATCTAAATTTCGCCTCTTAGAAATTGACCATAGATCTAGTTTAGGCTTAGCCAACCGATTTAAGCGTATCCTTCTTGATTCTAAAGAGAAAACCAATGAGTTAAGAACCAAAATTAGCGGTCTCATAGATGATAAGGATCGCATATCTGATCAAGGTGCCAAGGCTTTGGCGAAATTCCAAGAGGCTCTTCTTGAAGTTCAACTTGAACGAGATGAAGCTAACCGCAAGAACATCGAACTCTGCGAAAGGGAAAATCAAATTCGTTCTCGTCTTCTTATAAGTAGTGAGGATGAATTTGTTTGGGCTGCGAAAATCTTAGATGATGCTAGAAAAGATTTAGGTGTAAATGTTAGTCTCCAAGTTGAGCATACAACCTTGATTAGAGATATGATTTCTGATAGAGAAGGTTACCAACTGCTCTTCTTTACTAATCTTTTGCTTCTTATGAATTTTCATCAAGTTAATAATTGATTGTCTTTTGCTCGCATATTCTGAAAATAGATATCGTGAAAAGATTGAAGAACTCGAAGCTGAAAATGAGGAACTCGCAAAGAATCTTTCTTCTCGCAACGACAAGTATTCTAGATTAAAGAATCAAATCAAGATCACTGTTGCGAATTTTAAGAATGATGTTATGCATTTTCGCAATGAAACTATCCAAATGGTTTGTGACGATCATAATATCCCACATTCTGATTATCCTTGTCTCTTTGAAGAAATCCCACAGAATACTCCCAGTTTGATTATCTCTGATAACGAAGCTGACGATGAAAAATCTGATAGTGATGGAAGTTCTGATGGTGATGAAGATTCTGACGCAGACGAAGAAGGGAACAAGTCTGATGAAGATAATGAAGGATCAACTAAGAAGTAGTCTTTATTTCTTTCTTTGTAATACTTGTACATTTATTTCTTCTTTCTGTATATTTGTGTTTCCTTCATTTTGACCAGCATTCATTAAAACAATTCTTCTTTACAATACAATTAATCAATATAATCGTTAATTCTTGAATCTTTGAGTAAATCTATCATATGGAGACAAATAACATTTTCTAATTTTTTACATTCCCATACTTTCCTCTGTTATTTGAATCCGAATGAAAGATTTCATAAAATTTTTCTTACTTTATGTCTCAATTTCGCGGTTAATTATGTATAACTTCGCAATCTTATGCGAAGTGAATTTTGATTCTTTTCAAAATCTCATTCCTGTGTGGTCTTATTTTTCCTTCCTAATTAAAGGTCTTATTATGCAACTTCTTGTCATTGCGACAAAATCGCAGGAAGTCCTTGCACTTTCATGCAAAAACCCATTGATCTTGCCTTAACTTTTTCTTTTATATTATGGCCTCTTCAGGAATGTTGCGACAATATGACAGGCCTAAATATTCTTGCGAAAATGAAGCCCCATGACATTGCCGTCGTGCGACGAAATCGCAGGACGTCTTCGCACTTTCATGCGAAAACCCATTGATCTCGTCTTATCCTTTTCTTTTGTATTATTGCCTCTTCAGGATTGTTGCACAAATATGACAAGCCTTAATATCCTTGCGAATAAAAATCCTCATGACATTTGCGTCTTAAGACACTTATCAGCTCCCTAATAGAGGGTGCCGCCCTTATCTCCCCCCTGGTTGCCCCTTCAAGGAGGCGTACTTCTACCATACAAGGTTAGCTCCTCCCATCCAGTTTTAACAACAACCAGTTGTTTTCGCAACCTCTTATCCCTTTTACCTATAGGGCTTATGGTTACGAGACTGCACCCTAAGTGGGGTTTTCTTCAGGCCGAGTACAGCATAAGCCAAGACTTGTCAAGAATGGCAAAGTACACTTCAAACGTCCCTGGCACTCTTGACTCAACCGTGTACCTCGACGCCTTGATCAGATCTGCACTCCTTGGGAGAGTCCTTATTACCTTAGTCGCCCAACTTAAGTCATATGCTTAAGCTGAGAATCCAAGGTGCCTCTCCCGGATGGGCTGTATTGACCCCAAATCTCCATGACTCAGGTTCCGGTGGCGGTGTAGCCTTTCCCCGAGCCATGCAACAGGTACCCCCTTATATGACGTACTTTAGGTCTTACATTTGCCTCTTGCGAAATTGCACTCGCGAACTAGGGTGTACGCCATAAAGGTTTCCCCCTTTCTTTTATGCCATTTTTCTATGATTGTCTTCTGTAAAATTCATTATCTCTGCGAGGGTCTCGCAAATCATCATATTGTATCTGAATTTCGCAATCTCAATTTTTCCATTCAATCAAATGTATTTTTGAGAATTTTATTTATTGCGAGAGTATCGCAACAACTTAATCATTCATACATTTCTTGTTTTTATTACTTTTGTCATCCTCTGCTTTTTTACTATTTTCTGCTACTGCTTCCTTGGTAGTGGTATGTTCATCATTTTTGTTCTGAACTAGCATTAGTTTCGCAACATCTCTTCTCCTTTCCTTTCGATTGCATCCACCATCAACCTCTCACTTCTTTGTGTATCCTTGATTTTGTTTCGCCAGTTTTCTTTCTTGTTTGATCTTCCTTCGCAAGATTCTATCTCAGTTTCGTAAAACCTTTTCCCTTCAACCCGATCTCCCTTTATGATTTCTACACCACTGGGGTGAGGGAATTTGATGCACTGGTGGAAAGTTGAAGCTACACCTAGAATCCCATGTAGCCAAGGTCGACCAATTAACGTATTGTAGGGTGATTCTACATCAACGACACATAATAAGATTTCGGAAGATATTCCTTTCAATGGAATTCGCATAGTAACCTCCCCTTTAGGCTTGTTAGCAGTACCATTAAAACCATATATCTTATATGTTGATGGTATAAGATCATCATCTCTTCCACCCATGGTTTTATAAGTATAATAAAATAAAATGTTCACAGAGCTTCCAGTATCGATTAGAATTCTATTAATTTCCCATGATTCTTCAGCTTCATCATCCTCATATTCTTTTGGTTTTGGATTAATTTCTAATTTTACTACCAATAGATTGTCATGCACCTCTTCTCCTTCCGGAATTTCTTCTGCGGTAAAAGAAATGATCTGTTTCTGCCATTCCTCTAGTGGCGAGATTTTCGCAATATTCATAATTTCTCTTCCATCATTATCTCTTGCGAATACTCTACTCAAAACATTATCATGAAAATCTTCAATTGTTTTATATGAATGTACGATAGAGTGACAAAATAGATTTTTTTCTTTTGCACCAACTTCTATGAAGAATGTTTCCTTCTTTTTCATCGTATTCACTTTGTGATGCTCTGGTGGTGGTGGCAGTGGTTGAGATTGTGGATGCCCTACCAGAAAGTCGTTTAGTTTTTCTTGATATATCATTCTCAAAATAATTCTTTTTACATTTCTGCAATCATTTGTTGTGTGTCCATGAAAATGATGATAAGAACAAAACTCATGGCTTCTGTGGTTTGGAGGTGGTTCCGTTCCCATCTTCCATGGTGTTGGTATATTTTTCATCAAGATTATAGATTCCCATATCTTCTCCACACTTGCATTTAGAGGTGGCATCTTGATTTCTTCCCATACTACCTTGTGACCTCCTTGTCCTCTATTATGGTTTTGTCTTTGACCTCCATAAGTTTCTTGTGGTTGGTCGAGTCTTTGAATCTTGTTATTTCCACCATGATTGTAGAAATTTCTTTCTCTTTCATACTCTTCTTGATCTCGGCTTCCCATAGCCACCAGTTTCTGTTGATTGTTACTCGTCACCTTCTCTTGTTGTACTTGCGAAGTATTCACTATTGTGTTTATTAGCTTGGGTAATAAGCTTGCATTCGCTGTTTGTGAGCTGGTGTTCGCAACTGGATATGATTCCATTTCATTTTGCTTTTCCTCTAGAGCAATGTATTCTTCTTGAAGTTCTCGCAATTCAGTCATTGTGATCGTATTCTTGACTCTGAAAATTTGGACATACAATAGGTTTGTTGCAAACATAGCATTGGTAAATGATAATATAAGATATATCTCATCTATACGGACAGCCATTTCTCTACACATAGTTCTCCATCTTTTAGTCAGGTGCTTCAAACTTTCGCCAATCCTTTGTTTTAATCCAAACACATCTTCTATACCAGGTCGCGAGGAATTATTACTTATATATGCCCCCAAGAATGTAGTCTGCAAATGATTGAAGGATGTTATTGTGTTCTTTGGTAGACCTTCAAACCATTTTAACGCCTGTCCTGTTAAGCTGGATGCGAAATATTTGCACAATACGGCATCATGATTTTCCCATTGTAACATGCATCTCACATAGGATTTAATATGTTGAATTGCACAAGTTGTTCCATCAAAAATGCTGGTTAATGCGGGAAAATTGCATTTCGGTGGTATTCCTCCTAATTGTACTTCCTTTGTAAATGGAGTTTCCGCAGCTTCTTCTATTTCTTCATCCAATTGTCTTCTGCCTACTTCTCTTCTATTATTTAGCATTCCTCTCATTTCTTCTAATTCTTTCAAGATTTGTTTATTTACACCTGAATCTTGATCCATTGGTCTTTTTAATTTCGCCTCTCTTCTTCTGCGTTCATATCTATCTTCTCTCGCGAAATTTTGCATTTCTTCTTCGTTATCTTCATCTCGTCTTCTTCTGCGATTCTCTTCCTCATCTCTATCTTGAATTCTCATATGATGATGCCTTTCGTTTTCCCCTCCATGATTTTGTTCATTTCTTATCAATTCCATTCGCTGTATTTCAGCCATCCTCTGTACTCTATCATACTCCTCATTGAGATTACCGTTATTCCGGTTTTATGTATGCCTTCTTCCTCGATTGTCGTGATTGTTCTGGAGAATTGTCTCCTGAAGCTCTTGTTCTTCCATTTCCTCTCTCAATCTTTCACGTTCGCAGATTAAACTTGCTTGTTCAACATAATATCTTTCAATTTATTCTTCAATTGTCTGTTGATTTCTTTGATTTTCTCTTTCATGTAAAATTCTTCTTCCTTCCTCCCGATTTCCTTCACCATCTAGGTCATTTCGTCCCTGACGTTGTTCGTTCTCTTGATTTCCATCATTTTTCCCATCATCAAAAGTTTCATTTTTTGGAACGTAGCGATAATCAGCTCTTTCTCTATTTTCGCGATATTCTTCATTAGGATTTGATATTTCTTCTTGAATATTGTTTCCATCATTGATAGTGGGTGAGTTTCGCCTCATTTCTCTTCTAGTCTATCTTGAATATGATTTTCTAATACTTCTCGATCTTCTATTCTGTAGTCTTATATTATCCATCCTTAATTCGTGATTTTTCCTTGTTAGATTTGCACGCCTCAGCTCTTCTTTCTTCATGTATTCTTCGTCTCAACGTTTCTAATGCTCCAATTTCCTCATCTCCATGAATTATTCCTTCATCTGCTTCTTGACTTCTCTCTTCCTGTCTATAATTTCTGTTTTGTTGCTCTTCTTCTACTTCTTCTGCCGAATTTGATTGGCAAGTGTGTATACTCACCCTATCATAATCTGTATTCCTCCCTTGAACTAATGTTTGTTTAATTGGTGGTTGAATTTTATTTTTTCTATTACTTCTCATTCTAGTAGATTCTCCCATTTCACTTCTTTCTCTCCCAGCAATTCTCTTGCTTCTTCTAACAGTAGTCGGTTGTTCGGATGTATTTCTTCTTCTAGCCATTTCTTCAATGTTAACAATATTGCAAGAAATTATGGAAAATTCTTAATCAATCACTCTAAATTTTCACAAATCTCAATATTAATTTTCAGCCTTTTCTAGAATAATCTTCAATCATTCCCTGTTTCTAGCGCCATTATGTAGTTGCAGGAAATCCTACACTACACCCCTCATATGATTTCATTATTAATCAACTCATTTTTAGGTTTACACTCTTAATTTTATTGATCAATCTTTGAATGTTCTTACAAGAAAAGATAAAAAAATCAAGAATCACCTCTGCTCTAGACCTTCTCTCTCCTATTTACTTGTTTCTTACTCAAAAAAGATCTCTCTCTCTTTCTTTACAACTTGAATGACTATTTATAGGGAAATACATAGTGGATGACAGCTAATCTGTCCTTTATTTTCGGGTATGATCTGCGACATTCTCGCAACCTTACAAACATTAATTTTGCAAGCTCTCTAATTTTTGCAGGACTATCACATCTTTCTCTTGATCTTAGCTGACGTCATTTATTATATTCTTCGTATTGTGTTATTGATAATTTCGCTGAAATATTATCGTTGCGAGATTCTGATCCTACATGGTGTGACTTGGTGTGCCATAAAATTTTGTGTCAAAACGTGGTGTGCCATAACATAGTGCATCGGAATATGGTGTACCATAACATGATATGTCCAGAACAAGTTTTTTTTTTTTGCTAGGTCAAAATGGTTCATTAAAGCAAAAAAACGTAACTACAAGATTTACAAAATGGGAGGCACAAAGCCTCCCCACCCCCATAAACCAAAGGGGAGAAAAAATAACCTAAAGAAAATACTAAAATCTCATGAAGAGCTCCTAAACACAAATAACTAACCAAAAGAAGAAAAAACAGAGCTTAATAACGTTTTCGTGCCTTTCCCACCCTGAAATTCTTCTTCTTAGGTTGGAGACCAGCTAGTAATTCTGCCAAAACATCAGGGTCACTATAAAATTCATTATAATCATCATCATAAGTATCATTATATTCAGCTTCATCTGAAGCATAATTACCTCCAGGAACAAGCTTAATTGGAGTTTGGGTTTTTTTTCTTTGAGACTCTCTCCAACATCTCCTTTGTTTCCTTAAAATACTCCTTTCAATAGGATGGACTTCTAATAAAGTTAGACCTAACCTCATCATTATTAATTTTTCCTACCTCTTCAAGTTCTTTTTGAATAAGAATATTTTCCTCCCTTTGTTGTCTTATTGCCTCTAATTTGTCAAGAAAGGCTGCATTCTTTGTTGCATCAATTGAAGTTGCCTTGATATTGTTGTTTTTATTGTCATCCACAATTGTACCCCACTCTTTTGAGTTTTTAACTTCATCTGCCAAAACATTTGCGTCCAAAACAGTATCTTCTTCCTCTTCAAAAACACATTGTTGAACTTAGTTATCAATATCATCTCTTAAACCCAATTATGAGTTTAGAGAGGCATGTTTGTTTGTGCAAACAATTTCAGAAGAACTGAACACAGGATCAGTCAAGGGAGTAAAACTGAATTTGGTTGGAGAGTTCTTACCCTTAACTTTTGTCTAATCCTCCTTAGAAGTAACATTAGCAACAGACTTACCATTACCTTCCACAGCCTAAGTCACGGTATTGGAAACCAAGTCAGAAGCGGACTTGTCCTCCAAGATAGAGTTTTTATTGCTCACGGAAATGCTGTTGTTTTGCACGGACTTCTAATTTGACACGGACAATGGTTGTATCTCCAAATTCTTCACGGACGTTTGCTTTACCACTGTTGGAACAGCTGCATGGTATGCATGAGAAGTTTCTATCGTGCAGCAAGATATGCTTTAGCTGCAATTGCATTCTTGCATCTAATCATTTTGAGATGTGCTTCTTTATATTCAGTAAAAGAGTTATTCAACTCTTCCTCTAACTTTTTATCCTCAGCACTTGGAGCATCAGATTTGTGTTCATCATTCGTCAATGCACCAGCATCCATAATATTATCTTTTTTATTCTTATCCAAATTTGTATTCCCAATATGTTCAGAACAAGGTGTGCTTGAATATGGTGTGACTTGGTGTGCCATAAGATTGTGTGTTATAATGTGGTGTGCCATAACATAGTGCGTCGGAATATGATATACCATAACATGATATGTCATGAACAAGGTGTGGTTGAATATTGTATGACTTGGTGTGCCATAATATTGTGTGTCAGAACGCGGTGTGCCATAACATAGTGCGTCGAAATATGGTATGCCATAACATGATATGTCCAAAACAAAGTGTGGTTGAATATTGTGTGACTTGGTGTGCCATAAGATTGTGTGTCAGAACGTGGTGTGCCTCAGAATATGGTTTTCCATAACATGATATGTCCAGAACAAAGTGTGCTTGAATATGGTGTCACTTGGTGAGCCATAAGATTGGGCTTCAGAACGTGGTGCGCGATAACATAGTGCGTCGGAATATGGTATGCCATAACATGATATGTCCTAAACAAGGTGTGCTTGAATATAGTGTGACTTGGTGTGCCATAAGATTGTGTGTCATAACGTGGTGTGCCATAACATAGTACGTCGGAATATGATATGCCATAACATGATATGTCCAGAATAAGGTGTGCTTGAATATGGTATGACTTGGTGTGCCATAACATAGTGAGTTGGAATATGGTGTGCCATAACATGATATGTCCAGAAAAAGGTATGCTTGAATATGTGTGACTTAGTGTGCCATAAGATTTTATGTCAGAACGTTGTGTGCCATAACATAGGTGCGTAGGAACATGGTGTGCCATAACATAATATGTCCAGAACAAGGGGTGCTTGAATATGGTATGACTTAGTGAGCCATAAGATTGTGCTTCAGAACGTGGTGTGCCATAACAAAGTGTGTTATAATATGGTGTGCAATAACATGATATGTCCAGAACAAGGTGTGCTTGAATATGGTGTGACTTGGTGTGCCATAAGAGTGTGTGTGCCATAAGAGTGTGTGTCAGAACGTGGTGTGCCATAACATAGTGCGTCGGAATATGGTATGCCATAACATGATATGCCCCGAACAAGGTGTGGTTGAATATTGTGTGACTTGGTGAGCCGTAAGATTGTGCGTCAGAACGTGGTGTGCGATAACATAGAGCCTCGGAATATGGTGTGCCATAACATGATATGTCCAAAAAAAGGTGTGCTTGAATATGGTGTGACTTGGTGTACCATAAGATTTTATGTCAGAAAGTTGTGTGCCATAACATAGTGCGTCGTAATATGGTGTGCCATAACATGATATGTCTAGAACAAGGTGTGCTTGAATATGGTGTAACTTCGTGAGCCATAAGATTGTGCGTCAGAACGTGGTGTGCCATAACATAGTGCGTCAGAATATGATATACCATAACATGATATGTCCAGAACAAGGTGTGGTTGAATATTGTGTAACTTGGTGTGCCATAAGATTGTGTGTCAGAACGCGGTGTGCCATAACATAGTGCGTCGAAATATGGTATGCAATAAAATGATATGTCCAGAACAAAGTGTGGTTGAATATTGTGTGACTTGGTGTGCCATAAGATTGTGTGTCAGAACGTGGTGTGCCATAACATACAGCCTCAGAATATGGTTTTCCATAACATGATATGTCCAGAACAAGGTGTGCTTGAATATGGTGTCACTTGGTGAGCCATAAGATTGGGCGTCAGAACGTGGTGCACGATAACACAGTGCGTCGGAATATGGTATGCCATAACATGATATGTCCTAAACAAGGTGTGCTTGAATATAGTGTGACTTGGTGTGCCATAAGATTGTGTATCATAACGTGGTGTGCCATAACATAGTACGTCGGAATATGATATGCCATAACATGAATATGGTTTGACTTGGTGTGCCATAACATTTTGTGTCAGAACGTGGTGTGCCATAACAAAGTGCGTTATAATATGGTGTGCAATAACATGATATGTCCAGAACAAGGTGTGCTTGAATATGGTGTGACTTGGTGTGCCATAAGAGTGTGTGTAAGAACGTGGTGTGCCATAACATAGTGCGTCGGAATATGGTGTGCCATAACATGATATGCCCCGAACAAGGTGTGGTTGAATATTGTGTGACTTGGTGAGCCGTAAGATTGTGCGTCAGAACGTGTTGTGCGATAACATAGAGCCTCGGAATATGGTGTGCCATAACATGATATGTCCAAAACAAGGTGGTCTTGAATATGGTGTGACTTGGTGTTCCATAAGATTTTATGTCAGAAAGTTGTGTGCCATTACATAGTGCGTCGTAATATGGTGTGCCATAACATTATATGTCTAGAACAAGGTGTGCTTGAATATGGTGTAACTTCGTGAGCCATAAGATTGTGCGTCAGAACGTGGTGTGCCATAACATAGTGCGTCAGAATATGGTGTGCCATAATATGATCTGTCCAGAAAAAGGTGTGCTTGAATATGGTGTGACTTGGTGTGCCGTAAGATTGTGCGTCAGAACGTGGTGTTCCATAACATAGTACGTCGGAATATGGTGTGACATAAGATTGTGTGTCAGAACATGGTGTGCCATAACATAGAGCCTCGGAAAATGGTTTTCCATGACATGATATGTCTAGAACATGGTATGCTTGAATATGGTGCGACTTGGTGTGCCATAAAATTTTGTGTCAAAACGTGGTGTGCCATAACATAGAGCCTCAGAATATGGTTTTCCATAACATGATATGTCCATAACAAGGTGTGCTTGAATATGGTGTGACTTGGTGAGCCATGAGATTCTGCATCATAACGTCGTGTGCGAAAACATAGTGCGTCGGAATATGGTGTGCCATAACATGATATGTCCATAACAAGGTGTGCTTGAATATGGTGTGACTTGGTGTGCCATAACATTTTGTGTCAGAACATGGTGTTCCATGACATAGTGCGTCGGAATATGGTGTGCCATGACATAGTGTGTCGGAACATGTTATGTCCAGAACAAGGTGTGCTTGAATATGTGTGACTTGGTGTGCCATAAGAGTGTGTGTCAGAACGTGGTGTGCCATAACATAGTCGGTATATGGTGTGCCATAACTTGATATGCCCCGAACAAGGTGTGATTGAATATTGTGTGACTTGGTGAGCCGTAAGATTGTGCGTCACAACGTGGTGTGAGATAACATAGAGCCTCGGAATATGGTGTGCCATAACATGATATGTCCAGAACAAGGTGTGCTTGAATATGGTGTGACTTGGTGTGCCATAAGATTTTATTTCAGAAAGTTGTGTGCCATAACATAGTGCGTCATAATATGGTGTGCCATAACATGATATGTCTAGAACAAGGTGTGCTTGAATATGGTGTAACTTCTGGAGCCATAAGATTGTGCGTCAAAACGTGGTGTGCCATAACATAGTGCGTCAGAATATGGTGTGCCATAACATAGTGCGTCAGAATATGGTATGCCATAACATGATATGTCCAGAACAAGGTGTGCTTGAATATGGTGTGAATTTGTGTGCCGTAAGATGTGCGTCAGAAAGTGTGTGTGCCATAACATAGTGCGTCGGAAAATTGAGGCCCATAAGATGTGTGTCAGAACATGGTGTGCCATAACATAGAGCCTCGGAATATGGTTTTCCATGACATGATATATCAGAACATGTATACTTGAATAGGGTGCGCCTTGGTTGTGCCATAAATTTTGTGTCAAAACGTGGTTGTGCCATAACATAGAGCCTCGGAATATGGTTTGCCATAACATGATATGTCCATAACAAGGTGTGGACTTGGTGAGCCATAAGATTGTGCATCATAACGTGGTGTGCAAAACATAGTGCGTCGGAATATGGTGTGCCATAACATGATATGTCCAGAACAAGGTGTGCTTGAATATGGTGTGACTTGGGTGCCATAACATTTGTGTCAGAACATGGTGTGCCATCATAGGCGTCGGAATATGGTGTGCCATAACATGATATGTCCAGAACAAGGTGTGCTTGAATATGTGTGACTTGGTGTGCCATACGATTTTATGTCAGAAGTTGTATGCCATAACATAGTGCGTCGAAAATGTGTGTGCCATAACATGATATGTCTAGAACAAGGTGTGCTTGAATATGGGTGTAACTTCGTGAGCCATAAGATGTGCGTCAGAACGTCGTGTGCCATAACATAGTGCGTCAGAATATGGTGTGCCATAACATGATCTGTCAGAACAAGGTGTGCTTGAATATGGTGTGACTTGGTGTGCCGTAAGATGTGCGTCAGAACGTGGTGTGCCATAGCATAGTGGTCGAAATATGGTGTGTGCCATAGGATTGTGTGTCAGACCGGGTGTGCCATAACATAGAGCCTCGCGAATATGGTTTGCCATGACATGATATGTCTAGAACATGGTATGCTTGAATATGGTGTGCGACTTGGTGATGCCATAAATTTGTGTCAACTGGTGTGCTTGACATAGAGCCTCAGAATATGGTTTTCCATAACATGATATGTCCATAAAAGGGTGTTGTGCTTGAATATGGTGTGACTTGGTGAGCTATAAGATTGTGCATCATAATTGGTGTGCGCAAACATAGTTCGTCAGAATATGGTTTGCCATAAGAGATATGTCCAAAAAAGGTGTGCTTGAATATGGAGTGGACTTGTGTTCCATAACATTTTGTGTCAGAACATGGTGTGCCATGACATAGTGCGTCATAATATGGTGTGCCAAAATGCTATGTCCAGAACAAGGTGTGCTTGAAGATGTGTGACTTGGTGTGCCATAAGAGTGTGTGTCAGAACGTGGTGTGCCATAACATTAGGGCGTCGGAATATGGTGGTGCCATTAACATGATATGCCTCCGAAAAGGTGTGGTTGAATATTGTGTGACTTGGTGCCGTAAGATGTGCGTCAGAACGTGGGTGTGATAACATAGAGCCTCGGAATATGGTGTGCCATAACATGATATGGTCGAACAAGGTGTGCTTGAATATGGTGTGACTGGTGTGCCATAAGATTTTATTTCAGAAAGTTGTGTGCCATAACATAGTGCGTCATAATATGGTGTGCCATAACATGATATGTCTAGAACAAGGTGGTGCTTGAATATGGTTGTAACTTCTGAGCCAAAGATTGTGCGTCAATAAACGCTGGTGTGCCATAACATAGTGCGTCAGAATATGGTGTGCCATAACATAGTGCGTCAGAATATGGTGTGCCATAACATAGTGCGTCAGAATATGGTGTGCCATAACATGATATGTCCAGAACAAGGTGTGCTTGAATATGGTGTGAATTTGTGTGCCGTAAGATTGTGCGTCAGAAAGTGGTGTGCCATAACATAGTGCGTCGGAAAATTGAGTGCCATAAGATTGTGTGTCAGAACATGGTGTGCCATAACATAGAGCCTCGGAATATGGTTTGCCATGACATGATATATCCAGAACATGGTATACTTGAATATGGTGCGACTTGGTGTGCCATAAAATTTTGTGTCAAAACGTGGTGTGCCATAACATAGAGCCTCGGAATATGGTTTGCCATAACATGATATGTCCATAACAAGGTGTGACTTTGTGAGCCATAAGATTGTGCATCATAACGTGGTGTGCGAAAACATAGTGCGTCGGAATATGGTGTGCCATAATATGATATGTCCAGAACAAGGTGTGCTTGAATATGGTGTGACTTGGTGTGTGCCATAACATTTTGTGTCAGAACATGGTGTGCCATGACATAGTGCGTCGGAATATGGTGTGCCATAACATGATATGTCCAGAACAAGGTGTGCTTGAATATGTGTGACTTGGTGTACCATACGATTTTATGTCAGAAAGTTGTATGCCATAACATAGTGCGTCGTAAAATGGGTGTGCCATAACATGATATGTCTAGAACAAGGTGTGCTTGAATATGGTGTAACTTCGTGAGCCATAAGATTGTGCGTCAGAACGTGGTGTGCCATAACATAGTGCGTCAGAATATGGTGTGCCATAACATGATCTGTCCAGAACAAGGTGTGCTTAAATATGGTGTGACTTGGTGTGCCGTAAGATTGTGCGTCAGAACGTGGTGTGCCATAGCATAGTGCGTCGGAATATGGTGTGCCATAGGATTGTGTGTCAGAACATGGTGTGCCATAACATAGAGCCTCGGAATATGGTTTGCCATGACATGATATGTCTAGAACATGGTATGGTTGAATATGGTGCGACTTGGTGTGCCATAAAATTTTGTGTCAAAACGTGGTGTGCTTTGACATAGAGCCTCAGAATATGGTTTTCCATAACATGATATGTCCATAAAAGGGTGTGCTTGAATATGGTGTGACTTGGTGAGCTATAATATTGTGCATCATAACTTGGTGTGCGAAAACATAGTTCGTCAGAATATGGTTTGCCATAAGATGATATGTTCAGAAAAAGGTGTGCTTGAATATGGAGTGACTTGGTGTTCCATAACATTTTGTGTCAGAACATGGTGTGCCATGACATAGTGCGTCATAATATGGTGTGCCATAACATGATATGTCCAGAACAAGGTGTGCTTGAAGATGTGTGACTTGGTGTGCCATAAGAGTGTGTGTTAGAACGTGGTGTGCCATAACATAGTGCGTCGGAATATGGTGTGCCATAACATGATATGCCCCGAACAAGGTGTGGTTGAATATTGTGTGACTTGGTGAGCCGTAAGATTGTGCGTCAGAACGTGGTGTGCGATAACATAGAGCCTCGGAATATGGTGTGCCATAACATTATATGTCCAGAACAAGGTGTGCTTGAATATGGTGTGACTTGGTGTGCCATAAGATTTTATGTCAGAAAGTTGTGTGCCATAACATAGTGCGTCATAATATGGTGTGCCATAATATGATATGTCTAGAACAAGGTGTGCTTGTTTATGGTGTAACTTCTGGAGCCATAAGATTGTGCGTCAGAACGTGGTGTGCCATACCATAGTGCGTCAAAATATGGTGTGCCATAACAAGGTGTGCTTGATATGGTGTGATTGTGTTGTGTGTCGTAATATTGTGCGTTAGAACGTGGTGTGTCATAACATAGTGCGTCGGAATATGGTGTTCCATAATATTGTGTGTCAGAACATGGTGTGCCATAACATAAAGCCTCGGAATATGGTTTGCCATGACATGATATGTCCAGAACATGGTATGCTTGAATATGGTGCGACTTGGTGTGCCATAAAATTTTGTGTCAAAACGTGGTGTGCCATAACATAGCCTCGGAATATGGTTTGCCATAACATGATATGTCCAGAACAAGGTGTCCTTGAATATGGTGTGTGACTTGGTGTGCCATAACATTTTGTGTCAGAACATGGTGTGCCATGACATAGTGCGTCGGAATTGGTGTGCCATGACATGATATGCCCCGAACAAGGTGTGTTGTGATTGTGTGACTTGGTGAGCCGTAAGATTGTGCGTCACAACGGGTGTGTGAGATAAAATAGAGCCTCGGAATATGGTGTGCCATAACATGATATGTCTAGAACAAGGTGTGCTTGAATATGGTGTGACTTGGTGTGCCATAAGATTTTATTTCAGAAAGTTGTGTGCCATAACATAGTGCGTCATAATATGGTGTGCCATAACATGATATGTCTAGAACAAGGTGTGCTTGAATATGGTGTAACTTCTGGAGCCATAAGATTGTGCGTCAAAACGTCGTGTGCGAAAACATAGTGCGTCGGAATATGGTGTGCCATAACATGATATGTCCATAACAAGGTGTGCTTGAATATGGTGTGACTTGGTGTGCCATAACATTTTGTGTCAGAACATGGTGTTCCATGACATAGTGCGTCGGAATATGGTGTGCCATGACATAGTGTGTCGGAACATGTATGTCCAGAACAAGGTGTGCTTGAATATGTGTGACTTGGTGTGCCATAAGAGTGTGTGTCAGAACGTGGTGTGCCATAACATAGTCGGTATATGGTGTGCCATAACTTGATATGCCCCGAACAAGGTGTGATTGAATATTGTGTGACTTGGTGAGCCGTAAGATTGTGCGTCACAACGTGGTGTGAGATAACATAGAGCCTCGGAATATGGTGTGCCATAACATGATATGTCCAGAACAAGGTGTGCTTGAATATGGTGTGACTTGGTGTGCCATAAGATTTTATTTCAGAAAGTTGTGTGCCATAACATAGTGCGTCATAATATGGTGTGCCATAACATGATATGTCTAGAACAAGGTGTGCTTGAATATGGTGTAACTTCTGGAGCCATAAGATTGTGCGTCAAAACGTGGTGTGCCATAACATAGTGCGTCAGAATATGGTGTGCCATAACATAGTGCGTCAGAATATGGTGTGCCATAACATGATATGTCCAGAACAAGGTGTGCTTGAATATGGTGTGAATTTGTGTGCCGTAAGATTGTGCGTCAGAAAGTGGTGTGCCATAACATAGTGCGTCGGAAAATTGAGTGCCATAAGATTGTGTGTCAGAACATGGTGTGCCATAACATAGAGCCTCGGAATATGGTTTTCCATGACATGATATATCCAGAACATGGTATACTTGAATAGGGTGCGACTTGGTGTGCCATAAAATTTTGTGTCAAAACGTGGTGTGCCATAACATAGAGCCTCGGAATATGGTTTGCCATAACATGATATGTCCATAACAAGGTGTGACTTGGTGAGCCATAAGATTGTGCATCATAACGTGGTGTGCGAAAACATAGTGCGTCGGAATATGGTGTGCCATAACATGATATGTCCAGAACAAGGTGTGCTTGAATATGGTGTGACTTGGTGTGCCATAACATTTTGTGTCAGAACATGGTGTGCCATGACATAGTGCGTCGGAATATGGTGTGCCATAACATGATATGTCCAGAACAAGGTGTGCTTGAATATGTGTGACTTGGTGTGCCATACGATTTTATGTCAGAAAGTTGTATGCCATAACATAGTGCGTCGTAAAATGGTGTGCCATAACATGATATGTCTAGAACAAGGTGTGCTTGAATATGGTGTAACTTCGTGAGCCATAAGATTGTGCGTCAGAACGTGGTGTGCCATAACATAGTGCGTCAGAATATGGTGTGCCATAACATGATCTGTCCAGAACAAGGTGTGCTTAAATATGGTGTGACTTGGTGTGCCGTAAGATTGTGCGTCAGAACGTGGTGTGCCATAGCATAGTGCGTCGGAATATGGTGTGCCATAGGATTGTGTGTCAGAACATGGTGTGCCATAACATAGAGCCTCGGAATATGGTTTGCCATGACATGATATGTCTAGAACATGGTATGGTTGAATATGGTGCGACTTGGTGTGCCATAAAATTTTGTGTCAAAACGTGGTGTGCTTTGACATAGAGCCTCAGAATATGGTTTTCCATAACATGATATGTCCATAAAAGGGTGTGCTTGAATATGGTGTGACTTGGTGAGCTATAAGATTGTGCATCATAACTTGGTGTGCGAAAACATAGTTCGTCAGAATATGGTTTGCCATAAGATGATATGTCCAGAAAAAGGTGTGATTGAATATGGAGTGACTTGGTGTTCCATAACATTTTGTGTCAGAACATGGTGTGCCATGACATAGTGCGTCATAATATGGTGTGCCATAACATGATATGTCCAGAACAAGGTGTGCTTGAAGATGTGTGACTTGGTGTGCCATAAGAGTGTGTGTTAGAACGTGGTGTGCCATAACATAGTGCGTCGGAATATGGTGTGCCATAACATGATATGCCCCGAACAAGGTGTGGTTGAATATTGTGTGACTTGGTGAGCCGTAAGATTGTGCGTCAGAACGTGGTGTGCGATAACATAGAGCCTCGGAATATGGTGTGCCATAACATTATATGTCCAGAACAAGGTGTGCTTGAATATGGTGTGACTTGCTGTGCCATAAGATTTTATGTCAGAAAGTTGTGTGCCATAACATAGTGCGTCATAATATGGTGTGCCATAATATGATATGTCTAGAACAAGGTGTGCTTGTTTATGGTGTAACTTCTGGAGCCATAAGATTGTGCGTCAGAACGTGGTGTGCCATACCATAGTGCGTCAAAATATGGTGTGCCATAACAAGGTGTGCTTGAATATGGTGTGATTTGGTGTGTCGTAATATTGTGCGTTAGAACGTGGTGTGTCATAACATAGTGCGTCGGAATATGGTGTTCCATAATATTGTGTGTCAGAACATGGTGTGCCATAACATAAAGCCTCGGAATATGGTTTGCCATGACATGATATGTCCAGAACATGGTATGCTTGAATATGGTGCGACTTGGTGTGCCATAAAATTTTGTGTCAAAACGTGGTGTGCCATAACATAGAGCCTCGGAATATGGTTTGCCATAACATGATATGTCCAGAACAAGGTGTGCTTGAATATGGTGTGACTTGGTGTGCCATAACATTTTGTGTCAGAACATGGTGTGCCATGACATAGTGCGTCGGAATTTGGTGTGCCATGACATGATATGCCCCGAACAAGGTGTGATTGAATATTGTGTGACTTGGTGAGCCGTAAGATTGTGCGTCACAACGTGGTGTGAGATAACATAGGGCCTCGGAATATGGTGTGCCATAACATGATATGTCCAGAACAAGGTGTGCTTGAATATGGTGTGACTTGGTGTGCCATAAGATTTTATTTCAGAAAGTTGTGTGCCATAACATAGTGCGTCATAATATGGTGTGCCATAACATGATATGTCTAGAACAAGGTGTGCTTGAATATGGTGTAACTTCTGGAGCCATAAGATTGTGCGTCAAAACGTGGTGTGCCATAACATAGTGCGTCAGAATATGGTGTGCCATAACATAGTGCGTCAGAATATGGTGTGCCATAACATGATATGTCCAGAACAAGGTGTGCTTGAATATGGTGTGAATTTGTGTGCCGTAAGATTGTGCGTCAGAAAGTGGTGTGCCATAACATAGTGCGTCGGAAAATTGAGTGCCATAAGATTGTGTGTCAGAACATGGTGTGCCATAACATAGAGCCTCGGAATATGGTTTTCCATGACATGATATATCCAGAACATGGTATACTTGAATAGGGTGCGACTTGGTGTGCCATAAAATTTTGTGTCAAAACGTGGTGTGCCATAACATAGAGCCTCGGAATATGGTTTGCCATAACATGATATGTCCATAACAAGGTGTGACTTGGTGAGCCATAAGATTGTGCATCATAACGTGGTGTGCGAAAACATAGTGCGTCGGAATATGGTGTGCCATAACATGATATGTCCAGAACAAGGTGTGCTTGAATATGGTGTGACTTGGTGTGCCATAACATTTTGTGTCAGAACATGGTGTGCCATGACATAGTGCGTCGGAATATGGTGTGCCATAACATGATATGTCCAGAACAAGGTGTGCTTGAATATGTGTGACTTGGTGTGCCATACGATTTTATGTCAGAAAGTTGTATGCCATAACATAGTGCGTCGTAAAATGGTGTGCCATAACATGATATGTCTAGAACAAGGTGTGCTTGAATATGGTGTAACTTCGTGAGCCATAAGATTGTGCGTCAGAACGTCGTGTGCCATAACATAGTGCGTCAGAATATGGTGTGCCATAACATGATCTGTCCAGAACAAGGTGTGCTTGAATATGGTGTGACTTGGTGTGCCGTAAGATTGTGCGTCAGAACGTGGTGTGCCATAGCATAGTGCGTCGAAATATGGTGTGCCATAGGATTGTGTGTCAGAACATGGTGTGCCATAACATAGAGCCTCGGAATATGGTTTGCCATGACATGATATGTCTAGAACATGGTATGCTTGAATATGGTGCGACTTGGTGTGCCATAAAATTTTGTGTCAAAACGTGGTGTGCTTTGACATAGAGCCTCAGAATATGGTTTTCCATAACATGATATGTCCATAAAAGGGTGTGCTTGAATATGGTGTGACTTGGTGAGCTATAAGATTGTGCATCATAACTTGGTGTGCGAAAACATAGTTCGTCAGAATATGGTTTGCCATAAGATGATATGTCCAGAAAAAGGTGTGCTTGAATATGGAGTGACTTGGTGTTCCATAACATTTTGTGTCAGAACATGGTGTGCCATGACATAGTGCGTCATAATATGGTGTGCCATAACATGATATGTCCAGAACAAGGTGTGCTTGAAGATGTGTGACTTGGTGTGCCATAAGAGTGTGTGTCAGAACGTGGTGTGCCATAACATAGTGCGTCGGAATATGGTGTGCCATAACATGATATGCCCCGAACAAGGTGTGGTTGAATATTGTGTGACTTGGTGAGCCGTAAGATTGTGCGTCAGAACGTGGTGTGCGATAACATAGAGCCTCGGAATATGGTGTGCCATAACATTATATGTCCAGAACAAGGTGTGCTTGAATATGGTGTGACTTGCTGTGCCATAAGATTTTATGTCAGAAAGTTGTGTGCCATAACATAGTGCGTCATAATATGGTGTGCCATAATATGATATGTCTAGAACAAGGTGTGCTTGTTTATGGTGTAACTTCTGGAGCCATAAGATTGTGCGTCAGAACGTGGTGTGCCATACCATAGTGCGTCAAAATATGGTGTGCCATAACAAGGTGTGCTTGAATATGGTGTGATTTGGTGTGTCGTAATATTGTGCGTTAGAACGTGGTGTGTCATAACATAGTGCGTCGGAATATGGTGTTCCATAATATTGTGTGTCAGAACATGGTGTGCCATAACATAAAGCCTCGGAATATGGTTTGCCATGACATGATATGTCCAGAACATGGTATGCTTGAATATGGTGCGACTTGGTGTGCCATAAAATTTTGTGTCAAAACGTGGTGTGCCATAACATAGAGCCTCGGAATATGGTTTGCCATAACATGATATGTCCAGAACAAGGTGTCCTTGAATATGGTGTGACTTGGTGTGCCATAACATTTTGTGTCAGAACATGGTGTGCCATGACATAGTGCGTCGGAATTTGGTGTGCCATGACATGATATGCCCCGAACAAGGTGTGATTGAATATTGTGTGACTTGGTGAGCCGTAAGATTGTGCGTCACAACGTGGTGTGAGATAAAATAGAGCCTCGGAATATGGTGTGCCATAACATGATATGTCTAGAACAAGGTGTGCTTGAATATGGTGTGACTTGGTGTGCCATAAGATTTTATTTCAGAAAGTTGTGTGCCATAACATAGTGCGTCATAATATGGTGTGCCATAACATGATATGTCTAGAACAAGGTGTGCTTGAATATGGTGTAACTTCTGGAGCCATAAGATTGTGCGTCAAAACGTGGTGTGCCATAACATAGTGCGTCAGAATATGGTGTGCCATAACATAGTGCGTCAGAATATGGTGTGCCATAACATGATATGTCCAGAACAAGGTGTGCTTGAATATGGTGTGAATTTGTTTGCCGTAAGATTGTGCGTCAGAAAGTGGTGTGCCATAACATAGTGCGTCGGAAAATTGAGTGCCATAAGATTGTGTGTCAGAACATAGTGTGCCATAACATAGAGCCTCGGAATATGGTTTGCCATGACATGATATATCCAGAACATGGTATACTTGAATATGGTGCGACTTGGTGTGCCATAAAATTTTGTGTCAAAACGTGGTGTGCCATAACATAGAGCCTCGGAATATGGTTTGCCATAACATGATATGTCCATAACAAGGTGTGACTTGGTGAGCCATAAGATTGTGCATCATAACGTGGTGTGCGAAAACATAGTGCGTCGGAATATGGTGTGCCATAACATGATATGTCCAGAACAAGGTGTGCTTGAATATGGTGTGACTTGGTGTGCCATAACATTTTGTGTCAGAACATGGTGTGCCATGACATAGTGCGTCGGAATATGGTGTGCTATAACATAGTGCATCGGAATATGGTGTGCCATAACATGATATGCCCAGAACAAGGTGTGCTTGAATATGGTGTGACTTGGTGTGCCATAACATTTTGTGTCAGAACATGGTGTGCCATGACATAGTGCGTCGGAATTTGGTGTGCCATGACATGATATGCCCCGAACAAGGTGTGATTGAATATTGTGTGACTTGGTGAGCCGTAAGATTGTGCGTCACAACGTGGTGTGAGATAACATAGGGCCTCGGAATATGGTGTGCCATAACATGATATGTCCAGAACAAGGTGTGCTTGAATATGGTGTGACTTGGTGTGCCATAAGATTTTATTTCAGAAAGTTGTGTGCCATAACATAGTGCGTCATAATATGGTGTGCCATAACATGATATGTCTAGAACAAGGTGTGCTTGAATATGGTGTAACTTCTGGAGCCATAAGATTGTGCGTCAAAACGTGGTGTGCCATAACATAGTGCGTCAGAATATGGTGTGCCATAACATAGTGCGTCAGAATATGGTGTGCCATAACATAGTGCGTCAGAATATGGTGTGCCATAACATGATATGTCCAGAACAAGGTGTGCTTGAATATGGTGTGAATTTGTGTGCCGTAAGATTGTGCGTCAGAAAGTGGTGTGCCATAACATAGTGCGTCGGAAAATTGAGTGCCATAAGATTGTGTGTCAGAACATGGTGTGCCATAACATAGAGCCTCGGAATATGGTTTGCCATGACATGATATATCCAGAACATGGTATACTTGAATATGGTGCGACTTGGTGTGCCATAAAATTTTGTGTCAAAACGTGGTGTGCCATAACATAGAGCCTCGGAATATGGTTTGCCATAACATGATATGTCCATAACAAGGTGTGACTTTGTGAGCCATAAGATTGTGCATCATAACGTGGTGTGCGAAAACATAGTGCGTCGGAATATGGTGTGCCATAATATGATATGTCCAGAACAAGGTGTGCTTGAATATGGTGTGACTTGGTGTGCCATAACATTTTGTGTCAGAACATGGTGTGCCATGACATAGTGCGTCGGAATATGGTGTGCCATAACATGATATGTCCAGAACAAGGTGTGCTTGAATATGTGTGACTTGGTGTACCATACGATTTTATGTCAGAAAGTTGTATGCCATAACATAGTGCGTCGTAAAATGGTGTGCCATAACATGATATGTCTAGAACAAGGTGTGCTTGAATATGGTGTAACTTCGTGAGCCATAAGATTGTGCGTCAGAACGTGGTGTGCCATAACATAGTGCGTCAGAATATGGTGTGCCATAACATGATCTGTCCAGAACAAGGTGTGCTTGAATATGGTGTGACTTGGTGTGCCGTAAGATTGTGCGTCAGAACGTGGTGTGCCATAACATAGTGCGTCGGAATATGGTGTGCCATAAGATTGTGTGTCAGAACATGGTGTGCCATAACATAGAGCCTCGGAATATGGTTTTCCATGACATGATATGTCTAGAACATGGTATGCTTGAATATGGTGCGACTTGGTGTGCCATAAAATTTTGTGTCAAAACGTGGTGTGCTTTGACATAGAGCCTCAGAATATGGTTTTCCATAACATGATATGTCCATAAAAGGGTGTGCTTGAATATGGTGTGACTTGGTGAGCTATAAGATTGTGCATCATAACGTGGTGTGCGAAAACATAGTTCGTCAGAATATGGTGTGCCATAATATGATATGTCCAGAAAAAGGTGTGCTTGAATATGGAGTGACTTGGTGTTCCATAACATTTTGTGTCAGAACATGGTGTGCCATGACATAGTGCGTCATAATATGGTGTGCCATAACATGATATGTCCATAACAAGGTGTGCTTGAATATGTGTGACTTGGTGTGCCATAAGAGTGTGTGTAAGAACGTGGTGTGCCATAACATAGTGCGTCGGAATATGGTGTGCCATAACATGATATGCCCCGAACAAGGTGTGGTTGAATATTGTGTGACTTGGTGAGCCGTAAGATTGTGCGTCAGAACGTGGTGTGCGATAACATAGAGCCTCGGAATATGGTGTGCCATAACATGATATGTCCAGAACAAGGTGTGCTTGAATATGGTGTGACTTGGTGTGCCATAAGATTTTATGTCAGAAAGTTGTGTGTCATAACATAGTGCGTCATAATATGGTGTGCCATAACATGATATGTCTAGAACAAGGTGTGCTTGTTTATGGTGTAACTTCTGGAGCCATAAGATTGTGCGTCAGAACGTGGTGTGCCATACCATAGTGCGTCAGAATATGGTGTGCCATAACAAGGTGTGCTTGAATATGGTGTGACTTGGTGTGTCTTAATATTGTGCGTCAGAACGTGGTATGTCATAACATAGTGCGTCGGAATATGGTGTTCCATAATATTGTGTGTCATAACATGGTGTGCCATAACATAGAGCCTCGGAATATGGTTTTCCATGACATGATATATCCAGAACATGGTATACTTGAATATGGTGCGACTTGGTGTGCCATAAAATTTTGTGTCAAAACGTGGTGTGCCATAACATAGAGCCTCGGAATATGGTTTGCCATAACATGATATGTCCAGAACAAGGTGTGCTTGAATATGGTGTGACTTGGTGTGCCATAACATTTTGTGTCAGAACATGGTGTGCCATGACATAGTGCGTCGGAATTTGGTGTGCCATGACATGATATGCCCCGAACAAGGTGTGATTGAATATTGTGTGACTTGGTGAGCCGTAAGATTGTGCGTCACAACGTGGTGTGAGATAACATAGAGCCTCGGAATATGGTGTGCCATAACATGATATGTCTAGAACAAGGTGTGCTTGAATATGGTGTGACTTGGTGTGCCATAAGATTTTATTTCAGAAAGTTGTGTGCCATAACATAGTGCGTCATAATATGGTGTGCCATAACATGATATGTCTAGAACAAGGTGTGCTTGAATATGGTGTAACTTCTGGAGCCATAAGATTGTGCGTCAAAACGTGGTGTGCCATAACATAGTGCGTCAGAATATGGTGTGCCATAACATAGTGCGTCAGAATATGGTGTGCCATAACATGATATGTCCAGAACAAGGTGTGCTTGAATATGGTGTGAATTTGTGTGCCGTAAGATTGTGCGTCAGAAAGTGGTGTGCCATAACATAGTGCGTCGGAAAATTGAGTGCCATAAGATTGTGTGTCAGAACATGGTGCCATAACATAGAGCCTCGGAATATGGTTTGCCATGACATGATATATCCAGAACATGGTATACTTGAATATGGTGCGACTTGGTGTGCCATAAAATTTTGTGTCAAAACGTGGTGTGCCATAACATAGAGCCTCGGAATATGGTTTGCCATAACATGATATGTCCATAACAAGGTGTGACTTGGTGAGCCATAAGATTGTGCCATAACGTGGTGTGCGAAAACATAGTGCGTCGGAATATGGTGTGCCATAACATGATATGTCCAGAACAAGGTGTGTTTGAATATGGTGTGACTTGGTGTGCCATAACATTTTGTGTAAGAACATGGTGTGCCATGACATAGTGCGTCGGAATATGGTGTGCTATAACATAGTGCATCGGAATATGGTGTGCCATAACATGATATGCCCAGAACAAGGTGTGCTTGAATATGGTGTGACTTGGTGTGCCATAACATTTTGTGTCAGAACATGGTGTGCCATGACATAGTGCGTCGGAATTTGGTGTGCCATGACATGATATGCCCCGAACAAGGTGTGATTGAATATTGTGTGACTTGGTGAGCCGTAAGATTGTGCGTCACAACGTGGTGTGAGATAACATAGGGCCTCGGAATATGGTGTGCCATAACATGATATGTCCAGAACAAGGTGTGCTTGAATATGGTGTGACTTGGTGTGCCATAAGATTTTATTTCAGAAAGTTGTGTGCCATAACATAGTGCGTCATAATATGGTGTGCCATAACATGATATGTCTAGAACAAGGTGTGCTTGAATATGGTGTAACTTCTGGAGCCATAAGATTGTGCGTCAGAACGTGGTGTGCCATAACATAGTGCGTCAGAATATGGTGTGCCATAACATAGTGCGTCAGAATATGGTGCGCCATAACATGATCTGTCCAGAACAAGGTGTGCTTGAATATGGTGTGAATTGTTGTGCCGTAAGATTGTGCGTCAGAAAGTGGTGTGCCATAACATAGTGTGTCGGAAAATTGAGTGCCATAAGATTGTGTGTCAGAACATGGTGTGCCATAACATAGAGCCTCGGAATATGGTTTTCCATGACATGATATGTCCAGAACATGGTATGCTTGAATATGGTGCGACTTGGTGTGCCATAAAATTTTGTGTCAAAACGTGGTGTGCCATAACATAGAGCCTCGGAATATGGTTTTCCATAACATGATATGTCCATAACAAGGTGTGACTTGGTGAGCCATAAGATTGTGCATCATAACGTGGTGTGCGAAAACATAGTGCGTCGGAATATGGTGTGCCATAACATGATATGTCCAGAACAAGGTGTGCTTGAATATGGTGTGACTTGGTGTGCCATAACATTTTGTGTCAGAACATGGTGTGCCATGACATAGTGCGTCAGAATATGGAGTGCCATAACATGATATGTCCAGAACAAGGTATGCTTGAATATGTGTGACTTGGTGTGCCATACGATTTTATGTCAGAAAGTTGTATGCCATAACATAGTGCGTCGTAATATGGTGTGCCATAACATGATATGTCTAGAACAAGGTGTGCTTGAATATGGTGTAACTTCGTGAGCCATAAGATTGTGCGTCAGAACGTGGTGTGCCATAACATAGTGCGTCAGAATATGGTGTGCCATAACATGATCTGTCCAGAACAAGGTGTGCTTGAATATGGTGTGACTTGGTGTGCCGTAAGATTGTGCGTCAGAACGTGGTGTGCCATAACATAGTGCGTCGGAATATGGTGTGCCATAAGATTGTGTGTCAGAACATGGTGTGCCATAACATAGAGCCTCGGAATATGGTTTTCCATGACATGATATGTCTAGAACATGGTATGCTTGAATATGGTGCGACTTGGTGTGCCATAAAATTTTGTGTCAAAACGTGGTGTGCTTTGACATAGAGCCTCAGAATATGGTTTTCCATAACATGATATGTCCATAAAAGGGTGTGCTTGAATATGGTGTGACTTGGTGAGCTATAAGATTGTGCATCATAACTTGGTGTGCGAAAACATAGTTCGTCAGAATATGGTTTGCCATAAGATGATATGTCCAGAAAAAGGTGTGCTTGAATATGGAGTGACTTGGTGTTCCATAACATTTTGTGTCAGAACATGGTGTGCCATGACATAGTGCGTCATAATATGGTGTGCCATAACATGATATGTCCAGAACAAGGTGTGCTTGAAGATGTGTGACTTGGTGTGCCATAAGAGTGTGTGTCAGAACGTGGTGTGCCATAACATAGTGCGTCGGAATATGGTGTGCCATAACATGATATGCCCCGAACAAGGTGTGGTTGAATATTGTGTGACTTGGTGAGCCGTAAGATTGTGCGTCAGAACGTGGTGTGCGATAACTTAGAGCCTCGGAATATGGTGTGCCATAACATTATATGTCCAGAACAAGGTGTGCTTGAATATGGTGTGACTTGGTGTGCCATAAGATTTTATGTCAGAAAGTTGTGTGCCATAACATAGTGCGTCATCATATGGTGTGCCATAATATGATATGTCTAGAACAAGGTGTGCTTGTTTATGGTGTAACTTCTGGATCCATAAGATTGTGCGTCAGAACGTGGTGTGCCATACCATAGTGCGTCAAAATATGGTGTGCCATAACAAGGTGTGCTTGAATATGGTGTGATTTGGTGTGTCGTAATATTGTGCGTTAGAATGTGGTGTGTCATAACATAGTGCGTCGGAATATGGTGTTCCATAATATTGTGTCTCAGAACATGGTGTGCCATAACATAAAGCCTCGGAATATGGTTTGCCATGACATGATATGTCCAGAACATGGTATGATTGAATATGGTGCGACTTGGTGTGCCATAAAATTTTGTGTCAAAACGTGGTGTGCCATAACATAGAGCCTCGGAATATGGTTTGCCATAACATGATATGTCCAGAACAAGGTGTGCTTGAATATGGTGTGACTTGGTGTGCCATAACATTTTGTGTCAGAACATGGTGTGCCATGACATAGTGCGTCGGAATTTGGTGTGCCATGACATGATATGCCCCGAACAAGGTGTGATTGAATATTGTGTGACTTGGTGAGCCGTAAGATTGTGCGTCACAACGTGGTGTGAGATAACATAGAGCCTCGGAATATGGTGTGCCATAACATGATATGTCTAGAACAAGGTGTGCTTGAATATGGTGTGACTTGGTGTGCCATAAGATTTTATTTCAGAAAGTTGTGTGCCATAACATAGTGCGTCATAATATGGTGTGCCATAACATGATATGTCTAGAACAAGGTGTGCTTGAATATGGTGTAACTTCTGGAGCCATAAGATTGTGCGTCAAAACGTGGTGTGCCATAACATAGTGCGTCAGAATATGGTGTGCCATAACATAGTGCGTCAGAATATGGTGTGCCATAACATGATATGTCCAGAACAAGGTGTGCTTGAATATGGTGTGAATTTGTTTGCCGTAAGATTGTGCGTCAGAAAGTGGTGTGCCATAACATAGTGCGTCGGAAAATTGAGTGCCATAAGATTGTGTGTCAGAACATAGTGTGCCATAACATAGAGCCTCGGAATATGGTTTGCCATGACATGATATATCCAGAACATGGTATACTTGAATATGGTGCGACTTGGTGTGCCATAAAATTTTGTGTCAAAACGTGGTGTGCCATAACATAGAGCCTCGGAATATGGTTTGCCATAACATGATATGTCCATAACAAGGTGTGACTTGGTGAGCCATAAGATTGTGCATCATAACGTGGTGCGAAAACATAGTGCGTCGGAATATGGTGTGCCATAACATGATATGTCCAGAACAAGGTGTGCTTGAATATGGTGTGACTTGGTGTGCCATAACATTTTGTGTAAGAACATGGTGTGCCATGACATAGTGCGTCGGAATATGGTGTGCTATAACATAGTGCATCGGAATATGGTGTGCCATAACATGATATGCCCAGAACAAGGTGTGCTTGAATATGGTGTGACTTGGTGTGCCATAACATTTTGTGTCAGAACATGGTGTGCCATGACATAGTGCGTCGGAATTTGGTGTGCCATGACATGATATGCCCCGAACAAGGTGTGATTGAATATTGTGTGACTTGGTGAGCCGTAAGATTGTGCGTCACAACGTGGTGTGAGATAACATAGGGCCTCGAATTGGTGTGCCATAACATGATATGTCCAGAACAAGGTGTGCTTGAATATGGTGTGACTTGGTGTGCCATAAGATTTTATTTCAGAAAGTTGTGTGCCATAACATAGTGCGTCATAATATGGTGTGCCATAACATGATATGTCTAGAACAATGTGTGCTTGAATATGGTGTAACTTCTGGAGCCATAAGATTGTGCGTCAGAACGTGGTGTGCCATAACATAGTGCGTCAGAATATGGTGCGCCATAACATGATCTGTCCAGAACAAGGTGTGCTTGAATATGGTGTGAATTGTTGTGCCGTAAGATTGTGCGTCAGAAAGTGGTGTGCCATAACATAGTGTGTCGGAAAATTGAGTGCCATAAGATTGTGTGTCAGAACATGGTGTGCCATAACATAGAGCCTCGGAATATGGTTTTCCATGACATGATATGTCCAGAACATGGTATGCTTGAATATGGTGCGACTTGGTGTGCCGTAAAATTTTGTGTCAAAACGTGGTGTGCCATAACATAGAGCCTCGGAATATGGTTTTCCATAACATGATATGTCCATAACAAGGTGTGACTTGGTGAGCCATAAGATTGTGCATCATAACGTGGTGTGCGAAAACATAGTGCGTCGGAATATGGTGTGCCATAACATGATATGTCCAGAACAAGGTGTGCTTGAATATGGTGTGACTTGGTGTGCCATAACATTTTGTGTCAGAACATGGTGTGCCATGACATAGTGCGTCAGAATATGGAGTGCCATAACATGATATGTCCAGAACAAGGTATGCTTGAATATGTGTGACTTGGTGCCATACGATTTTATGTCAGAAAGTTGTATGCCATAACTAGTGCGTCGTAATATGGTGTGCCATAACATGATATGTCTAGAACAAGGTGTGCTTGAATATGGTGTAACTTCGTGAGCCATAAGATTGTGCGTCAGAACGTGGTGTGCCATAACATAGTGCGTCAGAATATGGTGTGCCATAACATGATCTGTCCAGAACAAGGTGTGCTTGAATATGGTGTGACTTGGTGTGCCGTAAGATTGTGCGTCAGAACGTGGTGTGCCATAGCATAGTGCGTCGGAATATGGTGTGCCATAAGATTGTGTGTCAGAACATGGTGTGCCATAACATAGAGCCTCGGAATATGGTTTTCCATGACATGATATGTCTAGAACATGGTATGCTTGAATATGGTGCGACTTGGTGTGCCATAAAATTTTGTGTCAAAACGTGGTGTGCTTTGACATAGAGCCTCAGAATATGGTTTTCCATAACATGATATGTCCATAAAAGGGTGTGCTTGAATATGGTGTGACTTGGTGAGCTATAAGATTGTGCATCATAACGTGGTGTGCGAAAACATAGTTCGTCAGAATATGGTGTGCCATAATATGATATGTCCAGAAAAAGGTGTGCTTGAATATGGAGTGACTTGGTGTTCCATAACATTTTGTGTCAGAACATGGTGTGCCATGACATAGTGCGTCATAATATGGTGTGCCATAACATGATATGTCCATAACAAGGTGTGCTTGAATATGTGTGACTTGGTGTGCCATAAGAGTGTGTGTAAGAACGTGGTGTGCCATAACATAGTGCGTCGGAATATGGTGTGCCATAACATGATATGCCCCGAACAAGGTGTGGTTGAATATTGTGTGACTTGGTGAGCCGTAAGATTGTGCGTCAGAACGTGGTGTGCGATAACATAGAGCCTCGGAATATGGTGTGCCATAACATGATATGTCCAGAACAAGGTGTGCTTGAATATGGTGTGACTTGGTGTGCCATAAGATTTTATGTCAGAAAGTTGTGTGTCATAACATAGTGCGTCATAATATGGTGTGCCATAACATGATATGTCTAGAACAAGGTGTGCTTGTTTATGGTGTAACTTCTGGAGCCATAAGATTGTGCGTCAGAACGTGGTGTGCCATACCATAGTGCGTCAGAATATGGTGTGCCATAACAAGGTGTGCTTGAATATGGTGTGACTTGGTGTGTCTTAATATTGTGCGTCAGAACGTGGTATGTCATAACATAGTGCGTCGGAATATGGTGTTCCATAATATTGTGTGTCATAACATGGTGTGCCATAACATAGAGCCTCGGAATATGGTTTTCCATGACATGATATATCCAGAACATGGTATACTTGAATATGGTGCGACTTGGTGTGCCATAAAATTTTGTGTCAAAACGTGGTGTGCCATAACATAGAGCCTCGGAATATGGTTTGCCATAACATGATATGTCCATAACAAGGTGTGACTTGGTGAGCCATAAGATTGTGCATCATAACGTGGTGTGCGAAAACATAGTGCGTCGGAATATGGTGTGCCATAACATGATATGTCCAGAACAAGGTGTGCTTGAATATGGTGTGACTTGGTGTGCCATAACATTTTGTGTCAGAACATGGTGTGCCATGACATAGTGCGTCGGAATATGGTGTGCTATAACATAGTGCATCGGAATATGGTGTGCCATAACATGATATGCCCAGAACAAGGTGTGCTTGAATATGGTGTGACTTGGTGTGCCATAACATTTTGTGTCAGAACATGGTGTGCCATGACATAGTGCGTCGGAATTTGGTGTGCCATGACATGATATGCCCCGAACAAGGTGTGATTGAATATGTGTGACTTGGTGAGCCGTAAGATTGTGCGTCACAACGTGGTGTGAGATAACATAGGGCCTCGGAATATGGTGTGCCATAACATGATATGTCCAGAACAAGGTGTGCTTGAATATGGTGTGACTTGGTGTGCCATAAGATTTTATTTCAGAAAGTTGTGTGCCATAACATAGTGCGTCATAATATGGTGTGCCATAACATGATATGTCTAGAACAAGGTGTGCTTGAATATGGTGTAACTTCTGGAGCCATAAGATTTGCGTCAGAACGTGGTGTGCCATAACATAGTGCGTCAGAATATGGTGTGCCATAACATAGTGCGTCAGAATATGGTGCGCCATAACATGATCTGTCCAGAACAAGGTGTGCTTGAATATGGTGTGAATTGTTGTGCCGTAAGATTGTGCGTCGAAAGTGGTGTGCCATAACATAGTGTGTCGAAATTGAGTGCCGCCATAAGATTGTGTGTCAGAACATGGTGTGTGCCATAACATAGAGCCTCGGAATATGGTTTTCCATGACATGATATGTCCAGAACATGGTATGCTTGAATATGGTGCGACTTGGTGTGCCATAAAATTTGTGTCAAAACGTGGTGTGCCATAACATAGAGCCTCGGAATATGGTTTTCCATAACATGATATGTCCATAACAAGGTGTGACTTGGTGAGCCATAAGATTGTGCATCATAACGTGGTGTGCGAAAACGTGCGTCGGAATATGGTGTGCCATAACATGATATGTCCAGAACAAGTGTGCTTGAATATGGTGTGACTTGGTGTGCCATAACATTTTGTGTCAGAACATGGTGTGCCATGACATAGTGCGTCAGAATATGGAGTGCCATAACATGATATGTCCAGAACAAGGTATGCTTGAATATGTGTGACTTGGTGTGTGCCATACGATTTTATGTCAGAAAGTTGTATGCCATAACATAGTGCGTCGTAATATGGTTGTGCCATAACATGATATGTCTAGAACAAGGTGTGCTTGAATATGGGTAACTTCGTGAGCCATAAGATTGTGCGTCAGAACGTGGTGTGCCATAACATAGTGCGTCATAATATGGTGTGCCATAACCATGATCTGTCCAGAACAAGGTTGTGCTTGAATATGGTGTGACTTGGTGTGCCGTAAGATTGTGCGTCAGAACGTGGTGTGCCATAGCATAGTGCGTCAATATGGTGTGCCATAGATTGTGTGTCAGAACATGGTGTGCCATAACATAGAGCCTCGGAATATGGTTTTCCATGACATGATATGTCTAGAACATGGTATGCTTGAATATGGTGCGACTTGGTGTGCCATAAAATTTTGTGTCAAAACGTGGTGTGGCTTTGACATAGAGCCTCAGAATATGGTTTTCCATAACATGATATGTCCATAAAAGGGTGTGCTTGAATATGGTGTGACTTGGTGAGCTATAAGATTGTGCATCATAACGTGGTGTGCAAAACATAGTTCGTCAGAAATGGTGTGCCATAATATGATATGTCCAGAAAAAGGGTGCTTGAATATGGAGTGACTTGGTGTTCCATAACATTTGTGTCAGAACATGGTGTGCCATGACATAGTGCGTCATAATTGGTGTGCCATAACATGATATGTCCATAACAAGTGTGTGCTTGATATGTGTGACTTGGTGTGCCATAAGAGTGTGTGTAAGACGTGGTGTGCCACAACATAGTGCGTCGGAATATGGTGTGCCATAACATGATATGCCCCGAACAAGGTGTGGTTGAATATTGTGTGACTTGGTGAGCCGTAAGATTGTGCGTCAGAACGTGGTGTGCGATAACATAGAGCCTCGGAATATGGTGTGCCATAACATGATATGTCCAGAACAAGGTGTGCTTGAATATGGTGTGACTTGGTGTGCCATAAGATTTTATGTCAGAAAGTTGTGTGCCATAACATAGTGCGTCATAATATGGTGTGCCATAACATGATATGTCTAGAACAAGGTGTGCTTGTTTATGGTGTAACTTCTGGAGCCATAAGATTGTGCGTCGGAACGTGGTGTGCCATACCATAGTGCGTCAGAATATGGTGTGCCATAACAAGGTGTGCTTGAATATGGTGTGACTTGGTGTGTCTTAATATTGTGCGTCAGAACGTGGTATGTCATAACATAGTGCGTCGGAATATAGTGTTCCATAATATTGTGTGTCATAACATGGTGTGCCATAACATAGAGCCTCGGAATATGGTTTGCCATGACATGATATGTCCAGAACATGGTATGCTTGAATATGGTGCGACTTGGTGTGCCATAAAATTTTGTGTCAAAACGTGGTGTGCCATAACATAGAGCCTCGGAATATGGTTTGCCATAACATGATATGTCCATAACAAGGTGTGCTTGAATATGGTGTGACTTGGTGAGCCATAAGATTGTGCATCATAACATGGTGTGCGAAAACATAGTGCGTCGGAATATGGTGTGCCATAACATGATATGTCCAGAACAAGGTGTGCTTGAATATGGTGTGACTTGGTGTGCCATAACATTTTGTGTCAGAACATGGTGTGCCATAACATGATATGTCCAGAACAAGGTGTGCTTGAATATGTGTGACTTGGTGTGCCATAAGATTTTATGTCAGAAAGTTGTATGCCATAACATAGTGCATCGTAATATGGTGTTCCATAACATGATATGTCTAGAACAAGGTGGGATTGAATATGGTGTAACTTCGTGGGACATAAGATTGTGCATCAGAACGTGGTGTGCCATAACATAGTGCGTCAGAATATGGTGTGCCATAACATGATCTGTCCAGAACAAGGTGTGCTTGAATATGGTGTGACTTAGTGTGCCGTAATATTGTGTGTCAGAACGTGGTGTACCATAACATAGTGCGTCGGAATATGGTGCACCATAAGATTGTGTGTCAGAACGTGGTGTGCCATAACATAGAGCCTCGGAATATGGTTTTCCATGACATGATATGTCCAGAACATGGTGTGCTTGAGTATGGTGTGACTTTGTGTGCCATACAATTTTGTGTCAGAACGTGGTGTGCCATAACATGGAGCCTCGGAATATGGTTTGCCATAACATGATATGTCCAGAACAAGGTGTGCTTGAATATGGTGTGACTTGGTGAGACATAAGATTATGCGTCAGAACGTGGTGTGCGAAAACATAGTGCGTTGGAATATGGTGTGCTATAACATGATATGTCAAGAACAAGGTGTGCTTGAATATGGTGTGACTTGGTGTGCCATAAGATTGTGAGTCAGAATGTGGTGTTCCATAACATAGTGCGTCGAAATATGGTGTGCCATAACATGATATGTCCAGAACACAGTGTGCTTGAATATGGTGTGACTTGGTGAGCCGTAAGATTGTACGTCACAACGTGGTGTGCTATAACATAGTGCGTCGGAATTTAATGTGCCATAACATGGTATGTCCAGAACAAGGTGTGCTTGAATATGGTGTGAATTGATGAGCCGTAAGATTATGCGTCAAAACATGGTGTTCCATAACATAGTGCGTCGAAATATGGTGTGCCATAACATGATATGTCCAGAACATGGTGTGCTTGAATATGGTGTGACTTGGTGAGCCGTAAGATTGTGCGTCACAACGTGGTGTGCTATAACATAGTGCGTCGGAATTCAATGTGCCATAACATGGTATGTACAGAACAAGGTGTGCTTGAATATGGTGTGACTTGATGAGCCGTAAGATTATGCGTCAGAACATGGTGTGCCATAACATAGTGCGTCTAAATATGGTGCGTCATAATATGATATGTCCAGAACAAGGTGTGCTTGAATATGGTGCGACCTGGTGTGCCATAAGATTGTGCGCTAGAACGTGGTGTTCCACAACATAGTGCGTCGGAATATGGTGTGCCTTAACATGATATGTCCACAACAAGGTGTGCTTGAATATGGTATGACTCTGTGTGCCATAAGATTGTGTGTCAGAACGTTGTGTGCCATAACATGATATTCCAGAACAAGGTATGCTTGAATATGATATGACTTGGTGTGTCACAAGATTGTGCGTCAGAACATGGTGTGCCATAACATAGTGCGTCGGAATATGGTTTGCCATAACATGATATGTCCAGAACAAGGTGTTGTTGAATATTGTGTGAGTTAATATGCCATAAGATTGTGTGTCAGAACGTGGTATGCCATAACATAGTACGTCGGAATATGGTATACCATAACATGATATGTCCAGAACAAAGTGTGCTTGAATATGGTGTGACTTGGTGAGCCATAAGATTGTGCGTCAGAACGTGGTGTGCGATAACATAGTGCGTCGGAATATGGTGTGCCATAACATGATATGTCCAGAACAAGGTGTGATTGAATATGGTGTGACTTGGTGTGCCATAAGATTGTGTGCCAGAATGTGTTGTGCCATAACATAGTGCGTCAGAATATGGTATGCCATAACATGATATGTCCAGAACAAGGTGTGCTTGAATTTGGTGTGGCTTGGTGTGCCATAAAATTTTGTGTCATAACGTGGTGTGCCATAACATAGTGCGTCGTAATATGGTGTGCCATAACATGATATGTCCAGAATAAGGTGTGCTTGAATATGATGTGACTTGGCGAAGAAAGGATGTTTTCTTGGTAACGGTGAAGATTTATACTATGATGGAAGACCTCATGTTTTGATTTCCGTTGAATACCCTAATGTTTCTTATTATACATTCAATTAGTTTATAACCTTTTGGGGTGTTTTGCCTATTTTATTAACCTTATATATTTTGATGTCTATTAATACAATTTTTGACTAATCAAAAAAAAAAAACATAACATAGTGCGTCAGAATATGGTTTGAAATAACATGATATGTCCAGAACAAGGCGTGCTTGAATATGGTTTGACTTGGGGTGCCATAAGATTGTGTATCAGAACGTGGTGTGCCATATAACATAGTGCGTCGGAAAATTGTGTGCCATAACATGATATTTCTAGAACAAGGTGTGCCTGAATATGGTGTAACTTGGTGACCCATAAGATTGTGCGTCAGAACATGGTGTTTAATAATATAATGAGTCGGAATATGGTGTGCCATAACATGATATGTCCAGAACAAGATGTGCTTGAATATGGTGTGACTCTGTGTAGCATAAGATTGTCTGTCAGAACGTGGTGTGCCGTAACATAGTCTGTCGGAATATGGTGTTCCATAACATGATATGTCCAGAACAAGGTGTGCTTGAGTATGGTTTGACTTGGTGTTCCGTAAGATTGTGCGTCAGAACGTGGTATGTCATAACATAGTGCGTCGGAATATGGTGTGCCATAACATGATATGCCAAGAACAAGGTGTTCTTGAATATGGTGTGACTCTGTGTAGCATAAGATTGTCTGTCAGAACGTGGTGTGCCATAACATAGTCTGTCGGAATATGGTGTGCCATAACATGATATGTCCAGAACAAGGTGTGCTTGAGTATGGTTTGACTTGGTGTGCCGTAAGATTGTGCGTCGGAGCGTGGTGTACCATAACAGAGTGCGCGTCGGAATATAGTGTGCCATAACATGATATGTCTAGAACAAGGTGTGCTTGAATATGGTGTGACTTGGTGTGCCATAAGATTTTTTGTAAGAACGTGGTGTGCCATAACATAGTATGTCGGAATATGGTGTGCCATAACATGATATGTCCATAACAAGGTGTGCTTGAATATGGTGTGACTTGGTGTGCCATAAGATTTTGTGTAAGAACGTGGTGTGCCATAACATAGTGCGTCGGAATATGGTGTGCCATAACATGATATGTCCAGAAAAAGGTATGCTTGAATATGGTGTGACTTGGCAAAGAGAGGATGTTTTCTTGATAATGGTTAAGGTTTATACTATGATGAAAGACCTCATTTTTTTATTTCAGTTGAATTCCCTAATGTTTCTTAATACAGATTCAATTATTTGATAAGCTTTTGGGGCGTTTTTCCTATTTTGTAAACTACCCTTGTATATTTCGATATTAATTAATACATTTATTGACTTATCAAAAAAAAAACATAACATAGTGCGTCGAAATATGGTGTGACATAACATGATATGCCCATAAAAAGGCGTGCTTGAATATGGTTTGACTTGGGGTGCCATAAGATTGTGTATCATAATGTGGTGTGCCATAACATAGTGCGTCGGAAAATGGTGTGCCATAACATGATATTTCAGAACAAGGTGTGCCTGAATATGGTGTGACTTTGTGAGCCATAAGATTTTGCGTCAGAACATGGTGTTCTATAACATAATGCGTCGGAATATGGTGTGCCATAACATGATATGTCAAGAACAAGGTGTGTTTGAATATGGTGTGACTTGGTGTGCCATAACATAGTACGTCGGAATATGGTGTGCCATAACATGATATGTCCATAACAAGGTGTGCTTGAATATGGTGTGACTTGGTGTTCCATAAGATTTTGTGTAAGAACTTGGTGTGCCATAACATAGTGCGTAGGAATATGGTGTGTCATAACATGATATTCCAGAAAAAGGTGTTCTTGAATATGGTGTGACTTGGCGAAGAGAGGATGTTTTCTTGATAATGGTAAAGGTTTATACTATGATGGAAGATCTCATTTTTTGATTTCAGTTGAATACCCTAATGTTTCTTATTATAGATTCAATTAGTTTATAAGCTTTTGGGGCGTTTTGCCTATTTTTTTGTAAACTTCCCTTGTATATTTCGATATCTATTAATACAATTTTTGACTTATCAAAAAAAAAACCATAACATAGTCTGTCGAAATATGGTGTGTCATAACATGATATGTCCAAAACAAGGCTTGCTTGAATATGGTGTGACTTGGTGTGCCATAAGATTGTGCGTCAGGACGTGGTATGTCATAACATAGTGCGTCGGAATATGGTGTGCCATGATATGTCCAGAACAAGGTGTGCTTGAATATGGTGTGACTCTGTGTGGCATAAGATTGTCTGTCAGAATATGGTGTGCCATAACATAGTCTGTCGGAATATGGTGTGCCATAACATGATATGTCCAGAACTAGGTGTGCTTGAGTATGGTTTGACTTGGTGTGCCGTAATATTGTGCGTCAGGACTTGGTATGTCATAACATAGTGCGTCGGAATATAGTGTGCCATAACATGATATGTCTAGAACAAGGTGTACTTGAATATGGTGTGCCTTGGTGTGCCATAAGATTGGGTGTCAGACGTGGTGTGCCATAACATAGTGCGTCATAATATGGTGTGCCATAACATGATATGTCAAGAACAAGGTGTGATAGAATATGGTGTGACTTGGTGTGCCATAAGATTGTGTGTCAGAACGTGGTGTGCCATAACATAGAGCGTGGATTATGGTGTGCCATAACATGGTATGTCCATAACAAGGTGTGCTCGAATATGGTGTGACTTGGTGTGCCATAAGATTTTGTGTATGAACGTGGTGTGCCATAACATAGTGCATCGGAATATGGTGTGCCATAACATGATATGTCCATAACAAGGTGTGCTTGAATATGGTGTGATTTGGTGTGCCATAAGATTTTGTGTAAGAACGTGGTGTGCCATAACATAGTGCGTCGCAATATGGTGTGCCATAACATGATATGTCCAGAAAAATGTGTGCTTGAATATGGTGTGACTTGGCGAAGAGAGGATGTTTTCTTGATAATGGTTAAGGTTTATACTATGATGAAAGACCTCATTTTTTTATTTCAGTTGAATACCCTAATGTTTCTTAATACAGATTCAATTATTTTATAAGCTTTTTGGGCGTTTTGCCTATTTTCTTGTAAACTACCCTTGTATATTTCGATATCTATTAATACATTTATTGACTTATCAAAAAAAAACCATAACATAGTGCGTCGAAATATGGTGTGACATAACATGATATGTCCATAACAAGGCGTGCTTGAATATGGTTTAACTTGGGGTGACATAAGATTGTGTATCAGAACGTGGTGTGCCATAACATAGTGCGTCGGAAAATGGTTTTCCATAACATGATATTTCAGAACAAGGTGTGCCTGAATATGGTGTGACTTTGTGAGCCATAAGATTTTGCGTCAGAACATGGTGTTCCATAACATAATGCGTCGGAATATGGTGTGCCATAACATGATATGTTAAGAACAAGGTGTGTTTGAATATGGTGTAACTTGGTGTGTCATAAGTTGGGCGTCAGAACGTGGTGTGCCATAACATAGTGCGTCCGAATATGGTGTGCCATAACATGATATGTCCAGAACAAGGTGTGCTTGAATATGGTGTGACTTGGTGTGCCATAAGATTGTGCGTTAGAACGTGGTGTGCCATAACATAGTGCATCGGTATATGGTGTGCCATAACATGATATTCCAGAACAAGGTATGCTTGAATATGTTGTGACTTAGTGTGCCATAAGATTTTTTTTAGAACGTGGTGTGCTATAACATAGTGTGTCGGAATATGGTGTGTCATAACATGATATGCCCAGAACAGGGTGTGCTTGAATATGGTGTGACTTGGTGTGCCATAAGATTGTGTGTCAGAACATGGTGTGCCATAACATAGTGCGTCGGAATATGGTATGCCATAACATGATATGTCCAGAACAAGGTGTGGTTGAATATTGTATGACTTGGTGTGCCATAAGATTGTGCGTCAGAACGTGGTATGTCATAACATAGTGCGTCGGAATATGGTGTGTCACAACATGATATGTCCTGAAAAAGGTGTGCTTGAATATGGTGTGACTCTGTGTGGCATAAGATTGTCTGTCAGAACATGGTGTGCTATAACATAGTATATCGGAATATGGCGTGCCATAACATGATATGTCCAGAACAAGGTGTGCTTGAGTATGGTTTGACTTGGTGTGCCGTAAGATTGTGCGTCAGAACATGGTGTACCATAACATAGTGCATTGGAATATAGTGTACAATAACATGATATGTCCAGAACAAGGTGTGCTTGAATATGGTGTGACTTGGTGTGCCATAAGATTGGGTGACATAAGGTGGTGTGATATAACATAATGAGTCGGAATATGGTGTGCTATAAAATGATATGTCTAGAACAAGGTGTGCTTTAATATGGTGTGACTTGGCGAAGAGAGGATGTTTTCTTGGTAATGGTGAAGGTTTATACTATGATGGAAGACCTCATTTTTTGATTTCAGTTGAATACTCTAATGTTTCTTATTATAGATTCAATTAGTTTATAAGGTTTGGGGAGTTTTGCCTATTTTCTTGTAAACTACCCTTGTATATTTCGATATCTATTAATACAATTTTTGACTTATCAAAAAAAAAAACATAACATAGTTTGTCGAAATCTGGTGTGTCATAACAAGATATGTGCAGAACAAGGCTTGCTTGAATATGGTGTAACTTGGTGTGCCATAAGATTGTGCGTCAGAACGTGGCATGTCATAACATAGTTTGTTGGAATATGGTGTGCCATAACATGAATATGGTTTGACTTGGTGTGTCGTAAGATTGTGCGTCAGAACATGATGCACCATAACATAGTGCATCGTAATATAGTGTGCCATAACATGATATGTCCAGAACAAGGTGTGCTTGAATATGGTGTGACTTGGTGTGTCATAAGATTGGGTGTCATAACGTGGTGTGCCATAACATAGTGCGTCGGAATATGGTGTGCCATAACATGATATGTCTTGAACAAGGTGTGCTTGAATATGGTGTGACTTGGTGTGCCATTAGATTGTGTGTCAGAACGTGGTGTGCCATAACATAGAGGGTGGAATATGGTGTTCCATAACATGGTATGTCCATAACAAGGTGTGCCATAACATGATATGTCCAGAACAAGGTGTGCTTGAATATGGTGAGACTTAGTGTGCCATAAGATTTTGTGTAAGAACGTGGTATTCCATAACATAGTGCGTCGGAATATGGTGTGCCATAACATGATATGTCCAAAACAACGTGTGCTTGAATACAGTGTGACTTGGTGTGCCATAAGATTTTGTGTAAGAACGTGGTGTGTCATAACATAGTGCGTCGGAATATGGTGTGCCATAACATGATATTTCCAGAAAAAGGTGTGCTTGAATATGGTGTGACTTGGCAAAGAGAGGATGTTTTCTTGATAATGGTGAAGGTTTATACTATGATGGAAGACCTCATTTTTTGATTTCAGTTGAATACCCTAATGTTTCTTAATATAGATTCAATTAGTTTATAAGCTTTTGCGGCGTTTTGCCTATTTTCTTGTAAACAACCCTTGTATATTTCGATATCTATTAATACAATTTTTGACTTACCAAAAAAAAACCCATAACATAGTGCGTCGAAATATGTTGTGACATAACATGATATGTCCATAACAAGGCGTGCTTGAATATGGATTGACTTGGGGTGCCATAAGATTGTGTATCAGAAGGTGGTGTGCCATAACATAGTGCGTCGGAAAATGGTGTGCCATAATATGATATTTCTAAACAAGGTGTGCCTGAATATGGTGTGACTTGGTGAGCCATAAGATTGTGCGTCAGAACATGGTGTTCCATAACATAATGCGTAAGAATATGGTGTGCCATAACATGATATGTCCAGAACAAGGTGTGTTTGAATATGGTGTGACTTGGTATGTTATAAGTTGTGCGTCAGAACGTGGTGTGCCATAACATAGTGCGTCGGAATATGGTGTGCCATAACATGATATGTAAAGAACAAGGTGTGCTTCAATATGGTGTGACTTGGTGTGCCATACTATTGTGCATCATAACATGGTGTGCTATAACATAGTGCGTCGGAATATGGTGTACCATAACATGATATTCCAAAACAAGGTATGCTTGAATATGTTGTGACTTAGTGTGCCATAAGATTTTTTTTTAGAACGTGGTGTGCTATAACATAGTGCATCGAAATATGGTGTGCCATAACATGATATGCCCAGAACAGGGTGTGCTTGAATATGGTGTGACTTGGTGTGCCATAAGATTGTGTGTCAGAACATGGTGTGCCATAACGTAGTGCGTCGGAATATGGTATGCCATAACATGATATGTCCAGAACAAGGTATGGTTGAATATTGTATGACTTAGTGTTCCATAAGATTGTGCGTCAGAACGTGGTATGTCATAACATAGTGCGTCGGAATATGGTGTGCCATAACATGATATGTCCAGAATAAGGTGTGCTTGAATATGGTGTGAATCTGTGTGGCATAAGATTGTCTGTTAGAACATGGTGTGCCATAACATTGTCTATCGGAATATGGTATGCCATAACATGATATGTCCAGAACAAGGTGTGCTTGAGTATGGTTTGACTTGGTGTGCTGTAAGATTGTGTTTCAGAACATGGTGTACCATACCATAGTGCATCGGAATATAATGTGCCATAACATGATATGTCCAGAACAAGGTGTGCTTGAATATGGTGTGACTTGGTGTTTCATAAGATTGGGTGTCAGAACGTGGTGTTCCATAACATAGTGCGTCGGAATATGGTGTTCCATAACATGATATGTCCAGAACAAGGTGGGCCTGAATATGGTGTAACTTGGTGAGCCATAAGATTGTGCGTCAGAACATGGTGTTCCATAACATAATGCGTAGGAATATGGTGTGCCATAATATGATATGTCCAGAACAAGGTGTGTTTGAATATGGTGTGACTTGGTGTGTCATAAGTTGTGCGTCAGAACGTGGTATGCCATAACATAGTGCGTCGGAATATGTTGTGCCATAACATGATATGTCCAGAACAAGGTGTGCTTGAATATGGTGTGACTCTGTGTGGCATAAGATTGTCTGTCAGAACGTGGTGTGCCATAACATAGTCTGTCGGAATATGGTGTGCCATAACATGATATGTACAGAACAAGGTGTGCTTGAGTATGGTTTGACTTGGTGTGTCGTAAGATTGTGCGTCAGAACATGGTGTACCATAACATAGTGCATCGGAATATAGTGTGCCATAACAGAACCAGGTGTGCTTGAATATGGTGTGTCATAAGATTGGGTGTCAGAACGTGGCGTGCCATAACATAGTGCGTCGGAATATGGCGTTCCATAACATGATATGTCCAGCACAAGGTGTGCTTGAATATGGTGTGACTTGGTGTGCCATAAGATTGTGTGTCTGAACGTGGTGTGCCATAACATAAAGCGTGGAATATGGTGTGCATAACTTGGTATGTCCATAACAAGGTGTGCTCGAATATGGTTTGACTTGGTGTGCCATAAGATTTTGTGTAAGAACGTGGTGTGCCATAACATAGTGCGTCGGAATATGGTGTGCCATAACATGATATGTCCTGAAAAATATGTGCTTGAATATGGTGTGACTTGGGGAAGAGAGGATGTTTTTTTGGTAATGATGAAGGTTTATACTATGATGGAAGACCTCATTTTTTGATTTCAGTTGAATACCCTAATGTTTCTTATTATAGATTCAATTACTTTATAAGGTTTTGGGGCGTTTTTCCTATTTTCTTGTAAACTACCCTTGTATATTTCTATATTTATTAATACAATTTTTGACTTATCAAAAAAACCCATAACATAGTCTGTCGAAATACGGTGTGTCATAACATGATATGTCCAGAACAAGGCTTGCTTGAATATGGTGTGAATTGGTGTGCCATAAGATTGTGCGTCAGAACGTGGTATGTCATAACATAGTGCGTCAGAATACGGTGTGCCACAACATGATATATCCAGAACAGGGTGTGCGTGAATATGATGTGACTCTATGTGGTATAAGATTGTCTGTCAGAAAATGGTGTGCCATAACACAGTCTGTCGGAATATGGTGTGACATAACATGATATGTCTAGAACAACGTGTGCTTGAGTATGGTTTGACTTGGTGTGTCGTAAGATTGTGCGTCAAAACATGGTGTACCATAACATAGTACGTCGGAATATAGTGTGCCATAACTTGATATGTCCAGGTGTGCTTAAATATGGTGTGACTTGGTGTGATATAAGATTGGGTGTCATAACGTGGTGTGCCATAACATAGTGCGTCGTAACATGGTGTGCCATAACATGATATGTACAGAAAAAGGTGTGCTTGAATATGGTGTGACTTGGTGTGCCATAAGATTGTGTGTCAGAACGTGGTGTGTGCTATAACATAGAGCGTTGAATATGGTGTGCGATAAAATGGTATGTCTATAACAAGGTGTGCTCGAATATGGTGTGACTTGGTGTTCCATAAGATTTTGCGTAATAACGTGGTGTGCCATATCATAGTTCGTCGGAATATGGTGTGCAATAACATGATATGTCCAAATCAAGGTGTGCTTGAATATGGTGTGACTTGGTGTGCCATAAGATTTTGTGTAAGAACGTGGTATGCCATAACATAGTGCGTCGGAATATGGTGTGCTATAACATGATATGTCTAGAAAAAGGTGTGCTTGAATATGGTGTGACTTAGCGAAGAGAGGATGTTTTCTTGGTAATGGTGAAGGTTTATACTATGATGGAAGACCTCATTTTTTTATTTCAGTTGAATACCCTAATGTTTCTTATTATAGATTCAATTAGGTTATTAGTTTTTGGGGAGCTTCCCCTATTTTCTTGTCAACTACCCTTGTATATTTTGATATCTATTAATACAATTTTTGACTTATCAAAAACAAAACCCATAACATAGTGCGGCGGAATATGGTGGTACATAACATGATATGTCCAGAACAAGGCGTGCTTGAATATGGTTTGATTTGGGGTGCCATAAGATTGTGTATCAGAACGTGGTGTGCCATAACATAGTGCGTCGAAAAATGGTGTGCCATAACATGATATTTCCAGAACAAGGTGTGCCTGAATATGGTGTGACTTGGTGAGCCATAAGATTGAGCATCAGAACATGGTGTTCGATAACATAATGCGTCGGAATATGGTGTGCCTTGTTGTGTCATAAGTTGTGCGTCAGAACGTGGTGTGCCATAACATAGTGCGTCGGAATATGGTGTGTCATAACATGATATGTCTAGAACAAGGTGTGCTTGAATATGATGTGACTTGGTGTTCCATAAGATTGTGCGTCAGAATATGGTGTGCCATAACATGATATTCCAGAACAAGTTATGCTTGAATAAGTTGTGACTTAGTGTGCCATAAGAAATTTTTTATGAACGTGGTGTGCTATAACATAGTGTGTCGTAATATGGTGTGCCATAACATGATATATGTCTAGAACAAGGTTTGATTGAATATGGTGTAACTTGGTGTGCCATAAGATTTTATGTCAGAACGTTGTGTGCCATAACATAGTGTGTCGGAATATGGTGTGCCATAACATGCTATTGCCAGATTAAGGTGTGCTTGAATATGGTGTGACTTGGTGAGCCATTATATTGTGCGTCAGAACGTGGTGTGCCATAACATAGTACGTCGGAATATGGTGTGCCATAACATGATATGTCCAGAACAAGGTGTTCTTGAATATGGTGTGACTTGGTGTGCCATAAATGTGTGTGTCAGAACGTGGTGTGCCATAACATAGTGCGTCGAAATATGGTGTGCCATAACATGATATGTCCAGAACAAGGTGTGGCTGAATATTGTGTGACTTAGTGAGCCATAAGATTGTGCGTCAGAACGTGGTGTGCGATAACATAGAGCCTTGGAATATGGTGTGCCATAACATGATATGTCCATAACAAGGTGTGATTGAATATGGTGTGAATTTGTGAGCCCTAAGATTGTGCGTCAGAACGTGGTGTGACATAACATAATGCGTCGTAATATAGTGTGCCATAACATGATATGTACAGAACAAGGTGTGACTTGGTGTGCTATAAGATTGTGTGTCAGAACATGGTGTGCCATAACATGATATGTCCAGAACAAGGTGTGCTTGAGTATGGTTTGACTTGGTATGTCGTAAGATTGTGCGTCAGAACATGGTGTACCATAACATAGTGCATCGGAATATAGTGTGCTTTAACATGATATGTCCAGAACAAGGTGTGCTTGAATATGGTGTGACTTGGTGTACCATAAGATTGGGTGTCAGTATGTGGTGTGCTATAACATAGTGCGTCGGAATATGGTGTGCTATAACATGATATGTTCAGAACAAGGTGTGCTTGAATATGGTGTGACTTGGTGTGCTATAAGATTGTGTGTCAGAACGTGGTGTGCTATAAAATAGAGCGTGGAATATGGTGTGTCATAACATGGTATGTCCATAACAAGGTGTGCTTGCATATGGTATGACTTGGTGTGCCATAAGATTTTGTGTAAGAACGTGGTGTGCCATAACATAGTGCGTCGGAATATGGTGTGCCATAACATGATATGTCCAAAACAAGGTGTGCTTGAATATGGTGTGACTTCGTGTTCCATAAGATTTTGTGTAAGAATGTGGTGTGCCATAACATAGTGCGTCAGAATATGGTGTTGTAGATGGTGGATTTTCGACAAGGGCTAAATCGTAAACTCATAATTATAGGAAGCTCTGATCTTGCAATCAGACGTGAGTATTGAGATACGGGTCTCTCATCGAATTCTCAACGGAGAGTACTTTCTCTCAGAGTACATGTAGATATGTAGTCTCACGACTAGACAACGGCATATCTCATGAATACTGAACACTTTCAGTGATTATTTCTATATAGTATCACGAGATGGGTGGCTCTGCTAGTATAGAGCGATAACGTCTTCAGGAACAAACAACGAGTTTACCCTGACTATATAAAGGATATGACTTACCGACAAGCTCATATAGGGATAATTAATGCTCCTACACAGCTTGCTCTGCTAGTATAGATCCACATAGTTAATTATTCCTAATTAAGATTAATTCTTCCATGACATTCACTACCGAATTCCCAGAATAATCTATTATTGCTCCTATTCCATGGTCGAATCCACGACTGGTCCCATGGAATGGCAATAACAATTTCTCCCATTCCATGGTTGAATTTACGACTGGTCCCATTGAATGGCAATAAACAATTTTTTTGATTCTATGATCGAATCCACGACTTGATCTCATAGAATAGCAATAACTATATTATCTCATTACTCTGATTTCATGATCGAATCCACAACTGGTCTCATAAAGGGTAATAGATAAATCTTAATTACTCCGGTTATATGGTCGAATCTACAATCCCATGGAATGGTAATGCTCACTTTATTATTCTGAATTCGTAGTCGAATCCTCAGCTGATCCTATGAATTAATAATAAACATCTTATTACTCAGATTTGTGAATTATTCTCCACTGAATTCCACAATTAGTAATAAATAATCAACAACCGGGCGTCTGAGCTACCTCTAAGTAAGCCCCGATTCAAATGGTGAAAGTGTATTCAACGACGATACACTAACAGTCACCGCACGAACGAGTATTTCAAAATACAACGAAACGATGAACCTATGCAAAATAGGGAAGAAAATAATAAATAATTAAAAATATTGACCAAGGTGCTGGGAACACGGACACACGACCTACCGACCGTGTCGTGGTCAGTTCCACGCCAGTTTTATATTTTTAATACATTTTTATTATTTTCCATGATTTGATGAAAATTCTCTCATCTGATCAAATCTCCTTCGTCTCGAGGAAGCTCCTCGGTTTCATGGTACTTCCATAAATCCATAATAAATAATATAAAATTAAGTAAAGGAGTGTGGGGCGTGACCATTGGACAACCGGCCATGCCTTGGTCCCAGCCGGCCCCACACCCCACGGTTCCTTATTATTATTATTATTATTATTATTATTTCTCTAATTTCATGATATTTTTTGCACAAATCATCATATAATAATAAAATAAAATAAAATAATGAAAATTTGTGGGACCGGGCCACTAGCCGCCCGACCATGCCCTAACCGGTTCCACACGCCCTTTGCTTTATTATTTTATTATTATTTATCATATTTTTCCTTGAATTCATCAAATTCCTTGATTTTATGGTATTTCTCTCAAATTAGGAAAAAATCCCTCAAATCATCAAAAATACCTAAAAATATTAAAAAAATTATGAAAAACTCGTGTGACCGGTCCATAGACGGCCGGCCATGCCCCCATGGTCCCACACGCCCGTTTGTTTATTATTTTAATATTTTGCTTCCATGAACTCATGAAAACTCCTTCAATTCATGGAAACTCCCTAAATTCATCAAATTTCTCAAAATTCATGAATTTTTCATAAAATCATCAAAATATTATAAAATTAAGAAAAAGGCACCACATGGCCGTGGTCACAACCGGCCGACCATGCCTTGACCACGGCGGTCCCACGCCTCCTCATTCCTTATTTTATAATTATTTTTCATCATCTCATGGTGTTTTCCTCAGTTTCGTCGAAACCCTAATTTTGGCATATTTTCTCAAATGGATGCTCAATTGCACGCCAGAAAATATCAAAATTCTCAGGACTGAGACGCGGATACCTTGGGGACACGAGCACGCTATCTTGACCGACCAAGATTGTCTCTTTGGCTCACGGAAGCCGGTCCCATCAATTTTCACAGTTTTGACCTAATTTGCACAATTGCTCGTATTAGGTCCAAAACTCTTCCAAACACTTTGGATTTTCATGAAGTGATCGTCTGGCGGTCACGTCAAAACCCAGGGCCGGTTTCATGACTCCATGTTCGGTCCCTCGCCTCGTCCTAATTAATTAGGTTTTCTCACCTAAGGCTCAGACGAGCATTTTTGAATAAATGATTAAGCCAGCATTTAATCATTCTTCCACCAACAAATCGTCAACTCTTCAGGAGTTCTTCGTATTTGCTCATGTGAGCATATGAACACTACATGGTTGATCCACGGTCCCATATAGTCGCTCCCTCCTTTGTCCTAAGGTTAAACTTCTGACGAACCATGAATTGATCATCAATTGATCAAATTAGGGTTTCTGAATCCAAGGATCATCATTCCAGGTTCCAACCTTAATAATTTTACGACGACCTCATGGTCATTAATTTTATTAATTATGCTCGGTTCTGTAGATGGTGGATTTTCGAGAAAGGCTAAAATCGTAAACTCATAATTATACGAAGCTCTGATTTAACAATCAGACGTGAGTATCGAGACACGGGTCTCTCATCGAATTCTCAACAGAGAGTACTTTATCTCAGAGTACATGTAGATATGTAGTCTCACGACTGGACAATGACACATCTCACGAATACTGAATACTTTCGGTGATTATTTCTATGAAGTATCACGAGATGGACGACTCCTAGACAACTTGCACTGCTAGTATAGAGCGATAACGTCTTCAGGAACAAACAACAAGTTTACCCTGACTATATAAAGGATATGACTTACCGACAAGCTCATATCGGGATAATTATTCTCCTAGACAGCTTGCTCTGCTAGTATAGAGCCACAAAGTTAATTATTCCTAATTAAGATTAATTCTGTCGTGACATACACTACTGAATTCCCAGAATAATCTATTATTGCTTCTATTCCATGGTCGAATCCACGACTGGTCCTATGTAATGGCAATAACAATTGCTCTTATTCCATGGTCGAATCCACGACTGGTCCCAGAGAATGGCAATAAACAATTATTCTGATTTTATGATCGAATCCACATCTTGATCTCATAGAATAGCAATAACTATATTATCTCATTACTCCGATTTCATGATCGAATCCACAACTGGTCTCATAAATGGTAATAGATAAAATCTTAATTACACCGAGTCTACGGTCGAATCTACGATCCCATGGAATGGTAATGCTCACTTTATTATTCTTAATTCGTAGTTGAATCCTCAGCTGATCTTATGAATTAATAATAAACATCTTATTGCTCAGTTTTGTGGATTATTCTCCACTGAATTCCACAATTAGAAATAAATAATCAACAACCGGGCGTCCGAGCTACCTCTAAGTAAGCCCCGATTCAAATGGTGAAGGTGTATTCAACGACGATACACTAACAGTCACCGCACGAACGAGTATTTCAAAAAATACAACGAAACGATGAACCTATGCAAAATAGAGAAGAAAATAATAAAAAATTAAAAATATTGACCAGGGTGCTGGGAGCACGGACACACGACCGACCGACCATGTCATGGTCAATCCCACGCCGGTTTTATATTTTAAGTGCATTTTATTATTTTCCATGATTTGATGAAAATTCTCTCATTTTATCAAATCTCCTTCGTCTTGAGGAAACTCCTCGGTTTTATGGTACTTCCATAAATCCATAAAAATTAATATAAAATTAAGGAAAGGAGTGTGGGGCATGACCATTGGCCAACCGGCCATGCTTTGGTCCCAACCGGCCCCACACCCCACGGTTCCTTATTATTTTATTATTATTATTATTTCTCTAATTTCATGAAAAAACTCCTTGATTTCATGGTATTTTGCACAAATCATCATATAATAATGAATAGAATAAAATTATGAAAAACTTGTGGGACCGGGCCACTAGCCGGCCGGCCATGCCCTAGCCGGTCCCACACGCCCTTTGCTTTATTTATTTATTATTATTTATCCTATTTTTCCTTGAATTCATCAAATTCCTTGATTTTATGGTATTTCTCTCAAATTAGGAAAAATTCCCTCGAATCATCAAAAATACCTAAAAATATTAAAAAATTAGGAAAAATATTGGGACCGGGCCCTAGCCGGCCGGACGCGCCTTTACGGTCCCACACGCCCTTGTTTTTATTATTTTAATATTTTTTGCTTCCCTGAACTCCTGAAAAATCCTTTGGAAACTCCCTAAATTCATCAAATTTCTCAAAATTCATGAATTTTTCATAAAATCATCAAAATATTTTAAAATTAAGAAAAAGGCACCACAGGACCGTGGTCACAACCGGCCGACCATGCCTTGACCACGGCGGTCCCACGCCTCCTCATTCCTTATTTTATAATTATTTTTCATCATCTCATGGTGTTTTCCTCAGTTTCGTCGAAACCCTAATTTTGGCATATTTTCTCAAATGGATGCTCAATTGCACGCCAGAAAATATCAAAATTCTCAGGACTGAGACGCGGATACCTTGGGGACACGAGCACGCTATCTTGACCGACCAAGATTGTCTCTTTGGCTCACGGAAGCCGGTCCCATCAATTTTCACAGTTTTGACCTAATTTGCACAATTGCTCGTATTAGGTCCAAAACTCTTCCAAACACTTTGGATTTTCATGAAGTGATCGTCTGGCGGTCACGTGACAACCCAAGGCCGGTTTCATGACTCCATGTTCGGTCCCTCGCCTCGTCCTAATTAATTAGGTTTTCTCACCTAAGGCTCAGACGAGCATTTTTGAATAAATGATTAAGCCAGCATTTAATCATTCTTCCACCAACAAATCGTCAACTCTTCAGAAGTTCTTCGTATTTTCTCATGTGAGCATATGAACACTACATGGTTGATCCACGGTCCCATATAGTCGCTCCCTCCTTTGTCCTAAGGTTAAACTTCTGACGAACCATGAATTGATCATCAATTGATCAAATTAGGGTTTCTGAATCCAAGGATCATCATTCCAGGTTCCAACCTTAATAATTTTACGACGACCTCATGGTCATTAATTTTATTAATTATGCTCGGTTCTGTAGATGGTGGATTTTCGACAAAGGCTAAAATCGTAAACTCATAATTATACGAAGCTCTGATTCAACAATCAGACGTGAGTATCGAGACACGGGTCTCTCATCGAATTCTCAACGGAGAGTACTTTTTCTCAGAGTACATGTAGATATGTAGTCTCACGACTGGACAACGGCATATCTCACGAATACTGAATACTTTCGGTGATTATTTCTATGAAGTATCACGAGATGAACGGCTCCTAGACAACTTGCTCTGCTAGTATAGAGCGATAACGTCTTCAGGAACAAACAACAAGTTTACCCTGACTATATAAAGGATATGACTTACCTACAAGCTCATATCGGGATAATTATTCTCCTAGACAGCTTGCTTTGCTAGTATAGAGCCACAAAGTTAATTATTCCTAATTAAGATTAATTCTGTCGTGACATACACTACTGAATTCCCAGAATAATCTATTATTGCTCCTATTCCATGGTCGAATCCACGACTGGTCCTATGGAATGGAAATAACAATTTCTCTTATTCCATGGTCGAATCCACGACTGGTCCCAGAGAATGGCAATAAACAATTATTCTGATTTTATGATCGAATCCACATCTTGATCTCATAGAATAACAATAACTATATTATCTCATTACTTCGATTTCATGATCGAATCCACAACTGGTCTCATAAATGGTAATAGATAAATCTTAATTACACCGAGTCTACGGTCGAATCTACGATCCCATGGAATGGTAATGCTCACTTTATTATTCTTAATTCGTAGTTGAATCCTCAGCTGATCTTATGAATTAATAATAAACATCTTATTGCTCAGTTTTGTGGATTATTCTCCACTGAATTCCACAATTAGAAATAAATAATCAACAACCAGGCGTCCGAGCTACCTCTAAGTAAGCCCCGATTCAAATGGTGAAGGTGTATTCAACGACGATACACTAACAGTCACCGCACGAACGAGTATTTCAAAAAATACAACGAAACGATGAACCTATGCAAAATAGAGAAGAAAATAATAAAAAATTAAAAATATTGACCAGGGTGCTGGGAGCACGGACACACGACCGACCGACCATGTCATGGTCAATCCCACGCCGGTTTTATATTTTAAGTGCATTTTATTATTTTCCATGATTTGATGAAAATTCTCTCATTTTATCAAATCTCCTTCGTCTTGAGGAAACTCCTCGGTTTCATGGTACTTCCATAAATCCATAAAAATTAATATAAAATTAAGGAAAGGAGTGTGGGGCATGACCATTGGCCAACCGGCCATGCCTTGGTCCCAACCGGCCCCACACCCCACGGTTCCTTATTATTTTATTATTATTATTATTTCTCTAATTTCATGAAAAACTCCTTGATTTCATGGTATTTTGCACAAATCATCATATAATAATGAATAGAATAAAATTATGAAAAACTTGTGGGACCGGGCCACTAGCCGACCGGCCATGCCCTAGCCGGTCCCACACGCCCTTTGTTTTATTTATTTATTATTATTTATCCTATTTTTCCTTGAATTCATCAAATTCCTTGATTTTATGGTATTTCTCTCAAATTAGGAAAAATTCCCTCAAATCATCAAAAATACCTAAAAATATTAAAAAATTAGGAAAAATATTGGGACCGGGCCCTAGCCCGCCGGACGCGCCTTTACGGTCCCACACGCCCTTGTTTTTATTATTTTAATATTTTTTGCTTCCCTGAACTCCTGAAAAATCCTTTGGAAACTCCCTAAATTCATCAAATTTCTCAAAATTCATGAATTTTTCATAAAATCATCAAAATATTTTAAAATTAAGGAAAAGGCACCACATGACCGTGGTGACAACCTTCCGACCATGCCTTGACCACGGCGGTCCCACGCCTCCTCATTTATTATTTTATAATTATTTTTCATCATCTCATGGTGTTTTCCTCAGTTTCGTCGAAACTCTAATTTTGGCATATTTTCTCGAATGGATGCTCAATTGCACGCCAGAAAATATCAAAATTCTCAGGACTGAGACGCGGACGCCTTGGGGACACGATAACGCTATATTGACCGATCAAGATTGGCTCTTTGGCTGACGGAAGCCGGTCCCATCAATTTTCACAGTTTTGACCTAATTTGCACAATTATTCGTATTAGGTCCAAAACTCTTCCAAACACTTTGGATTTTCATGAAGTGATCGTCAGGAGATCACGTGAAAATCCAGGGCCGGTTTCATGACTCCATGGTCGGTCCATCGCCTCGTCATAATTAATTAGGTTTTCTCGCCTAAGGTTGATCCCTCCTTCGTCCCATGGTTGAAATTCTGACGAACCATGAATTGATCATCAATTGATACAATTAGGGTTTCTGAATCCAAGGATCATCATTCCAGATTCCAACCTTAATAATTTTACGACGACCTCATGGTCATTAATTTTATTAATTATGCTCGGTTCAACGACCAGTATTCTAAATAATATTTTTGGTACGCTGCCAATAATCCATCAGATGAGCAACACATGCTCAGACGATCAAATATTCAAGAATTCATCACATGAGCAACACTTGCTCAGATGATAAATATTTTCTCAAACCAAGGAATATTGGTTCAACAATCAATATTCAACGATCCATCGAATGAGCAATACTCGCTCACTTCATCGTAAGAACTATACCTCTGTCTCATGACATGTTCAATTCATGAGTTTCAGAACATCATGTTCAACTCAGCAACCACATGGACTCATCGTCCCATCAAACCACGAAGTCATCAATTGACTAACAAACCATGAGACGCTAATCGTGTCACTTTGGGGGATATCACTTAGGGTTTTGTTCTGGCGGTCTACGGCACGTGTGTTCAAACACACGATGGAATGTGAGCAATTCGTGCAATCAGTTGAAGGAATTCACGAGGTAGTGCGTGGAAAATCGACCAAGTCTCCACACGATTGACCAATTGGTTTCGAACACGATCTCCACTTCCCCACTCCTTGATTCCATCAACTGTCACACTTCATGGGATCATGGTGTCTAAAATTCCAGCAATATAAATAAGTCACTGAATCATAATTAAATCATCGGCATCATCAGTATCGTCAATATCATGTCAAACTGGCAACACGAGATCATCAACTCATCAATTGAGCAATTCAATCATTCAGAGCTTATCATATTCAGAATTCGCACACCCACAATCTTTGATTACCATTGATTCCACACATTTCTCAGCTTTCCTCCTACAGATCAACCCATCCTCTCTTGTGACCGAATTTACTCTGGAACGGTCATTGTCTTGATTTATGCCGGAGTACTACAGATTGATCTCTCGAATTTAAAGCACCCCCTTTGCAGCGGTGCATCTGTGTGAGGTTTAACATTTCGCTCGGTTCGAGGAGTCTCCTCCGTACGGTCGTCTCCTCAATTCCTTAAAAACCAGCAAATCGTTTTCCCCCATCTACAGATTGGCGACCACAGTGGGATATCATTATATCGGTTGCAATCTCACAATTTCACAAGATGGTTGATCTCAGGTCAGGTTCAGTTACGAATCCTAACACAAACCGTGCTAGCACTAGCAACAACAACAATCCGAATATCCTGGAGAAAATTCCGATCTCCAACACTGATGGTGGTAACATTACTCCTCCTCACGTCAAAGGTCATACACTGTCCGGAAGACACCCTGAAGAAGTCAGAGGAGATCCACCACCTACCATTGCTGATCTTATCAAAGCGCAGGAGACTCTTGCAAAGAATCAGACTGACATGGCTGCTACACAGAATAAGCTGTGTAATTATCTCAAAACTCTTACTGACAAGATGTCAGATAAAACTCAAGAGAAGGGAAAGTAGAAGGAGAAATCCTCAGACGACGATCCTGAAGTAATTCCAATCCATACAGTAGAAGACGACGAAGTCCGCAAAACTGCTGCAGACAACTCATCAGCAAAGGGATCATCGAATTTCATCACTCGCGAGGATCTGGAGCACCTCTTGGATAACCTTGGAAAAGACAAAACATCGCATGTCCATTGTCATCAACCTCCTTATCCTGCCGCTACGCAGAGGATTCCACTCCCCAAAGGTTACATTTCTCCAACCTTCACCTTATATGATGGAACTGGCAATGCTCAGGAACATGTCTCTCGTTTTCTCGAAGCCCTGAGAGAATATGAACATAATCATGTAGTTCGTCTCAAGGAATTCTCAAAGTCTCTGAAAGGCAAAGAATACACCTGGTATAACAACATCGCACTAGGGACTATCAACAATTGGGGAGAAATGGTTAACGCGTTCTACAGGAAATACTTCTTCGTGTCAGAACAAGTCACCCTCTCCGACCTTGGAAGAATGTTTCAGAGGGTCAGTAAAAATCCCAATGATTATGTGAAAAGGTTCAGAGTCCAAGCCCTGGATTGTCATGACCCAAACGTCACAGAGCAACAACTGGTGGACTTGTGCATCGATGGCATGCTCCCGATCTACAGGACCTTGCTGGAGAACCTTCGATTCCAGACTTTCTCAGAGCTTCACGAAGCTGCGAAGAGGTCAGCAACCACTTCACCCGCTCTTTTGGAAAGAGCAAAGCTAAAAAGTCTGAAGAACCGCGAGACACTCGAGGTAGCAGACGTCTGATCAAGAATCAGTAAAACCTCCAGCCTTCCACAAACACTGTTGCAGAAGGGAGCAAACGGAAAGCCAAACTTCCGCGCAAGCATGCCTTAGCTCCTTCAAAAGCACAAAGGAAGGATAATCAAGATGCACAAGCCTCTGACCAACGCACAAGAGTTCCTGATCAAGAAGCACCTGACTTTCCTTTTTCCATTGAAGAGGTGACTTCCACAGGTTCGTCAATCATCCCACAAGCGACTGCGGAGTTTTAAAGCACATTTTTAAAGAGAAGGTTGATCCATAATATCTTCAACTGGGGACTGAAGGAGTACACAAGAATCCTCTCCCAGTCAGAACCTTTACACTCTCTGAAAAACCTATCAAAACGGAAGTTCAATCCTTGGTCGAACGTGAATTGCGTTATATGTCGAAGGCACAAAGGAGAGACATGATCACAGTACTAAACCACATCGTGTCAAGAAGTCCATTCCGAAAATAATTCTTGATCCTCCAGCCATGGACCAAGAGATGTACGACTGGGGACTGCTTACCACAGTTAATCTTATAAGAAACGAATTTGGAAGAACGTTGATCGATGCTTACACCGCCATCAACAACATTCCACCGAAAACTATCGGATCCACATGCATCGCTTGACAAAAAGATACTCATGCTCCATCTCAATCAGAGACCCTGAAGGAGCGCTCAGAAATACTTATGGCTACATCATTCTCAAAGTGAACATAAGTTCAACCTGGACAGAAACCAAGTTTCACATAATCAGGAAGATCCAGGATATGGCATGTCCTTCAGACGAGCGTGGATCCACGCTGAAAATATGGGTACTTACAAAGCGCCTTTGGTTACACATATCTCCAACGAAGAAAGTTCTGATCCAGAAGATTTGACGGACATTCCATCATCATAGTACTTTGAGAAATTTCGACGAGGTTGAAGCATGAACCTGCAAAATATGCATAGACATTCATCAAGATGTTCCGCGCTCAGGAAAGTCTCATTCCATGTCTATGTAATTTATTTACCCACATGCTATCCTAGCATGGGGACTTAATTATGCTAGCAACTCTAAAAGACGTTATGAATGGTAGCTTCACCGCATTAGTATTTTACCAAGTGGTTGAATCTGACGTTTCTCCGAATCAAGCACTGAAATATTCATTACTGACGTCCAAACATGGCAAAGAACACTTTGGGCGTTTCTCCTTCTATTCCATGTGTTCCAGAAAATCAGAAAGCTCTAATGTTTGCACAAGTGTCGAATCCAACTACTGCAACGAAAGGGATGCTGAATCAACAGAATATACTCCAGGGACGAGACGATCAAACCCCTAAGATATTCGATGCTTAAGGAATATACGCTTCAACACTCAAGCATCTAAAAAATCTATCAAATTGTATTCCCAATCAAAGACTATAGCTTCAGCACAAATATCTCGATGATGACACATTGATTCAACACCAGCACGATCAAAGTGTAACTAAACAATAAGTCTTCATTATCCCATGATAAGACTTCTGAAGCATATGCACCATCATTCATACATGGATGGCACTAACTCCTTCAATATATACTGGGAAACCTGAGGTGATTCTGTGAAACTTCATCAAAGGGTTTTCTCTACATCAAAAGCCCCTGCATGATTGAGGAACTTTCTCTCTTCATCAATCACATCCAGTATGAAAACTGCTGATGCTATCTACCGCAACAATGTTGACTCACTGACAAAGCCAGATCGTGGAAATTTATGCTTTCAGGAGCATTCAGGTTGAACTCTCAGTAAACCTTCATCTTACGGACGCTCAACTCATCAACTAGTTCATGAATGTAAAAGGCTCACTGGATGAAGGAGCAAAGTTTATATCTATAATCATGGTTCTAGCCTTTTCGGTCTTTGGAGAAACTTTAACCATGGTATCAGCATCAACAATAATCTCTAGAGGAGCACCATCCATGATCTCATCATCGACAAGGATCTCTGGAGCGTAATCATTCATGGTTTCAGCACCAACAACGGTCTCAGGAGCAACATCCTCAAGGCTTCATCAACTAATCATTCTCTGAAGTGTTACACATGAAGCGGACTTCTCTAAGACCAATGATTCATATCAAGATGTGCAGACCTGATAACATGCTCACATGAAAGTCTTCCCAAAACTGGCACGACTAGTTGGCATAATCCAAAGTCTTCTACAAGATGTTCTCATCACCTCTACAAATGAGATACAACACACTTCAGGCCATGGGTTTGCAAAAACGTACCAATGGGTGAGGAATAGGACAATGTTTCCTCAATGAAAGATGTTCGTCTATGTCTCTTCTACAACATACCAAAAGGGTGCGTCAATCGGACATACGAGATGAAAGATATGGCCTTTACCGTCAGGTCTACGAAATCTAAAAAAATTGTACGGGATTACAAATTAAAAATGTGCACGCTTTGCTGGATGACCTCTACAACTCCAAATTGAGTGATTCTTGTCTCATTATACAACTCAGTCTCTTAGCTTCAAAAGTTGGGGTCAAGCATCAAATTCCGATGTCGTATGAGGTTCCTACAGCTTCCAGAGCGTACAACATGCATGCAGCAATTCTTAGACGGGATTCATAACTTCCACAATCGATCGGTCTCCACCAGTTCCTTCCGCTAAGTCCTTCATCAAGGTACCTCCAACTTCGACCACCTAGGTCTTTACATCAATTTTTCTACCTGGGTCCTCTATCTAGGTCTCACCAGAAGAAGGGAAAATGAAAGGGAGAGACTTAACAAAATACTGGGGACTGACGGTCCACTTGTCAAGACGATCGATTTCACAATCCAAAACCGATCAAGAAATCAAGACCAGAATAAAACCTCACATCTCTCAGAAGTCCAAGGTTCAAGATATCATGGAAAGAAAACTAAAGAAAGTCAGCAAAATAAGATTTCTGCTTTTCTTCATCCATCTTCTTCAACACGGCATCACTGGTGGTGAAAGAAGTGTCACCTTCCACCGCTTTTCTTATAGCATCAATCTTTTGACGAAGCCACTTCAGATTGAAGCCAAGTTCTTCAGCTTTCTTCAAGTTTTACTCCCAATCAAAGAGTACACCCCGGGTGACAGTATTTCCAGTTGTGATGCGGATATCATTTATAACACGCAATATGGATTCCACTTGCCTCGTCAAGAAATAACTATGCTCCGGATCCTTGGTAACGACGATGTGCCCATACATCTTCCACGGTTTCTCGTACAAGCCTGCATATCCAGTGTGAACGATAAATCCGCCAACTAGTTCATGATATAGGAGTGAAGCATCGAACGGAGGATCAAAAGCAACTCCTGCACTTGGATATTCATGCACCACTATACGGTTCTCAATTACTGGAGCAGCCTCCAAGGCAACAGTTTCTTCAGTATTCTCTACTGGTGTTTCGGTTTCTTCTATCACTGAAGCAGCAACAATATGAGTTTCCAAGACTTCAATGACAACCTTCTCATGGACTTTAAGTGCATATATGGTTGTCTCTTCATCAATAACTCCAGGGCAGTTTGAGTTATCCTCATTGGTTTCAATATCCTCAACTTCGGTATTTGGCACCTAATACGAAGATTACATGAGGTTAGAGTCATTTAAGATTGAAAAAAAATGAGATCATAAAATACATCATACAAGCAATCCAACATTATCAAGATTAATCATTATACACTCAAGGCACGAGCAAATAGCATGAAAGTCATGAAAATACGTTTTACGGTAACCTCGTCTGAAGAAACTGTACTCTGCCATGTACTAAAAGACGAACTGGGAGCAATCTACGAGGAATCTGAAGATGGGTTCTATACCATTATCTTCGTATGTATGTCCTCTACAACGTCTCAAAATTTCATGACAATCCGATGAACGAGAAAAGAGATGTGACTAAAACATGGAGCAACATGCCATCTGAAAAAGTTCTGAAGGTCTCCTGGAAGTTCACTATTTCTCCCTTTTCATGCCCTAAACATGCTCAAACTTCAAATAGCTTCTTCAATAAAGCTTGGAAATTTCCTTGGCTTGAAGATACATATGCAAACATCGAAATTCCGACTTCGGACGAAGATTCTACAGCGTTTCTAGTAAAATCTGAAGTCTGAAATTTTCAGGTGACGTATTTCGGCAAAGTTATCCATAAATTCACATGGATTTTCATTCATTCATTCACGAATCAGAGATATCATACTTCTTTAAAGAAATTACAGGATATATGCTTACTAAGGGAGTCTCTAAATCATTTGAAGGCTCGACGATGCCAGAATCTCCGTTGACAACACCGCTATCTCCATTCGGTTCGGGATTTCGGGAATTCTCCATATTCCCATCTCCCAAAGAAGAGTGCGCTTCATCAACATGATTCTTATCTACAATGATTTCTTCCTGGATTCATCAATAAAAATCATTATTATTTCATTCAAGGAGATGCCGCGATCACCTGCACAAAAGAGATATTTACATCGACTTCTTCATCAGTACTGGATTCCTGAATTGTTCTCCTGGGAACAAGTTGAAGACCGTCAATAGATGGAGAAAAGGTCTGAAAAGAAATAACAAAAACTTGGTCTCGTGATCCTAATTGCACAGGCAGGAAAAAGTCATGACACAAGAAGCGCTAACAAATCACCAAAGAAACGGCTGGGGACTGCACGTCAGTTGCTAACATTCTGTAGTCCTTACTTCTGGGTGCTCTGCACCGAAGACTTTCTTTCATTTCCGAGGAGTCTACATTGATCTGAACCTCACTACATGATCATCCTGTGGTATAGTTGATGAAATAACCAGGAGTACAACTCAGTATGAAGGATCTCTCACCATCACTCATAGGTCCCAGAAGTACCATTTCTTGAAGTTACACCCGCGGAGATGTCATCCCTGGAAACATCGTCTTTGAAAATGTCATCATGGGAGTCAGTCATTCTTGCAAATTGGCTGTGACAGATGCATAACATTCAGCGCATCATTTATACAAAGCGCAGGATTCAGCAAAACAACGAATCATGGAATAAAGATGCTCGCATCAGCGTCTGCAAAAATGAACGAAAGAGCGTCTGCGCTAAAACGGATTCCTTTCTTGGGACCGGCCCGCGAATACTAAACGACCAAGGTCCCATCGTCCAAACCAGCGGTTCAACACCAATTTATGCTCATCAAACGACGCTCCAATCATGACATTGAAGCCTTTATCAAGTCGTGGTTTGCTCATGCTCTCTAAATCCGGTAACGTCTCAACTTACGACTAAGTTCAATTACTGGTATTATTATTTATGGCCGGAAAATCACCATTTAATGCTGACTGAGGAACACACCTTTCCTCAGTAAGCAGGGGACTTAATGTAGATGGTGGATTTTCGACAAAAGCTAAAATCGTAAACTCATAATTATACGAAGCTCTGATTCAGCAATCAAACGAGAGTATCGAGACACGGGTCTCTCATCGAATTCTCAACGGAGAGTACTTTATCTCAGAGTACATGTAGATATGTAGTCTCACGACTGGACAACAGCATATCTCATAAATACTGAATACTTTCGGTGATTATTTCTATATATTATCACGAGATGGACGGCTCCTAGACAGCTTGCTCTGCTAGTATAGAGCGACAACGTCTTCAGGAACAAACAACAAGTTTACCCTGACTATATAAAGGATATGACTTACCGACAAGCTCATATCGGGATAATTATGCTCCTAGACAGCTTGCTCTGCTAGTATACATCCACAAAGTTAATTATTCCTAATTAAGATTAATTTTGCCGTGACATTCACTACTGAATTCCCAGAATAATCTATTATTGGTCCTATTCCATGGTCGAACCCACGACTGGTCCCATGGAATGGCAATAACAATTGCTCCTATTCCATGGTCGATTCCACGACTGGTCCCATGGAATGGCAATAAACAATTGCTCTGATTCTATGATCGAATCCACAGCTTGATCTCATAGAGTAGCAATAATTATATTATCTCATTACTCTGTTTTCATGATCGAATCCACAACTGTTCTCATAAATGGTAATAGATAAATCTTAATTACTCCGATTTTACGGTCGAATCTACGATCCCATGGAATGGTAATGCTCACTTTATTATTCTGAATTCGTAGTCGAATCCTCAGCTGATCTTATAAATTAATAATAAACATCTTATTGCTCAGTTTGTGGATTATTCTCCACCGAATTCCACAATTAGTAATAAATAACCAATAACCGGGCGTCTGAGCTACCTCTAAGTAAGCCCCGATTAAATGGTGAAGGTGTATTCAACGACGATACACTAACAGTCACCGCACGAACGAGTATTTCAAAAAATACAACGAAACGATGAACCTATGCAAAATAGAGAAGAAAATAATAAAAAATTAAAAATATTGACCAGGGTGCTGGGAGCACGGACACCCGACCGGACGACCGTGTCGTGGTCAATCCCTCTCCATGATTTTTAATGCATTTTTATTATTTTCCATGATTTGATGAAAATTCTCTCATTTTATCAAATCTCCTTCGTCTCAAGGAAACTCCTCGGTTTCATGGTACTTCCATAAATCCATAAAAAATAATATAAAATTAAGAAAAGGAGTGTGGGGCGTGACCATTGGCCAACCGGCCATGCCTTGGTCCCTACCGGCCCCACACCCCACGGTTCCTTATTATTTTACTATTATTATTATTTCTCTAATTTCATGAAAAAAACTCTTTGATTTCATGGTATTTTGCACAAATCATCATATAATAATAAATAAAATAAAATTATGAAAAACTTGTTGGACCGGGCCACTAGCCAGCCGTCCATGCCCTAGCCGGTCCCACACGCCCTTTGCTTTATTATTTTATAATTATTTATCCTATTTTTCCTTGAATTCATCAAATTCCTTGATTTTATGGTATTTCTCTCAAATTAGGAAAAATTCCCTCAAATCATCAAAAATACCTAAAAATATTAAAAAATTAGGGAAACTCGTGGGACCGGGACCTAGCCGGCCGGCCGCGCCTCCATAGTCCCACACGCCCTTTTTTTATTATTTTAATATTTTTTGCTTCCCTGAACTCATGAAAACTCCTTCATATCATGGAAACTCCCTAAATTCATCTAATTTCTCAAAATTCATGAATTTTTCATAAAATCATCAAAATATTATAAAATTAAGGAAAACGCACCACGGGACCGTGGTTACGACCGGCCGACCATGCCTTGACCATGGCGGTCCCACGCCTCCTCATTTCTTATTCTATAATTATTTTTCATCATCTCATGGTGTTTTCCTCAGTTTCGTCGAAACCCTAATTTTGGCATATTTTCTCGAATGGATGCTCAATTGCACGCCAGAAAATATCAAAATTCTCAGGACTGAGATGCGGACGCCTTGGGGACACGAGCACGCTATCTTGACCGATCAAGATTGGCTCTTTGGCTCACGGAAGCCGGTCCCATCAATTTTTTCACAGTTTTGGCCTAATTTGCACAATTGCTCGTATTAGGTCCAAAACTCTTCCAAACACTTTGGATTTTCATGAAGTGATCGTCAGGCAGTCACGTGACAACCCAGGGCTGGTTTCATGACTCCATGGTCGGTCCCTCGCCTCGTCATAATTAATTAGGTTTTCTCGCCTAAGGCTCAGACGAGCATTTTGAATAAATGATTAAGCCAGCATTTAATCATTCTTCCACCAACAAATCGTCAAATCTTCAGAATTTATTCGTATTTGCTCACGTGAGCATATGGACACTATATGGTTGATCCACGGTCCTATGTAGTTGATCCCTCCTTCGTCCCATGGTTAAAATTATGACGAACCATGAATTGATTATCAATTGATCAAATTAGGGTTTCTGAATCCAAGGATCATCATTCCAGATTCCAACCTTAATAATTTTACGACGACCTCATGGTCATTAATTTTATTAATTATGCTCGGTTCAACGACCAGTATTCTAATTAATATTTTTGGTACGCTGCCAATAATCCATCAGATGAGCAACACATGCTCAGACGATCAAATATTCAACAATTCATCACATAAGCAACACTTGCTCAGATGATAAATATTTTATCAAACCAAGGAATATTGGTTCAACAATCAATATTCAACGATCCATCGAATGGGCAATACTCGCTCACTTCATTGTAAGAACTATACCTCTATCTCATGACATGTTCAATTCATGAGTTTCAGAACATCATGTTCAACTCAGCAACCACATGGACTCATCGTCCCATCAAACCACGAAGTCATCAATTGACTAACAAACCACGAGACGTCAATCGTGTCACTTTGGGGGATATCACTTAGGGTTTTGGTCTGGCGGTCTACGGAACGTGTGTTCAAACACACAATGGAATGTGAGCAAGTCGTGCAATCAGTTGAAGGAATTCACGAGGTAGTGGGTGGAAAATCGACCAAGTCTCCACACGATTGAGAAATTGGTTTCGAACATGATATGCACTTCCCCACTCCTTGATTGCATAACCTGTCACACTTCATGGGATCATGGTGTCTGAAATTCCAGCAATATAAATAAGTTTCTGAATCATGATTGAATCATCGGCATCATCAGTATCGTCAATCTCACGTCAAACTGACAACACGAGATCATCAACTCATCAATTGAGCAACTACTCTCAATTGAGCAATTCAATCATTCAGAGCTTATCATATTCAGAATTCTCACACCCACAATCTTTGATTACCATTGATTCCACACATTTCTCAGCTTCCCTCCTACAGATCAACCTCACCTCTCTTGTGACCGAATTTACTCTAGAACGGTCGTTGTCTTGATTCAGGCCGGAGTAATACAGATTGATCTCTCGAATCTAAAGCACCCCCTTTGCAGCGGTGCATCTGTGTGAGGTTTAACATTTTGCTCGGTTCGAGGAGTCTCCTCCGTACGGTCGTCTCCTCAATTCCTTAAAAACAAGCAAATCGTTTTCCCCATCTACAGGTTCAACGACCAGTATTCTAATTAATATTTTTGGTACGCTGCCAATAATCCATCAGATGAGCAATACATGCTCAGACGATCAAATATTCAACCATTCATCACATGAGCAACACTTGCTCAGATGATAAATATTTTCTCAAACCAAGGAATATTGGTTCAACGATCCATCGAATGAGCAATACTTGCTCACTTCATCGTAAGAACTATACCTCTTTATCATGACATGTTCAATTCATGAGTTTCAGAACATCATGTTCAACTCAGCAACCACATGGACTCATCATCCCATCAAACCACGAAGTCATCAATTGACTAACAAACCACGAGACGTCAATCGTGTCACTTTGGGGGATATCACTTAGGGTTTTGGTATGGAGGTCTACGACACGTGTGTTCAAACACACGATGGAATATGAGCAAGTCGTGAAATCAGTTGAAGGAATTCACGAGGTAGTGGGTGGAAAATCGACTAAGTCTCCACACGTTGAGCAACTGGTTTCAAACACGATCCCCACTTCCCCACTCCTTGATTCCATCAACTGTCACACTTCATGGAGTCATGGTGTCTAAAATTCCAGCAATATAAATAAGTCTCTGAATCATGATTGAATCATCAACATCATCAGTATCATCAATCTCACGTCTCATCGACAACACGAGATCATCAACTCATCAATTGAGCAACTACTCTCAATTGAGCAATTTCAATCATTCAGAGCTAATCATATCCAGAATTCACACACCCACAATCTTTGATTACCATTGATTCCACACATTTCCCAGCTTCCCTCCTACAGATCAACCCATCCTCTATTGTGACCGAATTTACTCTGGAACGGTCATTTTCTTGATTTAAGCCGGAGTACTACATATTGATCTCTCGAATATAAAGCACCCCCTTTGCAGCGGTGCATCTGTGTGAGGTTTAACATTTCGCTCGGTTCGAGGAGTCTCCTCCGTACGGTCGTCTCCTCAATTCCTTAAAAACCAGAAAATCGTTTTTTCCCATCTACAGATTGGCGACCATAGTGGGAGATTAATCTCTCGGTTGCAATCTAACAATTTCACAAGATGGTTGATCTCAGGTCAAGTTCAGTTACGAATCCTAACACAAACCGTGCTAGCACTAGCAACAACAACAATCAGAATATCCCGGAAATAATTCCGGCCTCCAACACTGACGATGGTGACATTACTCCTCCTCACGCTGAGGGTCATCCTCTGTTCGGTCGACACCCTGAAGAAGTCAGAGGAAATACACCAACTACCATTGCTGATCTTATCAAAGCGCAAGAGACTCTTGCAAAGAATCAGACTGACATGGCTGATACACAGAAGGAGCTGTGTAATTATCTCAAAACTCTTACTGATAAGATGTCAGAAAAGACTCAAGAAAAGGGAAAAGAGAAGGAGAAATCCTCAGATGCTGCTGATCCTGAAGTAATCCCAATCGATACAGTGGATGATGATGAAACCGACAAAGATGCAGGTTCATCAGCAAAGGAACCATCAAATTTCATTACTCGGGAAGACGTGGAGCGCCTTCTGGAAAACCGTGGAAAAGACAAGACATCACATGTCCATCGTCACCAACCTCATTATCCCGCCGCTACGCAGAGGATTCCCCTTCCAAAAGGTTATATTTCTCCAACTTTCACTCTGTATGATGGAACTGGCAATGCTCGAGAACATGTCTCTCGTTTTCTTGAAGCCTTGGGAAAGCATGAACATAACCATGTTGTTCGTCTCAAGGAGTTTTCAAAATCCTTGAAAGGCAGAGCATATACCTGGTACAACAACATCGCACCGAGGACCATCAACAATTGGGGAGAAATGATCAACGCCTTCTACAGGAAGTACTTTTTCTTGTCAGAGCAAGTTATTCTCTCTGACCTTGGAAGAATGTTTCAAAGGGTCAGTGAAAATCCCAACGACTACGTGAAAAGATTCAGATTCCAAGCCCTGGATTGTCATTCCCAAATGTCATGGAGAAACAGCTAGTAAATTTGTGCATCAACGGCATGCTCCCGGTTTACGGAGCTCTACTGGAGAATCTTCGATTCCAGACTTTCTCAGAGCTTCACGAAGCTGTTAAGAGATCATCAACCACTGCACCTGCTCTGTTGTAAAAGCTACAAAGGCTGAAGAACCGCGAGACACTCGAGGTAGCAGACGTCTGATCAAGAATCAGTAAAACCTACAGCCTTTCACAAACACTGTTGCAGAAGGGAGCAAACGGAAAGCCAAACCGCCGCGCAAGCATACCTCAGCTCCTTCAAAAGCACAAAGGAAGGATAAGCAAGATGCACAAGCCTCTGACCAACGTACAAGAGTTCCTGATCAAGAAGGACCTGACTTTCCTTTTTTCCATTGAAGAGGTAACTTCCACAGGTTCTTCAATCATCCGAAAAGCGACTGCGGAGTTTTAAAGCACATTTTCAAAGAGAAGGTTGATCCACAATAGCTTCAACTGGGGACTGAAGGAGTACACAAGAATCCTCTCCCAGTCAGAACCTTTACACTCTCTGGACAACCTATCAAAGAGGCAGTTCAATCCTTGTTCGAACGTGAATTGCTTTATCTGTCGAACGCACAAAGGAGAGACATGATCACAGTACTAAACCACATCGTGTCAAGAAGTCCATTCCGAAAATACTTCTTGAGCCTCCAACTACAAATCAAGAGATATACGACTGGGGACTGCTGATCACAGTCAATCTCAGAAGAAACGAATTTGGAAGAACGTTGATCGATGCTGACACCGCCATCAACAATATTCCACTGAAAACCATTGGATTCACATGCATCACTCGACAATAAGATACTCATGCTCCATCTCAATCATATACCTTGAAGGAGCGCTCGGAGATACTTATCGCTACATCATTCTCAAAGTGAACATAAGTTCAACCAAGTTTCACATAATCAGGAAGATCCAGGATATGACATATCCTTCAGATGAGCGTGGATCCGCGATGAAAAGATGGGTACTTGCAAAGCGCCTTTGGTTACACATCTCTCCAACGAAGAAAATTCTGATCCAGAAGATTTGACGGACATTCCATCGTCAGAGTACTTTAAGGAATTTCAAAATTTGACGAGGTTGAACCAAGAACCTGCAAAAGATGCACAAACATTCATCAAGAGGTTCCGCACTCAGGAAAGTCTCATTCCGTGTCTATGTCATTTATTTCCCACATGCTATACTAGCATGGAGACTTAATTATGCTAGCAACTCTACAAGACGTTATGAATGGTAGCTTCACCGCATTAGTATTTTACTAAGTGTTTGAATCTGACGTTTCTCCGAATCAAGCACGGAAACATTCATTACTGACGACCAAACATGGCAAAGAACACTATGGGCGTTTCTCCTGCAAGTCCATGTGTTCCACAAAATCAAAAAGCTTTGATGTCTGCACAAGTTTCGAATCCCACTACTGCAACGAAAGGTATGCTGAATCAACAGAAGATACTCCAGGGTCGAGACGATCAAATCTAAGACATTTGATGCTTAAATAATATGCGCTTCAACGCTCAAGCACCTGAGAAGTCTTCAAATTGTACTCCCAATCAAAGAGTACACCTTCGCATCTGGCTTCAGCACCAATATCTCGACGATGACACACTGATTCAACACCAGCACGATCAAAGTGTAACTAAAATACAATCGATAAGTCTTCATTATCCCAGGATAAGACTTCCAAAGCAGATGCAACATCATTCATACGTGGATGGCGCTAACTCCTTCAACATACACTGGGCAACCTGAGGTGATTCCACGAAACTTCATCAACAGGATTTCTCTACATCACAAGCCCCTGCACGATTGAGGAACTTCCTTTCTTCACCAATCACATCCAGTATGAAAACTGCTGCTTCTATCTACTGCAACAACGTCGACTTACTGACAAAGTCAGTTCATGATGAAGTTATGCTTTCAAGAGCATTAAAGTTGAACTCTCAGTACACCTTCATCTTAGGGACGCTCAGTAAAAGGCTCACTGGATGGAGGAGCAAAGATACTAGCCTTTTCGGTCTTTGGAGCAACTTCAACGATGGTATCAGCATTAAAAATAATCTCTAGAAGAACACCATCCATGATATCGACATCGACAAGGACCTCTGGAGCGTAATCATTCATGGTTTCAGCACCAACAATGGTCTCAGGAGCAACATCCTCAGGGCTTCATCAACTAATCATTCTCTGAAGTGTTACACATGAAGCGGAATTCTCTAAGAACCAATGATTCATATCAAGATGTGCAGACCGGATAACATGCTCACATGAAAGTCTTCCCAAATCCGGAACGACCGGTGGGCATAATTCAAAGTCTTCTACAAGATGTTCTCATCACCTCTACAAATGAGATACAACACACTCCAGGCCATGGGTTTGAAAAAACGTACCAATGGGTGAGGAATGGGACAATTTTTCCTCAAAGAAAGATGTTCATCTATGTCTCTTCTAAAACATACCAAAAGGGCGCATCAGTCGGGCATACGAACTGAAAGATATGTCCTTTACCGTCAGGTCTACGAAATCTGAAAAATTTGTACGGGATTACAAATGTACACGCTTTGTTGGATGACCTCTGCAACTCCAAATTGAGTGATTATTGTCTCATTAGATAACTAAGTCTCTTAGCTTCAAAAGTTGGGGTCAAGCATCAAATTACGACGTCGTATGAGGTTCCTACAGCTTCCAGAGCATACAACATGCAGGCAACAATTCTTAGACGGGATTCATAAATTCCACAGTCGATCGGTGTCCACCAGGTCTTTTCGCTAAGTCCTTCATCAAGGTACCTCCAACTTCGACCACCTAGGTCTTTCCATCAATTTTTCTACCTGGATCCTCTATCCAAGTCTTGCCAGAAGAAGAGAAAAGGAAAAGGAGAGATTTAACAAAATACTAGGGACTGACGGTCCACTGATCATGACGATCAGTTTCACAGTCCAAGACTCGTGACACCATACTCTCATGTGATAATCATTCATCATAAAAGCAATGCTACCACCGGGACATGAAACCATGGTCATTACATCATCCCGTCTCAAGAGCAACCTCAGCTACGGTCTCGTGACCACGGTTTCAGAAGTGATGTTTCTACGACTGACAGAAGCAAGATGGCGCTGCAAGCACCATGCTCATGTATCAATCAAAGGGTCCTGATATCAAAGGAATCAATTACATTAAAAGCCTTCACCAACCGTTCAAGACACAAGCGTATGGTCTAAAGACACAACATGAATGTTTTACAACAAGCTCGTCTGAGATGATTTTACACTTCCCTGTACAAACTGACGATCTGGGAGGAATTGGTGAAGAATTTTTGTATGGGTCATACACCATTCTCTTTGTATGGATGTCCTCTTCAACATATCCAAAATTCACCGCAATTGAAGAAACGAGCGAAGAGTTGTGGCCAAAACATTGGACCACATGCCAGCTGAAAATTTTCTGAAGGTCTCCTGGAAGTTTACTGTTTCGTCGATTTCGGATCCTAAACATGCTCGAAACCCAAAAAGATTCTTTGATAAAGTTTGGAAATTTCCTGGGCATGAGGATACATGGGTAGACCGCTAAAATCCAACATCGAACGAAGATTCTACAACAATTTCAATGAAGACCTAACTTCTGAATTTTCTGATAACGAATTATGGCGAAATTCTTCGTTCATCCACATCTGAATCAGGAGCTACACCATCAACACAAAGCCAAACTTCATCTTCAGCCAATAGCCTCATTTGCTGAAGTCGTCGGTGCTTATGCTGATAAGGGACGACTCACAGATGATCTAGAGACATACAAAGTACCAGCTTTCCAGCGTCTCTGAAAGGTTGATTCATCCCAGGATGAACATCTGCTCTTCATGTTCGACTTGATATTTCTGGAGTGATCGCCGGAAGATCCAGAACGGTGGTTGTAACTAGAAGTCACCACTATCTGAGGTGAAATACACGGAGTCATGGATATACCAACAACAAACACGCACTGAAACGGTAAAAATCCAACTCTTACCTATTTACAGTTTCACTAGTTGTAGTGATTATAACGACAAAATTTCGAAAATTTGCTCGTTCCTTCGAACCTGCAAAGTCGAGCAAAATTCATTATTCAAAATCATGACTTGATAGTCATCAAACCATGAACAACCCACGTGAATTTTAACATTCACTGGTTTTTCAAAAATTGGACAGACGTCCATTTTACAATTGTGAAAATTCACATACAGACATTATTTCATCATATATAATTGTATACTTTCAACAGTTGTTCAAAATCAAAACATGATTTTACAAAATATGTAAATATTTAACGTGAAAATCACGTAAATTTGAAAAAGATGTCTATATATTCTGCTCCCTCGCACGAGCATCTGTCTTTGAAGCGAGAGTATATTTTCAAAGATTTCTGAAAGCTCGAAGATAAAAAATTTCATGAAAGCTCATAAACAAAATTTTATTACTAACAGACGCAAGTCTATTAAAAAGAAAAAACTTTTCTCTCGTACGAGCATTCACCTTTGAAAAGAGAGTTTATTCCACTTTGTGAAATCTCACATATTTAAAAAAATAATAATAAAATTTTGTTTTTCGTGAAAGCTCATAGACAAAATTTTATCATTAGACTCAGATCTATCTTGTTTGTTTCTTAAACTAACGAACGAACGTCCGCGGATTCCCTTTCTTGGTCCCGGACCCGTGAATCCTAACCGACCACGGACTCGTCGTCCAAACCAGCGGTTCAACACCAATTTATGCTCATCAAACGACGCTCCAATCATGACATTGAAGCCTTCATCAAGTCGTGGTTTGCTCATGCTCTCTAAATCCGGTAACGTCTCAACTTACGACTAAGTTCAATTACTGGTATTATTATTTATGGCCGGAAAATCACCATTTAATGCTGACTGAGGAACACAACTTTCCTCAGTAAGCAGGGGACTTAATGTAGATGGTGGATTTTCGACAAGGGCTAAAATCGTAAACTCATAATTATACGAAGCTCTGATCCAGCAATCAGACGTGAGTATTGAGACACGGGTCTCTCATCGAATTCTCAACGGAGAGTACTTTCTCTCAGAGTACATGTAGATATGTAGTCTCGCGACTGGACAACGACATATCTCATGAATACTAAACACTTTCAATGATTATTTCTATATAGTATCACGAGATGGACGGCTCCTAGACAGCTTGCTCTGCTAGAATATAGCGATAACGTCTTCAGGAACAAAGAACGAGTTTACCCTGACTATATAAAGGATATGACTTACCGACAAGCTCATATCGGGATAATTAATGCTCCTAGACAGCTTGCTCTGCTAGTATAGAGCCACAAAGTTAATTATTCCTAATTAAGATTAATTCTATCGTGACATTCACAACTGAATTCCCAGAATAATCTATTATTGCTCCTATTCCATGGTCGAATCCACGACTGGTCCCATGGAATGGCAATAACAATTGCTCTTATTCCATGGTCGAATCCACGACTTGTCCCATTGAATGGAAATAAACAATTGTTCTGATTCTATGATCGAATCCACGACTTGATCTCATAGAATAACAATAATTATATTATCTCATTACTCCGATTCCATGATCGAATCCACAACTGGTCTCATAAATGGTAATAGATAAATCTTAATTACTCCGATTCTATGGTCGAATCTACGATCCCATGGAATGGTAACTCTCACTTTATTATTCTGAATTTGTAGTCGAATTCTCAGTTGATCCTATGAATTAATAATAAATATCTTATTACTCAGATTTGTGAATTATTCTGCACTGAATTCCACAATTAGTAATAAATAATACACAACCGGGCGTCTGAGCTACCTCTAAGTAATCCCCGATTCAAATGGTGAAAGTGTATTCAACGACGATACACTAACAGTCACCGCACGAACGAGTATTTGGAAATACAACGAAACGATGAACCTATGCAAAATAGGGAACAAAATAATAAATAATTAAAAATATTGACCAAGGTGCTGTGAACACGGACACACAACCTACCGGCCGTGCCGTTGTCAGTTCCATGCCAGTTTTATATTTTTAATACATTTTTATTGTTTTCCATGATTTGATGAAAATTCTCTCATCTGATCAAATCTCCTTCGTCTCGAGGAAGCTCCTCGGTTTCATGGTACTTCCATAAATCCATAACAAATAATATAAAATTAAGGAAAGGAGTGTGGGGCGTGACCATTGGCCAACCGGCCATGCCTTGGTCCCAGCCTGCCCCACACCCCACGGTTTCTTATTATTATTATTATTATTTCTCTAATTTCATGAAAAAACTCCTTGATTTCATGATATTTTTTTGCACAAATGGATGCTCAATTGCACGCTAGAAAATATCAAAATTCTCAGGACTGACACGCGGACGCCTTGGGACACGAGCATGCTATCTTTACCGACCAAGATTGGCTCTTTGGCTCACGGAAGCCGGTCCCATCAATTTTCACAGTTTTGACCTAATTTGTACAATTGCTCGTATTAGGTCCAAAACTCTTCCAAACACTTTGGATTTTCATGAAGTGATCGTCAGGCGGTCACGTGACAACCCAGGGCCGGTTTCATGACTCTATGGTCGGTCCCTCGCCTCGTCATAATTAATTAGGTTTTCTCACCTAAGGCTCAGACGAGCATTTTTGAATAAATGATTAAGCCAGCATTTAATCAATCTTCCACCAACAAATCTTCAACTCCTCAGAAGTTCTTCTTATTTGCTCACGTGAGCATATGGACACTACATGGTGGATCCACGGTCCCATATAATCGCTCCCTCCTTCTTCCTATGGTTAAACTTCTGACGAACCATGAATTGATCATCAATTTATCAAATTAGGGTTTCTGAATCCAAGGATCATCATTCCAGGTTCCAACCTTAATAATTTTACGACGACCTCATGGTCATTAATTTTATTAATTATGCTCGGTTCAACTACCAGTATTCTAATTAATATTTTTTGTACACTGCCAATAATCCATCAGATGAGCAACACATGCTCAGACGATCAAATATTCAACAATTCATCACATGAGCAACACTTGATCAGATGATAAATATTTGCTCAAACCAAGGAATATTGGTTCAACAATCAATATTCAACGATCCATCGAATGAGCAATACATTCTCACTTCATCGTAAGAACTATACCTTTGTCTCATGATATGTTCAATTCATGAGTTTCAGAACATCATGTTCAACTCAACAACCACATGGACTCATCGTCCCATCAAACCACGAAGTCATCAATTTACTAACAAACCACGAGACGTCAATCGTGTCACTATGGGGGATATCACTTAGGGTTTTGGTATGGCGGTCTACGGCACGTGTTTTCAAACACACGATAAAATGTGAGCAAGTCGTGCAATCAGTTGAAGGAATTCACGAGGTAGTGGGTGGAAAATCGACCAAGTCTCCACACGTTGAGCAACTGGTTTCAAACACGATCCCTACTTCCCCACTCCTTGATTCCATCAACTGTCACACTTCATGGAGTCATGGTGTCTAAAATTCCATCAATATAAATAAGTCTCTGAATCATGATTGAATCATCAGCATCATCAGTATCATCAATCTCACGTCTCATCGACAACACGATATCATCAACTCATCAATTGAGCAACTATTCTCAATTGAGAAATTTCAATCATTCATAGATAATCATATTCAGAATTCACACACCCACAAATCTTTGATTACCATTGATTCCACATATTTCCCAACTTCCCTCCTACAGATCAACCCATCCTCTTTTGTGACCGAATTTACTCTGGAACGGTCATTGTCTTGATTTAGGCCGGAGTACTACAGATTGATCTCTCGAATCTAAAACACCCCCTTTGCAGCGGTGCATCTGTGTGAGGTTTAACATTTCGCTCGGTTCGAGGAGTCTCCTCTGTACGGTCGTCTCCTCAATTCTTTAAAAACCAGCAAATCGTTTTTTCCCATCTACAGGTGTGCCATAACATGATATGTCCAGAACAAGGTGTGATTGAATATGGTGTGACTTTGTTTGCCATAAGATTGTGTGTCAGAACGTGGTGTGCCATAACATAGAGCGTGGAATATGGTGTGCCATAACATGGTATGTCCAAAATAAGGTGTGCTCGAATATGGTGTGACTTGGTGTGCCATAAGATTTTGTGTAAGAATATGGTTTGCCATAACATAGTGCGTCAGAATATAGTGTGCCATAACATGATATGTCCAAATCAAGGTGTGCTTGAATATGGTGTGACTTGGTGTACCATAAGATGTTGTGTAAGAACATGGTGTGCCATAACATAGTGCATCGGAATATGGTGTGCCATAACATGATATGTCCAGGAAAAGGTGTTCTTGAATATGGTGTGACTTGGCGAAGAGAGGATGTTTTCTTGGTAATGGTGAAGGTTTATACTATGATGGAAGACCTCATTTTTTGATTTCAGCTGAACACCCTAATGTTTCTTATTATAGATTCAATTAATTTATAAGCTTTTGGGGCTTTTTGCCTATTTTCTTGTCAACTACCCTTGTATATTTTGATATCTATTAATACAATTTTTGACTTATCAAAAAAAAAAAAACATAACATAGTGCGTCGGAATATGGTGTGACATAACATGATATGTCAAGAACAAGGCGTGCTTGAATATGGTTTGACTTGGGGTGCCATAAGATTGTGTATCATAACGTGGTGTTCCATAACATAGTGTGTCGGAATATGGTGTGCCATAACATGATATGTCCAAAACAAGGTGTGCTTGAATATGGTGTGACTTGGTGAGCCATAAGATTGTGTGTCAGAACATGGTGTGCCATAACATAGTGCGTCGGAATATGGTATGCCATAACATGATATTTCCAGAACAAGGTGTGGTTGAATATTGTGTGACTTGGTCTGCCATAAAATTGTGTGTCATAACATGGTGTCCCATAACATAGAGCCTCAGAATATGGTTTTCCATAACATGATATGTACAGAACAAGGTGTGCTTGGATATGGTGTGACTTGGTGTGCTATAAGATTGTGTGTCAGAACGTGGTGTACCATAACATAGTGCGTCGGAATATGGTATTCCATAACATGATAAGTCTAGAACAAGGTGTGCTTTAATATGGTGTGACTTGGTGTGCCATAAAATTTTGTGTCAGAACGTGGTGTGCCATAAGATGATATGTTTAGAACAAGGTGTGATTGAATATGGTGTGACTTGGTGTGCCATAAGATTTTGCGTCAGAACGTGGTGTACGATAACATAGGGCGTCGGAATATGGTGTGCTATAACATGATATGTCCAGAACAAGGTGTGCTTGAATATGGTGTGACTAGGTGTGCCATAAGATTGTGTGTCAGAACATGGTGTGCCATAACGTAGTGCGTCGGAATATGGTATGCCAAAACATGATATGTGCAAAACAAGATGTTCTTGAATACGGTTTGACTTTGTGTGCCGTAAGATTGTACGTCAGAACGTGGTGTGCCATAACATAGTGCGTCAAAATATGGTGTTCCATAACATAGTGCGTCGGAATATGATGTGCCATAACATGATATTCCAGAACAAGGTATGCTCGAATATGTTGTGACTTAGTGTGCCATAAGATTTTTTTTAGAACGTGGTGTGCTATAACATAGTGCGTCAGAATATGATGTGCCATAACATGATATGTCAGAACAAGGTTTTCCTGAATATGGTGTAACTTGGTGTGACATAAGATTTTATGTCAAAACGTTGTGTACCATAACATAGTACGTCGGAATATGGTGTGCCATAACATGCAATGTCCAGAACAAGGTGTGCTTGAATATGGTGTGACTTGGTGAGCCATTAGATGGTGCGTCAAAAGTGGTGTGCCATAACATAGTTCGTCGGAATATGGTGTGTCATAACATGATATGTCAAGAACAAGGTGTTCTTGAATATAGTGTGACTTGGTGTGCCATAAAAGCGTGTGTCAGAACGTGGTGTGCCATAACATAATGCGTCGGAATATGGTGTGCCATAACATGATATGACCATAACAAGGTGTGGTTGAATGTTGTGTGACTTAGTGAGCCATAAGATTGTGCGTCAGAACATGGTGTGTGATAACATAGAGCCTCGGAATATGGTGTGCCATAACATGATATGTCCAGAACAAGGTGCGCTTGAATATGTTGTGACTTGGTGAGCCATAAGATTGTGCGTCAGAACGTGGTGTGACATAACATAATGCGTCGTAATATGGTGTGCTATAAGATGATATGTCCAGAACAAGGTGTTCTTGAATATGGTGTCACTTGGTGTGCCATAATATTGTGTCAGAACGTGGTGTGCAATAACATAGTGCGTCGGAATATAGTGGGCCATAACATGATATGTCCAGAACAAGGTGTGGTTGAATATTGTGTGACTTGGTGTGCCGTAAGGTTGTGTGTCAGAACGTGGGGTGCCATAACATAGAGCCTCAGAATATGGTTTTCCATAACATGATATGTCCAGAGCAAGGTGTGCTTGAATATGGTGTGACTTGGTAAGACATAAGATTGTGCGTCAGAACGTGGTTACGATAACATAGTGCGTAGGAATATGGTGTGCCATAACATAATATGTCCAGAACAAGGTGTGCGGGAATTAGGTGTTACTTAGTGAGCCATAAGATTTTGCGTCAGAACGTGGTGTGCTCGGAATATCTTCTGTCATAACATGATATGTCCAGAACAAGGTGTGCTTGAATATGGTGTGACTTAGTGAGCCATAAGACTGTGCGTCAGAACGTGGTGTGCGATAACATTGTGCGTCGGAATATGGTGTGCCATAACATGATATGTCCAGAACAAGGTGTGCTTGAATATGGTGTGACTTGTGCCATAAGATTGTGTGTCAGAACATGGTGTGCCATAACTTAGTGCATCGGAATATGGTATGCCATAACATGATATGTCCATAACAAGGTGTGGTTGGATATTGTGTGACTTGGTCTTCCATAAGATTCTGTGTCAGAACATGGTGTCCCATAACATAGAGCCTCGGAATATGGTTTGCCATAACATGATATGTACAGAACAAGGTGTGCTTGAATATGGTGTGACTTGGTGTGCCATAAGATTGAGTGTCAGAACGTGGTGTGCCATAACATAATGCGTCGGAATATGGTATTCCATAACATGATAAGTCTAGAACAAGGTGTGCATGAATATGGTGTGACTTGGTGTGCCATAAAATTTTGTGTCAGAACGTGGTGTGCCATAAGATGATATGTTTAGAACAAGGTGTGCTTGAATATGGTGTGACTTGGTGTGCCATAAGATTGTGCGTTAGAACGTGGTGTACGATAACATAGGGCGTCGGAATATGGTGTGCTATAACATGATATCTCCAGAACAAGGTGTGCTTGAATATGGTGTGACTATGTGCCATAAGATTGTGTGTCAGAACGTGGCGTGCCATAACATAGTGCGTCGGAATATGGTGTGCCAAAACATGATATGTGCAAAACAAGTTGTTCTTGAATATGGTTTGACTTTGTGTGCCGTAATATTGTGCGTCAGAACGTGGTGTGCCATAACATAGTGCGTCAAAATATGGTGTGCCATAACATGATATGTCCAGAACAAGGTGTGGTTGAATATTGTGTGACTTGGTGTGCCGTAAGATTGTGTGTCAGAACGTGGTGTTCCATAACATAGAGCCTTGGAATATGGTTTGCCATAACATGATATGTCCAGAACAAGGTGTGCTTGAATATGCTATGACTTGGTGAGCCATAAGATTGTGCGTCAGAACGTGGTGTACGATAACATATTGCGTAGGAATATGGTGTGCCATAACATGATATGTCCAGAACAAGGTGTGCTTGAATTAGGTGTAACTTGGTGAGCCATAAGATTGTGCGTCAGAACGTGGTGAGCTCGGAATATGGTGTGCCATAACATGATATGTCCAGAACAAGGTGTGCTTGAATATGGTGTGACTTGGTGTTCCATAAGATTGGGTGTCAGAATATGGTGTGCTATAACATAGTGCTTCGGAATATGGGTGCCATAACATGATATTCCAGAACAAGGTATGCTTGAATATGTTGTGACTTAGTGTGCCATAAGATTTTTTTTTAGAACGTGGTGTGCTATAACATAGTGCGTCGGAATATGGTGTGCCACAACATGATATGTCCAGAACAAGTTGTGCTTGAATATGGTGTGACTTGGTGTGCTATAAGATTGGGTGTCAGAAATTGGTGTGCCATAACATAGTGCGTCGGAATATGGTATTCCATAACATGATATGTCCAGAACAAGGTGTGCTTATATATGGTGTGACTTGGTGTGCCATTAGATTGTGTGTCAGGGCGTGGTGTGCCATGACATAGAGCGTCGGAATATGGTGGACACATGGTATGTCTAAAAAAAGGTGTGCTTGAATATAGCATGACTTGGTGTGCCATAAGATTGTGTGTCAGAACGTGGTGTTTCATATCATTATGCGTCGGAATATGGTGTACCATAACATGATATGTGCAAAACAAGGTGTGCTTGAATACGGTTTAACTTGGTGAGCCATTAGATTGTGCGTCAGAACATGGTGTGCCATAACATAGTACGTCGTAATATGATGTGTCGTAACATGATATGTCCATAACAAGGTGTTCTGAATATGGTGTGACTTGGTGTGCCATAAAAGTGTGTGTCAGAACGTGGTGTGCCATAACATAGTGCGTCGGAATATGGTGTGCCATAACATGATATGTCCAGAACAAGGTGTGCCTGAATATGGTTTGACTTGGTGAGCCATAAGATTGTGCGTCATAACGTGGTGTGCCATAACAAAGTGCCTCAGAATATGGTGTGCCATAACATGATATGTCCAGAACAAGGTTTGACTTGGTATGCCATAGGATTGTGTGTCAGAACGTGGTCTGCCAAACATAGTGCGTCGGAATATGGTATGCCATAACATGATATGTCCAGAACAAGGTATGGTTGAATATTGTGTGAGTTGGTGTGCCATAATATGTGTGTCAGAACGTGGTGTGCCATAACATAAAGCCTCGGAATATGTTTTGCCATAAAAATATATGTCCAGAACAAGGTGTGCTTGAATATGGTGTGACGTGGTGAGCCATAAGATTGTGCTTCAGAACGTGGTGTTCCATAAAAAGTGCCTCGGAATATGGTGTGCCATAACATGATATGTCCAGAACAAGGTGTGCTTGAATATGGTGTGACTTGGTGAGCCATTAATTGTGCGTCAAAACGTGGTGTCCCATAACATAGTACGTCGGAATATCGTATGCCTTAACATGATATGTCCAGAACAAGGTGTGGTTGAATATGGTGTGACTTGGTGTGCCATAAGATTATGTGTCAGAACGTGGTGTGCCATAATATAGTGCGTCGGAATATGGTATTCCATAACATGATATGTCCATAACAAGGTGTGCTTGAATATGGTGTGACTTGGTGTGCCATTAGATTGTGTGTCAGAGCGTGGTGTGCCATGACATAGAGCGTCGGAATATGGTGTACATAACATGGTATGTCCAAAAAAAGGTGTGCTTGAATATAGTATGACTTGGTGTGCCATAAGAGTGTGTGTCAGAACGTGGTGTGCCATATCATTGTGCGTCGGAATATGGTGTACCATAATATGATATGTGCAAAACAAGGTGTGCTTGAATACGGTTTGACTTGGTGTGCCGTAAGATTGTGCGTCAGAACGTGGTGTGCCATAACATAGTGCGTCAGAATATGGTTTGCCATAACATGATAAGTCCAAAACAAGGTGTGCTTGAATATGGTGTGTTTTGGTGTGCCATAAGTTTGCGTGTCAGAATGTGGTGTACCATAACATGATATCTCCAGAATAAGGTGTGCTTGAATATGGTGTGACTTGGTGTGCCATAAGATTGTGTGTCAGAACGTGGTGTGCCATAACATAGAGCGTCGGAATATGGTATTCCATAACATGATATTTCCAGAACAAGGTGTGCTTGAATATGGTGTGACTTGGTGTGCCATTAGATTGTGTGTCAGAACGTGGTGTGCCATATCAGTGTGCGTCGGAATATGGTGTACCATAATATGATATGTGCAAAACAAGGTGGGCTTGAATACGGTTTGACTTGGTGTGCAGTAAGATTGTGCGTCAGAACGTGGTGTGCCATAACATAGTGCGTCAGAATATGGTTTGCCTTAACATGATAAGTCCAGAACAAGGTGTGCTTGAATATGGTGTGTTTTGGTGTACCATAAGTTTAGGTGTCAGAATGTGGTGTACCATAACATGATATCTCCAGAATAAGGTGTGCTTGAATATGGTGTGACTTGGTGTGCCATAAGATTGTGTGTCAGAACGTGGTGTGCCATATTATTGTGCGTCGGAATATGGTGTTCCATAACATAGTGCGTCGGAATATGATGTGCCATAACATGATATTCCAGAACAAGGTATGCTCGAATATGTTGTGACTTAGTGTGCCATAAGATTTTTTTTTAGAACGTGGTGTGCTATAACATAGTGCGTCAGAATATGATGTGCCATAACATGATATGTCAGAACAAGGTTTTCCTGAGTATGGTGTAACTTGGTGTGCCATAAGATTTTATGTCAAAACGTTGTGTACCATAACATAGTACGTCGGAATATGGTGTGCCATAACATGCAATGTCCAGAACAAGGTGTGCTTGAATATGGTGTGACTTGGTGAGCCATTAGATGGTGCGTCAAAAGTGGTGTGCCATAACATAGTTCGTCGGAATATGGTGTGTCATAACATGATATGTCAAGAACAAGGTGTTCTTGAATATAGTGTGACTTGGTGTGCCATAAGAGCGTGTGTCAGAACGTGGTGTGCCATAACATAATGCGTCGGAATATGGTGTGCCATAACATGATATGACCATAACAAGGTGTGGTTGAATGTTGTGTGACTTAGTGAGCCATAAGATTGTGCGTCAGAACATGGTGTGTGATAACATAGAGCCTCGGAATATGGTGTGCCATAACATGATATGTCCAGAACAAGGTGCGCTTGAATATGTTGTGACTTGGTGAGCCATAAGATTGTGCGTCAGAACGTGGTGTGACATAACATAATGCGTCGTCATATGGTGTGCTATAAGATGATATGTCCAGAACAAGGTGTTCTTGAATATGGTGTCACTTGGTGTGCCATAATATTGTGTCAGAACGTGGTGTGCAATAACATAGTGCGTAGGAATATAGTGGGCCATAACATGATATGTCCAGAACAAGGTGTGGTTGAATATTGTGTGACTTGGTGTGCCGTAAGGTTGTGTGTCAGAACGTGGGGTGCCATAACATAGAGCCTCAGAATATGGTTTTCCATAACATGATATGTCCAGAGCAAGGTGTGCTTGAATATGGTGTGACTTGGTAAGACATAAGATTGTGCGTCAGAACGTGGTTACGATAACATAGTGCGTAGGAATATGGTGTGCCATAACATAATATGTCCAGAACAAGGTGTGCGGGAATTAGGTGTTACTTAGTGAGCCATAAGATTTTGCGTCAGAACGTGGTGTGCTCGGAATATCGTGTGTCATAACATGATATGTCCAGAACAAGGTGTGCTTGAATATGGTGTGACTTAGTGAGCCATAACTGTGCGTCAGAACGTGGTGTGCGATAACATTGTGCGTCGAATATGGTGTGCCTAACATGATATGTCCAGAACAAGGTGTGCTTTAATATGGTGTGACTTGTGCCATAAGATTGTGTGTCAGAACATGGTGTGCCATAACTTAGTGCATCGGAATATGGTATGCCATAACATGATATGTCCATAACAAGGTGTGGTTGGATATTGTGTGACTTGGTCTTCCATAAGATTCTGTGTCAGAACATGGTGTCCCATAACATAGAGCCTCGGAATATGGTTTGCCATAACATGATATGTACAGAACAAGGTGTGCTTGAATATGGTGTGACTTGGTGTGCCATAAGATTGAGTGTCAGAACGTGGTGTGCCATAACATAATGCGTCGGAATATGGTATTCCATAACATGATAAGTCTAGAACAAGGTGTGCATGAATATGGTGTGACTTGGTGTGCCATAAAATTTTGTGTCAGAACGTGGTGTGCCATAAGATGATATGTTTAGAACAAGGTGTGCTTGAATATGGTGTGACTTGGTGTGCCATAAGATTGTGCGTCAGAACGTGGTGTACGATAACATAGGGCGTCGGAATATGGTGTGCTATAACATGATATGTCCAGAACAAGGTGTGCTTGAATATGGTGTGACTAGGTGTGCCATAAGATTGTGTGTCAGAACGTGGCGTGCCATAACATAGTGCGTCGGAATATGGTGTGCCAAAACATGATATGTGCAAAACAAGTTGTTCTTGAATATGGTTTGACTTTGTGTGCCGTAAGATTGTGCGTCAGAACGTGGTGTGCCATAACATAGTGCGTCAAAATATGGTGTGCCATAACATGATATGTCCAAAACAAGGTGTGGTTGAATATTGTGTGACTTGGTGTGCCGTAAGATTGTGTGTCAGAACGTGGTGTTCCATAACATAGAGCCTTGGAATATGGTTTGCCATAACATGATATGTCCAGAACAAGGTGTGCTTGAATATGCTATGACTTGGTGAGCCATAAGATTGTGCGTCATAAAGTGGTGTACGATAACATATTGCGTAGGAATATGGTGTGCCATAACATGATATGTCCAGAACAAGGTGTGCTTGAATTAGGTGTAACTTGGTGGGCCATAAGATTGTGCGTCAGAACGTGGTGAGCTCGGAATATGGTGTGCCATAACATGATATGTCCAGAACAAGGTGTGCTTGAATATGGTGTGACTTGGTGTGCCATAAGATTGGGTGTCAGAATATGGTGTGATATAACATAGTGCTTCGGAATATGGGTGCCATAACATGATATTCCAGAACAATGCTTGAATATGTTGTGACTTAGTGTGCCATAAGATTTTTTTTTAGAACGTGGTGTGCTATAACATAGTGCGTCGGAATATGGTGTGCCACAACATGATATGTCCAGAACAAGTTGTGCTTGAATATGGTGTGACTTGGTGTGCTATAAGATTGGGTGTCAGAACTTGGTGTGCCATAACATAGTGCGTCGGAATATGGTATTCCATAACATGATATGTCCAGAACAAGGTGTGCTTATATATGGTTTGACTTGGTGTGCCATTAGATTGTGTGTCAGGGCGTGGTGTGCCATGACATAGAGCGTCGGAATATGGTGGACACATGGTATGTCTAAAAAAAGGTGTGTTTGAATATAGCATGACTTGGTGTGCCATAAGATTGTGTGTCAGAACGTGGTGTTTCATATCATTATGCGTCGGAATATGGTGTACCATAACATGATATGTGCAAAACAAGGTGTGCTTGAATACGGTTTAACTTGGTGAGCCATTAGATTGTGCGTCAGAACATGGTGTGCCATAACATAGTACGTCGTAATATTATGTGTCGTAACATGATATGTCCATAACAAGGTGTTCTTGAATATGGTGTGACTTGGTGTGCCATAAAAGTGTGTGTCAGAACGTGGTGTGCCATAACATAGTGCGTCGGAATATGGTGTGCCATAACATGATATGTCCAGAACAAGGTGTGCCTGAATATGGTTTGACTTGGTGAGCCATAAGATTGTGCGTCATAACGTGGTGTGCCATAACAAAGTGCCTCAGAATATGGTGTGCCATAACATGATATGTCCAGAACAAGGTTTGACTTGGTATGCCATAGGATTGTGTGTCAGAACGTGGTCTGCCATAACATAGTGCGTCGGAATATGGTATGCCATAACATGATATGTCCAGAACAAGGTATGGTTGAATATTGTGTGAGTTGGTGTGCCATAATATTGTGTGTCAGAACGTGGTGTGCCATAACATAAAGCCTCGGAATATGTTTTGCCATAAAAATATATGTCCAGAACAAGGTGTGCTTGAATATGGTGTGACGTGGTGAGCCATAAGATTGTGCTTCAGAACGTGGTGTTCCATAAAAAAGTGCCTCGGAATATGGTGTGCCATAACATGATATGTCCAGAACAAGGTGTGCTTGAATATGGTGTGACTTGGTGAGCCATTAGATTGTGCGTCAAAACGTGGTGTCCCATAACATAGTACGTCGGAATATCGTATGCCTTAACATGATATGTCCAGAACAAGGTGTGGTTGAATATGGTGTGACTTGGTGTGCCATAAGATTATGTGTCAGAACGTGGTGTGCCATAATATAGTGCGTCGGAATATGGTATTCCATAACATGATATGTCCATAACAAGGTGTGCTTGAATATGGTGTGACTTGGTGTGCCATTAGATTGTGTGTCAGAGCGTGGTGTGCCATGACATAGAGCGTCGGAATATGGTGTACATAACATGGTATGTCCAAAAAAAGGTGTGCTTGAATATAGTATGACTTGGTGTGCCATAAGAGTGTGTGTCAGAACGTGGTGTGCCATATCATTGTGCGTCGGAATATGGTGTACCATAATATGATATGTGCAAAACAAGGTGTGCTTGAATACGGTTTGACTTGGTGTGCCGTAAGATTGTGCGTCAGAACGTGGTGTGCCATAACATAGTGCGTCAGAATATGGTTTGCCATAACATGATAAGTCCAAAACAAGGTGTGCTTGAATATGGTGTGTTTTGGTGTGCCATAAGTTTGCGTGTCAGAATGTGGTGTACCATAACATGATATCTCCAGAATAAGGTGTGCTTGAATATGGTGTGACTTGGTGTGCCATAAGATTGTGTGTCAGAACGTGGTGTGCCATAACATAGAGCGTCGGAATATGGTATTCCATAACATGATATTTCCAGAACAAGGTGTGCTTGAATATGGTGTGACTTGGTGTGCCATTAGATTGTGTGTCAGAACGTGGTGTGCCATATCAGTGTGCGTCGGAATATGGTGTACCATAATATGATATGTGCAAAACAAGGTGGGCTTGAATACGGTTTGACTTGGTGTGCAGTAAGATTGTGCGTCAGAACGTGGTGTGCCATAACATAGTGCGTCAGAATATGGTTTGCCTTAACATGATAAGTCCAGAACAAGGTGTGCTTGAATATGGTGTGTTTTGGTGTACCATAAGTTTAGGTGTCAGAATGTGGTGTACCATAACATGATATCTCCAGAATAAGGTGTGCTTGAATATGGTGTGACTTGGTGTGCCATAAGATTGTGTGTCAGAACGTGGTGTGCCATATTATTGTGCGTCGGAATATGGTGTTCCATAACATAGTGCGTCGGAATATGATGTGCCATAACATGATATTCCAGAACAAGGTATGCTCGAATATGTTGTGACTTAGTGTGCCATAAGATTTTTTTTTAGAACGTGGTGTGCTATAACATAGTGCGTCAGAATATGATGTGCCATAACATGATATGTCAGAACAAGGTTTTCCTGAGTATGGTGTAACTTGGTGTGCCATAAGATTTTATGTCAAAACGTTGTGTACCATAACATAGTACGTCGGAATATGGTGTGCCATAACATGCAATGTCCAGAACAAGGTGTGCTTGAATATGGTGTGACTTGGTGAGCCATTAGATGGTGCGTCAAAAGTGGTGTGCCATAACATAGTTCGTCGGAATATGGTGTGTCATAACATGATATGTCAAGAACAAGGTGTTCTTGAATATAGTGTGACTTGGTGTGCCATAAAAGCGTGTGTCAGAACGTGGTGTGCCATAACATAATGCGTCGGAATATGGTGTGCCATAACATGATATGACCATAACAAGGTGTGGTTGAATGTTGTGTGACTTAGTGAGCCATAAGATTGTGCGTCAGAACATGGTGTGTGATAACATAGAGCCTCGGAATATGGTGTGCCATAACATGATATGTCCAGAACAAGGTGCGCTTGAATATGTTGTGACTTGGTGAGCCATAAGATTGTGCGTCAGAACGTGGTGTGACATAACATAATGCGTCGTCATATGGTGTGCTATAAGATGATATGTCCAGAACAAGGTGTTCTTGAATATGGTGTCACTTGGTGTGCCATAATATTGTGTCAGAACGTGGTGTGCAATAACATAGTGCGTAGGAATATAGTGGGCCATAACATGATATGTCCAGAACAAGGTGTGGTTGAATATTGTGTGACTTGGTGTGCCGTAAGGTTGTGTGTCAGAACGTGGGGTGCCATAACATAGAGCCTCAGAATATGGTTTTCCATAACATGATATGTCCAGAGCAAGGTGTGCTTGAATATGGTGTGACTTGGTAAGACATAAGATTGTGCGTCAGAACGTGGTTACGATAACATAGTGCGTAGGAATATGGTGTGCCATAACATAATATGTCCAGAACAAGGTGTGCGGGAATTAGGTGTTACTTAGTGAGCCATAAGATTTTGCGTCAGAACGTGGTGTGCTCGGAATATCTTCTGTCATAACATGATATGTCCAGAACAAGGTGTGCTTGAATATGGTGTGACTTAGTGAGCCATAAGACTGTGCGTCAGAACGTGGTGTGCGATAACATTGTGCGTCGGAATATGGTGTGCCATAACATGATATGTCCAGAACAAGGTGTGCTTGAATATGGTGTGACTTGTGCCATAAGATTGTGTGTCAGAACATGGTGTGCCATAACTTAGTGCATCGGAATATGGTATGCCATAACATGATATGTCCATAACAAGGTGTGGTTGGATATTGTGTGACTTGGTCTTCCATAAGATTCTGTGTCAGAACATGGTGTCCCATAACATAGAGCCTCGGAATATGGTTTGCCATAACATGATATGTACAGAACAAGGTGTGCTTGAATATGGTGTGACTTGGTGTGCCATAAGATTGAGTGTCAGAACGTGGTGTGCCATAACATAATGCGTCGGAATATGGTATTCCATAACATGATAAGTCTAGAACAAGGTGTGCATGAATATGGTGTGACTTGGTGTGCCATAAAATTTTGTGTCAGAACGTGGTGTGCCATAAGATGATATGTTTAGAACAAGGTGTGCTTGAATATGGTGTGACTTGGTGTGCCATAAGATTGTGCGTTAGAACGTGGTGTACGATAACATAGGGCGTCGGAATATGGTGTGCTATAACATGATATCTCCAGAACAAGGTGTGCTTGAATATGGTGTGACTATGTGCCATAAGATTGTGTGTCAGAACGTGGCGTGCCATAACATAGTGCGTCGGAATATGGTGTGCCAAAACATGATATGTGCAAAACAAGTTGTTCTTGAATATGGTTTGACTTTGTGTGCCGTAATATTGTGCGTCAGAACGTGGTGTGCCATAACATAGTGCGTCAAAATATGGTGTGCCATAACATGATATGTCCAGAACAAGGTGTGGTTGAATATTGTGTGACTTGGTGTGCCGTAAGATTGTGTGTCAGAACGTGGTGTTCCATAACATAGAGCCTTGGAATATGGTTTGCCATAACATGATATGTCCAGAACAAGGTGTGCTTGAATATGCTATGACTTGGTGAGCCATAAGATTGTGCGTCAGAACGTGGTGTACGATAACATATTGCGTAGGAATATGGTGTGCCATAACATGATATGTCCAGAACAAGGTGTGCTTGAATTAGGTGTAACTTGGTGAGCCATAAGATTGTGCGTCAGAACGTGGTGAGCTCGGAATATGGTGTGCCATAACATGATATGTCCAGAACAAGGTGTGCTTGAATATGGTGTGACTTGGTGTTCCATAAGATTGGGTGTCAGAATATGGTGTGCTATAACATAGTGCTTCGGAATATGGGTGCCATAACATGATATTCCAGAACAAGGTATGCTTGAATATGTTGTGACTTAGTGTGCCATAAGATTTTTTTTTAGAACGTGGTGTGCTATAACATAGTGCGTCGGAATATGGTGTGCCACAACATGATATGTCCAGAACAAGTTGTGCTTGAATATGGTGTGACTTGGTGTGCTATAAGATTGGGTGTCAGAACTTGGTGTGCCATAACATAGTGCGTCGGAATATGGTATTCCATAACATGATATGTCCAGAACAAGGTGTGCTTATATATGGTTTGACTTGGTGTGCCATTAGATTGTGTGTCAGGGCGTGGTGTGCCATGACATAGAGCGTCGGAATATGGTGGACACATGGTATGTCTAAAAAAAGGTGTGTTTGAATATAGCATGACTTGGTGTGCCATAAGATTGTGTGTCAGAACGTGGTGTTTCATATCATTATGCGTCGGAATATGGTGTACCATAACATGATATGTGCAAAACAAGGTGTGCTTGAATACGGTTTAACTTGGTGAGCCATTAGATTGTGCGTCAGAACATGGTGTGCCATAACATAGTACGTCGTAATATTATGTGTCGTAACATGATATGTCCATAACAAGGTGTTCTTGAATATGGTGTGACTTGGTGTGCCATAAAAGTGTGTGTCAGAACGTGGTGTGCCATAACATAGTGCGTCGGAATATGGTGTGCCATAACATGATATGTCCAGAACAAGGTGTGCCTGAATATGGTTTGACTTGGTGAGCCATAAGATTGTGCGTCATAACGTGGTGTGCCATAACAAAGTGCCTCAGAATATGGTGTGCCATAACATGATATGTCCAGAACAAGGTTTGACTTGGTATGCCATAGGATTGTGTGTCAGAACGTGGTCTGCCATAACATAGTGCGTCGGAATATGGTATGCCATAACATGATATGTCCAGAACAAGGTATGGTTGAATATTGTGTGAGTTGGTGTGCCATAATATTGTGTGTCAGAACGTGGTGTGCCATAACATAAAGCCTCGGAATATGTTTTGCCATAAAAATATATGTCCAGAACAAGGTGTGCTTGAATATGGTGTGACGTGGTGAGCCATAAGATTGTGCTTCAGAACGTGGTGTTCCATAAAAAAGTGCCTCGGAATATGGTGTGCCATAACATGATATGTCCAGAACAAGGTGTGCTTGAATATGGTGTGACTTGGTGAGCCATTAGATTGTGCGTCAAAACGTGGTGTCCCATAACATAGTACGTCGGAATATCGTATGCCTTAACATGATATGTCCAGAACAAGGTGTGGTTGAATATGGTGTGACTTGGTGTGCCATAAGATTATGTGTCAGAACGTGGTGTGCCATAATATAGTGCGTCGGAATATGGTATTCCATAACATGATATGTCCATAACAAGGTGTGCTTGAATATGGTGTGACTTGGTGTGCCATTATATTGTGTGTCAGAGCGTGGTGTGCCATGACATAGAGCGTCGGAATATGGTGTACATAACATGGTATGTCCAAAAAAAGGTGTGCTTGAATATAGTATGACTTGGTGTGCCATAAGATTGTGTGTCAGAACGTGGTGTGCCATATCATTGTGCGTCGGAATATGGTGTACCATAATATGATACGTGCAAAACAAGGTGTGCTTGAATACGGTTTGACTTGGTGTGCCGTAAGATTGTGCGTCAGAACGTGGTGTGCCATAACATAGTGCGTCAGAATATGGTTTGCCATAACATGATAAGTCCAAAACAAGGTGTGCTTGAATATGGTGTGTTTTGGTGTGCCATAAGTTTGGGTGTCAGAATGTGGTGTACCATAACATGATATCTCCAGAATAAGGTGTGCTTGAATATGGTGTGACTTGGTGTGCCATAAGATTGTGTGTCAGAACGTGGTGTGCCATAACATAGAGCGTCGGAATATGGTATTCCATAACATGATATGTCCAGAACAAGGTGTGCTTGAATATGGTGTGACTTGGTGTGCCATTAGATTGTGTGTCAGAACGTGGTGTGCCATATCATTGTGCGTCGGAATATGGTGTACCATAATATGATATGTGCAAAACAAGGTGGGCTTGAATACGGTTTGACTTGGTGTGCATTAAGATTGTGCGTCAGAACGTGGTGTGCCATAACATAGTGCGTCAGAATATGGTTTGCCTTAACATGATAAGTCCAGAACAAGGTGTGCTTGAATATGGTGTGTTTTGGTGTACCATAAGTTTAGGTGTCAGAATGTGGTGTACCATAACATGATATCTCCAGAATAAGGTGTGCTTGAATATGGTGTGACTTGGTGTGCCATAAGATTGTGTGTCAGAACGTGGTGTGCCATATTATTGTGCGTCGGAATATGGTGTTCCATAACATAGTGCGTCGGAATATGATGTGCCATAACATGATATTCCAGAACAAGGTATGCTCGAATATGTTGTGACTTAGTGTGCCATAAGATTTTTTTTTAGAACGTGGTGTGCTATAACATAGTGCGTCAGAATATGATGTGCCATAACATGATATGTCAGAACAAGGTTTTCCTGAGTATGGTGTAACTTGGTGTGCCATAAGATTTTATGTCAAAACGTTGTGTACCATAACATAGTACGTCGGAATATGGTGTGCCATAACATGCAATGTCCAGAACAAGGTGTGCTTGAATATGGTGTGACTTGGTGAGCCATTAGATGGTGCGTCAAAAGTGGTGTGCCATAACATAGTTCGTCGGAATATGGTGTGTCATAACATGATATGTCAAGAACAAGGTGTTCTTGAATATAGTGTGACTTGGTGTGCCATAAAAGCGTGTGTCAGAACGTGGTGTGCCATAACATAATGCGTCGGAATATGGTGTGCCATAACATGATATGACCATAACAAGGTGTGGTTGAATGTTGTGTGACTTAGTGAGCCATAAGATTGTGCGTCAGAACATGGTGTGTGATAACATAGAGCCTCGGAATATGGTGTGCCATAACATGATATGTCCAGAACAAGGTGCGCTTGAATATGTTGTGACTTGGTGAGCCATAAGATTGTGCGTCAGAACGTGGTGTGACATAACATAATGCGTCGTCATATGGTGTGCTATAAGATGATATGTCCAGAACAAGGTGTTCTTGAATATGGTGTCACTTGGTGTGCCATAATATTGTGTCAGAACGTGGTGTGCAATAACATAGTGCGTAGGAATATAGTGGGCCATAACATGATATGTCCAGAACAAGGTGTGGTTGAATATTGTGTGACTTGGTGTGCCGTAAGGTTGTGTGTCAGAACGTGGGGTGCCATAACATAGAGCCTCAGAATATGGTTTTCCATAACATGATATGTCCAGAGCAAGGTGTGCTTGAATATGGTGTGACTTGGTAAGACATAAGATTGTGCGTCAGAACGTGGTTACGATAACATAGTGCGTAGGAATATGGTGTGCCATAACATAATATGTCCAGAACAAGGTGTGCGGGAATTAGGTGTTACTTAGTGAGCCATAAGATTTTGCGTCAGAACGTGGTGTGCTCGGAATATCGTGTGTCATAACATGATATGTCCAGAACAAGGTGTGCTTGAATATGGTGTGACTTAGTGAGCCATAAGACTGTGCGTCAGAACGTGGTGTGCGATAACATTGTGCGTCGAAATATGGTGTGCCATAACATGATATGTCCAGAACAAGGTGTGCTTTAATATGGTGTGACTTGTGCCATAAGATTGTGTGTCAGAACATGGTGTGCCATAACTTAGTGCATCGGAATATGGTATGCCATAACATGATATGTCCATAACAAGGTGTGGTTGGATATTGTGTGACTTGGTCTTCCATAAGATTCTGTGTCAGAACATGGTGTCCCATAACATAGAGCCTCGGAATATGGTTTGCCATAACATGATATGTACAGAACAAGGTGTGCTTGAATATGGTGTGACTTGGTGTGCCATAAGATTGAGTGTCAGAACGTGGTGTGCCATAACATAATGCGTCGGAATATGGTATTCCATAACATGATAAGTCTAGAACAAGGTGTGCATGAATATGGTGTGACTTGGTGTGCCATAAAATTTTGTGTCAGAACGTGGTGTGCCATAAGATGATATGTTTAGAACAAGGTGTGCTTGAATATGGTGTGACTTGGTGTGCCATAAGATTGTGCGTTAGAACGTGGTGTACGATAACATAGGGCGTCGGAATATGGTGTGCTATAACATGATATCTCCAGAACAAGGTGTGCTTGAATATGGTGTGACTATGTGCCATAAGATTGTGTGTCAGAACGTGGCGTGCCATAACATAGTGCGTCGGAATATGGTGTGCCAAAACATGATATGTGCAAAACAAGTTGTTCTTGAATATGGTTTGACTTTGTGTGCCGTAATATTGTGCGTCAGAACGTGGTGTGCCATAACATAGTGCGTCAAAATATGGTGTGCCATAACATGATATGTCCAGAACAAGGTGTGGTTGAATATTGTGTGACTTGGTGTGCCGTAAGATTGTGTGTCAGAACGTGGTGTTCCATAACATAGAGCCTTGGAATATGGTTTGCCATAACATGATATGTCCAGAACAAGGTGTGCTTGAATATGCTATGACTTGGTGAGCCATAAGATTGTGCGTCAGAACGTGGTGTACGATAACATATTGCGTAGGAATATGGTGTGCCATAACATGATATGTCCAGAACAAGGTGTGCTTGAATTAGGTGTAACTTGGTGAGCCATAAGATTGTGCGTCAGAACGTGGTGAGCTCGGAATATGGTGTGCCATAACATGATATGTCCAGAACAAGGTGTGCTTGAATATGGTGTGACTTGGTGTTCCATAAGATTGGGTGTCAGAATATGGTGTGCTATAACATAGTGCTTCGGAATATGGGTGCCATAACATGATATTCCAGAACAAGGTATGCTTGAATATGTTGTGACTTAGTGTGCCATAAGATTTTTTTTTAGAACGTGGTGTGCTATAACATAGTGCGTCGGAATATGGTGTGCCACAACATGATATGTCCAGAACAAGTTGTGCTTGAATATGGTGTGACTTGGTGTGCTATAAGATTGGGTGTCAGAAATTGGTGTGCCATAACATAGTGCGTCGGAATATGGTATTCCATAACATGATATGTCCAGAACAAGGTGTGCTTATATATGGTGTGACTTGGTGTGCCATTAGATTGTGTGTCAGGGCGTGGTGTGCCATGACATAGAGCGTCGGAATATGGTGGACACATGGTATGTCTAAAAAAAGGTGTGCTTGAATATAGCATGACTTGGTGTGCCATAAGATTGTGTGTCAGAACGTGGTGTTTCATATCATTATGCGTCGGAATATGGTGTACCATAACATGATATGTGCAAAACAAGGTGTGCTTGAATACGGTTTAACTTGGTGAGCCATTAGATTGTGCGTCAGAACATGGTGTGCCATAACATAGTACGTCGTAATATGATGTGTCGTAACATGATATGTCCATAACAAGGTGTTCTTGAATATGGTGTGACTTGGTGTGCCATAAAAGTGTGTGTCAGAACGTGGTGTGCCATAACATAGTGCGTCGGAATATGGTGTGCCATAACATGATATGTCCAGAACAAGGTGTGCCTGAATATGGTTTGACTTGGTGAGCCATAAGATTGTGCGTCATAACGTGGTGTGCCATAACAAAGTGCCTCAGAATATGGTGTGCCATAACATGATATGTCCAGAACAAGGTTTGACTTGGTATGCCATAGGATTGTGTGTCAGAACGTGGTCTGCCATAACATAGTGCGTCGGAATATGGTATGCCATAACATGATATGTCCAGAACAAGGTATGGTTGAATATTGTGTGAGTTGGTGTGCCATAATATTGTGTGTCAGAACGTGGTGTGCCATAACATAAAGCCTCAGAATATGTTTTGCCATAAAAATATATGTCCAGAACAAGGTGTGCTTGAATATGGTGTGACGTGGTGAGCCATAAGATTGTGCGTCAGAACGTGGTGTTCCATAAAAAAGTGCCTCGGAATATGGTGTGCCATAACATGATATGTCCAGAACAAGGTGTGCTTGAATATGGTGTGACTTGGTGAGCCATTAGATTGTGCGTCAAAACGTGGTGTCCCATAACATAGTACGTCGGAATATCGTATGCCTTAACATGATATGTCCAGAACAAGGTGTGGTTGAATATGGTGTGACTTGGTGTGCCATAAGATTATGTGTCAGAACGTGGTGTGCCATAATATAGTGCGTCGGAATATGGTATTCCATAACATGATATGTCCATAACAAGGTGTGCTTGAATATGGTGTGACTTGGTGTGCCATTAGATTGTGTGTCAGAGCGTGGTGTGCCATGACATAGAGCGTCGGAATATGGTGTACATAACATGGTATGTCCAAAAAAAGGTGTGCTTGAATATAGTATGACTTGGTGTGCCATAAGAGTGTGTGTCAGAACGTGGTGTGCCATATCATTGTGCGTCGGAATATGGTGTACCATAATATGATATGTGCAAAACAAGGTGTGCTTGAATACGGTTTGACTTGGTGTGCCGTAAGATTGTGCGTCAGAACGTGGTGTGCCATAACATAGTGCGTCAGAATATGGTTTGCCATAACATGATAAGTCCAAAACAAGGTGTGCTTGAATATGGTGTGTTTTGGTGTGCCATAAGTTTGCGTGTCAGAATGTGGTGTACCATAACATGATATCTCCAGAATAAGGTGTGCTTGAATATGGTGTGACTTGGTGTGCCATAAGATTGTGTGTCAGAACGTGGTGTGCCATAACATAGAGCGTCGGAATATGGTATTCCATAACATGATATTTCCAGAACAAGGTGTGCTTGAATATGGTGTGACTTGGTGTGCCATTAGATTGTGTGTCAGAACGTGGTGTGCCATATCAGTGTGCGTCGGAATATGGTGTACCATAATATGATATGTGCAAAACAAGGTGGGCTTGAATACGGTTTGACTTGGTGTGCAGTAAGATTGTGCGTCAGAACGTGGTGTGCCATAACATAGTGCGTCAGAATATGGTTTGCCTTAACATGATAAGTCCAGAACAAGGTGTGCTTGAATATGGTGTGTTTTGGTGTACCATAAGTTTAGGTGTCAGAATGTGGTGTACCATAACATGATATCTCCAGAATAAGGTGTGCTTGAATATGGTGTGACTTGGTGTGCCATAAGATTGTGTGTCAGAACGTGGTGTGCCATATTATTGTGCGTCGGAATATGGTGTTCCATAACATAGTGCGTCGGAATATGATGTGCCATAACATGATATTCCAGAACAAGGTATGCTCGAATATGTTGTGACTTAGTGTGCCATAAGATTTTTTTTTAGAACGTGGTGTGCTATAACATAGTGCGTCAGAATATGATGTGCCATAACATGATATGTCAGAACAAGGTTTTCCTGAGTATGGTGTAACTTGGTGTGCCATAAGATTTTATGTCAAAACGTTGTGTACCATAACATAGTACGTCGGAATATGGTGTGCCATAACATGCAATGTCCAGAACAAGGTGTGCTTGAATATGGTGTGACTTGGTGAGCCATTAGATGGTGCGTCAAAAGTGGTGTGCCATAACATAGTTCGTCGGAATATGGTGTGTCATAACATGATATGTCAAGAACAAGGTGTTCTTGAATATAGTGTGACTTGGTGTGCCATAAGAGCGTGTGTCAGAACGTGGTGTGCCATAACATAATGCGTCGGAATATGGTGTGCCATAACATGATATGACCATAACAAGGTGTGGTTGAATGTTGTGTGACTTAGTGAGCCATAAGATTGTGCGTCAGAACATGGTGTGTGATAACATAGAGCCTCGGAATATGGTGTGCCATAACATGATATGTCCAGAACAAGGTGCGCTTGAATATGTTGTGACTTGGTGAGCCATAAGATTGTGCGTCAGAACGTGGTGTGACATAACATAATGCGTCGTCATATGGTGTGCTATAAGATGATATGTCCAGAACAAGGTGTTCTTGAATATGGTGTCACTTGGTGTGCCATAATATTGTGTCAGAACGTGGTGTGCAATAACATAGTGCGTAGGAATATAGTGGGCCATAACATGATATGTCCAGAACAAGGTGTGGTTGAATATTGTGTGACTTGGTGTGCCGTAAGGTTGTGTGTCAGAACGTGGGGTGCCATAACATAGAGCCTCAGAATATGGTTTTCCATAACATGATATGTCCAGAGCAAGGTGTGCTTGAATATGGTGTGACTTGGTAAGACATAAGATTGTGCGTCAGAACGTGGTTACGATAACATAGTGCGTAGGAATATGGTGTGCCATAACATAATATGTCCAGAACAAGGTGTGCGGGAATTAGGTGTTACTTAGTGAGCCATAAGATTTTGCGTCAGAACGTGGTGTGCTCGGAATATCGTGTGTCATAACATGATATGTCCAGAACAAGGTGTGCTTGAATATGGTGTGACTTAGTGAGCCATAAGACTGTGCGTCAGAACGTGGTGTGCGATAACATTGTGCGTCGAAATATGGTGTGCCATAACATGATATGTCCAGAACAAGGTGTGCTTTAATATGGTGTGACTTGTGCCATAAGATTGTGTGTCAGAACATGGTGTGCCATAACTTAGTGCATCGGAATATGGTATGCCATAACATGATATGTCCATAACAAGGTGTGGTTGGATATTGTGTGACTTGGTCTTCCATAAGATTCTGTGTCAGAACATGGTGTCCCATAACATAGAGCCTCGGAATATGGTTTGCCATAACATGATATGTACAGAACAAGGTGTGCTTGAATATGGTGTGACTTGGTGTGCCATAAGATTGAGTGTCAGAACGTGGTGTGCCATAACATAATGCGTCGGAATATGGTATTCCATAACATGATAAGTCTAGAACAAGGTGTGCATGAATATGGTGTGACTTGGTGTGCCATAAAATTTTGTGTCAGAACGTGGTGTGCCATAAGATGATATGTTTAGAACAAGGTGTGCTTGAATATGGTGTGACTTGGTGTGCCATAAGATTGTGCGTTAGAACGTGGTGTACGATAACATAGGGCGTCGGAATATGGTGTGCTATAACATGATATCTCCAGAACAAGGTGTGCTTGAATATGGTGTGACTATGTGCCATAAGATTGTGTGTCAGAACGTGGCGTGCCATAACATAGTGCGTCGGAATATGGTGTGCCAAAACATGATATGTGCAAAACAAGTTGTTCTTGAATATGGTTTGACTTTGTGTGCCGTAATATTGTGCGTCAGAACGTGGTGTGCCATAACATAGTGCGTCAAAATATGGTGTGCCATAACATGATATGTCCAGAACAAGGTGTGGTTGAATATTGTGTGACTTGGTGTGCCGTAAGATTGTGTGTCAGAACGTGGTGTTCCATAACATAGAGCCTTGGAATATGGTTTGCCATAACATGATATGTCCAGAACAAGGTGTGCTTGAATATGCTATGACTTGGTGAGCCATAAGATTGTGCGTCAGAACGTGGTGTACGATAACATATTGCGTAGGAATATGGTGTGCCATAACATGATATGTCCAGAACAAGGTGTGCTTGAATTAGGTGTAACTTGGTGAGCCATAAGATTGTGCGTCAGAACGTGGTGAGCTCGGAATATGGTGTGCCATAACATGATATGTCCAGAACAAGGTGTGCTTGAATATGGTGTGACTTGGTGTTCCATAAGATTGGGTGTCAGAATATGGTGTGCTATAACATAGTGCTTCGGAATATGGGTGCCATAACATGATATTCCAGAACAAGGTATGCTTGAATATGTTGTGACTTAGTGTGCCATAAGATTTTTTTTTAGAACGTGGTGTGCTATAACATAGTGCGTCGGAATATGGTGTGCCACAACATGATATGTCCAGAACAAGTTGTGCTTGAATATGGTGTGACTTGGTGTGCTATAAGATTGGGTGTCAGAACTTGGTGTGCCATAACATAGTGCGTCGGAATATGGTATTCCATAACATGATATGTCCAGAACAAGGTGTGCTTATATATGGTTTGACTTGGTGTGCCATTAGATTGTGTGTCAGGGCGTGGTGTGCCATGACATAGAGCGTCGGAATATGGTGGACACATGGTATGTCTAAAAAAAGGTGTGTTTGAATATAGCATGACTTGGTGTGCCATAAGATTGTGTGTCAGAACGTGGTGTTTCATATCATTATGCGTCGGAATATGGTGTACCATAACATGATATGTGCAAAACAAGGTGTGCTTGAATACGGTTTAACTTGGTGAGCCATTAGATTGTGCGTCAGAACATGGTGTGCCATAACATAGTACGTCGTAATATTATGTGTCGTAACATGATATGTCCATAACAAGGTGTTCTTGAATATGGTGTGACTTGGTGTGCCATAAAAGTGTGTGTCAGAACGTGGTGTGCCATAACATAGTGCGTCGGAATATGGTGTGCCATAACATGATATGTCCAGAACAAGGTGTGCCTGAATATGGTTTGACTTGGTGAGCCATAAGATTGTGCGTCATAACGTGGTGTGCCATAACAAAGTGCCTCAGAATATGGTGTGCCATAACATGATATGTCCAGAACAAGGTTTGACTTGGTATGCCATAGGATTGTGTGTCAGAACGTGGTCTGCCATAACATAGTGCGTCGGAATATGGTATGCCATAACATGATATGTCCAGAACAAGGTATGGTTGAATATTGTGTGAGTTGGTGTGCCATAATATTGTGTGTCAGAACGTGGTGTGCCATAACATAAAGCCTCAGAATATGTTTTGCCATAAAAATATATGTCCAGAACAAGGTGTGCTTGAATATGGTGTGACGTGGTGAGCCATAAGATTGTGCGTCAGAACGTGGTGTTCCATAAAAAAGTGCCTCGGAATATGGTGTGCCATAACATGATATGTCCAGAACAAGGTGTGCTTGAATATGGTGTGACTTGGTGAGCCATTAGATTGTGCGTCAAAACGTGGTGTCCCATAACATAGTACGTCGGAATATCGTATGCCTTAACATGATATGTCCAGAACAAGGTGTGGTTGAATATGGTGTGACTTGGTGTGCCATAAGATTATGTGTCAGAACGTGGTGTGCCATAATATAGTGCGTCGGAATATGGTATTCCATAACATGATATGTCCATAACAAGGTGTGCTTGAATATGGTGTGACTTGGTGTGCCATTATATTGTGTGTCAGAGCGTGGTGTGCCATGACATAGAGCGTCGGAATATGGTGTACATAACATGGTATGTCCAAAAAAAGGTGTGCTTGAATATAGTATGACTTGGTGTGCCATAAGATTGTGTGTCAGAACGTGGTGTGCCATATCATTGTGCGTCGGAATATGGTGTACCATAATATGATACGTGCAAAACAAGGTGTGCTTGAATACGGTTTGACTTGGTGTGCCGTAAGATTGTGCGTCAGAACGTGGTGTGCCATAACATAGTGCGTCAGAATATGGTTTGCCATAACATGATAAGTCCAAAACAAGGTGTGCTTGAATATGGTGTGTTTTGGTGTGCCATAAGTTTGGGTGTCAGAATGTGGTGTACCATAACATGATATCTCCAGAATAAGGTGTGCTTGAATATGGTGTGACTTGGTGTGCCATAAGATTGTGTGTCAGAACGTGGTGTGCCATAACATAGAGCGTCGGAATATGGTATTCCATAACATGATATGTCCAGAACAAGGTGTGCTTGAATATGGTGTGACTTGGTGTGCCATTAGATTGTGTGTCAGAACGTGGTGTGCCATATCATTGTGCGTCGGAATATGGTGTACCATAATATGATATGTGCAAAACAAGGTGGGCTTGAATACGGTTTGACTTGGTGTGCATTAAGATTGTGCGTCAGAACGTGGTGTGCCATAACATAGTGCGTCAGAATATGGTTTGCCTTAACATGATAAGTCCAGAACAAGGTGTGCTTGAATATGGTGTGTTTTGGTGTACCATAAGTTTAGGTGTCAGAATGTGGTGTACCATAACATGATATCTCCAGAATAAGGTGTGCTTGAATATGGTGTGACTTGGTGTGTCATAAGATTGTGTGTCAGAACGTGGTGTGCCATATTATTGTGCGTCGGAATATGGTGTACCATAATATGATATGTGCAAAACAAGGTGTGCTTGAATACGGTTTGACTTGGTGTGCCGTAAGATTGTGCGTCAGAACGTGGTGTGCCATAACATAGTGCGTCAGAATATGGTTTGCCATAACATGATAAGTCCAGAACAAGGTGTGCTTGAATATGGTGTGTTTTGGTTTGCCATAAGTTTGGGTGTCAGAATGTGGTGTACCATAACATGATATCTACAGAATAAGGTGTGCTTGAATATGGTGTGACTTGGTGTGCCATAAGATTGTGTGTCAGAACGTGGTGTTCCATAACATAGAGCGTCGTAATATGGTGTCCCTAACATGGTATGTCCAGAACAAGGTGTGCTTAAATATAGTGTTACTTGGTGTGCCATAAGATTGTGCGTCAGAACGTGGTGTGCCATAACATAGTGCGTCGGAATATAGTGTGCCATAACATGATATGTCCAGAACAAGGTGTGCTTGAATATAGTGTGACTTGGTGTGCCATAAGATTTTGTTTCAGAACGTGGTGTGCCATAAAATAGTGCGTCTGAATATGGTGTGCCATAACATTATATGTCCTGAACAAGATGTTCTTAAATATGGTGTGACTTGGTGTGCCATAAGATTTTATGTCTGAACGTTGTGTGCCATAACATAGTGCGTTGGAATATGGTGTGCCATAACATGATATGTCCAGAACAAGGTATGCTTGAATACGGTGTGACTTGGTGTTCCATAAGATTGTGCGTCATAACGTGGTGTTCCATAACATAGTGCGTCGGAATATGGTGTGCCATAACATGATATGTCAAGAACAAGATGTGGTTGAATATTATGTGACTTGGTGTGCCATAAGATTGTGCGTCAGAACGTGGTGTGCCATAACATAGAGCCTCGGAATATGGTTTGCATAACATGATATGTTCAAAACAAGGTATGCTTGAATATGGTGTGACTTGGTGAGTCATAAGATTGTGCGTCATAATGTGGTGTGCCATAACAAAGTGCCTCAGAATATGGTTTGCCATAACATGATATGTCCAAAACAAGGTGTGCTTGAATATGGTGTGACTTGGTATGCCATAGGATTGTGTGTCAGAACGTGGTGTGCCTTAACATAGTGCGTCAGAATATGGTATGCCATAACATGATATATCCAGAACAAGGTATGGTTGAATATTGTCTGAGTTGGTGTGCCATAAGATTGTGTGTCAGAACGTGGTGTGCCATAACATAGAGCCTCGGAATATGTTTTGCCATAAAAAGATATGTCCATAACAAGGTGTGCTTGAATATGGTGTGACTTAGTGAGCCATAACATTATGCGTCAGAACGTGGTTAGCCATAACATTGTGCGTCAGAATATGGTGTGCCATAACATGATATTCCAGAACAAGGTATGCTTGAATATGTTGTGACTTAGTGTGCCATAATATTATTTTTTTAGAACGTGGTGTGCTATAACATAGTGCGTCGGAATATGGTGTGCCATAACATGATATGTCCAGAACAAGGTGCGCTTCAATATGGTGTGACTTGGTGTGCCATAAGATTTTATGTCAGAACGTTGTGTGCCATAACATAGTGCTTCGGAATATGATGTGCCATACCATGCTTTCTCCAGAACAAGGTGTGCTTGAATATGGTGAAACTTGGTGAGCCATTAGATTGTGCGTCAGAACGTGGTGTGCCATAACATAGTACGTAGGAATATGGTGTGCCATAACATGATATGTCCAGAAAAATGTGTTCTTCAATATGGTGTGACTTGGTGTGCCATAAGAGTGTGTGTCAGAACGTGGTGTGCCATAACATAGTGCATCGGAATATGGTGTGCCATAATATGATATGTCCTGAACATGGTGTGGTTATATATTGAATGACTTAGTGAGCCATAAGTTGTGCGTCAGAACATGGTTTGCCATAACATGATATGTCCATAACAAGGTGTGGTTGAATATTGTGTGACTTGGTCATCGATAAGATTTTGCGTCAGATCGTGGTGTGCGATAACAAAGTGCCTCGGAATAAGGTGTGGCATAACATAATATGTCCAGAAAAAGTTGTTCTTGAATATGGTGTGACTTGGTGTGCCATAATATTTTATGTCAGACCGTTGTATGCCATAACATAGTGCATCGGAATATGGTGTGCCATGACATGATATGTCCAGAACAAGGTATGCTTGAATATGGTGTAACTTGGTGTGCCATAAGGTTGTGCGTCAGAATGTGGTGTGCCATAACATAGTGCGTCGAAATATGGTGTGCCATAACATTATATGTCCAGAAAAAGGTGTGCTTGAATATAGTGTGACTTGGTGTGCCATAAGATTTTGTGTCAGAACGTGGTGTGCCATAACATAGTGCGTCTGAATATGGTGTGCCATAACATTATATGTCCTGAACAAGATGTTCTTAAATATGGTGTGACTTGGTGTTCCATAATATTTTATGTCTGAATGTTGTGTGACATAACATAATGCGTTGGAATATGGTGTGCCATAACATGATATATCCAGAACAAGGTATGCTTGAATACGGTGTGACTTGGTGTCCCATAAGATTGTGCATCAGAACGTGGTGTGCCATAACATAGAGCCTCGGAATATGGTTTGCATAACATGATATGTCCAGAACAAGGTGTGTCTGAATATGGTGTGACTTGGTGAGCCATAAGATTGTGTGTCATAACGTGGTGTGCCATAACAAAGTGCCTCAGAATATGGTTTGCCATAACATGATATCTCCAGAACAAGGTGTGCTTGAATATGGTGTGACTTGGTATGTCATAGGATTGTGTGTCAAAACATGGTGTGCCATAACATAGTGCGTCAGAATATGATATGCCATAACATGATATGTCCAGAACAAGGTATATTTGAATATTGTGTGAGTTGGTGTGCCATAAGATTGTGTGTCAGAATGTGGTGTGCCATAACATAGAGCCTCGGAATATGTTTTGCCATAAAAAGATATGTCCATAACAAGGTGTGCTAGAATATGGTGTGACTTGGTGAGCCATAAGATTGTGCGTCAGAACGTGGTTAGCCATAACATTGTGCGTCAGAATACGGTGTGTCATAACATGATATTCCAGAACAAGGTATGCTTGATTAAGTTGTGACTTAGTGTGCCATAAGATTATTTTTTTAGAACGTGGTGTGATATAACATAGTGCGTCGGAATATGGTGTGCCATAACATGATATGTCCAGAACAAGGTGTGCTTGAATATGGTGTGACTTGGTGTGCCATAATATTTTATGTTAGAACGTTGTGTGCCATAACATAGTGCTTCGAAATATGATGTGCTATAACATGCTTTGTCCAGAACAAGGTGTGCTTGAATATGGTGTGACTTGGTGAGCCATTAGATTGTGCGTCAGAACGTGGTGTGCCATAACATAGTACGTCGGAATATGGTGTGCCATAACATGATATGTCCAGAACAATGTGTTCTTGAATATGGTGTGACTTGGTGTGCCATAAGAGTGTCTGTCAGAACGTGGTGTGCCATAATATAGTGCGTCGGAATATGGTGTGCCATAACATGATATGTCCAGAACAAGGTGTGGTTATATATTGAATGACTTAGTGAGCCATAAGTTTTGTGTCAGAACGTGGTATGCGATAACATAGAGCGTCGGAATATGGTGTGCCATAACATTATATGTCCAGAACAAGGTGTGATTGAATTAGGTGTGACTTGGTGAGCCATAAGATTGTGCGTCAGAACGTGGTGTGCCATAACATATAGTGCGCCGGAATATGGTGTGCCATAACATGATATGTCCAGAACAAGGTGTGCTTGAATATGGTGTGACTGTATGTGTCATAAGAGTGTGTATCAGAACGTGGATTGCCATAACATAGTGCGTCGAAATATGATTTTCCATAACATGATATGTCCATAACAAGGTGTGGTTGAATATTGTGTGACTTGGTCAGCCATAAGATTGTGCGTCAGATCGTGGTGTGCCATAACATAGTGCGTCGGAATATGGTGTGCCATTAAATGAGATGTCCAGAACAAGGTATGCTTGAATATGGTATAACTTGGTGTGTCATAAAATTTTGTGTCAGAACGTGGTGTGCCATAACATAGTGTGTCGGAATATGGTGCACCATAAAATTATATGAACAGAACAAGGTGTGCTTGAATATGGTGTGACTTGGTGTAATATAAGAGATTGTATGTCATAACATGGTGTGCTATAACATAGTGCGTCGGAACTTGGTGTGCCATAACATAGTGCGTCGGAATATGGTGTGCCATAACATGATATGTCCAGAACAAGGTGTGCTTGAATATAGTGTGACTTGGTGTGCCATAAGATTTTGTGTCAGAACGTGGTGTGCCATAACATAGTGCGTCAAAATATGGTGTGCCATAACATGATATGTCCAGAACAAGGTGTTCTTGAATATGGTGTGACTTGGTGTTCCATAATATTTTACGTCAGAACGTTGTGTGCCATAAGATTTTATGTCAGAACGATGTGTGCCATAACATAGTGTGTTGGAATATGGTGCGCCATAACATGATATGTCTAGAACATGGTGTGGTTGAATATTATGTGACTTGGTGTGCCATAAGATTGTGCGTCAGAACATGGTGTGCCATAACAAAGAGCCTCGGAATATGGTTTTCCATAACATGATATGTCCAGAACAAGGTGTGCTTGAATACGGTGTGACTTGGTGTGCCATAGGATTGTGTTTCAGAGCGTGGTGTGCGATAGTATAGTGCGTCGGAATATGGTATGCCATAACATGATATGTCCAGAACAAGGTATGGTTGAATATTGTGTAAATCAAAACGTGGTGTGCCATAACATAGATCCTCGGAATATGGTTTACCATAACATGATATGTCCATAACAAGGTGTGCTTGAATATGGTGTGACTTGGTGAGCCATAAGATTGTGCGTCAGAACGTGGTGTGCCATAACATAGTGCGTCAGATAATGGTGTGCCATTACATGATATTCCAGAACAAGGTATGCTTGAATATGTTGTGACTTAGTGTTCCATAATATTTTTTTTAGAACGTGGTGCTCTATAACATAGTGCGTCGGAATATAGTGTGTCGTAACATGATATGTCCAGAACAAGGTGTGGTTGAATATGGTGTTACTTGGTGTGCCATAAGAGATTGTGTGTCATAACATGGTGTGCTATAACATAGTGCGTCGGAATATAGTGTGCCATAACATGATATTTCCAGAACAAGGTGTGGTTGAAGATTGTGTGACTTGGTGTGTCATAAGATTGGTGTGCCATAAGATTGTGCGCCAGAACTTGGTGTGCCATAACATAGTGCGACGGAATATGGTGTGCCATAACATGATATGTCCAGAACAAGGTGTGCTTGAATATAGTGTGACTTGGTGTGCCATAATATTTTGTGTCAGAACGTGGTGTGCCATAACATAGTGCGTCAAAATATGGTGTGCCATAACATGATATGTCCAGAACAAGGTGTTCTTGAATATGGTGTGACTTGGTGTTCCATAATATTTTACGTCAGAACGTTGTGTGCCATAAGATTTTATGTCAGAACAATGTGTGCCATAACATAGTGCGTTGGAATATGGTGCGCCATAACATGATATGTCTAGAACATGGTGTGGTTGAATATTATGTGACTTGGTGTGCCATAAGATTGTGCGTCAGAACATGGTGTGCCATAACAAAGAGCCTCGGAATATGGTTTTCCATAACATGATATGTCCAGAACAAGGTGTGCTTGAATATGGTGTGACTTGGTGTGCCATAGGATTGTGTGTCAGAGCGTGGTGTGCGATAGTATAGTGCGTCGGAATATGGTATGCCATAACATGATATGTCCAGAACAAGGTATGGTTGAATATTGTGTAAATCAAAACGTGGTGTTCCATAACATAGATCCTCGGAATATGATTTACCATAACATGATATGTCCATAACAAGGTGTGCTTGAATATGGTGTGACTTGGTGAGCCATAAGATTGTGCGTCAGAACGTGGTGTGCCATAACATAGTGCGTCAGATAATGGTGTGCCATTACATGATATTCCAGAACAAGGTATGCTTGAATATGTTGTGACTTAGTGTTCCATAATATTTTTTTTAGAACGTGGTGCGCTATAACATAGTGCGTCGGAATATGGTGTGCCATAACATGATATGTCCAGAACAAGAAATGCTTGAATATGGTGAGACTTGGTGTTCCATAAGATTGTGCGTCAGAATGTGGTGTGCCATAACATATGGCCTCGGAATATGGTTTGCCAAAACATGATATGTCCAGAACAAGGTGTGCTTGAATATGGTGTGACTTGGTGAATCATAGGATTGTGCGTCAGAACGTGGTGTGCCATAACAAAGTTCCTCGGCATAAGGTGTTCCATAACATAATATGTCCAGAACAAGGTGTGTTTGAATATGATGTGACTTGGTGTGCCATAGGATTGTGTGTCAGAACGTGGTGTTCCATACAATAGTGTGTCGGAATATGGTATGCCATAAGATGATATGTCCAGAACAAGGTATGGTTGAATATTGAGTGACTTGGTGTGCCATAAGTTTGTGTGTCAAAACGTGGTGCGTCATAACATAGAGCCTCAGAATATGGTTTTCCATAACATGATATGTCCACAACAAGGTGTGCTTGAATATAGTGTGACATGGTGAGCCACAAGATTGTGCGTCAGAACATGGTGTGCCATAACAAAGTGCCTCGGAATAAGGTGTGCCATAACATAATATGTCAAGAACAAGGTGTGCTTGAATATGATGTGACTTGGTGTGTCATAGGATTGTGTGTCAGAACGTGGTGTGCCATAACATAGTGCGTCGGAATATGGTATGCCATAAGATGATATGTCCAGAACAAGGTATGGTTGAATATTGAGTGACTTGGTGTGCCATAAGATTGTGTGTCAAAATGTGGTGCGCCATAACATAGAGCCTCGGAATATGGTTTGCCATAACATGATATGTCCAGAACAAGGTGTGCTTGAATATGGTGTGACTTGGTGAGCCACAAGATTGTGCGTTAGAACGTGGTGTGCCATAACATATTGCGTCGGAATATGGTGCGCCATAACATCATATTCCAGAAAAAGGTATGCTTGAATATGTTGTGACTTAGTGTGCCATAAGATTTTTTTTTTAGAACGTGGTGTGCTATAACATAGTGCGTCGGAATATGGTGTGCCATAACATGATATGTCTAAAACAAGTTATGCTTGAATATGGTGTGACTTGGTGTGCCATAAGAGTTTATGTCAGAACGGTGTGTGCCATAACATATAGCGTCGGAATATGGTGTGCCATAACATGTTATGTCCAGAACAAGGTGTACTTGAATATGGTGTGACTTGGTGAGCCATTAGATTGTGCATCAGAACGTGGTGTGCCATAACATGGTACGTCGGAATATAGTGTGCCGTAACATGATATGTCCAGAACAAGGTGTTCTTGAATATGGTGTGACTTGGTGTGCCATAAAAGTGTGTGTCAGAACGTGGTGTGCGATAACATAGTGCGTCGGAATATGGTATGCCATACCATGATATGTCCAGAACAAGGTATGGTTGAATATTGAGTGACTTGGTGTGCCATAAGATTGTAAATCAAAACGTGGTGTTGCATAACATAGAGCCTCGGAATATGGTTTACCATAACATGGTATGTCCATAACAATATGTTCTTGAATATGGTGTGACTTGGTGAGCCATAAGATTGTGCGTCAGAACGTGGTGTGCCATAACATAGTGTGTCGGAATATGGTGTGCCATTACATGATATTCCAGAACAAGGTATGCTTGAATATGTTGTGACTTAATGTGCCATAAGATTTTTTTTAAAACGTGGTGTGCTATAACATAGTACGTCGGAATATGGTGTGCCATAACGTGATATATCCAGAACAAGGTATGCTTGAATATGGTGTGACTTGGTATGCCATAAGATTGTGCGTCAGAACGTGGTGTGCCATAACATAGTGCGTCGGAATATGGAGTGCCATAACATAATATGTCCAGAACAAGGTGTGCTTGAATATGATGTGACTTGGTGTACCATAGGATTGTGTGTCAGAACGTGGTGTGCCATAACATAGTGCGTCGGAATATGGTATGCCATAAGATGATATTTCCAGAACAAGGTATGGTTGAATATTGAGTGACTTGGTGTGCCATAATATTGTGTGTCAAAACGTGGTGCGCCATAACATAGAGCCTCGGAATATTGTTTTCCATAACATAGTGCGTCGGAATATGGAGTGCCCTAACATAATATGTCAAGAACAAGGTGTGCTTGAATATGGTGTGACTTGGTGAGCCATAAGTTTGTGCGTCAGAACGTGGTGTGCCATAACATAGTGCGTCGGAATATGGTGTGCCATAACATGATATTCCAGAACAAGGTATGCTTGAATATGTTGTGACTTAGTGTGCCATAAGATTTTTTTTTTAGAACGTGGTGTGCTATAACATCCTGCGTCGGAATATGGTGTTCCATAACATGATATGTCCAGAACAAGTTATGCTTGAATATGGTGTGACTTGGTGTGCCATAATATTTTATGTCAGAACGTTTTGTTCCATAACACAGTGCGTCGGAATATGGTGTGCCATAACATGTTATGTCCAGAACAAGGTGTACTTGAATATGGTGTGACTTGGTGAGCCATAAGATTGTGCGTCAGAACGTGGTGTGCCATAACAAAGTGCCTCGTAATATGGTGTGCCATAACATGATATGTCCAGAACAAGGTGTGTTTGAATATGATGTGACTTGGTGTGCCATAGGATTGTTTGTCAGAACGTGGTGTGCGATAGTATAGTGCGTCGGAATATGGTATGCCATAAGATGATATGTCCAAAACAAGGTATGCTTGAATATTGAGTGACTTGGTGTGCCATAAGATTGTAAATCAAAACGTTGTGTTCCATAACATAGAGCCTTGGAATATAGTTTACCATAACATGATATGTCCATAACAAGGTGTGCTTGAATATTGTGTGACTTGGTGAGCCATTAGATTGTGCGTCAGAACGTGGTGTGCAATAACATAGTGCGTCGGAATATGGTGTGCCATTACATGATATTCCAGAACAAGGTATGCTTGAATATGCTGTGACTTAGTGTGCCATAAGATTTTTTCTTAGAACGTGGTGTGCTATAACATAGTGCGTCGGAATATGGTGTGCCATAACATGATATGTCCAGAACAAGGTATGCTTGAATATGGTGAGACTTGGTGTGCCATAAGATTGTGCGTCAGAACGTGGTGTGCCATAACATAGAGCCTCGGAATATCGTTTTCCAAAACATGATATGTCCAGATCAAGGTGTGCTTGAATATGGTGTGAATTGGTGAACCATAAGATTGTGCGTCCGAACGTGGTGTGCCATAACAAAGTGCCTCGGAATAAGGTGTTCCATAACATAATATGTCCAGAACAACGTGTGCTTGAATATGATGTGACTTGGTGTTCCATAGGATTGTGTGTCAGAACGTGGTGTGTCATAACATAGTGCGTCGGAATATGGTATGCCATAACATGATATGTCCAGAACAAGGTGTGCTTGTATATGGTGTGACTTTGTGTGCCATAATATTGTGCGTCAGACCGTGGTGCGCCATAACAAAGTACCTCGGAATATGGTTTGCCATAACATGATATGTCCAGAACAAGGTGTGCTTGAATATGGTGTGACTTGGTGTACCATAGGATTGTGCGTCAGAACGTGGTGTGCCATAACAAAGTGCCTCGGAATAAGGTGTGCCGTAACATAATATGTCCAGAACAAGGTGTGATTGAATATTGAGTGACTTAGTGTGCCATAAGATTGTGTGTCAAAACGTGGTGCGCCATAACATAGAGCCTCGAAATATGGTTTTCCATAACATGATATGTCCAGAACAAGGTGTGCTTGAATATGGTGTGACTTGGTGAGCCACAAGATTGTGCGTCAGAACGTGGTGTGCCATAACATATTGCGTCGGAATATGGTGTGCCATAACATGATATTCCAGAACAAGGTACGCTTGAATATGTTATGACTTAGTGTGCCATAAGATTTTTTTTTTGGACGTGGTGTGCTATAACATAGTGCGTCGGAATATGGTGTGCCATAACATGATATGTCTAGAACAAGTTATGCTTGAATATGGTGTGATTTGGTGTGCCATAAGATTTTATGTCAGAATGTTGTGTGCCATAACATAGTGCGTCGAAATATGGTGTGCCATCACATGTTATGTCCAGAACAATGTGTACTTGAATACGGTGTGACTTGGTGAGCCATTAGATTGTGCGTCAGAACGTGGTGTGCCATAACATGGTACGTCGTAATATGGTGTGCCGTAACATTATATGTACATAACAAGGTGTTCTTGAATATGGTGTGACTTGGTGTGCCATAAAAGTGAGTGTCAGAACGTGGTGTGCGATAACATAGTGCGTCGGAATATGGTATGCCATAACATGATATGTCCAGAACAAGGTATGGTTGAATATTGAGTGACTTGGTGTGCCATAAGATTGTAAATCAAAACGTGGTGTGCCATAACATAGAGCCTCGGACTATGGTTGACCATAACATGATATGTCCATAACAATATGTTCTTGAATATGGTGTGACTTGGTGAGCCATAAAATTGTGCGTCAGAACGTGGTGTGCCATAACATAGTGTGTCGGAATATGGTGTGCCATAACATGATATTCCAGAACAAGGTATGCTTGAATATGTTGTGACTTAGTGTGCCATAAGATTTTTTTTTAGAACGTGGTGTGCTATAACATAGTGCGTCGGAATATGGTGTGCCATAACATGATATGTCCATAACAAGGTATGCTTGAATATGGTGTGACTTGGTGTGCCATAAGATTGTGCGTCATAACGTGGTGTTCCATAACATAGTGCGTCGGAATATGGAGTGCCATAACATGATATGTCCAGAACAAGGTGTGGTTGAATATTATGTGACTTGCTGTGCCATAAGATTGTGTGTCAGAAAGTGGTGTGCCATAACATAGAGCCTCGGAATATGGTTTCCCAAAACATGATATGTCCAGAACAAGGTGTGCTTGAATATGGTGTGACTTGGTGAACCATAAGATTGTGCATCAGAACGTGGTGTGCCATAACAAAGTGCCTCGGAAAAAGGTGTGCCATAACATAATATGTCCAGAACAAGGTGTGCTTGAATATGATGTGACTTGGTGTGCCATAGGATTGTGTGTCAGAACGTGGTGTGCCATAACATAGTGCGTCGGAATATGGTACGCCATAAGATGATATTTCCAGAACAAGGTATGGTTGAATATTGAGTGCATTGGTGTGCCATAAGATTGTGTGTCAAAACGTGGTGCGCCATAACATAGAGCCTCGGAATATGGTTTTCCATAACCTGATATGTCCAGAATAAGGTGTGCTTGAATATGGTGTGACTTGGTGAGCCATAAGATTGTGCGTCAGAACGTGGTGTGCCATAACATAGTGCGTCGGAATATGGTGTGCCATAACATGATATTCCAGAACAAGGTATGCTTGAATATGTTGTGACATAGTGTGCCATAAGATTTTTTTTTAGAACGTGGTGTGC